>NW_024466737.1:0-734153 GCF_017591425.1 Ochotona curzoniae
TAGAGAACAATCCTGGATCCTGGCTTCGGATTGGTGCAGCACCGGCCATTGTGGACACTTGGGGAGTGAAACATTGGATGGAGGATCTTCCTCTCTGTCTCTCCTCCTCTCTGTGTGTCTGATTTTGTAGTAAAAACTAAATAAATCTTCAAAAAAAGCAAGCAGGTGAAAATTTATCATAGGTATTTACAGATAGTAGCTGTAGAGTTCATTATTATATAGGCTCTCAAAATCTGGCAGGCATCATGACAAGTATTCCCCCTGGATAAGGAAGAACACTGTACAAGACATCACTTTTCATCTCCTAGGTAGGAAATCAGGTAGAAAGGATATCTTGTCTCCAAATATTAATTTTTACTTGTCTTTAGAAAACACAAATTTAGGTGTCATTTCCAGCTGAGAAACTCTATTTCCCAGCTTGGCTTGTAGCTTGGTGAGCCCATGTGACTGAGTTTTGACCAAGGTGATATAGGTGGAAGCGTGGCGTGAAGCCTACTTAAAGAACAGCAGGCAAGGCCTTTCTACTTCATTCCTGCTCCCTGGAATATGACTGCAATCTTGGCATTTGTCTTTGACTATGAGCTGAACTTCTGAATGGAAACTGAAAGCCAGAGCAATGCAACAAATTAGATAAATGGAAGGAACCTCCATCCCTGAAGACATGAGGAAATGGCCTTCAACCTCTGCTCTTCAGTTGTCTTTGGTAAAACAAACTTGTGTCACTCCACTGTAGTGAACGAATCCCCAAAGTGGGTAGCTGACTACAAAGTCCTCACTGCCGCAGATGGATAAAAATGTATAGTGCACCTGCTGCTGCTTTCTTTAATTGTTATTTTCATGACACAGGTCCATAGGCTCCAAAGATATATTTATTATTGATTTGAATGACAGAGTTACAGAGAGGGAACGAGAGGGAGATCCATCTTCCACCCACTGATTCACTTCCCAAACAGACTTGATGACTGTGGCTAGGTCAGGCTGGAGCTAGGAGCCAGGGGAGGAATTTCTTCCAGGTCTTCCATATGGGACCAGGACCCCAAGCACTTGGACCATCTTCTGCTGTTTCCTCAGGCTCATTGTTAGAGAGATGGATTGAAAAGGCTTTGAACAGGCCCCGATAGGAATTCTGTCTTCGAAGACAGAAGTTGAAGCTCTGATGCCACAACACTGATCCCCTAGTCCATCCTCTTCTAGTCTACAGATTAAGGTGGATCAGAGGATCCTAATGGTGTTTTCCTGCCTGACAGGATTCCTATCTGACTGCACCTGACTCTGTTTTTGTCTTTCTACACTGTGCATGAATATCACCATCAGGCCAGTTCTGTTTAGCCCCCTTTCTTCAGTTCTGGGTAGTCTCAAGAATACAGGGAGCATGAGAAGTGTCTCTCTTCATACACATTCCGAATACTCTTCTGTAACATCTATTTCAGAGATATCCATGGCACAAAAGGGGTAAGGCACCTTGAGGAGGGCCCTCACTGACACCCTGACCAGGAAACGTGGGGAAAAGCCTTCCTTTAGAAAGCTTGTGTGACAGATTATACTTTCCCAGTGGTTACAAACGTGTCCCTAATCCCACAAAAACTTTAAGAAAATTTCTAGTCCTAATCAAGAGTGAAATGTAGGTTCCCTCCCTTCTGATTTGGGTAGTCTTTGCCACTGTTTTCAATGCTGGAGAATGGCTGAAAAGAAACCATGTGACTTTCAAAACTGGGTCATAAAGGACAATTCAACTTCTTCTCAGCTCTCTCGTAAGGCCATGTGTTATTTCTAGCTCTTGGCTGTAGTCTAAGATGACCACTATCCAGCTGTTACCATGTTGAGAAGACCACACAGAAGTAGAGATATTGAGAAGCCCGGTTGCTCCTGTCCTACAGCTGTCTGAATGTGCAAGTACCAGTTAATGCCCAGTCAACCAGCTTGAGGTCAGACAATGCAGCTGACCATTTAGCCACTGCCATCAAATCAGTTTATCCAAAACAAGTAAACCAAGGCTCATCATTCCTAGATCATTCAGGTCTTCTTTCCCTTTTCTAATGAACCCCATCTTTGCCTTGAGTCATTGCCTGTCCATGAATCACATCTCTTGCAAGAGTCAGCTATGTTCAAAATTCTAATTAAAAATCTGGAAACTTTTTTTTGATTTTTCAAAGGTTTGATATTAATCAACGAGTACTTAACAAGTAACCACTTAGGGCAGAACAAATTGAGGAAAAGCTGACTAGAGTTTGGGCTTATGCATTGGATTAACCACATTAATCCTACGCTCTCTTGTGAAATCCCTCAGGATTTGGGACAGAGACAAAAGGGGCAGCAACAAGATTGATAGGGACAGTGATTTCCCTTTGTGCTTTTCTCCCCAGGGTTGCAAATGTGAGAGGTGGTCCTGAGTCTGGTCCGAAAACCTCCATTTTATGGAGGAGAAAACTGAGTCCTAAAGACATCAAGTATCTTGTGCAATTACTCAGATTTATTAAGTGGGAAAGACAAGATTTGATTAATGTGACCACCTGGCAAGAGACAAGTCACTGACCATAGCATGTGACTTCCAGGCTAGGTCCAAAAGGCAAAACTCCCACCTAATTTTCTTGACATTGCTTGTGGGAACCTAACCCCTATGCCAGAAACTCAACTACCCTGAATCCACCAGGGTGGAGATACCGTGTGGGGATGCTCCCATCAGCTGTCACGTCTAAGTTGTCTTTCAGCCACTCCTACTATCAGACTTGAGAAGGAAGCAGTACTGATCCTTTGCACCAGCCCATCTACTAGCTCGTTCCACTGAGTGACATTAGTCACTCCCCCAGGGCTAGAAGAATCACTCAACCACACAGTGAACGAATTCCTGATCCACGGGCTCTGTGGGACAACATCAGAGTTGTTGCTTTCAAACATGACCTTTTGAGATTGAAGTTGGTTAGTCAAAGGAATATCTCCATGGTATTTACCCACAATTCACAAACATTTACTTATTCATCTAACATCTCCATGGGATGGGAAACTCCACAGGAACAGGCAGTACTGTATCACATACAGTACTGTCTAGCTATAGTTTTAGGTTACCAGAAGCTTAATACTGCACTAGGGACAGTTGAAGGAAGCAAGAAATTACTCTTCCAGACCAGTCACTTGTAATGGAGCCTGACAGTTGCAATTTCAGTCATGAGAAAATAACTTGGAAGTAATTTCTTTCAGGCTTCTGAACTGACCAGTCTTACTCAGAATTTTTTATTGAGATGACAAAATGTATTATAAGTAATATTAATATGCTTCGGATACTGGGGTAATTTGGTAACATTAACTGTCAAAAAGTAGATTTATATTAAAGCCGCAAAAAGATGAATATTAGAGAGAGTCTATCCAGCATCAATAAGATACAAATACTGTTTATTTTTTCACCATCAATTTTAATAAACTCATTAACCCGTGTGATGATGTTTTTGCCAGTGGATATTAGAAAGATTTACAGTAGTTGAAATGACCTACATTCACCTTAAACAAAATAGAATATGAAGTAGCCATCTCATTTACATAATTGTTTCAGATTCCCTAGACAGAAATAATTTCTAGGGTTGTCTGAGCCCAGCGTAATCTGCAATTCAAACTAGGGACTAGGCAAATTTTTTCTTTCGGCTTCTTTGTGATAAAATCCAATCTGTCTCATGAGGTTAAATCTTGTCTGAAATGTTTTAGACATGTCTTGGTCTTTTGTTGCAAAATGATTCTGACCCATCTAAAATTGGAGTGTGATCATGACACTCTTTATTTCTTAGAATCCTTCTCTCAAGGTTGGTGACATTGCTACAAACCACGGGTGTTCATCTCAGCCTGGTCCTGCTGTATTTTCTTTTCTGGTCATTTAACGTAAGTGTTCTATGAACATGGAATTAAAATCTGCCAGCTCACGTCTGGCTAATATGCTCTCTGGGGGTTCTGAGCTGTGAAATGTGGGTTCTTATGGACCTGGCCTTTGGTCTTCAGGTGGTCCTCAGTCAAATAAGATAAGTTTACTTTTTTCTATCCTGCCTACTTAAATAAGAAACCCAGCACCAAGCAGAGGCAGATCCCCATAAGTAAAACTGGGGAAAGTTCTACAGAAGCAGAGATTCTCAATGTAACTTTTGCAGTTGGATTTCAGGTAGTTCTTAACAGCAGTTCAGGTAGTTCCACGCAGCAGAAATGATACCCAGAGTGAGAGCAGGGACACAAAACACAGAAAACAGTGACCCCAGTCTACAACAGAGAGAGGGAAGTGAAAAAGCAAAAGAAAAGAAGTGACCAAGCATGAGGCTCAAGTATGTGATGCCACTGTAAGAGTTGTCACTGGAAGCTTCCAGTTTGTCTGAGTCATTTAACTGAGCTGTGAACACTGGCATCTCCATCTTCAACAAAGTTGAGAGTGAAATAAATGCAAATCAGAACTGTGCTTCTAGTTTTTTTTTTTTAGGTAGTATATAGGGAATTCTTTCTTTTCTTTTTTTTTTTTTTTTTTTTTTTTTGATGAAGACTTGTTGGTGAACAAAGAATACTTCCAAATGGACAATGGACAGTATTACAAGTGGCTTGAAATCCTGTATGCTTACCTTCTATGTAAATATGCTTTACATAAGCTTAGTAAAATTTAAAACACATATTTGGTTCACCTTTTAAGTGAATGAATAAAATTTTAAACTGATTTTAAAATGTGAAATTAAATTACTCAATAAAAAGTCACTTAGGATTATATTGCTGTAAGTTGATTATTTTGATTGGCCTATTTAAAAATGAATCCCTTCAACCATATACTTGGAAACAACTTACAGTTGTAAAATAACTTGCATAAAACTCTTTTGAGCTATCAAAGAATTATTTTTCAGAATTGTTTACAATCAGTGTATAAAGATAGAATGGGTTAGCCTATGCTGCATTAGCAAGTATCCTATAAGTCTTAGGTAATTCTTCCTTATATTTTAATGGCCAATTTGAATTGGGGCGTGTGTGTGAGTATGTGTGTGTGTGTGTCTATCTGCCCATGTGTTTGGGGGTACGTCCTCTGATCACAGTAGCCAATCAGGGACTCAGGCTTATCAGAAGTTCCATCCTGGAATACGTTTATGTTTTCAAGTCACGAAGACAGGAGATGGGGCAGCTAGCAGACTTGGCACTGACTTTCAAAGCTTCTCCTGGAAGTGCTGCATATCTCAGGTTCTCACACTTCATTGCTGAAGCACCACATGGCTATGCCAATTTCTGAAAGGTTTAGTGAACACGTCCTGGAGAGCCCAGCTGGTGAGCAACAAACAGAATATCAGTGTACAGCTCCAACCACTCCCTCAGCTTGGAGAGTGATCCAGGGTCTGACAGTTCAGTGATGGTTGCTAAAGGGACACAAAAATTTCAGATTTTCTTATTCTCACTGAAGACTTATTTCCAAATATGTGGGAGATGGTAGTTAAAAATTAAGCAAAGTTTCAGATAAGCAGTACTGCCTTTGAAGAGACAGTGAAATACTGGTTTGTGTGTAAGAAAATGGGGCTGTGTTTGGCAGTATCTTCGTAGTTCATACTAACTCTAGTGTTACTTTAGGATACTCTGACAACCATCCTTAAAGAGGAATGGTGTGGGGTTCTGCTCTCCAAGACGTGTCTGGGAACCAGCAGCATCCATATCACCTGGCACTTCCATCAAATACACCTTCTCAGCTCCCATCCCAGCCTTCCTAAATCAAAATCCCTAAGTGATTCTCATGTCTTTGAGAAGCACTGGATTAGGCTACCTGGGGTATATCTATGAAATTGATGCTATATCTTGGTTGAAATTATACAACTGAGGCCTCCTACTTTAAAACGTTTTCTTTCTAAATTTGGATTTTGACATTATCATTGGGCGGAAGACTTAAATCAGTGAGCCATAGGAAAAAAATCACATCTACCATACTGAAAAATTTTTCTGTGGAATATTTTTACCTGTTAGGTAAGTCTCCTGTTAGGTAGGTCTTCCCATTTTGTTTCTCTCTCGTCTGAAAGGCAATGTGGTTCAGTACTGCTACTTTGGCTGATGTCGGGGAGGGCATCATCTCCATGTCCCATAATACCGCGTTGTGAGAAGGGCTGGTTCTCTGCCAGTCTTCTTCAGATTACTCATTGGGTCCTCAAAGACGAACAGGATTTTCAAACCTATGGAGTATACAAGTGATCATAGTTTATTTCAGATTCCACCCATTCTGGAGTCAGGGTGTTACTGTGTTGTGTGGAAATGCCATATTATTAATATCATTTCAGCATTGTGGCTCAGATTTTGCTCCTAAAAGCAAAAATGTGTCCACAAAAATGGAAACATTAAGACCTGAGTGAACCCGGCAGCATGGCCTAGTGGCTAAAGTCCTCTCCTTGAACACACTGGGATTCCCTATGGGCGCCGGTTCTAATTCTAGCAGCTCTACTTCCCATCCAGCTCCCTGCTTGTGGCCTGGGAAAGCAGCAGAGGATGGCCCCAAGCCTTGGGCACCTGCACCCGCGTGGGATACCAAGAAGAGGTTCCTGGTTCCCGGCTTCAGATCGGCATAGCATCGGCCATTGAGCTCACTTAGGGAGTGAATCATCAGATGGAAGATCTTCCTCTCCGTCTCTCCTCCTCTCTGTATATCTGACTTTCCAATAAATAAATAAATATTTAAAAAAAAGACCTGAGTGAAACGAAGGGAAATTAATCATACAAAGTTATTTCCCCCTGAATGGGAGCAAGCTACATGTGAAGTTTTGTTTTTTGTTTGTTTGTTTTTGTTTTTTTTTTTAATTGGAAAGGCAGATATACAGAGAGGAGAGACAGAGAGGAAGATCTTGCATCCGATGATTCACTCCCCAAGTGAGCGCAATGGCCGATGCTATGCTGATCCGAAGCCAGGAGCCTCTTCCAGGTCTCCCACGCGGGTGCAGGGTCCCAAAGCTTTGGGCTGTCCTCCACGGCTTTCCTGGGCCACAGGTGGGAGCTGGATGGGAAGTGGAGCGCTCGGATTAGAACTGGTGCCCATATGGGATCCCGGGCGTGCAAGGCAAGGACCTTAACCACTTGCGCCATCACTCCAGGCCCCTACATGTGAAGTTTTAACCAACAAAATCCTAGCCACCCAGAAAAATGTAAACATGACTAGATGTTCAACAAGAAAGCCTAGATTCATCTAATGTTTTCTGTGTAAAGAATTTCACTCTACATCAGTTATTATAATCACCACCTGGGGAGAGAAAGAAGTTACAAACAAATTGCCATACATTCTGTGGCTCCATCTAACATAAATAAGACAAAATTTATCCACCGCAGTTTTATGATCCATTTTCCTTTAAACATGGCCCTTTCTCGAAACTACAGCTACAAGGTGCTGACAACATTTAATGAGAAGCATAAAACACGTGCAGGTAGGAAAATAGATGTACATTCAGAGTTACTAACAGATGCCTCAGTTACCATCCTTATAATTTAGATGCCCTGTCAGGGTTTTATTCCCTACTGTTTGTAGCGATATTTCTGCTAGCCTGAAAATAACTACATTTTATCATCAGCAGATATATGAAGCTTGGATGAGGTGTTGCAGTATTGCCTCTGTGTGTGTGAGCATATATATATATTTATGTATATATATATATATGATGCTAACTGAAATAGGATTATAAATTGAGCACAGCTCAAAAGAAGCCCAGTGGATCTTCTATTATTTATTTAAAAAAATATAGCTGTGCTTTTGGCATCCTGATCTGATCTGCAGTAGCCAGAGGTTACAGAGAACTCTGTCACAGAGGAATGCTGGCTCTACAATACAGGAATGCTTACAGGCCACATGACCAGAATGTAGATGGTCTCATGTTCTTCATGTCATGTCAATAGTCAAGCCATGTAAGGCTTCTCACAAGATCAGAGAAACCCCTACCTGCTCTTCATCGCTTTCGAGCCATACATTCAATTACAGGGTTCTCAAAAATCACTCAGAAAACAGCTGGAGACCATTCACGGGTTATTGAAAAGCCCAGAGCACCTTTGTAAGGCCTGCAAAATGCACTGGCTCTTTGTAAAATGACCTGGAAAGGGACATGCAGACCATTGCCAATGAGCTGGAATTAACTAATTTCCTTCTCAGAATGCAAATGGAAGTAGCTGTAGTTTGGGTGTTAACGGAATGTGAGGTACAACCAGTCTTTAGGCCCCTATATCTCCTGTGGCATTCTCTTAACAGGTAGACAGTCTGCATAGTCTGATTTAGTTTCTTCAGTAATTCACAGCTTAGACACCTTATTGTGCAGGGCAATTTATCCTTCATCATTTAAAAAGTTATATTATGTTTTAGTTTAAATAAGGTACACTGAAAAAAAGTTTTTTGAATGTTTTACTTATCTACTTGCAAGGTATGCTGACCAACCTTCCTAAAAGGCTACCATCCCCAGAGCTGGACTCAGGTGAGGCCCAAGCACTAGAGCTATTGTCAGCTTTCTCTCCAGGAAGCTGGGTGAGAAGACACGCAGTCATGATGCCAACCAGCACACTGATCTGGGATTCAGGCTTCCTAAGCAGCGGCTTAATGTGCTGCATCGCCACACCTGCCCCCACTCGCATGTCCATCAGTGAGACGGCACTCTGTCCACATTTCTATCTGTGTCATGACAGAATGCGTCCCAGTAATGCTGCAGCCTTCCTTCTTACCTCGAGGTGCATCTTAGTAAGATTCCACACTTACTCTGGTGCCGCCTTACTTCCCATGTGGCTTCATCCATTGATTCACACAACGTGCATCTATTGACTATCAGAGACTAACTGTTGAAGGTATCTCCATGAACACAGCAGACAAACATTCCCCCTTTCAAAATGCTTCCTTTATTTTCCAAGCTGCTGCAACTTTATGAGCACTGTCTGAAATAGAATTCCTCAGGTGACAAAACCAACCTATTTGGTCTCATCACTTTCGTCAATATGTCCATGTCATACCATTTACAGATAATATTTAGTTATCTTTATCTGGTGTGTGGAAAAGTTCTAATCATTTTACAGTGAGCTCATTTAGTCCTCACAGGAATAAGGAGATATAAGATTAGATTTGCTTTGGATCTTCAGTTTAAAAAGATGTATTTACTTGTTTGTTTTAAAAGCAGAGATTTCTCTTTCATTTACTGATTCACTCTCCCAAGTGACCACAATGGCAGGGGCTGGACCAGGTTGCTGATGGCTGAACTCCAACCAGGTCTGCCCCATGAGAGACAGGGGCCCAAGTGTTTGTGCCACCACCTGCTGTCTTCCAGAATGTACCAGCAGGAAGCTGGATCCCAGGCAGACCAGCTCTGACACAAATATGAGAGGCCAGGTCCCTGACTTTAATGCTTACCGGTTTTCCTATCCTCAGGTTTATGATGAACCAATGAACACAGCAGGCACTTCTTTTGGATTTCCATTCACTAACGCCTTAAGTTATCCCTAGAACAATCTAAGGATTTTGTGGGAAGGGGTTAGGGTGGCAGAAAACTAATTTTTTTTTTTGTCGTTGGATCTTTTGGCGTAGGCGTGGGGAGAGTTCAGCCAGGTGTTGAGGGGAGTCTGAGGTGTTGAGGAACCCCTGGAATGAGACCCGTGGCAGCAGCACTGCGGGGCCTAGAGGTAATGTTGACGTAGGGGCCACAAGAGCCCATTTAGTGGAGACACCGAGACCCCAGCCCCAATGTGAAAGGAAAGGCGAAAGGCAACACTGCGTGAGGTAAAGCCACCAGAACTCTTGGGGACGGTCAACAAATCAAGTCTTTTGACTCCCTCGTAGTATAACCCCACGGCTCCATACCGTTCTCTCCAATCTCTTAAAACCCCGCGCCCTACTCAGCCCAGGACCCCCTTTTACCTGCGGCTCCTTTCTGAGCAGCAGGCAGGCGCATGCGCCGAGAGACAGTCGCGGGAGCGCGGGAGGGCATCGATCAGCTCGGTGCTCGGCTGCTCGACTTGTCGGCGCTCGATGGAGGTACGTAGAGCATCGCTTCCGGGTCGGCGCTGTTTCCGGTTCCCACTGGAGGCAGCGCAGGCGTCTGGTGAGTTGCCTTCTTTCGTGATGCAGCTTTGGGCTTCTTTACTCCACGAGACCGGGTCGGGTGGCGCGGCGTCCTACCTTCGCGGAGCGGTGGGCTTGTCTGGGGACGAGGGAGCGCCCTCCGCGGCCAGCACGGTCGGCAGGCCGGTCTGTGTCTGGGCAGGCCCGAGGCTGGCGCTGACCGCGTCGGGGTGGTGCGGTGGCGGGGACCCCGGCCCTGAGCAGTCCGTGTAAGACCCTAAGACCTCCTGAGGGAGATTGCACGAGCCAGTTAGGCCCGTGTCCCTCCCTGCCCCGCGTCCACCTCGCGATCCCGTGCACCCGCCGGCCCCAGGTCTCTACTGAGGGACTTTGAGGGCTTTGCTGTAGCTCCTGCGTCTAAGTCCAGTCCGGGTCAGACAGGCCCTTTGCTCCAAGTTTCTGTACAATGTGCCCATAGGTGTTGACCTACAGTGTCCACTGACTGGTGAGACGAAGGAGCCCTGAGGGCCCCCACCCCACCCTGGGCAAGTGAAGTAGGTTCAGGTTTGCCGCCAAGACCCACCTGCAGCTTACCCGGTGGGTGTGGAGGGAATAGCAAGTGAGAAGGCCAGGGCTGTATTCCCAGGCCTCGTGCCCCTGCGTCCGGGTGGCCTCAGGGCGCGTGTTCCCTAATCTGCAGTAGCCAGGGTAGAAGCTGCTTAGGCTGCGCACTGGACTCGAGCCCACTGTGTGTGCTGCGTTTGAAGGGGCAGGTGCTGTACCATCCACATTTTACACAGGAAGACCCGGGAGAAGTAGGTGCTCGAGTCCTGCTGGCTGGTTGGTGGGGTGTGAACCCCTAAGCACCTGCGGCACAGCGCTTGGAGGTCACCTGGCCACAAGACAGCAGGTGAACTTGTACACCAATTAAGCGACCCCTGGGCAGGTGCCTTCCAAGTGCACACTTGGCTAATGCCCCATCTTCACAATTCTTACTGGATATACACTTGCTGTTTGCTTCCTATTTGCTTATTCATTTTCCTTTTTGCCATTTTTTGTTTTGTTTTGTTTTTTTTTACTAATGGTAGCTATTTCGTTAGGCAGATGGAAAGACAGTGTCACAAGTGAAGTAAAGGTTTAAAAATAAACATACTGAATGACATTGTGTTAGCCCCTGGCAGCACGTTGCTGGAGGTTTTGCATTGGGCCTGTGGTTAAAAAGCCTGTGGGACATCGTCGCGATAGCCTAATGGCTAAAGTCCTTGCCTCGTACACGCTCCAGGATCCCATATGAACTCCAGTTCTATTCCTAGCCGCCCCGCTTCCCATCCAGCTCCCTGCTTGTGGCCTGGGAAAGCAATCGAAGATGGCCCAAAGCTTTGGGATCCTGCACCTGTGTGGGAGACCTGGAAGAGACTCCTGGCTTTGGATTGGCTCAGCTCCAGCCGTTGTGGTCACTTGGGGAGTGAACCAGCAGATGGAAGATCTTCCTCTCTGTATCTCCTACTGTCTGTATATCTGAATGTCCAATAAAAATAAGACTTTTTTTAAAAAAAGCAGCAGCCTGTGGCCCACGTCCTGGTTGGAGTGCCTGCTCTGCCTCTTGACTCCAGTTTCCTGAGACCTATCAGTGCTGCCCAAGTGGCTGGAGACCCTCAGTGAGTGTCTGGTCCCTCCCTTCGTTTGACCTCTGTCAGGTTGGGCCATCTGGCAGCCATGTGGGGAGTGGACCTGAGGTGTGGAGCTCTGTCTCTGTCCCTGTGCACGTCTGGAGAGGGACTAAAGTCTGGCCAAACCGACATCCTGACAGGTGCCATTGAAAGTAAATGGCAAAGCTCATGGTAGTCATTGTATTGTGTGTGATTTAACCATGCGTATTTGGAATAGGTGTGTATAAGGGTTTTTGATTGTTTGTTTTGGTAATAGGTTTTTTTATCTTCTCTTTTAGGCTGTTTGAATATTTTTATGCAAACATGGATATCAGACCGAATCATACTATTTATATTAATAATATGAATGATAAAATAAAAAAAGAAGGTAAGTGCTTTCTTAAAAATATTTATTCATAGCTTAAATGTGTTTGCTCACTATAATCTTAAAAAATTGTACCACAAAACTTCTCACCTAGTCATTTTTCTTAGCTCCATAGTAATCAGTTCATTCAGTCTTGTGTAAGAATTTTCTAGGCCTTTTAAAAGCAAAAATAGGTAGGGGTAGACAGTATGTTGAATCTGTTCTTATTCATAGCTACTCGTATATGGCATCAAGTAGCTTTTTAAATTAGCACGGGGGAATAGCCGTTTGTGTTTGTAGGGAGGGAAGTGACAGCTGATGATGTAACCGAGTGGCGAGGGAGCTTTGTGTACTGACACAGGGAGCTGTCTCATCCCTCACAGCCCGTTTCCTTTCTTGTTTGCACAGAATTGAAGAGATCGCTATACGCCCTGTTTTCCCAGTTTGGCCATGTGGTGGACATTGTGGCTTTGAAGACCATGAAGATGAGGGGCCAGGCCTTTGTCATTTTTAAGGAACTGGGCTCCTCCACAAATGCTCTGAGACAGTTACAAGGCTTCCCCTTTTACGGGAAACCAATGGTAAGTCAGGACTGGTAGCTGGGCTTTAATCACTGGGAATGATTTATAAAGAGGTGCTTGAAATTCTGGCTTTTTGTATGTTACGGGGAACTTGGGTTTCTTTTATTTACGTATTTTTATAGAAATAAGTAAAGGTTGTTTCTTTCTTAGGATAATTCAGTTGAGCAAAACATAATGTATTGAAATGTAGAATACTTTCAGGACAATAGCAGAATAGGCGATTTTCTTGTGTCCAAAGTATTTAACTAGGCATTAATAGTAACCCATAGAGTTGAAATGAACACTGTAAAAATGTGAAACAAAAGTTTCAGGTGGAACAAGAATCCAGTCTGAAATTCCAGCAAGTACAGTGGTGAAAACCCTTCAGAGCAGGCAGGCGAGATGAAGCAGGGATCTTGGGGAGAAAGTCGTGCTCTCAACACAGAGATTTTGCGAAGCACAGTGAGAGGGAAGAGGGTGGGTATGTGTGGAGAGTTTTCGAACTCCAGCATAACTGAGGGGAGGTTCCCATCTCGGGCTGGAAGAAGCTTGGACTGGGGAAGGTAGGAAGGCCGTGGTGTCAGAGATGGACAGGGTACGGGTGAAGGGGCTGCCAAGTGAGGCTTCCCAGTACAAGAGTGAACACAAGCCTTGGGCATGGATTCCAGACCTTTGGATGCAGTGAGAAGGGATGTTGGCTTGGGGTCACCATTCTGGTTTTCCTGTTAACTCTGTGCTTGTGGTTGCTTCATTCCCTCCAGGGTGCCAGCTGGCCGGATAGTCTTTGCTTTAATTCAGGCATTAGCAAAAAACGAAGGAAGAAATAAGTATTTTAGACATCATGGGTCACACAGTTTTGCTCCCTGTTGCTTTGTGTTTGTAGCTTTTTTTCTTTTTTAACAGCCCTTAAAATTTGTATTTTAAACGTTCCTGGGTCCGGTGCTATAACCTAGCAGCTAAAGTCCTCTCCTTGAATGTGCTGGAATCCCATGTGGGCGCCAGTTCTAATGCTGGCAGCCCTGCTTCGCATCCAGCTCCCTGCTTGTGGCCTGGGAAAGCAGCAGAGGATGGCCCAAAGTCTTGGGACCCTACACCCACGTGGGAGACCTGGAAGAGGTTCCAGTTTCCTGACTTTGAATCAGTGCATCTCTGGCTATTGCAGCCACTTGGGGAGTGAATCAGCATACGGAAGATCTTCCTCTCTGCCTCTCCGCTCTGTATATCCAACTTTGTAATGAAATTAAGTAAATCTTAAAAAATGATTCTTAATTAGCAGGCCATAGAGAGGCCATGGGCTGTGTTGATCCACACGCTATGCTGCTGGTCTAATCCTTTGATGTTACAAATGAGTCGGGGACAGGAATGGGTAATTATCCATCTAGGTTGTATTAGTATGACTTTCAGCATCAAGATGTGAAAACTAGTCTCCTACCACTGCCTAGGACTAGTCATCTTTCAGTGAAGAGCCAGACAGTAAATATTTTTGGCTCCTCCAGCCGTGTGGTCCTCCTCGCAGGGACTCGCTCAATTCTGCTGTCTCAGTGAGAAAAGCAGCCCTAGGTGGTATGTGCATGAGTGGGTGCGCTAAGTTGTGTTCCAGCAGGGTCATGAACAGGCACTGTTGGCCGTGGCTGGTTGTTCGAGGGGCGTGGTGCTGGCTACCTCAGGACTGAGCACCTTCTGTTTGTCGCTGGGTAAGATCCCTCCTCACCTTCTCTCCTGTCACCATCTGTGTGGGAGGTGATCCCATCCCGGCATACTGGACTTCCAGCACTCACTGTCAGCCAGTAGGCAACCAACTGACATTTTTTGAAATTGTCAGGAAATAGAATAATTGAGATCTCAAATGACAGCAGTGTAGAACTGGACTTTAGTTTAGATCTAGAATTACACTAACATGAAGGTAATTCTCTTCCGTGGGTTTGAAGGCTGTTTGTTGGATGTGAGGAGCGTGCATGTGTCTGCTGCTCAGGTACAGGAACAGTGGGAACTGCTGTGTGTTGGCCCTTGCCTCACCTTGTCAAGTGATTGTGACAAAGAATCCGTTAACCTGATGTTTCTGTTGGAGTTGTATCAGGAAGATGGCAGAGATTGCCAAATTTTCAGAATTCTGGAAAAGAGGGAGAATTCTTTGAGATGTCTTATTTGTATCCATTTATGTAGCTTAGTTTTTCTTATGTTTTTTATTCCAGCAAACCAAATTAGAAATAAAAATAACATCATAAGTTGAAACTGTGAACAAGACGATTCTTTGTGATTCAAGGAGTCTTAGTGATCCTCAGTGAAGTTGGGCCCTTTTCCAGCCACTGGTGTAAATGTGCTCATTGCCCTTCTCTGTCTGAGTTGTGAGCTGAGGGTTCCTCTAATGGATGTTTAATCTAGACCAGGGATTCTCAGCACCGGTCCTCTTGACGTTGTCAGGTGAATAGTACTTTGTAGTAGGGGACTGTTGTGTTCGCTCTAGGGTGTTAGCAGTGTGGCTGTTAAGCATTAGATGCCAGGATGCCTCCAGACAGCGCCAGCTGCTCCCTGGCAGACAGGATCGCCGCTGCTGAAAGGCTTGGCTTAGAACGGTCGGCCGAGAGCCTTTGCTGAGATCAGGTGTTTGCACTTGTGTCTGTCGTCAGGGCACTTGAGGACTATCCAGGTCAAGCACAAACAAGGTTGGAGATCCAAGGGAGGGAGTCCTTGGGGACAAATGGTAGTCGCCTTCAGCTGTCAGCCTGTCTCCTCTGGTTAGGTCATGGTGAGCTGCCTGCCAGGGTGAGCACGCAGCGCAGACGAGCCTGAGAAGTCCTGGGATTCCGGGGAATGCTGCTGAGCCTCCCCCCCAGCGCCCATCATACATCTCTAGCTCAGTAAAACAGACTCCCTGATCTCTCATTTACACTACTAGAAATGTTGGGTTTTATCCAGATTGAGATCAAATTCTTGCTCTCCCAACATTGTTATTTTGTTGCTTTTTAAGGATTTGAGAGTCAGGAGCTCCATCCCCTGATCTGCTCCCGAATGGTGATGGCTGGGGCTGGGCCATGAGAACCAGGAGCCCAGGACTCAGCCCACTCTCCTGGGTGGTGGCAGAGCTGC
Source organism: Ochotona curzoniae (assembly GCF_017591425.1). Classification (NCBI taxonomy): domain Eukaryota; kingdom Metazoa; phylum Chordata; class Mammalia; order Lagomorpha; family Ochotonidae; genus Ochotona; species Ochotona curzoniae. The sequence goes on from NW_024466737.1 coordinate 15,652, forward strand.
TTCCTGAAGGACACATACGTGCTAGTTCTCAGGGGCCAGAGCAGGGGCGCGAACCTGCTCCCTCAGGTGGGAGACATAAGCACCTGTATTGTTTGGGGTAGGACTGCAGTGTTTTCTTGTGATCAGTGCAGGTGATGCTCTCTTCCAGGGAGGAAGTGTTTGTTTAACAGGTGTTTAACACGAAAGTTGCAATTTGGTGTTACATCCTAGATAACAGGTTAGTTCCTGGCTGTTTAACACTGTGTAATCTAGCAGTGATACTTCTGAGACCAGGTTGGTGCTGCTCAGTTTGTCTATGTAAATCGCCACCCATTGTGTCCTTGCTGCTTGTGCTGGGTCTCAGGCCCCAGCCACACTTGCTACACTTTTAAGCTGGCTGGGCCAGCAGGTTGCATATTGTGTAGTTGATGAAGCTGCCATCCTACACCGGGCTTGTAGATGAACTCCTGCTTGTCCTTGCAGCAAGGAGCTACCATTCTTGCTGACCTGGCAAAGTGAGAATAAGCAGGTGGCCCCAGTCATGCGGGCTGTGAGACCATCCTTGAGTTTCCTCAAAGCATTTGAAATTACATTGATGCTACCCTTACAGTCATCTCACTCTCAGGTAATATTCAGAGGACGGGCATTCCCAGTTCCCAGTATCCCATGCTGGCTCTTCTGTTGTGAGTTACCAGTGAGGAGTTGATAGCTTTCGAGTGCATTTTCTCTGCTCCTGAACAGAAAGACGTAATTGGGTGTTTCAGTTTTGTTTTTCCCAAATGAAAGCTTATGGTTTTCCTTGTAATGAACAGTTGAACCTAACTTTGTCTGTGTTGTTACTCAATTTGTTTCCATTTAGCTTTCAGTATATTTTAGGATTTCTTTAAAAATATGTTTCAAATTGGCTTGTGATGTGTTTGTGTAATAATTGAAAATGTTAATAACTAGTTTAAATGAGAAATAACCTATTTTAAAATCATTAAAACAGAGAATCCAGTATGCAAAAACAGATTCTGATATAATATCTAAAATGCGTGGCACTTTCGCTGACAAAGAGAAGAAAAAAGAAAAGAAAAAAGCCAAGGCCGTGGAACAGGCTGCAGCAACTGCCAACAAAAAGCCAGGCCAGGTGAGCTGGGCGATGCTCATCCAGGTGATATCCTGGCTGTCAGCTTGATGAGCCGGCCTTAAATGTAATGGGTGGTCTTGGAGACACATGTGTGTCTGTGTAACTATGTGTGCTTAAAAGGTACAATTTAAGAAACTGGAATGGCTAGGTTCTCAAATTTCTATATTTACATTTTAGCAACAAATTAAAATGTCAGCCTTTCCATATTGCGGTAGATAGTGGGCAGTTTGTAATTGTGTGACATTTAATTGTATAACTCATTAACTTTTTTCTCTGTTGCTACATGCAGATTAGTACCTTAGACATTATCTTTAATCCCAAGCACTCCACCAAGTGCTGCTTTCTCTGAACAATTCAAGGATGCAAATCTAGTATGAAATACCACGTAAAAGTGAAACTTGGCATCCAAAAACATTTACTTCTAGATTGAAAATGATTAGAAAAGCATTTTCACTAGGTACAGTGTTTGACTTTTCTCCAGTTGTTTTAAAGTAAGGCGTGTCCTCCTGCCCTTCCCTAGAGCTCCATAAGCTGAAAGCATAGTGACTTATGGTACAGTTCATTAAAACTAGGGCTGACAAGGTAAACACGTGAGTGTTTGAGTCAAAGCTAAAAGGGGAATGCTTAAAACTGAAATTACATGGCATTAGAAAAGCTGGAAGTTAAAGTTGTTTTTATACATGATTTAAACATGTGTTCTGCTATTTTATCTCTCATCCTGTTTCTTTTGTTTAGGTAACACCAAATGCAGCTAATAACCAAGGAAATGCAGCAGCAAATCCTCAGGTAGTATTTTTTCCGTTTAGTGGTTACTCTAGAATAAAATTAGGAAAAAATGATTAAAAAAACAACAACAACATCAATAACATTAGATCATTAAGAATACACAATGATAATATAAAGCAGCTGGTTTCCCAAAAAATGATCTACAAGACATAACACTTTTAAATTGTGTATCGTATAAGGTTCCTCAACATTTTAATTTTAAATGGAAAAGACAAAACCTCGCTTCATTGCTTGTTTCCCATTATCAGTGCATGATGACACATTTCAGACCTCGTGTCGGCAGTGCTGTTGGCCTGCACCGTGTAGCCAGAGCTTGGCCGACCCTGGCTCTGGGTAACGGGCGAGGCTCACGGCTCTTCCTGCACAACGTCGTTTCTGATCAGCTCAGACACTCTAAGGAGCTGTTTCCAGTCACACATGCCCTCATTTCCTCAGCCACGTGTGTTTTGGCCTTACTGTTTGCAGCCTCCTATATAAATCCTCTAGAAATTCCTTCTCAGTTATGGGCCATTGGTTGCATTTTTTCTGTCTGTCTGATGCTAGAGTTTGGCAGGAACCTGAAGTCCAGAGAAATCTCAGTGTACCTGACCTTTCCCTCTTGTTCTTGTTTTATTTGCAATTTCTATGTCCACTTCCTTTCTTTGAAATCTTGAGGCTTTTGTAGTCCACCTGACAAATATTCTCTTAGCTTTGAACTGTTCACTGATTGTTCTTTATATTGATCTTTTTCATGAAGCCAGCCTGAAGACAGAACGATCCTTTATATATATGTATGTACATATATACGTAGGATTTATTTTATTTCTGTTTGAAAAACTGAATTATAGAGAGAAGGCAAAACAGAGAGTGAAAATCTTCCATCTACTTCCGCTGAGCTGGTCCAAAGCCAGGAGCTCCTTCCAGGTCTCACCAGGGAAGAGTGGCCAGGGTCATGGGCTATCCTTGGCTGCCTTGCCAGGCCATAGCAGGCAGTGGGTTCAGGGAGTGGAGCAGCCAGGACAGCAGCTGGTGGTCATATGGGTGGCCAGTGCTGCAGGCAGAGATTTAGGCTACTGTGCCATGGTGCTAGCCAGAAAGATCTTTTTCTTGTGAACCATACCCGGTCCCTCTAGTTCTCCACCACTTCAACCTGTGTAGAGCTAATAGCTGTGCATATTTAATTTACTTGTCAAGAAAAATTATAAATTAAGCCAACCAGTAGTGTACTTGGTGGTAAGCTTTCTGGTTCCCAGGTTTGTTATGTGCTGGGAGGTGGGAACACTGCTGTGGGGAGTACCAAGTGTTGTGGTTTTATCTTTAATGTAACAATTGATGGCTTACAGTGCTGTTTATACTTACAAGCTATCTTTGCCTTTTTTTCTTTTTAATAGGTCCCTGATTACCCTCCAAACTATATTTTATTCCTTAATAACTTACCGGAAGAGACTAATGAGATGATGTTATCCATGCTTTTTAATCAGTAAGTTTTTTTCATAAGCAAGTCTGTGTCTGGAGCCTCCAGAGAGGACAAATGACTGTTGCAAGGGTTGAATCCATTTGTCATCACACAGCAGTAATTCCTTACAGGTGCATTGATTTGGTCTGGGATTAATCATGAATTAAAGCCAAGCTGCAGATTTAGCAAATAAAAACCTTAATTTCCTCTAATGTTTGGAATTAGTAGTTCTAATTGATGAGCAAAGAAAGAAGCAATGTGTTGATAGCATAATGACAAAGATAGAGTTAGCTTACATCAATCCTGTGGTTCTTTCACAGTATTAATTATATTTAGGCTCTTGCTGCATAGTACTCGGGTTTCATGTTGTAGGCTGTGAGTGTTTTTCTTGGAGTAATACAAAGTTACTCAGGCAGTTTGCTAACACAGCAGACATGTAAGTATTTGCACATCTTCATGAGTTCCTTTTCTTTACAGATTCCCTGGTTTCAAGGAGGTACGTTTGGTACCTGGAAGACACGATATTGCTTTCGTTGAGTTTGAAAATGATGGGCAGGCGGGAGCTGCCAGGGATGCTTTACAAGGGTTTAAGATCACACCATCCCATGCCATGAAGATCACCTACGCCAAGAAGTGATGTATGGGAGAGTCCTTTCTGCAGGGCCTGGCGTTATTTATAGTGTCTGTGTCGATACTATTGTGGGGTGAGGGGAGTGGAATTTTTGTGGCGGACTTAAAAACTAGTCTTTAGCCTTAGGGAAGTATGAAATATGAATGCCTTAATTTTGTACAATAAACTTATTTGTATTCTGTATGCATAATGGCTTGTTTATTGGCCCATTGATGTATCATCCAATGTCTTTTCCAGTCTACATCACTTTTTACAGTCTAAAACTCTGATAGCATGGTTTCTAGTCTTATGGACCAGCTAATGATACAGCAACATGGGTTTGTTTTAATGAAAGTTACTGTGAGTTACGTTATAGAAGCTAATAAAGCACTGGTGGCAGTGATCATCCTGGATATTAGAAGCACTTAAGACCAGGCAGGGTCTCAGTGTGGCCAGTGTGCCCTTCCCAGAAGTGAGCATCATGTTGGCGGACAGCGGACACTGAGATCTCTCCATTCAATAAGACCAGTTAGTTGTTCTGTTTGGGTAGAAAGTGCGGGAGGGAAACTGGTGTCCTGGGGTAGTGTATTCCTAAGGAATTTTGCATGATTACTATCTGACCTCTCTCCTGAATAAAGAACTGTAAGGGGAAGATTTTCTGATCCTTTTTTTTAAATATATATAAAACCAATAGGCTAATTGACAAGGGAACCAGTGCTCACCTTGTTACTTCTTTGTAATTATTAATGAGGCATTTCCAAAGCTCATTTTCCTCAGCCTTCAATTTAAACTTAAAGCTTGATTGCCAATAAAACTGTGCATGCTTTTAGAAGTGGGTAGTTTGTCTTGCAAAGAGCACGTGTTAAAAAGTATTATCTATTTTTATGTGTTTGAATATTTTCTTCAATGAAAATTTACATTATCACAGCATATATACTTATGGAAAAACCACTTTTAAAATTAATTTAGAGATAGGTCCTTATCACATACTTGGGCATGCATTCAGAGGAGTGAACAATGAAAACTCACTTTTACGAATTCCAGTGTGAAATACTAGAGAAATGAGTTATGTGACTAAACTTTGTACTCTTGGTTACTCTATTGTCTCAGGACAGAAACTGGCACAGGTTGACCCCAGGCTCCGGCGCTTGCTCTGAGGGTCTGTGTCGGAGGAAGTAGAAGTGCTCGGAAGTCTGGAGTTAAGTGAGATTGGAGGAGACAGGATAGGAAGAAATTGGGCCTTTAAAAGCACTTGCTTCTACTCCAAATTTAGTAACTATTTTAGGGTATTTTGAAAGTTGAGATAATTTACCAACTATAAAATTCAACCATTTTAGTATTTTGATTACCTTGGGCAGTCATAGACACACTTGTGTGATGATAATAATGATTCAGCACATCGCATTATCCCTAAGTTACATGTGCCAGGTTGCAGTCCAAGGGAGGCCACCCGACTGTCACTTAGTTCAGCCGCATTTGGAGTGGAGCTCTTCTGATACTCATTGGTGTTGGCTTGTGGCTGCAGTCCGTTCTGCCAGTCCAGTGGATGGGCATTTAGGTTCTTTCCATCTTGGAGATAAACGAACGCAGTGGCCGTAAACATTAGCATAGGAGTGTTGTGGGCCTTTCACACATTCTATTTGATTTTGAGCGCAGAAATGATACCTGATTTAATGTTTGTATTTCAATACAATTCCAAATGTAAGTAAAAGTTAAAGAAATAGTTCATAGAACAGCCTGAACTGTTCGCGAGGACAAAGGAACTGCAGAAGTTGGTCTGATTTCATGTTACCCTTCCAACTTACGTGTGGTTTTCCTTAGTACAAGATCAACCTCTTGATAAACAACATTATTATCAAAATCAAAGAATAACTATCTGATTGCAGTTTTGCTGATCTGTTAATGACCCAACCATGTAACCAGGGTCTTGTTGCATTCAGTTGTTAAGCACTCTAGTCTGTCAGTTCCTCACCGTCTGTGATCTTCATTTTACATAGAAGTAATCGATCTTTGGATAAGTCTATTTAGTACTATTAAAAACTATAAACTTAAAGCAATGTAGTCTACTTCCTTATCTGTGTTTCAAATCCATGGGCTCAACCACTTAGTATGTCTGGAAGAATATTCTGTCTCTACTGAATGTGCATGATAAGTAATTTAGGGACAGTTTGAAGTGTATGTGAAGTTGTGAGCAAGTTAGATGCAAATACTATGATTTTTACATGAGATCATTTAAATGTTCATATCCACGTAGCGTAGGATGCTCTATTCTTTGGGTGAACCTCATTTGTCTCATATACAATCGAAATATTGAATCAAACTCCCAAACCAGGACCAACTATCAGAACTCCTAATCCCAAAAATGACACAAGAGTGGAAGTGCAGAAAAATACACAACAGACATATGCACAAACAACCAGAAATTATTGTACACACACCTACATGCAATAACAGCCCTTAACAATACAACCCTTGTATTATACACTGTTGGGATAGTATGCTTATCGGTTGACCCTTGGGGACAAAATTATTTTTAATTGGCATTGAAGTGCTCAATAAGTTGCACTCTCCCTTGCTTTGTGGGCGGGTGTGGGAGGAGGGGCCCTCTGAAGCTTCATTGCTGAGCAAGAGAGCGCATCCAGAAATAATGGATGGGGGAAGAACTGGGGCCACCTCACAGGAGACAAACCAGCCTCAAACACCTTAGAACTGCAAATTGCAGTTCATCTCACTAGAAGTGAACTCTCAAGCTGGGGTCATTTTGCATTCATAGCTGTGTCTCCAGTGCCTGCCATGCAGAATGGGGCCATGTCCTGGTGCCTCAGCTCACAGTGGCCCTCTCTCCAATGAGAAAAATGCCCGGTGGCAGGGGAAGGGAGCAACCTTTAACTCTACTGCCTGCCTGCCTGCCTGCCTGCCTGCCAAGCATTATCTATGAGCACCAGATACCGAGTTTCAACAGTCTTGGATTGAGGAGGAGGGGAAAAGATTGTGCTGCTTTCCTCCACCCTCCTGCCTCCTTTCCCCGTTGGTAGGGTCTGGATGTACAGTAACTAGTATTTGCAAATTCATGTGCCTAGAACAGACAGAACTTGTAAGAATTCTATCACGAAGGACTTGTCAATGTGAAAGTCCTTTACCTAGCTATTATGTAAATCTAGATGGAATTTAAAAATAATGCACATTTTCCTGGAAACTTTTGGAAGGGGTTTTAATAGATTTCATATTTTCTTTTCCTTTTTTAATTTTCCAACGTTTATTTATTTCATTTGAAAGGCCAAGTGACAGATACAGAGAAAAGTTCTAGCTGCCGATTTGTTCTCCAAATGGTTACAAAGGCCAGGTCAAAGCTAGAAGCTCCATCTGGGTCTCCCATGTGGGCAGCAGGGACCCAAGCATTGGAGCCATAATTTTCTGCCTTCCAGATGCAATAAATAGCGAGGAGCTGGATTGGAATCAGAGCAGCCAGGCCTTCAATCAGCACCCTGATAAGGGATGCCAGTGCTGTCGCGCTGACTTGACCTACTGTGCCACAACACCAGCCCCGAGTCTCACGCTATCAAGATATTCCTGCAGTCAGCAGCACAGCTTTGCTCAGAAAGTGAAAGTGACACTAAACCAAAATACTAACACTAATAATAATAATGGTTTAAATTTTGTAATCCTCTCAAGCACATCCTGCTGTTGGATGCAATAAGACAAACCAGAGTAGCTGAACAATGGTGCACCTGAACACCCCTTGTGTGTAAAACAAGATGCTGAGTTTGAATCTCTTTGGAAAAGCAGATGCTAATTAGCCCCTGGAACGGGGTTGCCTGTTATGAAAGCAGACGAGCTGTGGACCTTTCCCATTGGCCCTGGGTATTTACCCAGAGGTCTGGCTCTTGCATAAAAGATGGAACTCACTTCCAGTCCAAGGGTGCTGGCCAAAACAGCCACGGGGGAAGATGGCAAGACGTGTACTCCTTCTGCTCTCGGGTTTCGTGGCAGTGTGGGCCGTGCAGGGCATCTTTATGGACAGACTGGCTTCTAAGAAGCTCTGTGCCGATGCCGAGTGTGTCTGTAAGGACTTGCTTGCGCTCATCATGACCTTTCTCTTCCCTGACAGCATGTGATGTGATTGCACCTTGAAGCGCAGTCTTTTTCAGGGTGCACGTGATAGCACGGCTTGTCCAGGTCTGTGCTTTCAGCGATCTGCCATCTATTCACGGCCGATTCAGTTGGCTGAGATGTTCTTGCAGCTCGCTTTTCTTGGCCGTCTTCATCTCCAATTGAACCCTGGCTGTGAGATGAAAAACATCAGTCTCTCTGACTTGCTAGTTTTCTTCTTCTTGCATTCTTTGCCTTTTGACTGCTAGAAAATTCGGGACCTTTAGATACATTTGTTTAAATTTTCTTTCTCTTTTCTTGCAGATACCATTTCTCTGGCTCAAGCTCAGGAAGACTACCATGCCCCAGACTGTAGATTCATTAACGTCAGCAAAGGGCAGCAGATCTACGTGTACTCGAAGCTGGTGAAAGAAAATGCAACTGGGGAGTTTTGGGCTGGCAGTGTAAGACAGGATGATAAAGAAAAAAAGAGGGGGCTTCAGAAAGTTCATAGACATGGAGATTAGATTTTGATGCAAAAATATTCTTGTGTGCATGCAAATTTCTCACAATGCATCATTTCCTTGAACACTTGTGTATCCACAGTGTCACTCATGATGCTGTTAGATGCTAACCTACCTTCAACATACTTGGATGCTTTAAATTAGCTGTTAAGAACAAGGTAGAGATTTCAGGCACAAGAACAAAAATTTAGGTATATTCTGCTTGTATTTCAAAGATGATTTCATAGAAAAACCAAATGCAGGTGATGTGACGGCAGGAAGAAAAAAATCCAAATGCTTTGGGGATTGAACATTCCAAAGACTTGCTTCTTATTCAAAAATGTTTCAGAAGAATGGCCAAGTTCACGTCCCAAGTGCTGGAACCAACTCAAGTTTCAGATTCTTTTAGGAAATGCTGGCAATCCCTGTAATTGCAAAGACTCTGCTTTCTTCAGTAAAAACATACCCGAGTGGGCCCTGGGGAAGGATGAAGGCGACACGCTTTACTGCCTTCCTCTGTGGCCCCAAACTTAGCTTCTAATGTCAAAAAGAACTACATCTAAGTGCCTTCAAGTATCTGTGCGAGGGAATTGTTAAAAATTGAGAAGTGTGCATCCTTTAAAATAGAAGCGTAAATTCACTGCTCAAAAAAAAAAAATTATCAGCTTTATTTATTGGTGATTTCCAAAAAGATTTTAGACAACTTGCAAGTTTGTGTGACAAGGAAATATTACATGTGTGGGTGTTCCTTAGTGCTGGGAGGGAACGCCAAGGCGAGCTGGGAGCACTGGGAGCCCCCAGTACAGGGAAGGACCGGCAGTGTTGCTGGTCTCCTTGTCAGCAAAGAGGATGCTGTGCACTCCTGAGCAGATCCTCCCGTCAGCACTGCCCTCAACGGTACTCTTCCGGCTTACAGGTGTACGGTGACAGCCAGGATGAGATGGGCATTGTGGGTTACTTCCCCAGCAACTTGGTTGAGGAGCAGCGTGTGTACCAAGAAGCTACCAAGGAAGTGCCGACCACGGTAAGTGTCTGTAGGGTGATCGGAGAAGGACTCCCAGCTTGGATCTTGCCTGGGATGCCCGCAAAACCACATCATGCAATGGATACGGAGTTTTAGTATAAGGCACCTAACTACCTTTGGTGACTTTTCTGATAGAGCAAGCCTGGGAAAACACCTGTGGCTACTCTAGGTAGTGAAAGATTTGTGAATGTTCTCTGTACAACTTGCTTTGTTTCTTTCTTTTTTTTTTTTAGCTTTATTATGGATATAATTGGCAAACAATTTATATGTACTTAAGAAGAACAATTTGAGGCTTTGATAGCTATGTGCACTGCGAAATGACCCTTATAATGAAACTGGTCAAAATATCTATTGTGTGTGTGTGTGTGTGTGTGTGTGTGTGTGTGTGTGTGTGTATTGAAAGCGTCAAAGAGCTAATCTCTTAGCAAATTCCAAGTGTACAAAATAGTACCTTTTTTGTCTTACATGAAAGTCATCCTAGAAAAGAGGCTGTATTGCAAAGAAAGAAATCAAAATAGTGTTAGCTGACTTCCCAATCATTGGCACTTATTCAACAATGACAGGTTAGGGGAAATGGGACAGCTGTTTTGGAGAAAATCAAAATAATCTTGGAGTGCTTTATTTTTTTGTAGTGGGTACATTGTATTTTTGTATGAAACAAAATCATGCTCTTCGTTGTGCCCTGGGCTCCTGTAAACTCCTGGCAGGAATAAAAGATCTTTTGTGAGCCACTCTGCAAGCCGTTCTTGGAAGTTATTCCCCTGGAGCTAATTACCGTGCCTCCAACATCCCAGCCTACGCACGTGCGACTCGCTCGTCCTGGCTTCTGAGCACTAAGCCAGAATCTACCAAGCAACCATAAATTAAAAGTTTACTGGCAGATTTTCATTTGAAGAAGTTTTTGACTTCAAGTAGTTACGCTTTCACACTTGTCAACATCTACGTATTTTAAATGTGACTTTCTCGTTGACTAAACTTGATTTTAGATAAAGAGTGCACATCTGTTTTCTGGTTCAGCCTGCCCAGTTCTAAGTTTTGTTTCTTTTCTTCTTCCTCCCCCCCCCCCCCCACCACAGGATATTGACTTCTTCTGTGAATGAGACATCAGTCCAAATGGCAGAGAGAAATGCCAACAATAAAGAAAATACTAAATACTACACAAAATGTGTGTCTCTCATTCTGGACTTTTGCTTCAAGAGTTTGTTACATTTCATGTCCTTGGTGGGGGGGAGGGTGGTGTGGGGCTGGAGGTGACAAGTCAGTGTGTTTCCGGCTAGCCTTGCCTTCCCACAAACAGGGCTATGTTTGACCCAAAGAAGTGACCTGAGGTTGGAGAATTATATTTCTTTTTTTTTTTTAACATTTATTTATTTTTATTGAAAAGTCAGATATACAGAGAGGAGAAGAGACAGAGAAAAATCTTCCATCCGATGATTCACTCTTCAAGTGACCGCAACAGCTGGTGCTATACTGATCCAAAGCTGGGAGCCAGGAGCTTCTTCCAGGTCTCCCACGCAGGTCTCCCCGGGTCCCAAGGCTTTAGGCTGTCCTCAGCTGCTTTCCCAGGCTACAAGCAGGGAGCTGGATGGGAAGCGGGGCTGCTGGGATTAGAACTGGCAACCATATGGGATCCTGGCACGTTCAAGGTGAGGACTTTAGCCGCTAGGCCACCGTGCCAGGCCTGGAGAATTACATTTCAACCTGGAGAATCTTCTAGTAAAGATGCACAAATAAGATGGTATATTTGTAGTTACTTCTGAATAGTCCTTCTCCCCAGCTTTCTGTATGTAAGCTTCCTTTAGGATATGGTGGCTTTTTACCTCGCTCTGGCAAGTGAAGTATTACTAATGTAACTGGAAGGGCTGTATTATCAAGGAAGATTCCAGTCGAGGGGAGAGCTTAGCTGCTGAAGCTTGAAGGTGAGCCAACACCTTCCTGCTAGGATAGCGGCCCTATGTGTCAAAAGCCTCTCGTTCAGGCAGTGGGGGCCTGGGCTGCTGTAGAAGGTACACTTAACTTTGTAATCCCCCTCAGGTGTTAAAATGAGAAACCTATCCTTGGCATTCCTGATCCCCAATCCCCAAGTCCCTTCACGAACCAGGCCAGCCAAGGCTTTTCTCAAAATGGAGGCCAATAGCCAGAATCGGCATTTTAGGAAAGGGCTGTCATGAGGGGCGTTGGAGGAATGGCGGTTCCCTAACCCTAGCTGCTGGCACCGTGTTTCCGTGAAGACAAGGTGAGTATGAAAAATGTTGGAGGCTCAGGGCACTCAGTTCACAGTTTACAATAACAAGCGTGAGTTACGGGGCTGGTGCATGGCACACTGAGCCAGGCAGCCACCTGCAGCAGACATTCGATGTTGGAGTGCTGGTTGCAGTTCCTGTTGCTCTGCTGCTGATGCAGCTGCCTGCTCATGCGCCTGGGATGGCAGCACAAGACGGCCCAAGCGATTGAGCCCCTGCACCCACAAGGGAGACACAGACAGAATCCTGGGTTCTTGACTTTGATCTGAATGAGCTTTGGTTGCTATGGCCATTTGGGGGAGTGGACTAGTGCATGGAAAAATCTCTCTTTCACCCTCTCTCTTCCATCACTCTGCCTTTCAAATTAAAAAAAAAAATACATTAAAAGAGAGAGAGAGAGAGAGAGAGAGAGAGAGATCATGACTGAAATTCAGCAACAGTTTCAGCTCAGGTCCATTACCGAGAGCCCAGGTGCTTGCCACAGGTTTGGAAGAAAGCCAAGGGACAGAGCCCCCGCCCAGTCAGCACCTGCCATGCCCAGCGAGTGATGCCTCCAGCTCCTCCATGGCGGCGCTGCTAGATGCCTATGCTTGTACCACAGTCAATGCCACAGGGAAGTCATTTAAAGGAATCTTGGGCAGGGACAAGCATTTCTGCTCCATTGCAGGTAGAAGAACCAGGCAGAAGCACTAGCAAGAAAATCACATTTCTTCAAACATCACCCTCCTTTATCTGAAAATGCTGAGGGGGGAAAAAAAATCAAAGGAAAAAGAAATGACTCCAGCTATGAATATTCCTTGCTGCACCCTGGAAATAGAATTTCAAGCTTTCAATGTCTTCTTAGTTGCATTAACTAACAAAGACCATGGCCGATGAGGAATTTAATTAGGGGCATGATATCTGGCCCTGGGTGCTTCATGGGAGCTGCCCTCCGAAGAATCGGGCCCTGTCATCACTGTAACAGCGTTCTCCCATCTCTGGTTTAAATATCGTTCTAAACGGAAATTACTTTCTCGTCATTTGGGAATAATTACTTTGATCATTTTTTCCCTCAAACATATACTGGGATAAAGTTCAGCATGTTTGGGGTCAAGATATCGACTTTCCCTCATCACTTTCCCTGTTTCCTGTGGGTTTCAAAGTGTGACTTTCTTCAGGCAACAGAATCCGCTGAGATGGAAGTTTTAATCTGACCGATGCTATATCAAGCTGGGAAAGGTGACCAAAGCTGCCGACAAGTACATCTCCACCAACAAAGGTAGAAGGCTCCGGCCCATGGTCCTCCCATGCCCCCTCACCCTGCTGCTGACCCCTCAATCATTCAGGGAGTATAAGCTGCCTCTTCTCTCCCGGCCAATGGGAGAACCTGAGGGCCACACTTAACATCTGTCCGTCTTTCCCTGGGTTTTCGATGACACTGTCAGGGCTGTGATGGAGACCAGACAAGCAGGGGAGGTCTGAAGCTTGCATCTTAGGAGCCGCCAGCTAATGTCCCCTGAGCAAGGGTGTTGGCTAAGCTGTTGGGGCTCAGGAATAGAATGGCACACTGACCAGAACGGCAGGAAAAGACCAAGGGGGTACTGATGTTCTCCCGACTCTGACTGTGTCCTGAGGCAGCCAGGTGCAGGAGGACAGCCAAGGTGTCAAGGTCTGAGAGTGACAGCTCTAAGCCAGGACCTTGTGTCAGGCTCTGAGAGGAGGATCCACACCGAGTGAGTTTGTGAAGGATGGTTTCTAGAAGAAATGGGGGGGAGGGTGGGGGAGGAAGACAGAAACAGATGGGGAGGATTGAGTGAGCGGGACATTGAGAGGGACAGGGGCAGCCAGGCACGGCAAGGAAGTGGCCCAGGTAGGTTGCCTGGTCTCCAGCAGTGGCCAGCTGCTGCCCGACTCCATTATCCCAAAGCAGATCTCAGGGGAGCTTAAAACAGGCCAGTGCTCGTGTTGGGTGAGCTGCTCTCCCAGTGTGACCTGTGGCAAGTGGCTCTGCCCCACGAGCCTTCCATTTCATTGCACTTCAGCCTCTCATTTGCCCTAGTTCCCATCACAGCCTCCGTGGCCCAAAAGCTAACCAAACCTCAGGTTTCCTGCTTCCGTTGCTTCTGTGATGCTGGAGTGCGCCCTAAGCAACTTCAGTGGTGCTAGGGTGCCCTCCAGTGGTCAACATGGGACCTGGCACCCAAGGAAACGGAATCGCCATCATCTTCCCTAGCAACTTTGAGCTGCATGACACTCGGGATAGAGAGGAGGGCTGATCTGCCTTTCTTTCGTGGTGGCCTAACAAGCATCTCGAATTGAAAATTCACACATCAGGGGAAAGCCGGAGTTTCCTTTGGAGAGGGACCCCTTCAGGACTCGGAAGTTGTTTTTGTTGCTTTCACTGATTTGTAGAATAATAGCGAGTGATACCTTGTGCTGAGACCAACAGTAAGGGGAGGCATCAGTAGAAAAAAAATCTAACCTCCAACACTCTCCACTGGACACTTTGGGTGGTTGGAAGGCCCAGGACGAGGTGCTGCAAGCCACTTCACTTGCTAAGCACAGGAGCAGGCTCTGTCTGCCCCAATAACTGTTGCAATGCAACTCTCGAGAAGTCGGAGTTTCTACCGTGTAGAATGGAGAGATTCTCTCCTCCTCTAGCTTCCCTCCCCAGCGTCTGGTGACATTTTATGACCAGGACTGGATGTGGCCTGGGGGGCACCCCTGGTGGGTAGGGGGCCAGGGTCGCCCGCTAAACACCCCATGATGCACAAAACAGCCCCCAGCAAAGAGGACTCCGGACTTGCAGGCTTATGGCGCGGAAGCTAAGCAACTCGACTCCTAACAGGTGCAGTTGCATCAGCAGGTGGATTTGGGAAAGAATGGCAAATGCTCGCAGGCCTAAGCAATTAAGTGACCGCGGTTTGTTTTCCAAGCGCAATCTGTGATGCGTCTGTTCTGTCACGAGCCATTAGGTAGAGCTGGGACCTGAAAAATCGATTTGTGCAGATTCCTTAGGGCAGCCTGAGCTGTGGACTCCGAGTGGCAGGGCCTCCGGCCGCTCCACCTGCGCAAGGCCCTTCCACTTCATGCTCTCGCTGCACTCATCCTTGAACATTTCGCCGGGTGCCCTTCATCAGCTCCGGAAGGGATCGCCACCGATGGAGTGCAGACTTCATTGCATTCCTTGCTGTGGCAAGCTCCTCCAGGAGATGGCTTTTCCAACAGCTCGCATGTCCTCCTCACTTTATAGCTTCTTCGCCAAGGTGCTACAACGTCCCACTGTTTTTCCAATTAAAATAGCGCCCCTCACCCCTCTGTCGTGCATGCGCTTCGCCTTCATTGCACCAGCTGTGTCTATCCCGTGTAGATCTGTTTTCCGTGATTTTCACTCCTTTGTTCTTGTCATCCGTTTAACCTTGCCCCAGAGAGCTCCTGGACACATAATTTTCTCTACAAAGTCTCCATGCACTTTTAGACCCGATTAAACTTTAAACAGTGCACACGTATCCAGATGCTGACGGCGTCTCATTTCTTTGCAGAAGAATTTACTTACACTTTAGTAAGTCAGGGCACAATGAGATTTGGCTGTGTGCACTTCAGTTCTGAGAAGGGAAGGAGGGTCTCTTGGTTCTACATGGGCTGTATCTGTGGCTGTATTTACAATAGGGACGTAATACAGGATGCAAGGACATGCATGGACACAGGTATTGATTGAAACCTACACTCTGCCCCGCTCAGGTCTAACTTGCTATTTTGGGGAGCTTGAGTTTGTTTATTTATTTATTTATTTATTGAAATAGTGACTGAATTTAAATTTGAAAAAAAAAATGAAACAGACCCATCCTTCACTACACCCACCAGTCCTTGGGTTCTCCACAGGACCTTGGTTCCAGAAATCCTGTCGATATTCAAATCCCTGTATATTCATATCTATTATCCAAAACGGAATACTATTTGCATGCAGCCTACATGCTTCCTCCTCTTGGTTGTAAATCATCTGTGGACACTTAGAATACATAAGGCAATGGAAATGTCATTACCTAGTTGAGTGTCAGTTGTTTAGGGAGGAAAGACAAGAGCAGAAGGTGCCCGTTCAGCAGAGATGCAGTTGGCGGAACCCACAGATGCACAGCTGTGAATACAAGGGGGCTGACTGTTGCTTCTTCAAACAGCCAGAGTGAACAACAGAAGCGCAAACCACTGCTGAAATTCACCCTGGACATTGGAAGTCAGGTCTGCAACCCTGCAAGCCTTGCGCTCGGTGCCTTCTCTCTGGAATCTTATCAGAGAGGGGCAAATTCTCACCTTCATGTGCCATCAGGCAAGCACCGCAGATACCACTGTCTTCCTGGCTAGGAGCCCTGGACGTGGGCTGCAGTGAGAATGGGGCTCAGTGTAGGAAGCCTGTAGAAGGCTCCCCTTCTCCTTCCAGCTCTCTCCCAGCTAGGCTACAGGACAGGGTTCAACTCACCAAGGCTGGTTCTCTCCCTGCAGGTGGAGAAGTTACAGGACTGGAGAGGAAGAGCAGTTGAACACTGATTCCTGGTCCGTACTGCCTGCATCTCTGCTGATGGCATTAGAGGTCGTTGGAGCTTGCTCTAGGTTTTCACAACAGTCTGAGAATACCAGGAAATTGACAGTCCCTGGGAGGAACCAAGGACCGATGCATTGATGTAAGGCATATCAGCATGCCCCACCTGGGGAGGGCACCTCTTAAGCGAATAAATCTCCCCCTCTCCCCAAAGTCCTTGATTGGAACTGGGTATCTATAAGGGGTGTCTTTTTTCTTACTATTTTTCAAAGGCTTATTTGTATGTATTTGAAAGGCAGAGTCACAGAGAGGAGGAAACACACACAGAGAAAGAGAGAGATTTCCATATGTTGGCTGTCCAAATAACTATAATGGGCAGCACTGGGTTGGGTCAAAGCCAGGAGCCTGGAATTCCATCTAGGTCTACATGGGTGGTGGGATCCCAAATATTTGGGCCATTGTATACTGCTTTCCCAGGCGCAGTAGCTGGGAGCTGGATCGGAAGCGGAGCGGGGGGACCTGAATCCCATGCTCTGCCACGGGATGCTGGCACTGCATGCTGTGTCTCATCTTGGCGAACCACAAATCCAGTTCCACAACTGGTTTTCTTGCTAACACCCTCACACATGGTGACTCTTCCCTCCTTTGTCTCCCTTTCCAGCTTGGTTACTTGTTGATGCTCCCAGGAATAATTTCCCAAAGAAACTGCTACTTAAATCCTTCAGGATCTGCTTCTCAGAGACCAAAAATGGCCTTAACAGGCATGCCTGAGAAGTAAGACGCACAGTAGGTCGCGGGAAGGAGGTCTCACCCTCAAAGGGCAGAGAGGACCGAATGGGGCTGGAGGTCTACCAGTCGCCTCCTGCTGATAGAAGTGGCTCAGATTCCAATCAATGAGATGGACATTATTAGACAGCAAAGTGGCGGAAAGCTTGGGGTTTTCTTCTCGGATGCCCACCCTTCTCCTCCCAAATGAATAACAGCTAAATGGAACATTTCTTTTCCCCGAAGTTTAGGTGTTTCCCAGGCCGTCCCCAGCCTCACAATGCCAGCCGCCTGCGAGCAGGGCTGCTTCTGCAAGGATGGAAAGATGTGGGTCTCCAGCACCTGCTCAGAGCTCTTATCACTGCCAACCACGCTTGCTTCTCACACCCGCCTGGGGAGGACTTACTGTTCAAACAAGGCAGTCCCTTCTGTCATCTCCTTCCTGGTAGGAACACGGCTTTGAGGTATGAAGATCTTGTAGTGCACCCTTGTGGATGTATTTTATTAAAAGGTAAGATTATGCTTGCAGCAAAGGTTAGGCAAACATTTACTCAGTACCTTGGAACTCGATGGAATGGGAACATTTTCTCCAGTCGGGCAGCTGAATGAAGTGGCTGGCAGGTTAAGAAAGGTCTTTACTGAAAGGTCAAAATAAAATATAATACGAAATACAAAAAATAATTTGAAATGGAGATTTTTTTTTATCCTCCCCCCAATTTTTTTGTTTGAAAGGGAGACTGATTGTAAATAGCAATTTGGTACTTCTTGCCAAGTTTCAAAATTTGCTGTCTGCTTTGAAACACAATTATTCTCGAAAGCAAATGTGTTGTGGAAGAGGTGCCCCTCAGCAGGCCCTCAGTACAGCTTTAGATTCAGCAGAGGTGCCAACCGTCTGCTCTCCACCAGGCGAAGCAGGTGCACTCCTCCTTGGTGACACCTGTTTTATCCTGCACTGCCCAGAGCCGGGTGCTGTTTGACTCGCTCCACCAGGATCCCATTTCCCAAGGACATGGGTGAGATGGGGAAACTCCTGAACCAGAAACTTTACATTTCACAGGGCCAGATAGAGTGGCACTTTGTTTAATAAAGATTTATTTTAGAGAGCGAGATCTTCCATCCTTGTTCACTCACCAAATGGTTGCAGTGGCCAAAATTGGGCCAGTGTGAAGCCAGAATCCAGGAGCTTCTTTCCTGGGCCCCCCACCGGAGTGCTGGAATTAAAGCACTCGGACGATCTTCTGCTGCTTTCCCAGGTGCATTGGCAATGGGCTGAATCAGAAGAGAAGAAGCTGGGACTTGAAGCCATGACACCAATCCAGATCCTTCTCTTCCAAGGACCATGTGGGTATTCATAACATTGTTCATGAGTTATACAAAATTATCGACTTAAAAAACTAGCCTGCTCTAGATTGACTGAATTCCTAGTCCTGCCTATGGGTGCCTTGGCAGAACTAGACAAAATGATGCCATGGGCCATAGAAGGCCCACAGGCCAGGCAGTGGCCACTCCCGCGAGGAAGGGTGGATACGGTCTGAGAGCTGGGGATCGTAGCTAGATTTGGGGAGTTTCCTAGTTTTCCCAAAGCCCCAGGGGCATGAGGCCATGCACACCAGGTACTAGCAGGCTCCAGGTAATGCATGCTTTTTCCATGACCAGATGGACAGAAAGATGGGCTTGCTGTTGAGTTAGTTTCCAAGCTGTTTGCCATGTTCTGGGCCTCAATGGCTGGCCACCCTCCCTTTTTTTGTTTGCAGTTGATCGAATCAAATCTGCTCAGAAGCCTCTTTGAACGTTGTCCCTGTGATGTACCTGTATTTGATGATGTTTTTGCCTCTGTGCGACTTATGGCAGATAGTTCACTTCTCCATGGCAACAAGTCCCTATTTTGAAAGCCCCTATGCATTCTTTCACCACCATGTCTACCTCCCCAGGGATCACCCCAGCCTACCCCTAGCAGCTACAGGTTCAACACCCAGAGCAGCAGCCATCCTCCAGTGGCTGGGCCCTTCTGCGAGGCTGCTGGATGCTCTCTGTCATGCAGAGAGTCTCAGCTCACCACTCTTCTCCTCTCTGGCTCTTCAAGTCCACGCTGCTTCAGCAGCTCTTGGATGGTCAAGCCTATCTCCTACATGCTGGTCAGCTTTTCTGGGGAGAAGGTTGGTATGAGATGCTAGTCTGTCACTTCTGGAAACAGCCGAGTCTCCTATGTTAAGCTGTTGTGAGTTTGATTACTTGCAGCTTAATGAATTCCTAACTGATGAGCCTGCTGTCATGAGACCAAGCCTTGTGTACAATCTGCGCCTCAGACGATGGGTGCAAAAACCTGAGCAGGTGGAGGCAGGGGCAAGAAACTAATTTTCCTGGTATGGAAGAAAGAACCAAGACCAGTCTTGGGGAGGGGGTGGAAATTAAGTGCCTCAGGACATTCAGAGCTGGATCATTCGGATCTCTTCCTTGTGAAAACAAAGCAGGGAGGTGGGAATCTATAAAATGTACTAACAGGAAGAAAGGGTTATTAGAGAAAAAACTTTGGAAACTGCTGAGTGGTAATATTTCTAACGCAAGTTAATAACTTTCTGGAAACCCAAGAGGGAGGCATTTTGTCTTCGCTTTGCCATTAAGTGCAGAACCGAAACTTTTGGCACATGATTTATAACCCTCTGAGCTCTGCGGATTTCATTAAAAAGTACTAAATAAAGCCTGACGTCTCCCAAGGTGTCCCACAGCTTCGGACATGGGAGCGATAAGGGGCCTTCTGCAAGGTTATACTCGGCTGCAGGCAGCCCACAGGTCTGAGTAACTTAAAGGACAAACAAGATAAACACATCACACACATGTGAACACACACCCTTATGTGAGCCAGCCAGTACAAGCTCAAGTGTGGTCTGTCACCTGCACTAGCCAATGAACATACCAGTGGATGCAACTGGATCAGTTCTGCCTCAGATGAACCAACAGGTATTATGGCCCAGCCCAGCCAGCCCATTACTACTGGTGCTTACGCATACTAGCAGGTGCTGAGACCTAGTTTGGGCAACCCCCAATAACTCCCAACAGGCCACTCCAAACCCTGGTTTTTATATATGCTGGCCTCTGCTGCAGCCTAGCCTGGTCCAGAGACTATCCCATCTGATTCTCATGCACACCCAAGGATGCTTCAGCTTAGCTCAGCTGGCCCTGCCCCCTGGTTTGGTCCTCACGTATGTAAACCTAGCTTGCCCCCCAGCGCTGGTTCTTCTGCTTAGCAGTGGTAGATACAGCCTAGCAGGGAAGTGCCTACTGTTCTCCTGGCAGCCTGTTCCCAGTGCAGATCTTGTGTCTGTCAGGGAATACTGCAGTATCCTTTGTCAGGGGATACTTGACATGACTCACACCCAGTTCTGGCATTGGCCAGGTCATGCCACAGTCTAGCTTGCCTGGTTCACATCCATGTGCCTATAGGTACAGCAGCCTAACTGAGCCTGGCCCCCTGCCCCAGACCAGCACACCCCCAGTCCCAGCTCTTGCGTTGGAGGCAGAAGCTTAGCATTGGAGTCCACAAAGTTCTCCTACCCAACCTGCTTCCAGCCCTGGATCTCACATGTGTCAGCCAGTGCTGTGGCCTAGTCTAAGATGGCCCACACCTCTCCCCACCACCTCCCCCCCCACCCGCCCCAGTCTTGGCATTCATCAACAGGTCTACAGCCTGGCCCACCATAGTCCCAGCTCTTACCAGCAGGTATAGCAGCCCAGACCAATTTGGCCCACCTCCAGCCATAATGTGAACTGGTAGGAGTTGTGGTCCACAAGGCCTAGCCTGTACCCTGCTCTGACACTCATTGTTGCCAGTGTGTGCTATGAAATGACCCTGCCAGGCCAGCCCCCAGACCCAGCTTGCACATGTGCCAATAGGTGTTGCAGCCCAGCCTGGTCTAGCCTACTTCCAGTCCTGGCTCTCACACTCAGCAGTGGGAACTGCAACCCAGCAGGGGAGTCCCCAGAATTCCCCTAACTGGTCCATTCCTAGCCCTAGTTTTTGTTCATATTGGTGGTGCTATGACCTAGACTGGCACAGCCTTCCTGAAGTTCTAACCCAATGAGGCATGGCCTACACCCTCTCCTGGCTCTCATGCATGCCAGCAGGTGCTTTGATATGGCTCAGCTGGGCCTGTCCCAAGGCCTGGCACACACAATGTTGTTGAGTGCTGTAGCCTTGCCTAGCCTGGCTAGCCACTAGCCCTAGCTCCTGTTCTCCCAAGAGGGAGCTGTGGACTAGTACGGAAGTTCCCCAAGTTTCTTGGCCAGGACTGCTCCTAGCTCTGGATATCATGCATGTGTGGCATGATCTGCTTTCAGGTTCAGCCCTTGAATGCCCTGGCATGTACTACAGTCTGGCCAACCTGACCTTCACCCAGTCCCAGCTCCAACAAATGTCAGGTGGGATCTTGTCAAGTGATTTCCATGGTGCAGCCTGGTGTGATCCAGCCTGGCCCAGCCCATCACAAATCCAGTTTTCTGCATACGTCAGCAGGTGCTGTAGACCCACAGAGATGAATCTACAAGTCTCCTACAAAACCTGCGGCCCGATTCAGTTATCTCCTGTTATATCCCACACTTGAGGACACTTGTGGGTGGGTACTGTGGCCTAGCCCAGCCAGGTATGCTGCAGAACCCCAGCTTTAGGGTGTGCCACCCAGATGTGGGGGATGCTGTTTAGCCTAGATCAAGTGTCCAATGGAGGCACATGCCTTGTCCTGACCAGACATGTCCTCCAGGTTCTCCCTCTAAACCCTCAGTTTCAGGTCTCTCACCTACCTGCAAGTGCAGAGGCCTGGTCTGTGGAAGCTCCCAGAAGTCATTCCTCTCCTATCAAACATGCCCTCAGCTGCTCCCACTCCAATCTTTCTCCAGATCCACATTCTGGGTCAATCTCAGCTTCCCCAGCTGAGGGCTGGGGTGGCATGTCCCAACTCAGCATTCTCTGGCTTCCTTGTATATAAAAGAAAAAATGAAAAAAAGGAAGAAAGGAAGGAAGGAAGGAAGGAAGGAAGGAAGAGAAGAGGAGAGGAGAGGAGAGGAGAGGAGAGGAGAGGAGAGGAGAGGAGAGGAGAGGAGAGGAGAGGAGAGGAGAGGAGAGGAGAGGAGAGGAGAGGAGAGGAGAGGAGAGAAAAAGAAAAGCAACTGTGCTGGCACACCAGGTACTGGCTGCTTTTCTCCCAGCACTGACACTTGCCAAGGTACAAGACAACCTAGACAGTTGCCTACATCAGAGCACATCTATTCTGTGTTAAACATTCTTCAGTATTTTAATAACTAATACCAACTCTTGCAAGCCTCTGCCCATTATTTTCAGGTTTTGTAGAGTTTCCCTCACTCTTTCCAACTTACTGCGCTGTGTTCGTGCCTCTTTCTGAGCACACAGGTGTGAGGTTGGCCAGTAGAATGGGCGTCTTCGCTCTGCTCTCACGTGAAAGGAGTGCGAAGCACCTGCGCTGATGTTTGTGGGCAGCTTTTTGTCTTCCTACTTTTAACTAAGAAGAGTTTCCACCACAACAGAATAAAGTTTGTCAAAGCTTTTCACCATTGGATAGTGTTTTCTACTTTGAGATGTTTAATTGATGAAATTTTTGTTGTAAGTTAATAACGCTAACTTGTATTTTGAGAGTAAAGGTCAACGTGGCAATGACATTTCAACTTTTGGATAAATTTGTTACTTAGTAATTTGGTGTCTAAATTCATGATGTTTACCAAGCGCTGCTTTTTCTTCTTCCTTTGGGTTATAATACGAAGGTTCCTGTTTTGAATAGTTATTCCCAGTTTCCTCCCCATGGAAAGATTTTGTAAATTATCTGCATTTTGCCAGTCTGACTTAAATTTGTAGATAATATAACAGGATATACTCCTTTCCAACAAGATTTAGATTTACTAATTGATTGTCTTTAATAGTAGCAAAAACTTTTCAGGTTCTCTAGTAATTCTTAAATTTCTTTTGGAAAATCAGTTTTTTTAGATATTGATTTGATCTAAATTCTATCGGTAGAGTTCCCAATGACACCTTTATCGATTTAATGTTGCTTCTGCCATTCTCTACCTCATCCTGACATGTTTCCAACAAAGATTTGATAGGCGCTATTGTGATAGCTCCTTGTAAGTAAATTAAAATCTTCATTTTTAATTTCTTTGCTGATTCATGGCTTAGTTAGACTTAAGACATTTAATAACAATATTGTTGCATTTCATCTTTGTTCTCATATTGAATTTCTGAGCTGATTGCACTGTGGTCTCAGAAAAACAGCACAATGCTTATGCTTGTAAACTTCAGAATAGTTTACGGCCACATCTGTGCTTGTTTTCAGAAGATGAAGATTGAATACAGGAAAGAGGTGGAGACTCCCATTCTTTAGAAATCAGAGGGGATGGTCAAAGGATTCTGATCCTAAAATTCTCACTCATTCTCAGCAAAGTATGTCAGCAGCAACTCCTACTACATCAGCAACATTTCCTGTTACTCTAGAGATCCATCAAAAATGCTCTTTACATCTTCAGGTATTTCACATGTTTTATGTATTGTATATTTCTTACTGTATTAAAGTGTCTGTTTCATTTTGAATATATTAGAGTAATAAAAAATAACTCAACACCCCAGCACGATACCATACTGGTTAAAGTCCTTGCCATGCATGATCCGGGATCCCATATAGGAGCTGGTTCTAATTTCAGCAGCCCTGCTTCCCATCCAGCTTCTGCTTGTGGCCGGGAAAGCAGTCGAGGACAGACCAAACGTTTGAGACTCTGCAATCCCATGGGAGACCCAAACGAGCTCCTGGCGTCGCAGTGGCTCATCTCCAGGCATTGCAGTCACTTGGGGAATGAATCATCGGACAGAAGATCTTCCTCTCTGTCTCTCCTCTCTGTATATCTGCCTTTCCAATAAAAATAAATCAATCTTAAAAGAAATTTGAAGAATTTATGAAGGAACCATGTGTCACGGTGCTGTGTTCAGACACACAAAAACGAAATGGTACACAAAAGCTTTTAAAGTATATTCTGATATGTTCTTTGTCATTGGGCCAATGAAGCTGGCGTGATGTTGTTGAATGCTTGTAAGTCTTGGGTGTGTACTACCTTTGGTCTTTATCATCTCCCAAATGCATCCATCTTCTCAGTATCAACTCTACAACAGAAAAAGACCATGGAAGTCTGTCTCAAAGGCTAGGAGCCCTGCACGATACAGGCTCAGATGACACTTGCAGACATGCTCTTTGTTTACAACTCAAAACTTCATGTATTTATATGATCAGAACATGCATGTCACACATAAAAGATTACCCCAAAGTGGGGCAGCATAACCTATTCTTGTACCAGCCATCCTTGCGGTCTCCCTAACTCTGGGTTTGTGCAATAAAGGGCTCGGGTGCACAGGTCACACAGGTGCTTTGGGTTCAGACACCTGAGAACATCTTCAGAAGCAGAGACTACTAGTATGATGCCTTACAAGCAGAGGAGATGTGGGAAGCCCTGAGAGGTGCAAGGAGTGGTCCAGGAGCAAAGGCCTGGAGGAAGGAAGGGTTGAGTCTGACACTTAATCTGTCACTTTCCAGTGAGAGCCTTGAGTCTCAGGCCCGTCCAGGAAGATGGGGTCTGCTGCTGGTGGGACTGTGTGCAGGCAGGTGTGCACATGGCACCTGTGACAGGGGTCATGAGGGGTCCACAGGCCTCAGGGAAGGGCTGCTTGAAGGAGGGGGCTCAGCTGAGTGGGCCCAGGAAGTGACATCACTGCCCGGACAATGATGGAACACAGCCTGGGTAACCCCGGTAACCAGGTGCCCTCACTCTGGCACGAGTGGCCCAGCCATTCAGTTGTTCAGAGCTTGGAGGAGACGATGGATCCCCGTTGTTTCCCGCGTTCGCGAGGCCCAGACCTTGGTCAGCCCCGCACACAACCCAGATACAGACAGTGGATCAGCCCACGTCAAGACTCATCCACTCAACTCAGTCCGAGGGTCCTAAAGGTAACATCAGATAGCCTACCCGGGCTGGCCTCTACTTGAGTCCTGCTGGGTGGCCCTGTAACATTCGTGTGTGTGTGTATGTGTGTGTGAATGTGTGAGTGTGTGTGTGTGTATGTGTGAATGTGTGTGTGTGTGTTGGTGTTGTAGGTTTCAAGGAAAATTTGGCCCTGAAAGGGACAAGAGGTTGGTAGGTGTGGGGAACAGAGTGGAAGCATGACACCCCTGGGATTTCTGGGGCACCAAGTCTGGGACCTGCTTGTAGCAACTGCCTTTTCTCACCACAGAGTGACCCTAGGACACCCAAGAAGAACTCCAGTGGAGTTCAGACCATCAAGGCAGGCAGGCCTGAGGGGGAGCCCTCGGCCAAAATACAACAGTCAACACCAGCAGAGCCGGACCCTGCCAAGGTGGCCACAGCTGAGGAGCCAGGACCAGTCCTGGGGAGAGAGAAGCCAGCACCAATGCCACCTGTGCCCTCCTCCTCGGAACCAGGACAAGACCTGGGAAGCCCTGAGCCAGAGGAGCCAGGAGGCGCCTCATCTGCACCCTCTGTGGGTGGTCCTGGCCCTGTGAGAACTGTGGATGCAGGCATGCTGAAGACACTTGTTTTCCAGCTGGTGCCTGCACAGCAGAGGGGGGACCCCTTCTTTGTGCCTGCATTCCTCAACATTTATCAAAGGTTCGCGACCACCCACCAGGTCCTCGACCTGCTCTTTGAAAGGTGAGGGCTTGCACCTGCACACACAGGGGCCTGCACTCACCACTCCTGCTCGGGTCTGGGTGATGCTCTGACTCTGTCAGAGTCCCAGGTTGCTCTTGCAGCCTTTTGGTACTCAGAGGACCAGCCGGGGGTGGAGAGAGGGCTTCCAGGTGCCTGGCCCAAGAGGAGGGCTGCTCAGGGCTTGGGATTCACCTATGGTTTTCTTGCTGCCATGGAAAGGTTCTGTGCCTCAGGAACACATCTCACAGCCATGGACATCCACATTCTCCATTAGGTCCTGTGTTTGGAAGTATAGAGAATCAAGCCTTGGGGATTTTCAGAGAGGTTTAAGGATCATTAAAGGCCTTTGGAGGAGCTGTCTGAGGTCACACAATCACGCACAAGCACAGTTTACTGCTTGCTGTGCAAAGGCACCTGTCCAGGACACATGGCAACCATCCCGGCACAGCACAGACCTATGGCCATCCCACCTCTCACTCGGGGAGATGTCCCACATCTAGAGCTCCTGTTCGGTGGGACAAAGCTAAATTCACGTGACACTTCCTGTCCTCCTCTAGATACCACAACTTTCAAGAAGGAAGAAAGCAAGATCAAGATTGCAAGGAGTGAGTGGGCCTGGCACAGGAGGAGGTTCCATGACCCCCAGCTGGGATTTTGGGGGTGTGGATGGACTGGCTGTGTGCCAGACACGCAGGCTTGCTCTGCTTCCTGCCAGAGGTCTGATAGTCAGATAGTGTTGCCTGCAGGAGGAGGGAGAGTTGGGTGACTCCTGGGATCAGGACAGCAGGGAGAGATCACCCAATCACAAGCCATCCCAGTGAGGCTGGGCATTGCAGTCCCATCCCATGGGGCTGATGGGAGGTGGGGAGGAGCCAGCTCCAAAAGAGGCCTCCCACAGCCCTCCTGCACATGCGGTGAGCATCCTGTTCCTAAAGCCCACAGTCACAGGCACCTGGTAGGGCTGAGGGACAGGAGAAGCCAGGTGTGTGACTCTGCTGCCCACGTGTCTGTCCCCAGGGCCCTCTGCTCCCTCCTGGAAACCTGGCTGCAGCGCTATCCTGGCCATTTCTATCAGGCCCATGACCTGAGCTGCCTCAAGAAGCTGGCTACTTATGCTTGGACCCAGATGCCATATAGTGACCTGGAGTTCCAAGCCTTAGAGCTGCTCACGCAGCTCATAAACGAAGAAGAGTACAAGGAGCTGGTGGCTGAGCTGGAGGCCAAGGCTGAGCCTGAGGGTGAGGAGTGCTGGGCTGGGTGTGTGAGCGTTCAGAAGACTATCAGGGCTGGGCCACCCTGGGAGGAGGCTCTGAGACTGGTGTCGATGGGCACCAAAGAGCAGGCTCAGAGCCCTTAGGACTGCAGCCCAGTGTGGACAGGGTGTTGCTGTGAGCCAGGGCAGGGACTTCTCTGCAAGACAAGGGGGCGCCCTCTGTGTTTTTCACATCAAGCTGCATGAGAGGTGGTAGTGATTTTCTTGCTTGCTGTCCTGTCCTGACCTGTGCACTTCTCTCTGCTTACATTTGGTGCCAACCCCAGCAGCTGCTCCCCAGCCAGAACGGGAGGAACCATCTCTGCCCCAGGCAGGCCATCCTCCTGCCATCGAGGTGCTGCAGCCCCCCAAGGGTCCTACCACAGAGCCAGACTGCAAACCCAGCAAGGCACAGGAACATCCAGTACACGTCCTTCGTGCACCCAACCTGTCGACGGCCAGCCAGCTGGGCATCCTGGAGGCAGGCACGGTGCAGAAGCACATGAACCTGCTGCTACCTGCACAGCAGACAGACAACATCCTGCACAGGTTCACTGGCACACATCACGTGCTTTGCCTGCTGTTCCCCAGGTGAGCACCTGCACCTGCACACACGGGGATGACTCGGGGTCTCCTGACTGGGTGTAGGTGATGCCCTGGACCTTGCAGCTCTTCAGATCATTCCTGCCAAATCTGTGTGCTCAGAGAACCGGACCCTCAGTGATGTCAGGACTGCTGGCATTCACCGAGGAAGGGCTTCCAGATGCCTCTCCTGCTGGAGGGGACGACCAGGCATCTGATTTAGGATTTCCTTCACCCTATGAGGCAGCTCTGAGCCTCAGGCCTCTCTTCTCCTGTCCTCCTTCCTGGTTCCCGGTGTGTGTGTGTGTGTGTGTGTGTGTGTGTGTGTGTGTGTGTGTGTGTTTGGGGGAAGGTGTCTGCTCAGTCTTGTTTGAGTTGGCACACCACAGGCTGGAGGAGGATTCCCAGGCCGATGCAGATCCCTGCATAGGAGCCGGTTGGGTTCCCTCACTCAAACAATGCCATTGGGATCTGCTCCTTGAATGCAGGTCCCTGTCCAAGACCTCAGCAAACTTGAGGGCACAGATCAGTCCAATGTCCCTGTCCTCCTAGTCAGGGAGTCAGTCAGAATCCCAGAGCTCCGGGAAGGTGCAACAAGAAAGAACACAGGTGACAGCTCCTCTGCTCCACTGGGTCCTAAACTTGGGGCAAAGCTGTGAGGAAGAAGATGGACCAAACCAGTGAGAATGCTTTGGGACATGAGGGACAGTGCCATCTGCACAGCTGGGACATGAGAGGTGGCTAGCTGAGGACTGGCTGTGCCCTCAGCTCTCACATTTCCTCTGATTCCTGCTTGAGGACTGTGGACGAGGGCATTGTCTTCAGCAGGAGACAGAAGTGTCAGTCAGGGTCTCCAGGGCATAGTGAGCAGGGTGAACTAAGCTCTGCTACAGAACATTGTAGACCCTCTGCCCCATGCCTTTCTTGACCAGAGTCAGGGGTTCCTGGTGCAGTTGGGGGCAGCGTGCTCCTATGTGGGGTTCCCACTGTCTTCTTGCAGATGGGGCTGAACTTCCTCTGCCCAGAGACCAGCCCCACAGGAGGAAAGGATGGCTCAGTGCCCCCAGATGCCAGATACTGACTTTGCTGTCCCCATTCCTGTCCCAGGGCCCTCTGCTGCCTCGTGGGTCCCACATTGGATTGTTCCCTGGTGCGCATCCACCAGCCCCGGCACCTGGACAGCCAGAACCAGCAGCTCATGATGTACCGCCGACCTAGCATGCCTCTGTCCTACCTGGCCCTGCGTGTCTACCTTCTTCTGAGCCAACTAGAGGACCAGGAGCCCAAGGAGGCAGAGCCTGAGCCTCAGGGTGAGCAGGGGGTGGGTTGTTTGGGTGTTTGGGTGTTTGGGTGGGTGGCTGGAGCCCTATCAGGGTCATCAGGGCTCTCTCATGCTGGGTGGAGGTTCCCAAGCTGCTCTGTTCCGAGGGTATAGTGCAGGCTCAGAGTCCCAGGCCTACAGCACAGTCTGCTGGCAGAATGGGCCTTCTCTGCATGGCAAGGGCTGTCTCAGACTTGGCAAAGGCAGCAGCGGGGCTGTGGTGCTCATCTTGTCTTCTCTTGCTGCTGTTGCTGCAGGTCTCACCAATGATTCTATGCCAACTCCTGCAGCTGCTCTCCAGCCTCAGGCCCCAGAACCAGCTCTGCAGCCCCCAGAATGCCCAGGAGCCAAGACCCAGGCAGAACCTCCTCGCGGCAAGACCACACGCTGGCCCTGGAGCCGCCTGAGGCTGCGCCAGAGGAACCCCAGCCAGGGCCGTCCACAACATCGACTCCCCAGCTGGGTGCGCACCCTGGGTGCCTGTTTTTGCATCCAGCGCTCTGGCCAGAGCCAGGGCTGAACTCCCCGTGTTAGGAGTCAATTGGATTCTGGCAGAGCTAGAGCTCCCTGGACCTTCCAGGTTCACCTAAGCCAGAGCCACCCCCCAACCACAATCCACCTGTTGCTTTCCCTTTCCCTCTGTTATACCTCACATTAATAAACACATTGAGTTTACATGTTGAAGTGTGGGTTCTAGTGTACTGAGTCACACCCCAGGCTGTGGAACACCCCTGCCCTGCTCTCAGCTATGCAGGGCCGTGAGTGGGGTGTCCCTTGGAGTCTCAGGGTCCTCATCTGGGACCTGGGTTTCCAGCCCTCCCTGTAGAGCATCTTGTGGCAGAATGGGCTGCCTGTGTACATTGTGAACCTGCAACTCCTCAGCTCCTGGCTCCTGGCTCCTGGCTCCTGGCTCTTGGCTCCTGGCTTTGGCTGAGGACCCAGGACAGAATCGCCTGGACAAGTTGGCCTCTCTCCCACAAGACTGATCCTCAGTCACTGTGACTTTCTCATGATGGGTCACAATGATCTGAGCATGAAATTGCCTGTCTTTGTGCCCATTGCTGTGATGTTGACAGTAGAGGTCCAGCACTGGTTGCCAGAGCTGGTACAGGTAGCAGTGTCTGTAGCACAGCAGGGAAACTGGGCTGGGCCCTGCCCCAGCCAGCTGCTGCCCCTGCCATCCAGGTGGAGACTGAGGTTCCTGCAGATGGGGACACGTGAAGTATCCCTGGTGATGGGCTCTGCTCCCTGCAGGCTTCCTGCTGTGGCCAGGTTCCTGTTGGTCACTAAACTGCTGCTACCATGATGAAGGGGCTGTTGTCACCCTCCCCTTACACGGAAGCAAGCAGCTCAATTCCTGCATCTAAGCTCCTGTGTCTATCTGGAGTGTGGTGCTGTATCCGTGAAAGCCCTGGAAGTCATTCTTCCTCTACCAAGCATGCCCTCAGCTGCTGCCACTCCAAGATGTTCCCAGACCCCCTTCACAGGCAATCTAAAACCTCCCTGCCTGGAGTACCAGCATAGGATTTCCTGGCCTTGTGGTTCTCACTGGCCTGGTGGTCCCTGCTTATCCATATGTATTTTTAAAAAATCAGTAATAAGAAACCGTACTGGTATAGTTACTATGGATTTGACATTAGGCAGGCCAACAATGCCCACCCTTTCATTGCTTTACTCTCAGCAGTAAAAATCAAGTGAAATCTAACTTGTTCAACCCAAGAGGTATTGAAGGCAAAAACATGATTGTTGCAGCAATCTGTAATAATAGGTTCAATGTTTTTAATGTTTTTGAAGAATGAGAAAACATTATGATGTTTAAGTTTGTCAGAAGAGAATGTTAAGAACTAGGTGTCTGAAAGGAAGAAAAACTTAAATCAACTTCCATGTGCCAGCTTCCCTGACCTTGGCGTGGAGAATAATCTACTGAGTCTTATAGAAGATGAACAATTTGCATTTGATAAAAATTGGCTGCTTTGTCATAAGTTTTCTACAAATTATGGAATTGTAAATTAACTGAAAGTTGGAGTCAGTACCATGGTGCAGCAAGCTAAGCCTCTGCCTGCGGTCCCAGCATCCCTTGAGGGCACCAGCTCAAGGCCCAGCTGCTAGGCTTCTGAGCCAACTCCCCGTTTACGGCCTGGGAAAGCAGCAGAAAACGGCTGAAATCCTTGGGCCCCAGTCCCCACGTGGGAGATCCAGATGAAGCTCCTGGCTCCTGGCTTTAGAAGAGTTCTATTCTGACCCCTGCAACCAGCAGGTGGTAGTGCTCATTTTCTCACTCAGTCTCTCCTCTCTTTAAATCTGCATTTCAAATTAAAATAAATCAATCCTTGCAAGAAAGGTTAAAATTAACTGTAGGTCAATAGAAAATCCTTACTGAGACCCTGGAAGAATATCCGAGAATCTCCCTCCCAGCCCAGTTTCAAAGTCCCAGATGATCTCAAGTAGCACCCAGTATATGTTTGCCCAACAAACTCACAGTGAGCCACAAACAAAGGGAGAAAGTATTTATTTTTTTAGAAGAAAGGGGTGATCAATTGGACCAAAATCTAGGAGGACAAGAAGGAGGAGAGCTGAGGCTGGTTCACTGGGTTTGCTAACATGGAAGCTTATGCGGAATTGAGGGGGGTGGTCCAAGCCCACTTAGAGTGTGTTCAAGGGCAAATGGAAACTGAGTGCTTTTTGTTTGTTTGTTTCTACATTTATTGTTAAAATTAGTTTAGGAGCCAGTGTGCAGTTCAACTGGCTAACCCTCTGCCTGCCTGTGTCTTCATTCTATATGAGCACTAGTTCATGTCTTGACTGATCCACTTCAGATACAGCTCCTTACTCATGGCCTGGGAAAGCAGTAAGCGACAGCCCAAAGCCTCGAGACCCTGCCCCTGAAGGAGACCCAGAAGAAGCTCCTGGCTTCTGGCTTCAGATTAGCTCAGCTCTGGTCATTGCTGCTATTTGAGGAGTGAAACACTGGGTAGAAGATTGCCTTCTGTCTCTCCTCCTCTCTGTAAATCTGCCCTTTTGATAAAAGTAAATTTTATATACATAAATATATATGTATATGTTTATATAAATAATCTTTATTCAATCAAATAGCAGGGATCTCTTTGAGAATCAACATGGGTTGTAACTGGTTACTGCTGCTAAGAAGGATTTTTTTGAAAAAGATTAATTTATTTGACTTGAAAGAAAAATTAAAGAGAAATTTTCCATCCACTAGTTCACTCCCAAAGTGGCCACTATGGCCAGAGCTCGGGTTGGTCTGAAGCTGAGAGCCAGGAGCTTCTTCTGTATGTACGGGCTATTAGCACGGAGCTGGATCAGAAGTGGAGCATCTGGGACATGAACCCATTTGTAATGCCATTTATACAGCCTGATTCAGTGAAGAAATGTTTATTATTAAATACCATGCAATTTTTTTCTGTCTATAAGTTCACTTTTGCAAATAATAGAAAACATACGATGCGTGTCTTTCTGCATCTGGCTTATTTCACGTAGTATAACGAGCTATCTCATCTTTCTAGCTGACACCCATCGTGTCTCTTGAGGAATTCCTCCCTGTAATTACTGAGCACCTGCTTCTCAAGGGACTGCTTCTTTCCTTGGCCTGAGCCTGCCCTCCTCTGATGGATTGTGGCTCTTGGTTCTGACAGGGAGTTTTTAAAACAATGATGAACAGAATTAAAGATGTCGAGGTAATCATTGTGAGTCTAAGACGACACATGATTAAAGGTTAGTGATTATTTTTTCATAAAGCTCCTGAATTATTTTGAGAAAGGGCATTGTCAGCATGTGGCTCGCTCCTTAACTGCGCACACAGCTGCTGTGGGCCAGGACTGGAGCTGGGAGCCGGTCAGGTTGTTGGTCTTCTACACGGGTGGGAGGGACTCATTGACTTGAGCTAGTACCAGCCTCCTTGGTCTGCTTTAGTAGAGGCTGAGCTTGGGACCCCTATACCCACAGGGGATACCCAGGCAAAGTCTCCTGGCTCCTGATTGCAGATGGGCTCAGCTCCAGCCATGGCGGCCACTTGGGGAGTAGGCTGGCAGAGAGAGGATCTTTCTGTCTCTCCTCCTTGTGGATCTGTCTTTCCAATAAAAATAAAGGGATCTTAAAATAGATAAATAAATAATCTGAGGCGTGAGAGCGAGTGAGTCCTCTCGGGGGATGAGCGACTTTGAAAGGCAGAGCAAGTCGGTGTATTAGAGATGGGACAAGCGGTTGTTCTAAGTATATGGGAAGGAAGGAAAGTTTGCTTGCCAAATGGTGAGAAGGAATAAGCAATGAGTTTGAGAAGCTCATTCAAAAGAATAAAGACAACATCAATATAGATGTACTGCTTAAGTTCATTCGGAGGGAAAACAGTGTGATTGGGAACGGCCAGAGTGGGACAGCAGTGGGCCACCTTTAAAAGGCGAAAGCTTTACATGATCTGAAGAGAAACCAGAGCATAATGGTGGGCCATCTTTACACACTGTCTTCCTGGCAGGAGTCCTGGGAGCTGGCAGCAGTGTTTTCTCACAGTGACTGGAGGACACAGGGAGTCACCCAAGGTCCCGAGGGAAATGGGCAAATAAAGAAATAGAATGTGAACAATAGATACCCATTTTAAAAGCATCTGATATCAGACAAACCGAATCAACATCTCTAGGAATCAGCAACAGGAAATGAAAATGTAACTCAGGACAGTGCGTATCTTAACCCGTGTTTTCGACACAGGGAAAGCTTCAAAATTATTGGCTGAAGGGTCGGATGGTTATTATGCCAGCCCAGGAGTGCACAGAGAAAGGCCCTGGTTTCTCATCAAGGACCAGCCTGGTTCTCCCGGGCTTTGACCCTCCCGGCTCCCTCTTGTATTTGTGCTGTTCTGCCTGGGCTTGCAGCATGCAGATGGCATGATCTGCCCAAGCGCAATGGCTTGAAGTGTGAAAGGAGGCAGCTCACTGTCCTGTCATCTAGGAAAACTCTCCAGCACTCGGGGAAAAGGGCAGACATAACCCATCATGGGCTAGTAGGGGATTTCTGTGACTAAAGCTGTGGACTTGAGCAGGGATGCAGAACCGTATGGCAACATCCCTCACAAGCCGTACGAATGATGGACTTTCCAAGTAGCCGGCCACACGGTTATTGGCTTTTGAGGCCCACCTGCCGTAGCCCGAGCAGGACAGACAGTTCACAGGCCTTATATAGTCTGTGGGCCATTCTCTCAAGTACCACCCACAGAGATTAAATATTAAAAGACCTGCATTCAGAAATCTACTAACAACACCCGTTGCTGTGGATGTGAGGGCAAGATACACCACTACACTGTCGGTGGGCGCGCAGGCCAACGCAGCCACTGTGGAAGTCGGCTTGGAAGTCACCCAGAGAACGGAAGTTGATCTACCATAGGACCTACCCATCCCACTCCCGGGAATATATCCAAAGGAAGTACAATCCGCATGTGAGAAGGTGACATGCAACTTTATGTTCATAGCACCACAAAGGTGAAGCTATGAAACCAATGCAGATACCCTGTCAAAAGAGGTACAGACAAAAAATGTAGCTTATCTGCTCCATGGAACACCACACAGCCATTGAAGAAGAGCAGCCAATCCCAAAAGGACAAACACCACACGTTCTTTCTGACACAAGGCACCATCCCACATGTGCAAACTTTTCGTGGGATCTGCAGGAATCCGTGTAAATGAGTCCAAGCCATAGGAAACTCGAGTCGGCAAGGCGCAATAACACGCTTCGCCAGGAGGTGGCGCCACAAACACACGTTCTCCGGAAAGTCTGAGGTTTGAGGCTTTAATTTCTGTGCCAAGTGACTTCGGCCATTTGTTCAACAAGTGGAGACTTCTACACATAATGTGATGGTGGGGAAGGAGGCAATGGACACAGGAAGATCATTTCCACGTCTTGGCATTGGATTGATGGATTGATTGATTGATTGACTTGCAGGAACGCCATCCCCTTGCTCCTAGGACATTCAGTGTAGCGCCCAGCTGCAGCCAGGAGCCAGGAACTCAGACGGGTCCCCCAGGGCGTGTCACAGACCCAAGGAGCTCAGCCATTCTCTGCTGCTCGGGGTTCATCTTGGAGGGAGCTGGAGTGGAATGGCTGGGTCATGCAGTCGACCTATTTTCAGATATCTGAGGAATCCATACTGCGCTCCTTAATGCTTGTTCTAAGTCACATACCTACCCACAGTGGTTGACGGCACCTTCTCCCCGACGTGCGTGCCAGCATTGGATATTTTTTCAATTTTGGATTTTGAAAGTGAAGGGAAAGCTGGTGACATGTGTTGTGGGCGGCGGCAGCAGTTCTGTTCCCAGAAGGTGCTAGGAACGCTCGGGAGCAAATCGTTGCTTCTCGTGCTTGAATTCTACCAGGGAGTGGAATTTTGGGTCTTTTAACAGACAAAAGACGTGCGTTTCCTTTTGTTTTTTTTTTTCTAATTGTGGATTTTCAGGTGGCAGCAGCCTGTGTGTGGGGAGGGGAAAGCAAGGACCCGAACAAGAGGAGACTCCATTTCCATAAGATGTAACTGTCATCTGTCTAATGTACGCAGTAATGTGTGTGGTCCAGGCAAACATCGGCAGATGTTTTCATTAAAAAAAAAAACCACACAACAAAATCTGCTCAGCGGCAGAGTAAAGCAGATGGCATGGTGACAGAGCAAGGTAACCCTGGGCCTGTGGCTCTAACATTCCACAGGGGCACCGGATCATGTCCCGGCTGCTCCAGCTCCCATCCAGCTCCCTGCTTGTGGTCTGGGAAAGCAGCAAAGGATGGCCCAAAGCCTTGGGACCCTGCACCCACATGGGAGACTCAGAAGAGCTCCGAGCTCCTGGCTCCTGGCGTCAGATCGGCACAGCTGCAGCCGTTGAGGCTGCTTGGGGAGTGAATCATCGGCCGGAAGATCTTCCTCTCTGTCTTTCCTCCTCTCTGTATATCTGACTTTCCAATAAAAGTAAATAAATCGTTTTTAAAAGTGGAAAAGAACCAGACGGCCCAGAAATAGCAGCTTTTGAAGGTGTTTTGCTTGGGCAGCCCACGTGCAAAGCGTCTTAAGGTGGGCAAATGAAAGGTGCTGCATGCTACGGCTAGAGGGCGCTCCAGGCTCATAGCTGGCGGAGAAACCGCACTTGGCGCAGAGGCTGTCACCCAGACACAATGAAGCCTATTTTTTTTCCCAGAAAACTGGGTATGGTGGGGAGGCAGAGAAAAGCACAAGGAATGTGAGATTGACGTTCACCATCCCGGATAACATTTAAAGACAGACGTCAAGTGCTCACTTTGACTGGGGACTGGGAACATGGGCACTGGCGTTTGGTTAAGGGCACCCTGGTTGGCTACGAAGTCTCAGCTGATCTTGGTGATCATAGGCTGGCGAAGTCTGCCTCCAGAGCGCCTTCTAAGCCAGGTGATCCACGAGCTCACAGCACTTGAACACCCTCTGTTCACGCTACACTGTCCACTCCCTTCTTCCCAAACTGGGTATCCTAATGATTCCCCGCCTCGAGTTTCCCTCCCGGGCAGGTGTCAGTCGCACCTTCTGCTGGCTCCGCAGCTCGCTCTCTCTCTCCTTCTCGTTAGGAGACTGGGTGCTGGGCATTGGCTTGCTGAATTGTTTCACACCTTGAGTGGTCAAAGAAATCCTATGCCTTTGAGGATCTTTCATCACTACCCATAGTGCTGGCATGTGGTCGGGGGGCTTCATGTTTATTTGATGAGACTGTTATGCTTGGGTGAGTGTGGACAAGGGGCAGGGCGGGTTTAGCATCCTGCCTGAATCAGAGCAAGCATTCTGACGCCATTATAGGTTGAGATAGAAACATCCCTGTTTAACACGTACCTGCATGTGGTTAACTTTGAGCCTATTCCTTTAAGTCTGATCTTTCTTTCTCTCTCCCCCCCGTGTCCTCCTTGTCATTTGCCTCTTCGATTCTTTTAAAGAACTTGTTGCACATCTGCATTTCCTTTCTTTGGGCCCTGGGTTTCTCTCCCTTCCCACTTCTCTTTTCTGTCTTATATATGTGCTGCTTTTATTTAAAAAAATTTATTTGAAATGCAGGTATACAGAGAGAAGGACACAGAGAAAGATCTTCCATCTGATGGTTCATGCTTCAAATGTCTGCAGTGGCTGAGCTGAGCTGAACTGAAGCCGGGAACCTGGAGCTTCTTTTTGAATCTCCCACTCTGGGTGCAGGGGCCCAAGGGCCTGGGCCAGCCTCCACTGTCCTCCCAGATCATAAGCAGGTGTGGGATCAGAATGGAGCAGTCAGGACATGAACTGGCTCCCATATGGCTGCTGCCACCACAGGAGCCTGTCAGGTCTCTGCACTGACCATGTAGCGTGTCCTCCTTTAATAATGAAGGTTATATAACGAGACTAACTTGAGACATTTGCAAGAACTTTAACATGGTCTGCATGTGTCTGATGTTTTGGTGCTAAAAGCCATTGGTGCCATTGATATCAGCTTGGTTTATGGACTTACTCATTAGTGAACAAAATGTTATATACAGTAGAACATAAAGATGGAATTTCCCCCCCACATATTATGTGTCCCCTGAATTCTTTCCAGAAACTTAGATGGCTCAAACCCTGTGAATTCAGACCTTCTTGGAAAATTGATCAGATGGGTTCTTTTTCTTTCTTTTTTTTTTTTTTTCGCTCTTTAACTGTTTCACATCTCAGCATATTTTCCAAGTTGTTGCCTTTGACTGTCAGCTTTGATGGGGGACCTGAGGCTTCTCCGAGCTTCAACTTTAGGGTATGTCACAAGCTGTGGGGGTTGTTGAAGGTTCAGCCACAGGGGGCTGCACTCCGACAGCTCCGGGTGCATGCCAGGTTAGAGGACCGGCACCTCTGACAGGCTCCTGGGCAATGCTGAGCTGCCTTGGTGGGAGCCCTTTCCTCGTGCAGGCATGGAAAGTCTGATGTTCTAATGGTTTGAATTGAGGAAGTGACTATGAAGGGACATTTGATGCAGTCAGGCTGAACGGGGTGGGCGTTGGCGTGCCATCATGAGGCAAGGGGATGGTGGGAGTATGGTGGGTGTGGGTCCTGGATCTGCAGACAGTCCCCAGGGAGTTGGCACTGCCCACCAGGTGGGGACTTTGGCCTGTACTGCTGAACCAGCATCACTTACACATACATGAAGCTGCATCACAGGTGGCAGGAGTCCCTAGAGATGTCCCCAGCATCCTGGTACAGGTGTGGACCCTGTAGTTCATCAGCTGGACACCGCAGCTGGACACCCGCAGGAACCACACACTAATGCTTGCTTTGGCAGCCATTTCTCTCTGTCTCGTTTTCTCCCATTTCTTTCCCCTGTTTTCAGGATCCACCTACCAAAAATCAAACGCCAAACTCCTGGCTCTTCCCAAGTGTGTCTTTCAGACATCACTTCTCAGGAAAGCCAAGTATTGGCTAAGCATTGGCCTTGGAGGGGCTGCTGATCCTGGGGTGATGCTCGGCAGGATTTAACTCTGTGGAGACTATTTCTTATAGTCGCCATGAATCAAGACCGTCACCTCCCAGGGTTATCATCTGCAGGTGTTGTTTTTTGTTTTCTTAAGATCTTTTTTTCTTGAAATGCAGACTTAAAAGAGAAAAGGAGAAACAAATCTTCCATGCAATTGTTCACTCTCCAAATGACCATGACAGCCTGAGCTGGGCTGGTCTAAAA
This sequence comes from Ochotona curzoniae, assembly GCF_017591425.1. Taxonomy (NCBI): domain Eukaryota; kingdom Metazoa; phylum Chordata; class Mammalia; order Lagomorpha; family Ochotonidae; genus Ochotona; species Ochotona curzoniae. The sequence goes on from NW_024466737.1 coordinate 54,272, forward strand.
CCAGGAGCTAACAGCTTCTTCCAGGTCTCCCATACGGGTTCAGGGACTCAAACACTTGGGCGAGCCTCTGCTGCTTTCCCAGGTCATATGAAGGGAGCTGGAGTGGAAGTGGAGCAGCCAGGACTTGAACCAGTGCCCGTATTGGATGCCAGCACCACAGCTGAACACTTAGCCGACTATGCCACGGTGCTGGTCCCAACAACAGCAAGTCCTGACCAAATGTATAAAATGGATCTGGATTATGCCTGACACCGCAGTGCTGGTGCTCAGGTGCTGCTGTCCCCTGTCCCTGGAGCCTGACTGCTTTCTGATAGGAGAGGATGGGATTGGCAGATGGGAGGGGTTGCAGCAACCTTCAGAGATGGGCAGAGCTGGGCAGATTGGGTCCTTCCCCTGGGGATACGGCCTCTGGCTTGCAGGAGGCCATGGCTGCATCCTGCTGGCCTGTCTCTCTGCTTGCCTGCAGCACCTTCTTTGGCACAGCCTCAGAGCCATAGCTGAGGTCCCTCTGGATGGCGTGGTGTACTCCTGCCTCTTGCCCACTGCCTTCTTCTCTTGTCCTTTTGATCAACTTGCTCATTTTATAGCAGGAATATTGATGAGATGGCTAACATTCCCTGATCTGTCTGCACTTGGATCTCCATTTATTGATGGTTTGCTTCTGAAACAGAGAAATGAAAAAAAAAAAAGCCAACTTGAATCTCAGAATTCTGCCTGCTTCCCTGCCGTGTGGAAGGAGAACCGACACAGGCTCCTGAGAGGCAAGAAGATAAGTGTTGGCGACCTCTTCACCCTCCATCTACGTGGTGTGAGCTTCATGGGGATCCTGCACTGGGGATGTGGTTCCAAGTACATCAGCCGCGGGTCGACAGTAGTTAAGCATAAAGAATACAAAGGAAACATAAAATGCAAAAGAAACCAATACAGCTTCAGAGTGCTCTGGGGAATTAGAAAGAATTTTGCAACTCAGTTTTTGTGGACTCAAATTCAAAGCAGAGTATGCTTATGAGAGCAGCCTGCAGGGGCGGGAGTTCTGCAAGTGGCATGAGAAGGTAAAGCATTGCAGCCATTGGACAGAGGCACGAAGCTGCTCCTGTCCCCCAGCACAGTGCCGGGCTTGGCGCTGGCCTCCAGCTCCCTGTCAAGGCAGACCCTCGGAGCCAGTGGGGATGGCTCAGTCACTGGGTCCCCTCCCAACTCCAAGGGGCTTGGATTGAGTTCCAGGCTCCTAGCTTTGGCCACAGCCCAGCCCCAAATCTTCTGGGCATTATGGGGAATGAATCTGTGGATGAAAACTCTGTCTTTTCTTTTTGCCCAAATGTAAAACAACTAAAAATAAAGTCCAATTTAAATGCACATGTTTGATGAACTTTTCCCTTCGAAGTCCTCGCACCTTGGAGGCTGTGAGCTCAGTCCAGGCCTGTTACCTGGTTTTCCATCCTTCAATTCCATCTCAGCAAACAGAAGCAGCGCGGAGCAGTGGGGTTCATGGTCATGGCTTCTGGGCTTGGAGAGGTGATGGCTTAGTTTTAGAACAGCAACAACAACAAGCTATGGAATTGGTGATGCTGAGGATCCAAATGCTAAGGAGCGAGGTGACTCAATTCCCTATTATTTCCTTCTCATCAGTAGACTACAGGCAGTCAGGGCTCAGGATTTGTGGCTAATAACTGCAGTGGTGGTAGGGCCTTTAAAAGACAGTTTATTCTTCTTCTTCTTTTTTAAAGACTTATTTTATTTACTAGGAAGGCAGAGTTATAGCGAGGGAGGCACTTTGGGAGGTGGGAGGAGATCCTGCATCTGCTGGAAGGATCAGCAAGGAAGGTAGGAGCCAGGAGGTTCTTCCAGGCCCCTCATGTGGGTGCAGGTGCTGAGCACTTGGGCCCTCCTCTACCTCCTTCCCACGCACAGCAGAGCAGGGAGCTCAATTAGAACTGGAGCAGCTAGGACCTTAACTTTGCCCAAATGCAATGCTAATGATACAGGTGGTAGCTTAGCCCACTACACGATAACACTGGCTCCAAAAGACAGTTTTTTGGGTAGTAGATTTTTTTTTAAGATTTATTTATTGTTTTAATTGGAAAGGCAGATCATATTTGTGGAGAAAAGAAGAGACAGAAAGATCTTCTATCTGCTGGCTCACTCCTCAAATGATCAGAGCTGAGCTGATCAAAGACAGGAGCCAGGAGCTACTTTCAAGTCTCCCATGGGGGTACAGGATCTCAAGGCTTTGGGTTGTCCTTGACTGCTTTCCCAGGCCACCAGCAGGGAGCTAGATGGGAAGTGAAGCAGCCAGGACATGAACCAGTGCCCATATAGATTCCAGTATTTGCAAGGGGAGGATTTAGCCATTGAGCCATGATGGCAGGCCCTGGGTAATAGTTTTAGTGTCCAGATTTCTTTGCATAGCATCTTGGTTACTCATTGTGTTAAAACAAAATGTGAAACACTTGCATGTGTAAACAGAAACACAAAGAGTGGGGAGAGAGAGATTTAAACAAAGAGCTCAGAAATTTGCATTTTAGTCATGGGCAGGTGCTGTGGTTAAGTCACTGCCTGGGCTACTCACCTCCCATGCTGAAATGCCTGGCCTCCAATCCTAGCTCTGCTTCTGATCTGAGTTTCCTGCATGCACCCTGGGAGGCAGCAGGTGATTGACTCAAGAACTTAGGCCCTTGCCACCCCCATGGAAGCCCTGAATGGCGCTCCAGACTCCTGGCTTCTACTTGGCCCAGCCCCACACATTGCAGCCATTTGGGAGGTGACCCAGCACAAGATTTTTCTCCCTGTCATTCCAAGTAAATAAATTCTTTAAAAAAAAAACAAAGCAAAAATGTTACTTTCTAAGAAATTGGATCTGGCAAAGGAGGGAATAATTATCTAGGAATTTGTAGTGGTGGAGGTTGGTAATGTGAGGCAGAAAGAGTAGCTTGGAAATTCTTGAAAGTCAGGCGGATAGGAGATAAGGCAAGGTCGCCTCGCACTGCCACGAATAGTATCACAGGTGGAGCAGTGTGTGTGAGTGGCATTTGAGAAGCTGAGGTTCATGACCTGGCAGACCCGCGTGGGAGGCATCAAAGAAAGGAGCCACAGGTATTTCAGAACTGTCAATCCACCTCAGAGTCAGGTTCTCCTTAGGAGAATTTGAAAGAAAAGAGAAAGAACTCCAGAGGGAATTCGGCTGCCTTTTCTAATGCCTGCTCTCTTCCAGCCCCTGCTTTGCCAATATTCTTCCCACCCCTGACCCACAAGTGCTCATGTTCAGGAGCACTTTCTTCCTTATAGGCTACTGGTTTGAGAGTCTAGTTTTATAAAACCATTATCTTCTAAGTAGAAAGTGCAGTTTTAAAATATAGGGTATATTCAGTTGCACAGGAATTCAGTTGCACTTTTTGAGATCAGTTGAATTATCTGTGAGTGAGCAAGCAACAGAGAGAGAGAGAGAGAGAGAGACCTCCTCAGGGGCAGGTCACTTTCTGGCCACAGGGGATGTGAGCTTGACCATGCAGAACTCTGGCACTGGCAGACCCTCAGGAGGAAAGAGGACTCTGTGTGATGCCCTGGCAGGCTGGCTCTGAGCCCTGCAGCCTGGCGGGGGGCGTGGAAAGGGGGATCCAAGGTCTCAGCTGATGGTCAGGCAGGAGCAGTCTGGTGCTTCTTCTGAGCCACACTGTCTTCTTACTGTCTTGATCAGTCTAAAAAACACTAGGGTCTTTGTATTCAAATGAGGGGAATGAGATGCCCTCAGGATGGAGCAATGTTGGCCATCTCCTCTGGCCCAGTTGAATGAAAACTGGATGCCAGCCTCGCTGCATCTTCAAGACATAAGGGAGCAGGGCGAGTCACTCTGCCAAACATTGAGCCACAAGTATCTGTTACCGTGATTAAAACGCAGGACTCTGCCCTTGCAGAGGGCTGGATTTTTAGCCCTGCCTGCTATGCTATACCTGATTGCATTGGGCTTGCCATGCTGTGAAACAGCATCACAGATTTGATGATGCTCAGAACAACAACAACAAAGTCTGTTGTTAGCATGGTTAGTGGTCTGGGTAATGGAAGATATGCTGTGGATCATTTATGCTTTTGTTTTGTTTTTAGCCTTGGTATGTGCCTCCAGGACAAGTTCTTTCTGAGCCTCGCTGGTGATAACTACATTCTGTTACCCATTCTGGAGATGGCCATGGGGCATCCTTCCTGGCTGGTGTGATTCCTTTGTTGACTAAGTTCAAAGTGAGCCAAAGTGAGACTGACACATTTTGGAGAGAGAGAGAAGCACCAGCATGAGCCTGAAGTATGTCTCAAGCTGGGACACCTTGGCACTGCACACAGGGGTGACCCTGGGCCCATAAGCATGCTGTGGACACTGGGCACTTGATGTCCTCCACCTACTGTCTCCCTGAATGTTATGGAGGGCCTGTCCTCACTGGCAATGACTGTTGCAAGATGTTTTCTTTTTGGGTTCAGACAATGGTTCAGTGGCTAAATCTTCACATTGAACCTGCTGGGATTTCATATGGGTGCTGGTTTGTGTCTCGGCTGTTCCATTTCCCATTCCAGCTCCATGTTTGTGGCTTGAGAAAGCAGTGAAGGATGGCCCACAGCTTTGGGACCCTGCACACACATGGGAGATTAGGAAGAAGCTTCTGACTCCTGCCTTCGGATCAGCTCAGCTCTGGCCATTGCAACCATCTGGGGGAGTGAACCAGCAGACGCAAGGTCTTTCTCTCTGTATCTCCTCTCTGTAAATCTACCTTTCCAATAAAAACAAACAAATCTTTAGTTTTAAAAAGTTTCCTTTGTGTGTTTTTCCAGATCTTCAAATCAACACTTATGTAAAATCAAAACAGTACTTATGTAAAATGAAGAAGTACATTTTACATCCTATTGCCTGTGTCATTTCTGACATGCTAGGCCATTCTTGCTGCACCCTTAGCAGCTCAGAAGTGTTTGTTGATGTTTGAGAGGCTGTCTTTCCATCCTAAATGCAAAAGGCCTTGGTCCCCAGTGTAAAAATCATTTTAACTCAAAGACCTTATTTAAGCAATATCAGATCCTGCCAAGTCAGTATTAGCAGTTTTGCAAAGGGGGATGGAACAGAAACAAAGAGGATCTTTACACACACACACACACCACACACACACACACACACACACACACACACACACACAGATCGTTTGATAAATTTGCACCCTTTAATGGGGGATGTAGTGAAATGTAGCTTGGCCCTATGGAATGCCGGAATAATCCTTAAAAAGGAAAATGTATTCATGTATGTGTAAGTTTAAAATGTGTATATGTGCACATACATGCATATACACTGATGATATCTCTTAGATGATCATGAGAATATGTGTAGGTCTTATGCCTAGATATTAATTATTTTGCAACAAGGAGGTATCTGTGCATTCTATTTTTGCTATCTTTTTGAAGTAGCATCACACACACACGTGCTCAAAATAGCACCCAATGATCCAAATCGTAAAACAATTTCCTTAAAATCTTATACACAATTTCTTTAAGTAAAAATTCTGAGACTCTGTTCCACGTCTTGGAATTCATTGTATAGCACTGAGAGTAGCTCAGATAGCTCCATATCGGCCCGGAAGATACCTTAGGTAGTGAGTAGAAATTACTCTAAAGGTAGACTAAAACCCAATGCCCTGTCTACAAAAAGAAGACAGTGCAAACATGCACAATTCAACAGTCTGATAAGATGGAATTTTAAACGGCAGTTGTCTGTTTCATGGGTTGCTTTATAAACCCCGCTGCTCTGTGGTCTGGGACTGAGAGGTCTTCAGGACCTGAGGTCACTCTCACCACTTTCCCCTCTTATTAGTCAGTGGTGCTTCTCATTGCCTGCTTGTTTCAGTATAATAGTACAGTCTCACATATCCCCTTTTAGCATGTTTTATTGATTTATTTAAAAGAGTTACACAGAGAGAGGTATAGACAGAGTTACAGAGAGGGGTGAAATTGAGAGGAATGGGAGAGATCTTCTACCTGATAGTTCACTCCCCAAATGACGTCAGCAGCCAACATTGGACCAGGTTGAAGCGAGGAGCCTGGAACTCGATCCAGGAATTCCCATGGGCGTGGCAGAAGCCTAAACCTTTGGGTCATCTTCCACTGGTTTCCCAAGGTTCCTCAGCAGGGAGCTGGATAGAAGCAGAGCAGCCAGCATCCAGAAAGGAATCTGGTGGTTTAGGCAACTGCTTAAGTCACTATGCCACAACAGCTGCGCCTCAAATACCTTAGTAAGATTTTTTCCCCCTTTGGGAATGACCTGACAAAGCTACTCAGTTATGTACGGGAACTGGGCGGTTTGTACCACAATGTGAGTATCTCAAACAAACAAACAAACAAAGGCAGTGGGCTTGTGTAATCCCCTCTCCCTGGCCCCCTTTCCTGTAATACAAATAGGATCTGGGGCAAATAAAAGGTAACCTGTATGTTCCTTGAAGGATCTAGTCTATCCATTGTTTCAAACTATTCTGAAACATTGAAAACTAGTATGTTAAACTCCTCTCATGAGGCCCTCTATTTCTAAAACCAAACATGGACACAACCTCAAAACAAAACTACAGATCCATATCCTCAATGCAAAAATGCTCAACAAAATACTAGCAATCCAATATGGTAGGTGTAACTTGTAATAATTTTTTTTCTTTTCCTTTTTTATTTCTTAAGATGTAGGGAGAATTCTGCCATCCTTGAGATCTTTTTAAATTTTTTACTTCGAAGTTTTTGAGAAAAATCTGCCCCATCTTTTGATGTACAGAGCTGGTCAGTAAGCTGAGTCCAGAGGTTACAAAAGGGAGATGGACTGAACTAGCAACTCCTGATTCCTCAAAGTATAGCTAGATCCCAAAGGTGGGGCAGCTTGACTGGCTAAGTCACATGGTCAAGAAAATGTGGAGATACAAAACAAAAGCCAGGGAAAGTCAAGCCTGAGGTTCAAAAGGAACTCGAGTAGGCTATTCTAGGTTCCAAAGAGGGCCCTGCAGTTCCACTTGATAGCAAGGCTTGAAATTCATACAACTGTGTAATGCTGTAATTGCATAACTATGCATGTATGAGAGTGCAAAAAAGCTCTATTTTGAGATTTCTGTCACAGCCTACATGAAGATATAACTGGCGACTTCTCTTGGGAAGGAAAAAAAAAACAGCAACGAGATCATCAGACGCAGGCCTTCCCCTGAAAGGATGCCTCAGGCAGGACCTCCCTGGACATCTGGGCCATCAGGCCACTCTAGCAGCCGTGGGGATGTCACTTTCTTCACAGCTCATCTTTCACTTGCCATTTCTCCATTGCTCTCCTTCTTGCTGCTTTGCCACGAGGCTCCTGACCTTTCCTGGGCTCAGTCTGCGCATTCCAGGCTATCTTTCTTGTTTCCTCTTTCCTCCTGAGACTTGCTGTAACTTCTCCTATCCAGACATAACAGCAACACCTTCTTGCTAAAAAAAATTGTGTGGTAGATCTTGATTGCCTACAAAGAAACTTCCTACATATATAGTATCTATATATATATTCATATATATAAATATATATATATGTTTGTATGTAGTGATATATAGTGACATATATACACACACATATATTTAGTGATCTCATAAAACTACAATAGAGCCAAAAATTTTCCTTCACCTAGCAACACTACTATAGCCATTACAATGTTACAGTGCAACACGTTACTTAGGAGTTTGTGGTACTGCTGGCATGAGCACACCTACAGTGTCGGTGGTCATATAAAATACAGCGCATACAATTATGTACATTGTGTAGGACTCAGTAATTATAACAAGCAGGTTATACTGGCTTATGACTTGACTTCTTGTATTTATGAAACCAATAATTGAGAGTGGAAAATACTCCTTGTTAGATCATTCGCCTCATTTATCATCAAGAATCTATGTGGAGGGCATGACCTACGTGTATAGATGCATTCTCTATGGGGTTTGCACAGCAATAACGTCCCTTCATAACACATTTCTCTGAGTGCATTCCCATCCTGAAGAGATGTGTGACTGTACTCCTGTTAATCTTGCCCAGTTTGCCCTTGTGCTTCTGTGTTCCTGAAGTATCATGATTGTTCTCTACCTGCCCTTTGGAATATTATCTCTAATTTTGCAAACATTGCTTCCTTCCTTTATTTTTTTCTGAATTTTTAAAAATGAAAAATGACAATAGCAGAAATGAGAGGTTTTTCCAAATGCTGGTTCAAAGGCCTGCAACAGCCATGGTTGGGCCAGGCTGATGGCTACAGCCTAAGCATCAATCAAGTTTTCCCATATGTGTCAAAGAGACTCAACCATTGAGCCATAATCTGCTTTCCAGGTTGAATTTTAGCAGGAAACTGAATTGGAAGTGAATCCTACTGAAACCTAGAAACCTTGTTATGGAAATCAGACATGCCACATACATCCAAACTGTTGAGCCAAACTCCCATCCCTGAAATCTTACCTATAACATTCTGTGATCTTCTGGGAAACAACATTTAATCTATAATTACCCTCCAATTTTTTTTTTGTTGTTGTTAAGATTTATTTATTTTTATTACAAAGTCAGATATACAGAGAGGAGGAGAGTCAGAGAGGAAGATATTCCATCTGATGATTCACTCCCCAAGTGAGCGCAAGTGAGCGCAAGTGAGGACTTTAGCCGCTAGGCCATGCTGCCGGGCCCTACCCTCCAATTTGGAAACAATCCCTCTCTCCTTCATTCAACCCTTGGAAGAATGATATCCCCCTGGTACCACTGCCCCCACATCTAAACTCTTGGAGGCAAGAGTCAAAAACCTATGCTAGCTGGGCCTGGTGCAATGGCTCGGTGACTAATGTCCTCACCTTGTATGTGCCAGGATCCCATATGGATGCTGGTTCATATCCCAGCTACTCCACTTCCCTTCCAGCTCTCTGCTTACAGCCTGGAAAAGTAGATGAAGATGACCAAAAGCCTTGGACCCTGCACCCATGTGGGAGATCCAGAAGAAGCTCCTGGCTCCTGGCATTGGACCAACTCAGCTCTGGCCATTGTAGCCACTTGGGGAATGAAACAGAAGATGGAAGATCTTTCTGTCTCTCCTTCTCTATAAATCTGACTTTCCAATAAAAATTTTAAAATCTTTTTAAAAAAAAGCTATTCAAGCAGTATGTAGTTGAGATTTACGCTATGTGGCTGGTATTTATGTCACAGGCCTGTATTAGACCATTTAGTAAAAAGTATCAATAGACAGGAGAAGTGAGTCAAGAGTGAAATCAGTATTCAAGGAGACAAGGACGTGGCTCTGTTTCATTTCCACATGACCATAAAAGTCCAGTATAGGACCAATATCTGTGATTAACCCTCAAATTGAATTAAAAAGAATCTATATTTCTTGAATCCAAAATTTCAAAGTTTAAGATTTTTCTGTACTGGGAATGGGACTGGTATCAGTAGTGGCATGTTCCAGGATGTGAACCTATATTCTTTCCCACTTACTACTGTCCCAAGGAACAATGGGCGATCAGTAGGTTTATACTTATACACAAAGCAGTTAAAGATTGTTTTTTGTGTAACATTTCCTAGCGACAGAAAAAAATAACTAAAACACAAGATATATAAAATAACTATAACAGCAAACTAACTAAAACACTTATGAAATTGTGAGAGATACACATGTGACAACAGACCAAATGTGTAATACCACGCAGGAAGTGGTAGAGGAAGGCTGACTTTCAACCAACCATCTAGACGAGAGAGAGACATGCAGCTTGGATTTTGCCTGCAAAACCAATGTGAAGACAACATTACATAACAGATAAATGAAAAAAAATTCTCCTTAAATTTGATGCTGCCTTTCTCAGCATTTGAGAGGCATCATGGTGTAGTGATAAGAGCCTGTACATTGTGTTAGAGGGATTTGGCTGTCACACCTGCTCTTGTCATTCATGTGTTATCTGGTCTGAGTGATTAAACCTTGTCTGGTTTGGGACTGTCACTTAGAGATAATAGTACTTCTCTCTGTGGGGTTAAGGCTAAGGCAGATTTTCCTGTGGGAATGCATCACTCCTCAATCTGGGACATGATGATTGTGTACAGCATCTGTTTGTACTCCCAAGGAAGGGCAGGTTTTTGCTTTTATTTTTTTTTTTCTTTTCTTCTTCGTTATTATTATTGTTTTTTATTTGCCACATGTTGATGCCATTATCTAATGGAATGTGAAATAAACAAACATGAAGAAATAACATATCACTTGTATTCATGTCATTGTTGTTTATTTTTTAAAAAGTATTTATTAGTTTTATTTGAAAGGCAGAGTTACAGAGAGAAGGAAAGATACAGAGAGAAAGATGTTCCCTCATTGGTTCACTCCTGAAATGGCCTCAATGGTCATATTGAAGTCCAGAGCCAGAAGCTTCTTTCTGGGTCTCCAACGTGGGTGCAGAGGCCCAAGGACTCAAGCCATCCTCCACTGCCTTCCCAGGCCGTAAGCAAGGAACTAGGCCAGAAGTGGAGAAGCCGGGACTGAGCCAGGATCCCCCCATGTAATGCTGGTGCCAAAGGCAGAGGCTTTAGCCTGTTGAGTTCTGGTGCTGGTACCCATTTTTGTTATTTCTATTCCTGTAACTGTATTATTTCTATTCTATAACTGTAGCAAGATGAGTAGACAATGAATTGCATGCTTTTATACCTTCCAAGCGTGTGCTTTCCTACCAACTGAAAATCACCCCAAGTTGAAGAAAGCACAAAGATAGAGAACTCTCCACTCTCCTTAGTAGGTTGAAGGATGAGGAAGGTTTTGTTTCTTTTGCTCATGCATACTCAATGCTGACCAGCAGAAAGTTTGATTATGTTTGTATATGAAGGTACATGACTCACTCAGGAAGCAATGGGTAAAATGAGTGATTACGAGCCAGGCAAAATATTGCTGTGTACCTCTCTCTATTTTTCTATTATATGAGTCATACAAAGGAAATATGAAGCTGACTCTTCAGGGGATAGCCTGTTAAATAAAAAACCCAACCCAAACTTAATAATCAAAACAAAAAAAAATGTACTGTATATTATTCTTCCTAAATGGGAGCTTGATGACACAATTGGGACTAATAGCCACTGTTTTTGAAAGCAAGAAAAATTGACCTACAACATCACTTTATTCTCCAGCAACAAATAATGGGACTGGGCTTCTGAAGTCAGTTGGTTATAAATAAATGCAATTGGGCTGGGCAAGCCCAAATGCCAGATGCCACTATCACACTGGATTCATGGTTTGGAAGATTCCAGTTATCAGCTCTTCTCTAGGAATCAATCCCTAATCTTGATGGCTTAAAACAACAAACCATCACAGTTCCTGATTTCTTAGTGATTCCCTGCCCTGAGCGACATTGATTGACATCGCTTCCCACCGCTGATCTAGCACAGGGTTTGAATGGGGCACCACGGTGGCTTCACTCATGCACTTGGCACTTAGCCTGGAGTGGCTGGAGGGCAAAGTGTAGCTGCGATGTCAGGCGTGCCACCCTCAAGGTTACTTTATGGCTCCTCTCAAGTGCCAGTTTCCCTATAGGTTTCAGTAGAGGGACATTTCATTTCTCTTCACACATTTCAGGGATCCCAAGGTGAGCAGTCCTAGAGAAAAGCATCAAGGTCTCTTATGACTGAGGTGGATTTCAGGACATCCACCACAGTGTATTGGCCAGGAAAATCTAAAAGACCAAATCAGTTTCCAAGGAAATGCAATGAGATTTAACTTCATATTTTTTAGGAGATATCATTTATTTGAAAGACAGAGTTGCAGAGAAAGAGATCTTCCATCTGGTGGTTCACTCGCCAAATGGGCTGGGCCAAGAGCTTCATTTGAGTCTGCTACCTGGGTGACAGGGTTACAAGCACATAGGCCATCTTCTGGTATCCTCCCAGGCACTTTAACAGGAAGCTGGATTTGAGCTGGAGCAGCTGGGATTCAATGGTGACATTGCAGGCAGACTCTCAATGCATTACTCACAACACCAGCACCTGAAGATTGATGTCTTTGTCAGAGGAGTAGCAAAGAATTTATTTTAATCTTTTCTTTAAAAATTTTTTTCTTTTTTTTGGAAAGTCAGATACACAGAGAGGAGAGACAGAGAGGAAGATATTCCTTTCGCTGATTCACTCTTCAAGTGGCCACAACAGCCACAGTTGCACTGAACCGAAGCCAGGAGCCAGGAGCTTTTTCTGAGTCTCCCATGTGGGTACAGGGTCCCAAGGCTTTGGGCCGTCCTCGACTGCTGTTTCACGCCACCAGCGGGGAGCTGGAAGGGAAGTGGGACCGCTGGGATACAAACCGGCACTCATGTGGGATCCTGGATCATGCAAAGCAAGGACTTTAGCCGCTGTGCTGGGCTCAAATTTGTGTTCATCTTTAACCTGTTATTCAGACTCACTCTTGTGTCTGCATCATGGCAAGGCTGCTTGCTACATACTCTGATTTAGTTCTAGCTACGCACATTTCTGTGCCTTGATGGTTGATTACTACAATCACCTGCATTTCTCCATCTGCATCCCTGGGACATAACATTTTCCAATCTATTTTGAGCCCACCAGTTGAGAAGGACCGAAGTCTTTTCAGGAATAAAACCATCCTTTAGCTTACTGTGCTAATGTAAACATTTTTGCTGTAATACACAATATTGTTCACACTCATCGCACTGAGCTCACAAATCAGTGACCTTATTTAGAATCCCTGGCACATGGTGTTGAATAAAAGTAACCTTGGTGAGTATGCTTGTGTAATGAGTTCCCAGAGCAAGAAACACAAGCTCAAGTATCATCTCCTAAAACATCAGGTCCCTTGTCCGACAGGCCATCCTCCGAGGGGCCCTGCTCTCCTGACCTCTAACCTTGCAGGTTGATGCTCGTCTGGTTCTAAATGTGATCCAGGTAGACTGATAGAATCACAAAGCCTATGTTCTTCCTTGTCCGGCTTTTTGCTTTGATCATTATGTTTAATTGACTGTTTACATTATTGATACATGTAGCTCCTGTTTCATTTTACTGCTCTACAGTGTTTCATTACTTACTGCATCCATTTATTTTTCCGTTGTGATGTTCAATTGTGTTCACCTTTGGGTGGATTTTTGACTTCAGAACTTATGAAAACACTTTTAAGAAACAGGTGTGTGTTTCAGCTGAGTCTGTACTGAGAGGAATCTCCGAAATCCTTCATGATGCACTTTTCTTTTTCCATCCCCAAGACCTCTGCTTATCCCAGGAACTGTAGTTGCTGCATTTCTTCTGAGTCAATTCTAAACATTCTGGTTTAAGTAGACCCCTTTTGTAGGTCTGCACATTCATCACAGTTGTTCTCCCCTAATGGATACTGTCTGGTGCTTTTCTTTACGAATCTTTGGGTCACCCTTCACTGTCTTCTCATTAGAGAGCTGTATTGGAAATCTCTGACCCTTCCTATCAGCGGTCCTGATCAGTGCAACCTGTTGGTCAGTTTGTTTATAGGTTAGTCCAATCAGGACTGCCCTCTTCTTTGAAGGTATTTTCTGTCCTCTTCGGCAACATTTTTTTCAGCTTAAAATATTGGCTTTCTATTTTCCTGTTCTCCAAGTTTCAGTTAACAGTGTGTAGCACAAGCAGGCAGTTGTAGAATTATCATGAAGCAGATACTTTGGTATGAGATAGCTGTTACCCAAATTCTTGGTGAGTTCACTTCATATATGCTCTTTTATTCCAGCCAGTCACTTATATTGGCTTTGCTCCACAACTCAGATTCAGCTTTGTGTCTTCTTAACCTCCTCCTGTCTTGTCCCATCTGTGACCGAGCTCTGGTGCCTTCTCTCTGCAAAACATATTCCCAGATCTGACTATGAGCTCCTTAAGCGACTTCCTCTTTATCCACTGTACTCATCTTTACTGTTTAGAGCTCTTGCCACTGGCTGAAACCATATGTGTTTATCTGTTATTGCTTTTTCCTAACTATAGGAAAGGACTTACCCATGGTTACCACTGTACCCCTGGCAAATATGCTACTTACAGTATCTGGTCTATATAAGCATTTGCATGATTATTTGCTGAAGAAATGGATATGTGAATAATGAATATACAAAATGAAAATGCAGATTCCCAAGTCCTCCACTGTTGTGCACTAAAATTAAAGGCCTTCATTATTGTTATTATTATTATTTTAATTTAATAAATGTATTTGAGAGGCAGAGAGACACTGAGAGACTCAGATATATAATTTTGCTCACTCCCCCAAGTGCCTGTGAGGACTGGCCTGAACTGAAGCCCAAGCCAGCAGCCAGGAATTCAACAGGAACGTGGTTACTTGACTTGCTGCTGTCTGAAGGGGTCTGCATTGGCAGGAAGCTGGAACCAGCAGCTGGATCCAGCTATGAAACCCATGCACCCTGAAAATGGACAGGAGTGTCACACTCCTCTACTCTGCACCGCTTTACAATCTTCAACGCCTCCCCCCGCCCAACACACACCCACCCAAGGATCTTGATTCGTTCTTTTCTCTGGCATAACCCACACTTCGCCGTTCTGTATTATTTATTTCAGTCTGCCTGATGCAAACCTTTTTCTTACAAGCAAATGCTTGGGTCTTCTCCTTCTTGGCCATCTGTGGTTGCTAAATAGCTCTGCTGCTGGGTTTCCAAGCTGCATGTCTCACCAAGAAGTTTAGCCGATCTGGAAGGATCGTAGCCATTGAAAGAGGTATTTGTATGCTGCAAAGAGGACCTTGCAAAGACTGCAATTCCCTGCCGTGTGAGCCCTGTGCAAGCATCTCCAAGTCTTTAATACCCATTTCACCTCTACTGTGCCTAGGAAGCTTTGTGTGTCAAGGTTCAGTGGCGCTGACCGTTTTCATTTGCAGCCTAGTGAACATAGAGAACTATGTACAAAAATTCAATGAGAATGATTTAAATTTAAATATATAGTTCCAAATAAGCTGCATTGTTTTTCCTCTTTGCAAAGTCCAACAAAGCATAAATTTTATATAAAGATCTCTGCTGCCGTTGATAAGCTTCCAGCAATAACAAAATCAGCAAAATCAAATTCTCATCCACAAGAGGGGAAAGCAGTTTGCAGACGGGATGTTTTTGTTTGTTTATCGGTTTATTTATGTGACAAATCCTCAGGCTCATTTATTATCCTCGAATTTTAAATATTTGAATTTCCCCTCAATTACTGAGCATCAAAGCATTCCTTTTGGAAATAGGCAAATATAATGATAATAAACGCTGCCCAGCACCGAGAAAACACACCCACCTTGCAAAATCTTTCACGCAGCCTAAGGAGATGAGAGCTGCTGATGTGTCATTTGGAGCCATTGTGTGTTGTGGTTGAAATATTTCTGCTGTTCTTGATTCTAAAATGAGATGCCTGTAATATGTCCTGTTCTTTTATGTGAATATGAAAGAGAAAGGAAATACCACCTCTGTATGGCAGCCACAAGCATTTATTTATTTTTTAAAAATAGCAGTATTTTTTAAAGGAGCAGTAGAAGTAGAGGGGATTCTTTTTTTTTAAGATTTTTTTAATTATATTTTTGACAATCTTTACATAATTAGGGTAAAAAGGTTCAAGGGCTATAGGGAAGTGGGTAAGATTATTATTTCCATATTGTTTCCTTCATGTATCTGAGGTAAAGGGGGATATTGAGGGAAAAGCCCCACCCCAGGTCCCTGATGTGTGACATGTTCCGAGGGTCTTGCTCAAGTGGTTTGGATAGTTTACCAGGAGTGAATTGCTGCCAGTCTCGCCACTCTGAGCACGATAAGGTCATTGAAGAATCCACTGATTGACACAGTCCATCATAGAGTCTCCATTTGCCCAGTATTTTGCTGCCAACATATAGCTGAGGTGGTTGATTGACTTGTTCTGTCTTCTGTCTTTTCTTGGTTAGGGTTCTGCGTTCGGCATTTCAATTGGGGAGATCTCCAAAGAAACTTTGAGATATTCCCAGACCAGATTCTTGTGTGTTCTAGCAAGCACAGGGCCTGGCACAGTCCATCACCCCAATCAGCTGGTGGTTGCAATTGCTGGGTTGGTTCTGTTTTCAGTCCCGACTTCCACTGGAACCAATGGGTGTTGCAGTCCAGCCTGGTTCTGCCCAGCATATACTCGGCCCTCGCATAAACAAGTGAGAGCTGCAGCCTAGTCAGGGTGACCCACAGTAACCCCCACCAGGCCCGCCTCCTACCCTGGTTTGCCAGTATGTGTAGCAGACTAGTCCAGTCTGTCCCACATCCCATTTGGCTCTCGTACATGTCAATGGGTATTGAAGCTTAGTTCCATCTAACCAGCTCAACTATCCAGCCCTCACGGATGTTGTTGAGTGCCTCTCTGTCTAGCCACCCCAGCCCCCATCCTAGTTTTCGTGCCCTCCTGTGGGAGTGGTAACCCAAGAAGGGGGAACCCACTATTTCCCTCCCAGGTCTCTCTCACTCCCAGTTTATGCACTCTGCAGGTGGTTCTGTGGTTTGACTTGACAGAATTAGCCCCCAGTGCCAGCTTCTGCCAGCTGATGCTGCAGCTAAGCCCAAACAACCCTCACCCACTCTAATTTATGCTTGCACCAGTAGGAATAATCAGCCCAGCCTGGCTTTTCCCTGATCTAGTCCACATGAGGCGCACAGGTGTTGTAGCCCTGCCTAGTCTCTCCAGTGGGACGCTCTCCAGTGGGAGTAGCTGTCCGGCAAGGGGACCCTCCCATATTCCCCCTGCCGGCTCTGCCCCCTCCCTTCCTAGTTCTCATGCGTGCTGCAGTCACATCCGGTACAGGCAACCTCATCTTGGCATTCCTTACTGTGCACTGGTTTTTGTTGTGACCTAACCTGGCTCAACCCACACTCTATTCTGGTGTTTGGATTTGCCAGTGGATGATGTGAACTGATTCAGCCTGGTCTGCCCCTGACCCATGCCAAATGCATGCCAGTGGGAAACTTTCCATGGCTTATTCTGGGCTGTTTCCTATCATGCTCCTTGTGCTTACCTGCAGGGATTTTTTAAAAATTATTTTCCAAATAGATATTTCACAAGAACTCCACATTTAATAAAGAAAAGACAACAAACTTAAAAATTATTTTTATTTGATTTATTTGAAACTCAAAGAGACAAGAGGGTCAGACAGAAATCGACCACTCCCCAAATGCTCGACATAGCCATGGTTAGACCAGCCCAAAACCAGGAGCTAATCTCTTAATCTGGGTTTACCATGTACCATGTGGGTGGCAGGGACTCAATCACGTAAGCATCAGCTTTGCCTTCCAGGTACACACCAGCAGGAGGCTGGTATCAGGCCTCAAACCCAGGAACCTTAATGGGGAATGCAGACACCCCAAACAACATGTTTAGGGTTGATTACTGACTTTTCAAGTCACATTTACATCGTCTTAATAATCAACTAGGGCTTCTCTTTTCATTATTCAGCCACAATGTAAAGAGGTGGATAATTAGATCATCAGTGTAAGAAAAGGAAATCTGAGATAAAATCCATTAAACTGCAGATTCCAACATTACCACAAGTGTAAGCAGCAGCAAAGCAGATATTTTATGTCTGTTTCTTTTCAGTCCTATGCTGTTATAGAAAACTATCACTTTATCTGTTAAACCATGTGAGACAAATATAAAGGCCTGGAATCCCAATCACATCACATTAAAGTTCATTTCAGCTCTAAAATCGAAGTAACACATTTATGCATTTATGCTGAAGTTAAAAAGGTGATATAACTTATTGTAGGAATAATATTTCAGTAATGAAGATTTATTTGGGAAGTTTTATGCTAAAACTCAAATGTTCCATGTAGGAGGATCTGTGCGTGTTAGGTAAGTATGAATCTATAGGCTGAAAGCAAGTTTTTCCTATGAAGATAGTTCTTTCCAGTTCTAACCTCTTTAGTTAATGACCGCATAAAACAACAGCTAGAGTGGCCATGTTAAAGCCTACATCAGGATTTTGTGTGATTTTCATTTAACTTTATTAAGGAGCTAGGGGTGAGATTTTGGCATTGCATGTCTATATTTGACACTGTTCTTACAATTCTTACAAGTTTATAATTCACATAATATGGGGACATAATTCTTACATAGTTACTAAGTTGTTTTCCAAAATGGACAAACTACTTTTCACTTCCCTCAGCCAGCTGTGGTATTCCATGCTGTCTAGGGTTCAGTATCTTCAGAGTTCATCTTGTTTTGTTTTCCATTCTGACAAGCACAGAGTGACATTGTTTTAAGTCACAATTTCCCTAATGACAGGTGATCTTAAGCATCTTTCTGTATGTTTATTTGCTACAGTCTATTTTCTTTGATCAAGTATCTATTTAACATTTTTTAATTCATTTTTATTGATACTAGTTATATGTCATTTTGGAGTGCAAGATAATGTTTATGTACTTTTATATATCATGTATGAATCCACTCCAGATATGTAAGTTAGCCACCACCTGAAAAATTTCAGCCTCATAATAACATTACAAACCCTCTTTGTCATTTTGAATTATGTAATACAATTTCTTTAACTTGCTCCTTCAAAAACTAGGTTATTCAGTGTGACCGTATCCTGGAAGGTGTTTCATAAACTCTGGAGACAAATTTCTGATCAGGCATAAGAATATCCTCTTCTAATCTGTGGCTCGTAGTCTCTTTGTAGCAGTGCCTCCATCCAACAGCAGGTTTTAACACTGAAATTCAGTGTACCACTTTGCACTTTTGCAGAACATTTTTTGGCAGTATCTCCAGGAAATATTTGACCAACTAAGGTCATAAGGATTTTTTCCTAGAATTTTTCTATTTTACATTTAGGCCTATAATTCGTTCATTTTGAGTTTAGTGTTTTTCTTAATTGGAAACCACTAAATGTACACTGGGAATGGAGAAACAAACTGTGCTCATGCAGATAATAGCTACAAAAAAAAAATCCAACTACTAGTACATGTACCCAAATTAATGAATCTCAATGTATTATCCCAAGTGAAAGAAGTCAGTCTCATCGGCTACGCAAATAATTCTCTTTATTTTGTATTCTTGGAAAAGTCAAACTATGAAGTCAGGAAGCATGTCATTGATGGTCAGGGAGTAGGTACTGTAAGTCATGGGAATTTGGGGATATGACAGAATTCTTCCATGCCTTGATTTGTAGTGGAAGTCAAGTGACTACATATGTATGTCAAACTCAGAATTGTACACAACAAGGTCACTACACCTTAGTGAAAAATGAGTGAATCATATATTTGTTACAATTAATGAGCCTATGCAGACCCATCATTATCAGTCAAAGTCAGCAGTTCACCCACAGTTTAAACCAGTAGGACTGATTCTTGTTCATTCCATGGATTTTGATATGAAAATTGGGGAGAAAAAGAGTTTTTAGGATGGGCATACCTTCTTGTCAACTTTGCTGAGAGTCTAAGGCTGATGTAAATATAAAGATTTTTAAAATATCTGAAAGGAATCTTTATTTGGTTTTATATGTATAATTGAGGCATATTATTAGCTCCACAGCTGTAACCATTGTGTCAGGGCTTGAAACTAGAATCACTACACTTTCTAGTGTCATGCTCAAGACACCGCAGAAACATTGGCTGGCTCTCTGTTTCTTTAAAATGTCCGTGTATTGGGTAGGAACCCAGTTAGCAGAACCAACACCTCCTGCTTCCCAGGGCACACGTTTGCTGAAAGTTACCGTCGGAAACAGAACAGGAACTTGGGAAATGGCATGCAACAGTCTCAAGCAGCAGCTTAACTACTGTGCCAAACACCCACATCTTTCCCTAGTACTTGAATGCTCCCTTCTCAGTACACCTGACTTCTCTGCCTGCACAATTCTCTCCTAGATCTACAGCTCCCGGATTATACATGTAAGCCATCCTGGGGCATAAAATCCAATCACGGTGATGCTGAAGAGTATTTTAAAATTTAAGAGAAATGTAACAGCATGTGCTGTGCAAATTATAAACTACCAGCATATAAACAAGTTAACAGTTGCTACATTAGATTGTGTGACATTTTGATAGCATTACATTTTTTGGGGGGGGGGAGCTGGAGGGGGGAGAAAAACAGTCTTGCAGGTTAGCAAGCTTACCATTACACAAAAATCAACCCTCGCATAGACTATGAGAGTGGCAATGTCAATTCCGATTTCAAGGACTGAGAAGCTGTGGTGTGTCTACCAGGACATCCATACCACTAGAAAACACATTTGGAGGTCAGTGCTGTGACTCAACAGGCTAATCCTCTACCTTCAAGTTCCAGCATCCCATATGGGCACCAGTTCATGTCCCACCGCTCTACTTCTGATCCAGCTCCGTGCTTACGATTTGAGAAAGCAGTGAAGAATGGCTCAGTCTTTGGGACCTCGCACCCATGTGGGAGACAGAAGCAGCTCCTGGCTCCTGGTTTTATAGTTCAGCTCCAGCCACTGCAGCCGTTCTGGAAGTGAACCAGATGAAAGACCTTTCCCTTTCTTATTTCCCCTTCTTGCTGTAAATCTGCCTTTCCAATAAAAATAAAATAATTCATATGGTTAAGAATCAGATAGATTTTATTCCTATTAATGCAATGTGGGTAGCCAAGTCAATTTCCTTTAGAAGAAATAATCTCAGTATATTCTCCTCATTCTTTTCTTATGGGCAGTGCCATCAATGCTGAGTTTGAATTCAATCAACAAGATATTTCCTAATCTTAGGATAGGCAAACTGAAATAGCAGAGTTCAGAACACACTGTAATCTCACCAAGATAGAATGGCTGGTGGAATCTACCTTAACATAAAGTGATCAGAGGCATAGTAAGCAGTTGCCAAAGAGCCTCAAAGTTGTCTGAATGGGAATTTTGCTTTTAGGATCACTGTAGCCACCTGCAATGTACAGAAGCTTTAGATGGAAGGATTCATCAAGAAAAACTCAGTAAACTCAACATCGCATATTTACCTCAGCCACCTTCAGAGGTTCAATTTGCACTAGGTCCTCAAGGAGTGGTATTTGAGCTTGATGATTTACTAAGTAACTACTCAATTAAAATGAAACATAACCCCGTCTCCCACTGAATGTCTCACAATCTGAAAGGGATGCTAATTCAAACAAGAAGTAGACTTCAATTCAGTGCTCACATGTGTGGACATAAGAGGGAGAAGCTAGTTTCAGCTGGAACAGAGGGAAAAGATTTCGGCGGCAAGCTTATTCTCAAGCTGGTTCCTGTATCCAAATATTGCAGTAATCCAGGCATGTAGATTTACTTATTTTCATATTTTCAAGAAGGAGAAAAAGGAGGTCGGTGATGTGGCTCAATAGGCCAATCTTCCACCTGCAGGCACCAGCATCCCATGTGGGCAATTGTTCTAATCCCAGCTGCTGTACTTCCCAGGCAGCTCCCTGTTTGTGGCTTGGGAAATCAGTGGAGAATGGCTCAGGTCCTTGGGACCTTGCATCTGCGAGGGAGACAGGAAAGAAGTTCCTGGCTTCCCTAGCTTCTGATTGGCTCAGTTCTGGAGCTGTTGCGGCCATTTTGAGAGTGAACCAGCAGATGGAAGCTTCTCTGTGCGCGTCTTTCCTTCTCTGTAAACCAGTCTTTCAAATCAAAACAAATAGGGTAACAAAAAAAGGATAGGAAATGAGTACTCCCATGAGTTGGTTCATTGCCCCAGATTCCTGCAAAAGTGCAACAGGTCTGGGCTGGACCCAGGTCATCCAGGTGTCTGGCAGGGACCCAACTCCTTGAACCATCACTACTACCTTCAGGGCTCTGCATTGGCAAGAAGCTCCAGCTGGAAGGAGGTGTTGAACCCTGGCACTCCAACACAGAGACAGGTATGTTACATGTCAGGCTAATTGACTGCTCTGAGATTGTCTATTTTGGGAAGAGATTATAATTTAGATGTGTGTGTACACCTTGTATTGTACCCCTTTGAAAGATGAGATTGAGAATGTTAGGGTATGTTTTAACTAAACTTGGCTGACTTCCTTATTTTTGTATAGCATCATTGCTTTCTCAAAGTGTAAAACTGTGACAACACATGTTAAATTTACTGTGTATACCTTTAAAGGATATTATTTATCTCAACCTTTCTTCCTTACTCTCCAAAACGTCTCTTTAGTAATACTTAAAATTATGATGTAAATTTCTTTTTCACTACGTGACATTTTAGAGGTTCTAGAATATTCTTTAAAGGTGAGGATCATACACACATCGACGCCACTGAAATGCATGACAACTCTCTTGTCCACGTTTAAAGCTCTGTGAGAATTTGTTGGTCATAGGGGAGAAATGTATTATAGCCTCTCTTTTTGGCTGATTTCTTCTTCCTTGTGCTATTTCCAGAACTTGAGCCTCTACTTATTTTGCTGTCTCTCCCTAATCCAGAGCGTTGCTAACAAGATTCCCAGCTGCTTTAAAAAATGCTTTGAATAAATGCCAGAAGGTACAAGTGGCATTTACTCAGGAAATATTTTTAGAGCGGCTGATGGTGTTTACAGCTAGAGTGATAATTGAAGGCATCATTTTCAGTTCAGAAGCAGTCAATAAAAGGGTCTTCTCAGCTTGAAATGTGGTGTCTTAAAAAACATTTGTCTGACCTGAAGGAGCACAGCAGCATGATCCTGTTCCTACTCTAACCTTCACATACAGCCACACACTGACCCAGAAGAAAACACAGACAGCCAAAAAAAAACGTTTTAAGATTTCTACAACTAAAAATATTTCAAGTCGTTAACACAGGTGTTTCGAAGTAAGAAGAGTACATATTGTGTGCAGAGACTAGTAAAGTCATTTCTGGCTAGCAGCCTTGACCAGAGATGCATTGTCCGTGGATCCCTATAAAGTGCTCTGGTTGCATTTTGTCTACACACATATAACCCATTATGAATCTTGCTTTTAGTCAATTAACACTGTATCTTGAAGCCATCTTTGCATCATCTTGTAAAGACTCAGTTTATCTGTGCAATGCTGGTGTCATCTTCCATGGTGCAAAACGAACTCTCATTTACTGAGTCTGTTTGCTCCCACCACTGAACAGTTACGTTGCTTCACCATGGCAAGCAATGTTGTGCTTCGTATCTTTGTACATCCATCTGCATATTTTTAAATATGTGAAGGTTGACATCTGAACTGATGGGTGCGTGCCTTTTTAGTAGGAAGAGCCAGCAGGTACTCGACAGGCCTGATTCTCTCTGCCTTCCCCTGTCACCAAATTTAATGCCTTTAGCAACAAGATCAACAACAACAAAAAATTGAAATCTTGTTGTAGGTTAATATTCATTTCTCTTGTGGTGGGTGAAGATGAACTCCATTTCACATGAAGGTTTCCTAATCTTTTTGTTCATTTCCCTTATTTTTTTTTTTATGAGTTACTGCTCCTTTATCAATTTCATGTGTAGGATTTCCTTACGTGTTAAGGAAACTAGTTCTACTAATGATGTGTGCTGCTAGGTTTTTCATAGAGCATCATTTGCTTTTGAGTTTCAAAAACTTTTGTTTATTTTCTGCTTTCTTTGAAAGGCAGATGGAGACAGACAAAGAAAGCTCAATTTTCTTCCTGCTGGTTACTTGCAGAGGTAGACCAGAGTGAAGTCAGGAGCCAGGAGCCAAGAGTCAGGAGCCAGAAGCCAGGAGCTGGGACATGCCCTGGGTGGAGAGGGCTTGAGCTTGTTGCCCCTAAGCGTAAGTCTTTGTAGAAAACTGGATGGAAATCAGGATGGGTGGCAGGGTTGGTGGGGAGAGAGGCTGGAACCAAATGCTCCTGACATAGGATGCCAGCAGTCCAAGTGGACACTTTTAGCCAGGATACAAAATGCCCCCTTTGTGATACTCATGTAGTAGTTTTATGTCATCTCTTTTCTCCTTCCCCCACCCTCCTCTTCTCCCTGCAACATCCCATTCTTTGCTCTGTTCCTTCTTTTATTTCCTCATGCTTAAAGAGACTTTGCCACTTCAAGAAAAACTACTCATGTTTGAGTTTGGTGCTTTGGGGCCTTTCTTTCTGCATTTGTCTTTCTTGTCATTCCCACACTGACTGAGCAGAGAAACAACACATTATCTTGACCCAGAAACCTGCTGGTTGTCTCTGCAACATTCATTGGCTAATTCAGCTTCCCATACTGATGTGCAGGATCATCTTTACCGTAAACCAGCTTTTGTAGAATTTGGGTTTGCTTTGCAACTCTTTTTTTCTTTTCTTTCCTGCTTTATTGAGGTCCCAGAGCTGTCTTATGCCTACAAAGTGGATTTTAGTATCTGGTGGAAATAGGTTCTCCTTCATTCACGTTTTTGTTATTTTTTTTCATATAAACTGCAAAATAAGTTCTTTAGAATAACGAAATAAATGAGAGTCAGTTTTTTCCAAGAATTCCTTCTGGTACATATCTTGATGAATTAAAACATTTGGTGATCCTTTCTATCTCCAAAAATGGCATGCATTTTTTAATAGTCTCACAGACCATTTTAATGTTTTATTCATATAAATGCTGCACATTGTCCATTACATTTCTACACACTGTATATATCTCCCGTACTCTACATATATTAACATTTTAATTGGGATTATTTCTTCCTCCCAGCTTCCATTTGGTGTATTGATTATATGTTAATGTACCCAGGCTGCTTTCTAAATTATGATTCTTGCTCTAATAATGTTCCAATTTATTCTCTTTCAGATACAAAGACCATATTCTGTACAATTAATAATTTCACCACCTCCTCTCTAGTTTGAAACGATCTGGCATAAATTCAGAGCAATGCTAAGTGATAGCATCAGCTGTGCACACTCTAATTGTTTGCTTCCCAACCAAACAGGAAGTTTTTTGTTGTTGCTGTTGAAATGATATAATTAATGATTTTAAGATAAAGTTAAGATATTAACATTAATACTAAATTTTATTTTTAGTTAGGAGGCTCTTTGCTTGCAAGTACAGATACTGCATTTTATTAAAATATTTTCTGTATCTGAGATGGTTACACTTATCTTTTGACTAATTAATGTATTGAACTGCAATAATGTCTCTAATACTGAGACATTCCTGAATTCTGGGAGAAAACATCACTTAACTATGTAATATTGATTTTTGAATATGCTCCCAGCCTCCATTTGGTAATATTTTATGAGGATTCTAGGACAGGATTGGGTTCACTGTTATTTGTAACTAATATTTAGAAGTAAGCAGAATTTAGGAGCTCTCCTCTGTTTAATTTTTTAAAAAAGGTTTATTTACTTTTATTGGAAAGGCAGTTCAACAGAGTAGGGACAGAAAGAAAGATCTTCCATCCGCGCAAATGACATCCCCCCATGTCACTCCGCAAACAGTCTCAATGAGCAGAGCTGAGCTGATCCAAAGCCAGGAGCTTCTTCTGGTTCTCCCACATGGGTGCAGGGTCCCAAGGCTTTGGGTAATCTTCTACTGCTTTCCAAGGCTGTAAGCAGTGAACTGAATGGCAAGTAGAGCAGCTGGGACATGAACCAGCACCCATATGGGATCCCAGTACTTGTAAGGTAAGAATTTAGTCACTGAGCTAAACACGTACTTAATCCCTGTTTAAATTTTTAAGTTTTAATTATTGTTAAGTTTAATGTACTTTATTTCTTTGATCAAATAATTTCACATTTTCAAAATATCTGTTTAAAATAGTGCAATGGGTAATGTAATCTCTTAAATTTGTAATTTTTTAAAAGATGTATTTATTTGAAAGGCAGAATTATAGCAACCAAAAGAGAGAGAGAGATGCCTTGTTCTAAGTGCCAGGCTGCAGTGGGGAAGGAACAGACTCTCCTTCTAGACAAGTCTGATGTATTCTAAGGCAGGTCTGAAACACAGGGAGTGAAGGGGCAGCTAGAAGAAAGCTCAATTTGAGACATGAATGCATATTATATTACAGGTGCATGGTAGGAGTGACTGGAGTATGGGCGTGTTCTATAATTAAAGAAGACTTCTCTGAAGAGGTGACTTTGGAGCACTGGAGAAAGTGCTTAGGTCCTGAAGCATGTGTTTCAAGATTGTTGACAGGAAGTGAGTGTGGCTGGAATACATGCAAAATAGAGCAGGTGAGCAAAGGTAGAAACTGAGGTAGGATCTCCTAGAGTTTATTTAGAAGCTTAGCTTTCATTATGAACACACCTAGGAGTCCTTGGAGGATTTGGAAATATGTGTTGTTACAGCAAGACTTGCACCTAAAAGAGTTCTCTGGTTACTCAAAGGAAAGATGCCAGTGCAGCCACCTGAGTGGTAATATGGCCCAGGTAGAGGGTGGGAGTTGGTGGTTCTAAGAGGTACCACAGGGATACATCTGCAGGGTTGGAGCACCTGTTCCTACAGTTGCCGAGAACATTAGCTATTGTTGGTTCATAGCCAAGTTGATCTCCAGAATGGCTCTCTGCTGAAGGCAGTTTCCCTGCCAAGTTTAATTTTTCTCAGAAGCAACTTGTGTTCAGTGATTGGTGGAGCCAGATCAACTTGCTCAGCTTAGGATGTGACCAAAAAGCCCCTCAGATTCCATATCCCCCAACCCCCACCTGGAGTAAACTGAGACTTCTAATGTGACTGAATCACCATTCAACTTGTGACTGCTCACCATCCAACTGTGACTTCACTTCCTCCTGGGCAGATGTTGTGCCCAATTGTTCCTCCCTATAAAACACTTAGAGACAAGTCAACATCTGAGTGTGTTTCTGTGGAAGGTGCCTAGAAAAGCTGATACTGGACGTGCTCCATGGAGACAGAATCCAGAATGGGAATGTGGAGCTGGGTCATCTATTACCTGGCTTAGTAATGAGGGCCATACTGTTGGAGGTGGGTAAAGCACAGACAGTCCCCAGCATGTCATGGTGAAGTAGAGAAATTGCCAGCATTTTCCCATTTGGTAAACCGGGCTGTGTTTCCTGTAGAACAGAAAACTCTCAAAGGTTCAATGCATCAGACATTTGAAAGTAAAAAGGAAAGTAGTAATCATAATAACCGCAGAGCTGGATGGCACTTACTAAGTACAAATGATGAATTAGAGAAACTTGATCAAAGGTCAAGAGTGATTAGTCATCAGTTTATGGTAAATCGTGAGAAAGTAGCGGACCTGCTTGGTATCCTACAGTTGGAAGTTAGTGGAGACCAGTCTGGGACTTAATTAAAATGAGCAGCAGAACTCAAAGTGGAATTTATCATCCACTTGGATGGACTAAGGCATATTGGTTCACCAGATTGATGATGTCCTGATAGTTGGGCTACACAGACATGAATAAGCAGGTACACTGGAGATTTTGGTAACAGACTTGTGCTTCAGAGGTTGAAGTAGAGCTTCTGGGATGCAAACCAGGGCCTATACAGGATGCTAGTGCCACAAGCAGTAGCTTTACCTGCTGTTCCACAGCGCTGGCCCTGGTTCTCTATGTCTGACTACTAGGAGGGACACACAATCTCTGGCAGTCATGTTTAGATCCTGAAGATAGCTAATCCAACATTTGATATGCTTCTGTTGCCTGTTTAGTTAATGGCATGGAAAGTTGCCATTTTCTAGTGAGTTTCAGAGTAGGAAAAGAATCTATCAGATCTGGGCCCAGTGTGGTGGTCTAGGGGTTAAAGTCCTTGCCTTGAATGTGCCAGAATCCTATATGGGCACAGGTTCTAATTCCAGCAGCTCCACTTCCTATCCAGCTCCCTGCTTGTGGCCTGGGAAAGCAGTCGAGGATGGCCCAACGCCTTGGAGCCCTGCACCTGCATGGGAGACCTGGAGGAAGTTCCTATCTCCTGGCTTCAGATCGGCTCAGCACCAGCCGTTGCGGTCACTTAGGGAGTGAGTCATTGGATGGAGGATCTTCCTCTCTGTCTCTTCTCCTCTCTGTATGTTTGACTTTCCAGTAAGAATAAATAAATCTTTAAAAAAAAAAGAATCTATCAGATCTCACACATGGTATTAATCCTGGTGCTTGGCTTGCAAGTTACATCAGACTGTAAGGTGGCAGAAAAACCCAAGAGGAAAAGGACTCAGTTAAATTGGAAGACCCTGTCGAGAAAATAAATTTATACCTCTGATGTTGTGTGACAAGCCTGTGCCATGTTATTCATATGAATGCTAACACTTAGTGTTTTTCTGGACTTGGTAGGAAATGAGTACCTGACAGTAGAATGCAAAATTACCATGAGACCGTAACTGTCCATCATAATGTAAGTTCTTCCAAGTCTATGAAGTTACAAGTCATGGCAGGCCCAGCATGGTTTCACTCTAAGGTGGAGGCTCTACACCACCATGATTGGGCACAAGGCAGGGACAAAGGGCTAAAATAAGTAGGTTAAGCAGATGACCTAATCCCTGTACCATTTGGTACTGTGGCACCACAGCATCTCCTTAATACACACATTAATGGCTGTGTGTATGTGTGTGTGAGTGTGTGTGTGAGAGAGAGAGAGTCTCAGACAAGGAAGGAAATGATGGAACTTGTGACCCTGAAAGACAACTATGAGCATGAGATCCTCTCAATGAGCATGAGTTCAGGCAGTGTGCCTGGTTATTGACCCACTGCAGAAAGAGAAGTGCTTCTACATAAGATACATACACTCATCACTCATGAAAAGCGATTTGCTGGTTATTCAAGACATGGGAGGAGAAGGAAAAGGATTGGACAACCAAGGGCAGGAGTCTGAAAAAAGCCATGCTAATAAACCAATGGAATAGGCATAAATTATGTTTTGTTTTTTTGCTTGTTTTGCATAGAGCACACCCTTGGTGGAAGAGATACAAAGCAACCAAGTGGCTTGATACTTTTACAGTCTTCAGTCTCTGACGTCAGACATTGCACTACTGGCACAGTGAGCATATGAATGGATTAGCAGAGAGTGGAGGGCATGCATGGGTCCAGGCAAAGAGCTGGGGTGCTGCTGGATCTGTGACCAAGGGACCCACTTGTCCTATGACATGTCACATTACTCAGAAGCTGGTAGCCTTACATGACGTCCGAAGAAATAGCCAAGGAAACAGCATAGAAATGATGCTTGCTCTCCAACCCTGGGAAAAGGCCTCATCATGCATTATGCAACTTCATAATGATCATTGGATAAGGCCACATCCCTGTGGAGAGAACACATGTATTGGAAACTTCGTGCAAGATGAGGAGCAGTCTCAGTTTTCTCCACTCTGAATGCCCTGTTTTTGGATATCTGGACTTTCTACTGTCCTTGGTTTTACAGGATTGGAGGTCGTTGCTCCCAGGTGTGTTTCTGTCATCTGGTCACTTGGGGCTCTTGGTATGGAACAGCAGGCAAGGAGGAAGAGAGCCACCAAAATGAAGAGGAGTGTGCGCGGGATCTGGGGTTCCAATGGGAGTGTTTCTTGATACACGCTCTTTAGCAGTGACAGGAAATGGACAAGCACAGCATCCCTGATCTCAGAATGGCATGGGTGCCCTACAAGGATGAGGGCCACAGAGACTCTACCTGGACCAGGAAGGTACATGTAGGGTGGAGGGTTAGAACAGGTAACACAGGTGTGAGTCCCAGCTGTGGCCCCAGGACCAGCACTGACCTTCATTGTACAAGTCTCCCCCAAGAAAAGAGAGCAACCACAGATCTGGAGGACCTGCACCTAAAGGGCGTGAATGCATCTAAAGCAAGTGAATCCAGGAGGCAAAGACAGAGAGAGTGAACTTCGTAGATTCTGTGATGTGAACCTGCTTCCCTCTTCAGATTCAGAAACTGAGTGACACCTGCCAGGCATATTTGCCCTTGATGTCCTCAAGCGAAGTTCCCCCTTCCAGAACTTGCCTTCTACTTTGGGGTCCTCCCCACCCCAAAGTTACACCCTCTCTAGGGTCCAATCGGCTGTCATGCCTAGGAGATGTAGGCATTTGGGATCTTTCTGAAAGGCCACCAGAACTTCAAAGTGCCCCTGGGGCCAGCTTAACTGCCATGGATGCCGAGTTGCCTCTGCCTGTCCCTTTTCCCTTACTCCCATGATGTCTTCTAAGATAAGACCATGGTTTTGTTGTTGTTGTTGTTGGTATTGTTGCTGTTGCTCCTTCCCTCGAGAGATGGATTATTGATTCCCCCCTCTTCTTGTGTGTGGGCTGGATTTAGTGACTCATTTGAATGAATAGATTACAGCAGGCATCAGGCAATGTTGCTTCTGAGATCAGTTGAAGCCTGTGGCATCCATCTTTGGTGTGCTCCCTCCCACTCTCCTCAGTCTGACGGCTTGTTCTGGGGGAAACCCAGCTGCTAGGAAACGTGGGTTTTGTTCAGAGGCACATGTGGGTGAAGGCATGAGTGCTACAAACACTATGCCTGACCTTGTTAGTGGACTCTCCCTTGACTAGCAGCTGGATTACATCCTCAGGAGGGACCCTGAGCCAAAAAAACACATAACAAATCTGCACTGGGCTCTCTAATCCACAGACACATTGTGAGACAATGAATGCTGATTTGCTTTAAGAGGAGTTTAGGGTAATTTTTTTTTTCTTTTTTGGCATAAAGAAAGATAACTAATAAGCTCCTTGACATGACTCAAATGAAATTCCTGCCAGCAAATTTCCCTTTCAGTGTCAGTTTCCTGGGAAATTGAACCTAGGAGAGAAAACAAAGTCAGGTGGATGTTCAATGGCGGCTTGCTTTCTCTGTATGACTCGAGTAAAGTATTGCTGGTGACTGTGTTGAGACCAGCTGTGACAGTAAAGCAGTACAGGATGAAAAGGAGGGCTTCTAAACCAGGCTAACATGATGAGACTTTGCCTTTGTCTGGCAGGTCATTGTGGGCACACCGAAGATCCGGGGCCAGGAAGAATATTCTGGAAACAGAACGTAGGATAGCTAAAACAGAGACAAATGAGAAACCTGCTGTGATGTTTGGACAAGAAATAAATATACCATTTTTCCTAATCCCTCTGTGGGTTGGACTCATAAAATCGTAACAGTATGTCTTTCAAAGGAGAGCTGTTAGGATTGAATGCATTAATTATGGTAAAAAGCTTAGAACAACGCCTAGTATGGAGAATTCTATGCATTAAGTGTTTGTTATATAAATATGTGCTAAGCTGGCTGGCACTTGCAGGATTAGAGAATTTCTCAGTCAATATTAGAACAGCCCAGAAGTGGAAAGGGGAGGAAATTGTAACCGTCAGAATTCAGCTGGGCAGACAACAATGTGATTCAGGTTCAGGGTTCTGGGAAATTTTTGCTTAAGAGAAGTTGGGTCCCTGGTCTCCACTCATTACTCCATACTTTAAGTGGGGTTTCTGCTATTGATATTAAGGATAACTAGCTGAGGTCAGAGTTGTGGCACAATGGGTTTAACCATGGATTGCAAAGCCAGCATCCTACATGAGAATGCTGATTTAAGTCCCCATTACTAGGCTCTTAATGCACCTGAAACGCAGTGTACTTGTACTTATTCTCCTGCGACTCACATGGAAGACCAGGGCAGAGTTCCTGGCTCCTATTTTCAGTCTGATCTAGACCTGGCTGTTGTGGCCATTTTGGGAGTAAGCCTGCATGTATACAAAGGATCTCTCTCTGGCTCTCTCCTTGCCTCTCTCTGTCATTCTATTTTTCAAATTGTGAAAAGCAGAATTGGCAAGGATGCTGATCATTCCTCATCAGTGACAGTGAAAATTCAGAATCTCAACGCTCAGACATTGGATCAGTAGCTTTGTGTCCAAGAATAAGCGGTACTCTCCACACACACACACAAACACACACCCCCCACACCCTGCTCACAAAGGGGACCCATGTTTGAGCCTTCTAATGCCTTCAGGCTTTGCTCTGACTTTTCCACGAAGAGGAAACTGGGCATGGGAGGCTTTAGCCTGACAAGTTCTCACTGTCGCATCTCATTGGTCACAATGCGTAATTTTTCTGAAAAGGTTATTTCTCACTTGCACAGTTACCCAAAAGGGTTTCAAGTTGCTCACTTCAGTGAGCCAGAGTGGTTGTGGAATATCATTGTAATTAGGAAAGTATCCAATGTCCTGTGGTATAAAGAGGAGGAAGTTTGTGGCAAAGAAGAGAAGAAGGACTAGGGCTGTTGGGCTCAAGAAACAGGTCTCTTAGCTGAATTAAGGATGGTTTCTGAAATGGGCTTTCTCAGCTGGCTCTGCCACTGGACCCCGGATGCTCAGTTCTAACCATTTGGGCAGTCACCTCAGACTTGGATTTTACATGTAATACTATGTTAAAGAAGTTCTTCTTTTGGAGATGTTTGTTCATTTATTTACCTGAAAGACAGAATGACAGAGAGAAAGACAGAAAAAAAAAATCTTCCATTCACAGGTTCACTGCACAAATAGTAACACAGCAAAATCTGAACCAGGCTGAAGCCAGAAGCCAAAAATTCCATCCTGGTATCCCACCTAAGTGGGAGGGGACTGAATACTTGGGCCATCTTCTGCTGCCTTCCCTAGTACATTAGCAGGTAGCTGGATCAGAGGTGAACCAGACATGATTTGAACTGGCCTTCCGGTATGGGATCCTGGTGTCATAAATAGGGGCTCAAGCACAGTGCCTCAAGGCTAGCCACTGGGTTTGCATGCTGGAATAACAATTACACACCATTCTCTCTGCTTCAGTTACCTCCCCAAGAGACAGCATGGGCCAAGGGTTTGAGGACAAGGGTTTGCCTAATCAGTGGAGTAGATATACTGACTCTGCCTTTAAGTAAAATATGCAATTTGTGGAGCAATGCATTATCTATCCCACTTGGAAAATCTTTCCTTACACAAAACCAATGTTACCAGCCTATACACAGTTGTACATTTGTGAGTTACAAAAATTGTTGAAAGAATCAAAATAAAATGCTAATAGCAGCCACCTTTGCTAGGGGAAGCAAGGTTAAGATAAGCTTTGATTTTGCATGCCAAGAATACATATTCTTACTTTATTGTATAATAAAAATAAAATTCAAAAGAAAATTATCTTTGCATTATTGCACAAATTTTCATTGCCTTGTTGCTCATGAAAGCTTAAATGCTGGAAACAACTTAAATTGTCATCAATATTGGAGCTGCTAAGTAGATTATGCTATATCCATGATACTTAACTATATGCCACTGTTAAAGAGAATGAGGTAGCTCTCTCCATAATTGCATGCATATTTAAATGTTTTGGAAGTAGACTGGTTGCATAGCAAATACTGACAATGTTTATTTCAGAGGAAGGAAATGGGGATGAATGTAAGAGTAAATTAGGATTTCATGATTTGCTTTTAATATATATACATATATATGTAGCAGCTGTGTACTAATATTATGATAATATTTATTTTTATTGTAAAGTCAGATTTACAGGAAGAAGGAGAGACAGGGAGAAAGATCTTCCATCTACTGGTTTGTTCCCCAAGTGGCCACAGTGGCCAGAACTGAGCCAATCTGAAGCTAGGATCCAGGAGATTCTTCCAGGTCTCCCATGCAGATGCAGGGTCCCAAGGCTTTGGGTTGTCCTCTGCTACCTTCCCATGCCACCAGCAGGGAGCTGGAGGAGAAGTAGAGCAGTCAGAATATGAACCAGTGCCCATATGGGGTCTGGTGCATGTGAGGTGAGAACTTCAGCCATTAGGCTATCAATAGCACCCGGCCCTTCATGTATTACTATGTAATTAACAATCTGTATAAACAGAACTCAAGAGTCAAAGTAAGAGTTACAGCATAACGATGTCTATAAAATGGAAACATAAGGCGGCATTTGGAGCAGTGGCTAGGCATATCTGCAGGCTATATCAGAGTGGCTGGTTGGAGTCCTAGTTCCTCTCTCTGTGATCCTGCTTCCTGTTAACGCATAACCTGGTAGAAAGCAGGTGATGGTCTAAGTACCTGGGCCCCTGCCAGCCACATGGGACACTTAAGGGGGAGTTCCTGGTTTTGGCTTGCTCAGCCTTGGCTGCTGTGAACATTTGAAGAGTGAGCCATCAGATGGATAATGTGTCTCTTATCTCTTTGTCTCTCTCTGCTTTCAATCAAAATGGAAAATAAAAGAATGCAAAGGCACTATTTTCTCACCCATTATTCATATGGCAGACTGACTCCATAATGCTTTGTAGATACTGCTTCGATTCAAGCGTATCTTGCTGGACTGGCGGCCACTGGATTTTTATTCTCCTTTCCATAAATAAAAATTATGATATCTCCTAAGCTTTATACCTTCCTCTCTATATGTATTATTTTTCTAATATTTTATTTTTCTTCCCTTTTATGCAAACTTCAAGTGGATTAAAGGTAAGTTTGCCTGCTACAAATTGCACTGACCAAATAGACTGAGGAGGCTGTTTCATATCTCAAAGACACTGCCTGCCGGTTGGCTTTTGTAGGAGAAATCATTTGATGACTATTCCTATTGCTGAACAACACCCCAAGCTAGTTGAAGAAATTATTGTGGAAACCCCAAACTGAGTCTGCTCGCCCAACATGAAGAAAGCCAGTCATAATGACATCACAGTGTTGGAAGAAAGTAGGCATTTGTTGCAAAGCATATATCAAGAAGTGCGGCAGCTGTTCTTCAATACCAGGGCTTCCCCAGGGGTTAGGCATGAAGGTTTTTATAGACAGAAACTGGGGCTGAGTGGCCCATGTGTGTAAGGTTCTTGGTCAGTTGGTCAGTGAAGCTCGTGACCTTTCCTTTGATGGATTGATGATACGATGATCTTTAGGGAATTTATGATGGTCAGCTGGGCTCCAACTCGTCTGGGGTTGCAGGAACCTAGTTCTATTTTATCCAGAACTTTCCCTCAAATGAAGCCCCATAGACAACACGGGCCATTAAGGCTCTTATTTATTGGAGAACAAATGACTACTTGAGCCTGGGTATCAGAAGCCTCTAAAGCTAACTGAATTGCTACTCCCTTAAATCAATAAATTCTTTTTGATAAAAGACAGGCAAGGAACCCTTGTGCCAAATGAGACCGGCAGAAGGCTGGGTTCTGCTTTTACATTATGGGGGTTCAGTTTCGCTCCTCTAGGAAACAGAGTACTTGCTGTTAGATTCCTGGAGCTGGGTGAAGCTGGTTACTATGCTGGCAACAGCAGAGGCAAAGGGAGCAACGTTCCATCTCATTTTCTTGCAAAACGAATGCTTGCTACAGAGGTTGGCAGTTTCTCTTGATTAAAAGAAACAAAATTTTGCAAATTATACTCAGTCTTCCCTGAAGGCCAACTCACAAAGTTACCCACAAAGCTGGATGCACTACAGAGTTTCAGGTACAAAATTCCAGGAAAAGATAAAAGGACAGCATTGCAAACAGAACTCAACTACACTGTCCAGATTGGAAATGCTTGCTTCCGGAAGACCCTATCATTGCCACTGCAGTTCCTCATTCCCTGTTGGGTAAAATTTCCTTCCTCCATGAGAACTGATTATTTGAGTATTTGTAGTTGCTGGTAGTTGGAAGCTTTATCTCGCCGCAGCACTGAGGATACCTTGAACTCTGTGAAAGGGCGTTTGACATTTCCAACAACATTAGGTAATGGCTGGAAACTACGAACACAGGATGTAGTATTCTCTCATGCTGTTCACATGAAAATGGAGTGACCAAATCAGGAATCCATTTCGCTTTTAATTTTTGGATGTTGTCTCAGTTTTCTTGCCCAGATTTTTGATAGAACTGAATTGGCAAATTGAAGCACAAAGTTAAATTCTAATCTTAGTATCTGTATTCATATGCCCACGTATCACAGGCTTGACAATTGGCTGCAGTCACAGTCAATGATTACTGAAATATACACATGCACCCTAAATTTTTATTGGAAAGTCAGATATACAGAAAGAAGGAGAGAGGAAGAGGAAGATCTTCCATCTGCTGATTAACTCCCCAAGCAGCCGCAACAGCCAGAGCTGTGCTGATTGGAAGCCAGGAGCCAGGATCATCTTTCTGGTCTCCCATGCAGGCGCAGGGTCCCAAGGCTGTGGGCAGTCCTCGACTGCTTTCCCATACCACCAGCAGGGAGCTGATAGGGAAGTGGGTTAGATAGAACATGAACCGGTGCTCATATGGGATCCCTGTATGCGCAAGGCGAGGACTTTAGCCACTAGGCTATCTCGCTGGGTCCACAGATCCCCTAAGTTTTACATACCTGAATACAGCTTCACACAACTTTCTTTATACAAACTTTCAGAAAAATTTTATTAATAATGCTTAGCAATATGTAGCATTTCCTCTATTCTACAAAAGATATATGCTCAGCACAGAACATTTAAAAACTCAGAAATATGCAAACAGGACATTAAAAACAATTAACTATACTGCTACTCAAAGATAATCATAAATTAATGGATGTAGAGATCAAAAGTAGGAAACAAGTCACATAGTGTTAGATCTAGGGGCAATTGAGAGAGAAAGAGGCTTTTAGTTGAGGCAAAGGGCTTTCTTAGTCAAGGGAGAGAGTCTCATGGACTGCTCCTGGTGGGAGATGGCCCAAGACCACTTCCACATGGCCATGTGACCATGTGAAGGAAATGGCCGCAAGGGAATGCACTGGGAATGCATCGTAGGGGCAGGGAGTGGGAGAAGGCAGCAGCTCCTTGGTGTGCGCATGCCTGTGACATAGAGCACAGGATATTTATCCTGGTGGTTGTTGACATTTTGGGCAGAGACAAGGCCAGGGTGTTTCAGCATTCCAAACATTCCTGGATGGGAGTGTCCCCTTGACTTCTGGAGGTTAGTGGAGTCACTTCTGCTCTGCCCAAGCTAACATAGGAATTGTGATCTCAAGTCACTCGATTTTTCTTTTCTTTATTGGAGGGCTATAGTATCAGCATTTCTTTAAACAGTGAAAAGCCAGCATGCCAGTTAAGGGTCAGAATGTAAATGGAGTGGGTTAGGATGCCTGTCCTACACAGTGCCTGGGTTCAGTTCTCCACAGTAGCTCCTGACTCTAGCTTCTTAGCGGTGCAGATCCTCGGGAGCGGTAGTGATGGCTCAGGGACTGGGCTCCTGCTGCTCACAGGCAGGCCATGGATCACATCCCTGCTTACTCCAGCTCCAGCCTAGCCCTGCCCATTGAGGCATTTGGAAAGCCAACCAGTGGATGGGAGTGCACTTGTACACACACACACACACACACACACACACACACACACACACACAGTTTCTGAGATAAGTTAAAAAAATTTTAAAATAATACAAAAAAAATGGTCTTGGCAGAGTTAAATTTCCAGGAGCTTCAATTCTTTACAGAAGAATTAAACGACTGGTGGTATCACTTACAAAGGCATATTAAGCCTGATGGAACTTATGTTGAGAAAGTTTACATTTTATATTTTGATCTTATAATTTCATTCCTCCCCAAAATCTTTTGAGATCTTCAGTATATCTTAGAATATGCTACCTGTTCTGCCTTCAAAAGGCCTACGGGAAGAGATGGCCACATGAACACCTTTATTAGTACAGCACCTAGGAGCTCTGATGGCAAACTGGAATGCTTGAAGCTCAGGGAGGACAGAATCATTCAATACGGTTATGGGGCAGGAATCAGAAAAGGAGGGCTGTGATGATGTTCATGTTAATGCCAGCAAATGGTCAGAGACACAATTGTTAGAGGTGCTGTGACGTGTGAGAACCTTACAATGCTTGCAGAAGCTGAGTGCTGCAGTACTGCGCAGGAGGGGGGTGGATGGGAGTGTCGAGCCAGTTGGCAGGAGGCTGTGCAGATGACTTGTAACCAGCATTGTGGTACTCCACTCATGTCTGCATCCTCACTCTTGCACGCTTCTTCATGTTTTTGCTTTAGGGCACCCATGATTTTTCTTCACAGAATTATCTAGAGGCACTGGAGCCGCCATGTGAGAGATGTAACACCCCCAATCCCACCTCTGCTGCAGGTCTGTCCTTAACCAACACGCAGTTGTGGGAATATGACGTCTAGGGAGACCACACCCTCAAGAGCTTACAGCATTATTTTTATCCTCTTAAATTCAAGTGTTGCTTTTGTCATATATTTACACAGTCCAATATTCAAAAATGCAAAAAAAAAAGATATACACTGAAAGCTTTCCTCTTATGCCTGTGTCAACATCCAGTTTTCCCTCTAAAGTTGCTAGCATCCATCATCATTTTTTAGAGATAATTTATGCATACACAAACAGGCACTCAATTCTAATACTCCTGTGTCCATTAATGTGTTACTAGCTAAAATCCCTACATCATCATTTTCTTCAGATCAATATTAATTTTGCATGTATTAGTCCTTTTGAGCTATATATTTTTGCTGCAATTGTATGATTCAAGAGATCTTGATGTATTCAAATATTTCAATCATTACTAATATTGATGTTATTTTATTATTCCAAAAAGATACCCCAAAACTAAATGCAGTCACCATCTTTTTCCTTTCTACACAGAGCTACCTACTTCCCATTTCTCCAGCATGGAATAAATTGTTAAGATTAATTAAAATTCTACAACATGTTGCTGGATTATACTTCATTTCTGGAATCTCCAAGTTTATGTATTTTGCCAATTACAGATCTCCCACATGGGTGACAGGGGTCCAAGTTCCGCTGCCTTCCCAGGTATATGGTCAGGAAGGTGGCATCTTTTATTTTTTAAAAATTTATTTATTATTTTTATTTCAAAGTCAGATATACAGAGAGGAGGAGAGAGGAAGAGGAAGATCTTCCATCTGCTGACTCACTCCCCAAGTGGCCACAATAGTCACAGCTGTGCTGATCTGAAGCCAGCAGCCAGGAGCTCTTCCAGGTCTCCCATGCGGGTGCAGTTTCCCAAGACTCTGGGCCATCCTTGACTGCTTTCCCAGACCACATGCAGGAAGCTGGATGGGAAGCGGGGCTGCCGGGATTAGAACTGGCACCCATATGGGATCCCAGCGCGTTCAAGCTGAGGCCTTTAGCCACTGGGCTACCTCGCCGGGCCCAGGGAGCTGAACTTGCAGCAGCATGACGCTGGCCCCCTTTCAAGTAGTTGTTTTCCAGCCCAGACCCCTTTCTCGTGTTCTTCTGGAAACCCTGATGACACTTATGTCAGATTTCTTTTTATATTGCCACATCCTTTATAGCATATTAATTTCTTAGTCCATTTTCTATTTCTTACACTAACTTCTGCCATGTTATTTTTCAGTTGGCTTGTTTTTTCCTGTTTCTCTTCCAGCCTGCTATTGATTCTGTTTAATCGTTTCTTTTTTTTTTTATTTCAGTTGCTATATTTTTCAACTTCAAATTTTCCACCTAGTTCTCGTTTATGTTTTCTTTTTCATTGTTACAAAGTTCTTCTCTTTTTCATTTGTTTCAAGACTGCTCATAATTGCCCATTGAAATTCTTTTTAAAATAGTTTCTTTATATTGTTGGTTAAACAATTCTAAAGAGCTCATCAAATTTATCATGTAATCTTTTTAATAGGATAATTTAGGAAAATGCCCAAGGAGACATCTTGGGTCAATGAGACAAGGAATTATTTGGAAAGTACCCCAATTTTCTCTCCCCCAGCTATCTTCTCCATACTCATGGAGTATATGCAGTATGTATGGTTGACCCAGCTGCTTGTCATAGTTACCTGCTAATTACCAACCTCTTAAGTGTTATCTTCCTTCACAGTTCCTTGCCTTGCCGCAAATAATTATCTTTCAAATAAGCACTGGATTAAAATTCTCTATTTTGAACCTCCCTCTCTTTTTATTGGTTATAGCATGAGTGGGCGCGGAAGCTGAGAAATGATAACTCTCATCGCTTCTCGGCCTTTTGACTAAGATCAATTGAAAAATGATAACTCTTCTTTTCTCCTTTTTAAACATCTAAGCCTAACTAGATAAATGCAATTGGGATAAGAAGCACAATCTTTATACACTGATCTACATCACATCTATATAGCATCCACACATACATTTTGAATTTATGACACTTTCCCCACTTTCCATTCAAGTCATGTAATCTGCAATGGCCCTGCTTGACTTTAAGAGTGGCTCTTTTCAAAGTCCAGTTGAGGAACATCAGAATTGCACACCTTTTTACATTCTCAGTTAAAAGAAAATCATGCATTGACTATGTGGCTTCAAGGTTACTCTCTAACTTGATCAAGTTGAGTTGCCAGTAACCCCTGTTTTGCTATGTGCCCTATTTTTATTTAAAAGGCAGAATTACAGAGAGAGGAGAAAGTGTGTGTGTGTGTGTGTGTGTGTGTGTGAGAGAGAGAGAGAGAGAGAGATTTTCTATTTGTTGATTCATTCATTCATTCCTCAAATAGCCACCAGTGGCTTGGGCTAGGTTGGTCCGAGGCCAGAAACCTAGAGCTTCTTCCAGGTCTCTCGAGTGGGTTTAGGGGCTGAAGGACCTGGGCCATCATTGGCAGGGAGCTGGATCTGAAGTGGAGCAGCTGGGACCTGAACCAGCACTCATATTGGATGCCTGTACCATAGGTGGAAGCTTAATCTGAAATACCACAGCACTGGCCCCTGATCCATGATTGTGAAAATTCATCTTGCCCTCCCCTCATCGAGCTCTGACTCTCCTGGAGTTTAGTTGAATGCACACCAGTGTTCTGACCTGAACACACAGATGAACACAGGCTCTAGGAGTGGGAATTGAGGGGAGCACAGGGCGTTGCATGGAACAAGCTTAAGTGGCTTCCAAGTTGGTTTTGATTGTATCAGTGCTCCACAAAGGGAAATTCTTTCTGATTAAAGGGGGAAAAATAGCCGCTTTTTCAAAAACCATTACTTGTTCAACAGAGGTTATTTTGACAAGGACATATTTGAGTAATTCTGTGTTATTGAGCGAAAATGACAAGATTTATTTATTAGCTTCAATTGGTGGTAAGACATACCACAGTTAACACAGCTCAGTGTTTATGCAAAGAGACTGCTGGGAGAGACAGCATGCTTTAATCATATTCTCAAAATTCTAGTTATGTTATGAGACAAAAAGAAGTGATAGATGTGGAAGTAAGCAAAGAAACAGACAAGGAGCTCGGTGCCGGAGTGCAGGTGTGTCATAAACGAACTTGGTGTTACCATGAGTCTCATATTTCAATACATTTTTGCTATGGGATAGATCACTCTGATTTACAGAAGAATTTCTATTAAGAGTAAGCAGGAAGATGTTAGAAAAGCAGATGCTGAAGAGAGGCAAGAGAGACATCTTCAGGGGTCAGAGACTCTAGCCAGGAAAGGTCAGGGAAGACACGATATAAGGACCATCTTCAGAGCAGAGGGGCCACTATAATGAGCAGTACCAGATGGGCTGCAAGCTCTGTGTGTGCTAGCTCAGGCAATCTAAACTCTTTGTAGACAGTGGCTGGCACCAGTGATTCAGGGAACCGAACCGAGGTGGTGTCATATATGGGATTATCATCTGACCACACCCTCCCTGGTGGCATCCCCAGCCTGCTATGGCTTAAGCTCTTCCCTCTCCGGGGTCTTTTAGAGAATCAGTGACCCGTAAGAACTGGACTGTGGCAGCTGTGAGTTCTGTGATATTCAATCTCCCTGTTTCTCTCAGTTCAGTCAGGGAGAATTTCATCAGCTGAGATCTCACACAGGGATCACAGTTGAGTGTCTTCATGAAGGGAGGGCAATGTTGAAGTGTCAGGGAATGTAGACCAGGTAAATTCAGGAGACCCAGAGCCCCAGCCCCTACAGAACCCACCCCCCCCCCACCCATAATCCTTCCAGTTTCTCATCATGCCCATGCAAGATATAAGCAGTGGTGATGTGTCCACAATTCAACTCAGCCAGGGCTCAGTTGGACCAAGGCTTGGCTCTGGGAGCTCAATCCAGGCCTTCCACATGATAGGATTGAGATCCCAGGAGCCCTCACTGTTGCCTCTAGGGTCTGCAGTGGTCTGAAGCTGGACTCAGGAGCAGATCCAGGTGCTGGACCCAGGCGCTCTGAGAGGGGCCACGGACATCTGCCCTGCCTGGTGAAATTCTTGCCCTACCACACACTTAGGTGTCCTAAAAATGGCTTCTGGCAAGGAACCTTTCCCCACTAAGACTGCCAAATACCCCATTGCTTGCCTGAGGCAATGTCAAATACAGATCCTCCAAGATCTGAACAAGGATAAGAACAAGACACATCTCAACCAAACTTGGATTAAGCCTGTCTCCTTCCCTTGGATCCCTGAGCCAGCACCCAGCCTTGGCTTAAGGGTCACTCCTGGAAGATAGACTAAGCTCAGAGCAAAGCACTCTCTGATCTGATCAGCCTTTCTCCCCACTTCGCCGCACCGAGTTCTTTCTGATTGTAGTCGTTCTTCCACACTAGAAAACCCTCCTTGCTTACCCCTTGACACTCTTGAAACATGGTAGAGTCACAGCCTTGCTCTCTCACATTAAGCCCTTTGCTCCTTAACAAGAACCTTTGGCATATGGTCTCTCCTCTCCTTATGAACTCTGGATATGTTCTTATCTGGCAAAAGACATTGGTGCCCATTCTATGAAGAGCAAATGGATATTTGACCCTTTTTTTTTTTTTTTTTTTTTTTTAGTGCTGGTGGTCAGGTTAATGGGTGTGTGTGTGTGTAGGGGGAATGGCAGATATTTAATTTAAACTCAGATCCTCTCTGGACTTCAATCCTGGGACACTAAACCTCACCCCTCATCCTTTGTTTGGTAGTTTATTAGAGAAAGAAAGAGAGCTCCCATCCACTGGCTACTCTTCAAACACAACCAGGGCTGAAACAGAGTCAAGAACACAATCCAGGTTTCCCATTTGAGTGGCAGGGACCCTGTGACTTGAGCCATCATGGCTCCCTCCTGGTCTCCCTGTTTTCCTGGGATGAGGGGTCAGAGCCGGGACGTGAACTCATGCACTCCAATACAATACGGCATGAGGGTGTCTTAACTCCTAGTCCAAATGCTTGCCCCTGCAGTTTTGTACACCACCACGGGGGTTCTCTCTCAGTGCTTGGGCTGTGGATATTGTAAATGAAGGGGGTTGGCATAGACTGAGATGTTCCCCACAACTCCTCCTGCCATAACAATGACACCAACAGATCCCCAAATCCTTCCTTCTTCCAGACAGTAGGACCAGACAGTGGATACTAGGAATCCTGTCCCGATGAGCTACGGTGTCAGAAAGTACTTCTGTAGGAAAAGAATTACAGGAGGGAGATAGTGGGCCCAGCAGAGGGAAGGGAGTTAAATTGGTCTGACTCAACTAAAATCTAAAAATAAAATTCCATTTGCCAAGTTCTCATTCAAATGCCATCTTAAGGGTCTTTCCTG
This sequence comes from Ochotona curzoniae, assembly GCF_017591425.1. NCBI lineage: Eukaryota > Metazoa > Chordata > Mammalia > Lagomorpha > Ochotonidae > Ochotona > Ochotona curzoniae. Next base: position 97,371 of record NW_024466737.1, read on the forward strand.
GCTTGTTCACCACATCTTTGAGATCTATACCCAACTCATTCAGAATGCCTGAAATTATATCCTGTCTCCTCTGCCAGTGATTTATTTCTAAGAAAAATCCAGAGAAACCTAAACAGGGCCTCAAGGTGAGTACAAGAGATTTAGGCCTTGCTGTGCGGTCCCTAATTGGTAGCAGCATCAGCAGTAGGAATTTTTTCCTAGGCCCTATTGACACTTCCTGAATCAGAAAGTCTGAAGGTGAGGCACAATTTTCTGTTTTTTTGTTTTGTTTGAAAGAGAGACATACAGTAGGAGGGAGAGACAGAGTTCAATACTGGTTGATTTCAGCATTCCAACCAGGGCTGGACCAGTCTGAAGCTGGGAAATAAAAATTCCATCTGGCTCTCCTACATGGGTAGTAGTCAACTATTTTGCCTCTCTGTGTTGGGAATAGGGAGCAGGGACTGCACTGTAAGCATCCTGCCATGAGCAGCAGGTGTCAAGCGGCATCTTAGCTCTTGCACCAAATGCTTACTCCAGCCTTCTGTGTATTAACAAGCCCCCCAAGAAAATCTCAACCTACTCAAAGTGCTTGAGGATTTCATGATAAGTCCTATGGACTCTTCTCTAGGGAATAATTCTGAGAGTGAAGCCGGCTTTGCCCTCCCAGGCTCCATCCTTTCCTGGCAGCCATCATGGGAAGGTAACCAATCCTCATCCTCTTCCAAGTGCCCTCTCTTCCCAGGTGTTGTTAAGTATCTTGTTGGCAGTACTCCTATTCAAAGAAAGAAATCAGAATGTATTGAGTACTCATGAATGTGCCAGACACTTGGGTTTGCCACTTTGCAGGAGTTCTTTATGTGATCTTTATAAAAAATCTCAAATGAAGAAAAACACGTCCTGTATCTCTCAAACACAGTGAAGGCTGTCTGAATCATGTTTGAGGCACCCTTAAAAACCTAGAAGATATTCCAACTGGAAGGGCTTTCTACTGATGGAGTCTCACGCTCTTTATGAGGGTGGAGGCAGGTGCTCTCAGCGGAGAAAGCCTGGACTGGCACTCACGGTATCTCAATAGAATTTCAGAAGAGCAGACTTAGCTTGGGTCTGATTTCAATAGAATTTCTGAAGCCAATAGGGTGGCAGTGTTGGGACAATGGAGGGTCCACTCCTTCACATGTCTCAGCAAATTCATGCTGGGTGAACAATTCCCTGCCACCCCAGGCCCAGGGAGGGGTCCATTGGAAACAGGAAGGACCAGGCTGTAGAACTGTGTGAGGTACTGGTGAGGCAGAGAATAGAGGCATTCCAGACATCCATCACTATGGGAAGGATAAAAATATGACTGGGGCCAACCCTGTGGCATGTTGATGCTGCCTGTGGCACCAACATCCCAGATGGATGTGGGTTTGAGTCCTGGCTACCCCACTTCTGTTCCAGTTCATTGTTAATGGCTTGGGAAAGCAGTGGAGGATGGCCCTAGTACTTGGGGCCCTGCAGCAATGTGGGGAGACCTGGAAGAAGCTCCTGGCTCCTGGTTTCAGCCTGGTCCAGCCCTGGCCATTGTGGCCATTTGGAGAGTAAACCAACACTTGGAGGATCTGTCTCTTTCTCTCTGTAACTGCCTTTCAAATAAATAAATGAATTGTTGTTATTATTATTTTTAAATGTGAGCTATTCAAGTAGTCTAGAGTGCCCACAGCAATGCAGATGGGGCCTGCAAGTTTAATGTTGCATAAGATAAAATTTAAAATTCCACTGATATAAGCACCAAAATAACACATATGGGGCTAGAACACACGTAAACAAAAGGATAGGCATCAAATAATTCCTATGTTTAAGTCTGTGAATTGTGGTAGGGAAACATGACTGGAGAGGTGGGGGAAAATGGCATTTCGGAAAACAAGAACGCTTTGCACCATCGATAGAGTGAGCCACTAATTGAAGCAGAGTAACCAAATTCAATACACTTGAGACATAAGGAAATAAGGAAGCAGGAAGGGATGAAAGCCAAGGTAGTGAGAACAGGAAGGGAAACTACAAAATCAAAACAATAGCTCCAATGGCTTTCTGATGTACCTTCTGTAGCTGGGATATTGTGGCATCAGAGCAGAGTTGAGGCACCTGGAGGAGAGTCAAGGTGAGTGTGGTGATGGAGCTGGACAGTGGAGCTGGACACATCAGTGAGCTGCTGAGAAACAGATTCCCATGGCCCCTCTGCCAGAGGCTCACACTGATTAGATCTTATGGAAAACCCAGAAATCTGCAATTGGCAGGAGTTTGCTATTGACACTAAGCTGAAACTGGGTTTGCAAACCACCTTCTCTTACCCTTAAACCCACCCACCAAGGGAAAATCTAGAGGCTACCCCCAAAGGGATTGTGCCATCCCACAGCTGAGACACCTTGCTCCTTCCTTTCTGCTCCTGGGAGACCAGCCTCTCCATGATGATCAGCTGCATCTCTTCTTTCCTTTCTGAATCCCTTAGATGACTATGTGTTGAGTGATACTGTCTAGAATCTCTTGGTGGGTACCAAGGAGCATAAGTACCATCCCTTAGAGTCCTGTCAGGCCAGTCGGGGAGGTGAGTGGCACACTTCTGCAAACAGAAAGTTACAGGATGTAAGAAACCAAGGCACTGAGACCCGGGTTGCCAAAACAGTTTCCAGTCTGTCTCAGGTGGCATTTTTATTGCAAACCAATTTTTTACATTTATTCCTCAACATTGCTTTTTGTCTGCCAAAATCATGCGTAACAACTTTGCAAGTAGCACAAAGGATGTCTCCACTGTGAGATTACAAAGTTATTATGGATATTTTGAAACAGTTGGTAACACTAAGATGGCCCTTTTAGGTACATTATCAGCTTCTAATTTGGTTTGCAAAAGTGTGAGCCACTGGAGATATCCAAGCTCCTCTAATTTCACCACAGCTAACAGGAAGCAGCCATTATGCCTAACAGGACTCAGTATTTGTGGTCTCAGTTGATTTGCTGGGTCTGCAACAAATTTCTGGTACTATAGGAGTTGAGATGGAGAGGATGAGCAGGTCTTGTTCTACTTTCTGAGGCTGCAGACTGCCTGAGATTATGTGCTGAGGCTAGAGAAACTAACAGAGATAATAATGTATTTTCTCTATTTTTGTGTTCAGTTACTGTTTTATGGGTATGAAGGGGCAGAGAGTAATGATCACAAAAACCAATCAATGTATAAACATGGAGCCAGGGTTATGATGCAGTTGGTTAAGCCACCAAGTGTGACTCTGGCATTCCATATTGGAGTGCCAGGTGAAGACCCTGCTGCCTTACTTCCAAATCAGCTCCTTGCTAATGTGCCTGTGAAATCAGTTAATGATGGCCTGAGTACTTGGGCCCCTGAAGCCAATAGGATAAATCGAGATGGAGTTCCAGGCTTCTAGTGTTAGCCCTGGCCATTGTGGTCATCTGAGAAATAAATAAACAGGTGGAAGATCCTTGTCCCTTTCTCTCTCTCTTTCCATGCATTTCAAACAAAATAAAATTTCAAGTATCTGTAGGTACATAAAACTACAAAGTTTGTAAAGCTTTGACTTGATTAACAATAATCATGACAATAATAAAATAATTACAGCAATCATAGCAAACACAATAATAAACATCTGTTAAGCACTGGCTGTGTACAAAGCATGATGATAATGGTTTCACATGTCTTAACCCACTGAATCCTCACAGAAATGAGAGTTTTATTTGGAAGGAGCTCCTTTCAGTGAGAGGCAGTGATGAAAACAGTGAAAAAACACAGAAACACAACTTGGAACTAATGGTTCTAGGTTCTCCACAAGCCCAGTTGTATTATTTATGGTTGCTGATGTAGTTTATCTTCTCCATTTCATAAGTTAGTAAGTAAGTCTTTTGCCTTAAACTTTATAAACTGAATTCTGTCACCTGTGGGCCACCAAATGGCCCACACACTATGCAAGTTCATCAGGATGCCTCAAGTGGTCACAAGGTGCATGGCAAGGATGGGATTGATGAAATGATAAGGATGAACTGACGTCAGCAGACCTTCCCTCTAGAGGGAGGTGAACTTTGAGTGCATGGTTCAGTGAAGACACCATGGTGGCAGAAATGGAGGCCAGAAGTGGAGAGCTGGTGATATAATCACCTTACCTCTCTCTGGCCTCCTCTACATGAGGCACTTCAGGGTCAGAACACTCACACTTGGTGCAACCCTGATCACTTAGCAGATCCCATGATCAAGCAGGGAGTTTCACATGTCCTGACACTGGTTGGATTTCCTGGTCCTAGCATCCACATTCTCCACAATTCCACAGAGGTAAAGGTGGGGAGCTCAGGGGCTAATGCCTGTTTTCTGCTTCTTCTCATGGTCTGTGAACAAAGCCATCTGTACTCACTCAGGGAATGGATGGACACAGAGTTTGTGGAGCAAGCCAGCATGACCTACATGTTGTGATCTTTAGCTCTGAGGTCACAACCGTAAGGAGCCAATAGAAGTTTTATGACCCACCAAGAGTGACATATACATATATGCCAAAGTAGTGCCTGCTTACCACAAGCATTTAATAAAATGGTAGTCACAAGCATTACCACGCCAGAGTAAACTAAATGAATATGTAGATGTATAGGTGTAATAAGAGCACATTTCAAAAACACAATCTGTGGAAAAACAAAAATGTTAAAACAGGATATACAAATCCAAGGTAATCTAATTTATGGAAAATTTTGGAATTCAAAGCAATGTTATTTTGCACCTATATATAAATATACACTTGTGTTCTTCATTGTATATTTTGCACATGTCAGAAAATACAAAGTGTGCACAGGAAATCTATGTGTGCCATTTCCCATGCAGTGACTTCCTCTCCTTGTGAAGGTAATGGTAGTGAACATGAGCATGTGTGCACACACATTCATGCTTACAGAGCAGAGATACCATGCATGCTTGAAATAATTCATAGTAAAGCATTTTGGAAAATGCATTATGGAAACCTCCATCCAAATACTAGAGAGCTACTGTCTGTATTTGTATTCTGCTGGAGTAGGCAAGCTTCCCTTTTGATATGCAAGAGAAGTTACACTCTGATACACATCTGAAATCTGAATTATTAATGAGAATCCTTAGCCTGGGACAGTTCCACATGCCAGCTGTATACGGCTTGCGAGTGATGGTAGGATGGGAGAAAGGCCAGGAGGCTGCAGCCTGGTTTTCTGAATTTACATCATACATTCCTACATGATCTGGAGAGAGACTCGGAGCAAGACAGCACAGGCAGGTTGCTTAATCTTTCTCAGTCCATTTCCTTAGTTGTGAAATAGCAATCATCAATCATATTTTACCAGGTTTCTGTGAGAAGTAAATAAACACAGAACATGGCACTTGGTAGGCCTATCAAATCCCTAGAGTTATGACACCCGATTTATATTTAAAGCTTGCATGCGACAGATTTCAGAGAAGAAAGAAACATCAATCACTCACCAAGTTAAAAGATGGTTTCAGCAGGAGTCACAGCAGCCTGTACAATCTCACTCCCCCATCCATAGGTGCATTCAAAGTGCCAAACACAGGAAAGCAAGCAAAATCTTCCTGTGCTGCGTGGAAACCCAGTACCTCATTCCTGACTCTGTAACTTGTCAGCGCTTCACGCGCACAGTGCAGGGCCAGGGAGTGGCATACTTGTCCTCTCCCCAGGGAGAGACTTCAAAGACAAGACAGGGACTGGATTAGATTTGGGGAAGGGAGAGCAGTTCATGAAAGCCAAGGGAAGAGCGAGCTCAGGGAAGACAGGACTACAGGTGAAGGAGGAAGGCTTGCAGGATAGATAGAGAATGAGAACCATTCCCAAAGGGGCAAGTAGATAAATATACAAGCTGAGTGAGGCTTTCCAATGTTAAGGAGGGTAAAGTTTGATAATACAACACAGGGGGGAGACCCGGAGCTTGATTCGGCAGCTCGATCCTGTGGAATCTTCTTAGAAAAGTGCACAGTAGTTCCCTTCTATCCATCAGTGAAATACTGTACTTAAGAGACCTGGAGACCACAAACGAGTCTCCGATTGTGCTCCCAACCAATGGAAAATAGAAGCTTGTCAATAATACGGATTCTGCTGAGGATCAAGTTCACTCTGGCCATAGATGTTCCAAGGGTAAAGCTGTGTGATGATATTTTAACTTCACTATTTCCAGAAGAGTGCTTGTTCATGGTACAGTGTGCCACAGCGGATGACCCAAGGGACAATGTACACTGTTAATCAGGAGGCAACCTGATATGGTGAGAAAGGCTTGGATTTGATGCCAGACATACCAAGGTACATATATATGCTTATTTATTTAACATCTGTTTCTGGAATATGTACTGGGGGCTTGTAGCATTCAGGTCTAAGAGAGACATTAGGAAAGGAATGACTGAAGGGTATGGTTAAGTGTTGGGGGGAGAGAAGAATAAGGTGATGGGGCTTAGAATGACTGGAGTGGGTAGTCAGGGAACGTTTCCTGAAGGAGTTCATGCTGATCTGAGGACTGAATGCAAAAGTAGTTAACTCAGGTGAATGTTTCACGGAGCTTAGCAAGAGCAGAGGTACTCGATAGAGGGCAGATCCTTGCTATGTCCAATAACAGACTAGGGGACTACGGAATGAAGGTAGCGTGAGATACTGTCAGAGGAAATTTTAATGACATATTTTTAGTTGCATGATCTTTATCAGGTTTATTTACTAAATTCGTCTTAGTTTTACTAAACTTAAAAGGGCCCAGTGATAAGGGCCCAGCACAACAGCTCGTTTGGCTATCCTCCTCCTTTCAAAGCGCCAGGATCCCCTGTGGGCACTGGTTCATGTCCTGACTGTTCCAGTTCTCATCCATGTCTCTGCTTAGAGTGTAGGAAAGCATCAGAGGATGGCCCAGTGCCTTGGGACCCTGCACCTATGTGGGATATGTGCAGAGGCCCCCTGGATCCTGGTTTTGGATATGTTTGAGCTGTTGAGGCCACTTGGGGAATGAACCAGTGGATGGGAGATATTTTTCTCTGTATGTTCTCTGTGGATCTACCTTTCAAAAAAAAAAAAATGAATAAATCTTAAGAAATAAAGGTGTTTACTAGTGAAAGTTACTGTTATTGCTACTATTTGGCTACATCTTTTTACCAAGTTTCCTAATTAGGTTATGCTTGCATTGGGGCCATTGGGAATTTGCCCCTGCCTAAGGAGTTGGGAGACACTTTGGATTTCTGGAGGACTGAGAAAGTATCTCTAGCGAAGACTTCTTGGTGGTCAATATGGTAGGGACTTCATTCTTAGAGGCCCTGGATAAATTGACGACAAAGCCTAGAGACCCAGAATCAAAAGGAGAGTCCTGTTCGTATTTTCCCCTAGTTATTTCATTAGGAACTCCTGTTGGCCATTCTAGATCAATGTGAGTCAGATTGTGTTGGTGTTCTGTCCCAAATGCTTTCATGCTTCTCATCTCCACATAATCTCCTTTGGTGAGGTAGACTTATGCTGCTTCTCGGGGCTCATTTCCTTTCATTGCTCCACCATTTGGCCTTGACAGTTGTGGCCTCCTTGCTGTTTCTCAGACACACCAAGGACTACTCTGCCTCAGGACCTCTAAGCTTGCCATTTTCTCTTCCTGGAAAGCTACTTCCCCACAGAGCTACAGGGGTCCTTCCCTGGCTCCACACAGCTGGTCTGTGACTTCCGCAGAGAGGTCCTTTCAACCGCCTCTCCTCTCCTCACACTGCCTTAGTTTACGACAGAATATATATTATTCTGTGGATGTTTTGGCATATGCATCCATTCATTGCCTTTTTCAATTTAATGTATACTCCACATGACAAGGACTGGGTTTTGTTCATTGTTGATATTTCAGCTCTTGTAATATACCTGGATAGTCAATCAGCATTTGTTCTGTGAATGGATATGCAGTCATAATTGCTGATGTCTTTCCTCAAAGTCAACAACAAACTTTTTCACTTCCTTGGATGCCATTCCACGGATCGCATCGTTCATTAATTACACTTTAAAAACGCATTTATTTATTTATTTGAAAGACAGAATGGCACACACATAACACACACACAAAGAGATCTTCTATGTGCTGGTTCACTCTCCCAAAGCCCACAACCATTGGGGCTAGACTAGGACAGACTGAAGCCCAAAGCCAGGAACTTCCTCTGGTTCTGTCACACGGTCAGCAGAGACCCAAGTCGCTGAGCCATCACCTGCCACTTCCAGGATGTGCGTTATCAGGGAACTGGATTAGAAGCGGAGACAGGGCTCAACCCCAGGCACTCTAATATGGAGGTGCAGCTATCTCGCACGGCAGCTTAACTGGTTGCACTAGTATGCCCCCTGGTGCCATGAAGCTCTCAGGGATTTTGGGGTGTCCACAGATCTAAGCACTTGCTGCTGACTTAGATGCAAGAGGACTTTGATATAGACAGTGCTGAGACTGGAGGCCACAGGGAAGGAAGATGCCATCACTAGTTCAATCTATTATCACCAGATCAAGTTGATTAGAGCAAAAAAAATCACAGAGGAAATAGGTGAATATATTTTCCTTCTGTGAAGTTAACCATTTCCAGATAAGGTCAAATTTCCATTCAATCACAGACTTCTCCACTATGAAGCACTTTAAACCCTCCCAAAGGCAACCAGTATTTTTAAACTGTGTGGATTAAGCTCCCAAATCCTCTCTTGTTCACTTGAGCACACAAAAATGCACCTGCAGAAATACAAATGCTATTTCATATATTTCTTATCATGTTTGGATATAAATTTGTGGGCTATACTATAATTTGCTTTTATTTTATGCAATAGTGTATCCTATAATAGTATAGTATGATGAGTATCTGCACAATGTATCTTTTTCCATCATCACTTGATTGCAAAGTCAATTTCTTATAAACAGCATGAAGTCTGGTCATTTAAAAAGATTCATTTAGCTGGTCTTTTTTTTAAATTGGCTTACTTAGGTGATTTACATGTAGGATAATTGCATAAGGACAGGTCTCTCTGTGACCTAAGCCAACCTACCTCTTCCCCTTTTTTTGCAGTTCTCTGACAGGCTATTGAGAAAATGCAACACACTGAGATAAGGAGGAAATGTTCAGAACCTCCTAGGCTGTGTTCCCCTGCCTCCCAGAATTGGATAGCCTGCAATTTAAGCCCAGCAAGCCAAGTGGCACCCAAGGCGTATAAATGCAGGGCAGAATAGTTGCAAGATCCCTCCGCTCAGTTTAATGTAGGGCACATGTAGGCAAGCCTCCATCTGTCGTGGGCAGTTTTCCTGAACTTCGGGGGAGTGACTTGCATAGGAGCCTAGATTTCTGCTTATCCTTGCTACGTATTAAGAAGTTATCTATTGGTCTTTTGTTGGTTGGTTTGTTTTTATTTCTATTATTTTTTAAAACGTTTTTGGGAGCATCAGTCTCATCAGACCCATGCGTTAGGAAGAAACTTTGTAGAGATTATTAAAATATCAAGGCTTAAATCCGCCATCTGCTTTCTACTTGTTCCCTATTTTTCTCATTCCTACTTTTGTTTTCTTACAGGTCATTGGAATGCAAGGAGCCCATCTTAGCTGAGTGTATCATGTTTCGTCAGTGGTTGTTCTGTGTGTGTGACTAGTCTCACAATTCCACCACTTAGTGAAGTGTGTACCTCTGCATGCTGGAAGTGTTGCTGGCGTCCTTTTATTTTAATCATAAAATATGATTCAGAAAGGTCTTGAGGAGAAAAAGCCTGTGATTACTCCATTCTATTTGCAGCATTTCTGTCCTTTTTGTCCATCCTTGTCCTTTTTTGAGGTTGCAAGAGGCCTTCTACATGTTTCTGTTTGAAGAACTTTCTTTAGCCATTATTGAAAGTCTGTCATTTACTAATTCCGTTTCTCTGTGAATGCCTTTCATTTCTCTTCACGACTGGGTGATTTTTCCTTCCAGACAGAGTTTATACTTGATAATTTTACAATACTAAAAAAAAAAATGTGCCATTTCTAGTTTTCATGGTTTTTCTTTCCAAATTAAAAAAAAAAAAAAATTTAAGGCAGGTTTACAGAGAGAAGGGAGACAGAAAGGTCGTGTATCTGTTGAGTCACTTCTCACATGGCCAGTACTATTAGAACTGAATTTATTCAAAGCCAGGAGCTCTTCCAGGTCTCCCACATGGGTGCAGGGGCCCAAGAACTTGGGCCATTTTCCACCTGTTCTCCTAGGCTATAAGCAGGAGCTGGGTAAAACCAGAGCAGCCAGAGTAAGAACCAGTGCACATATGGATACAGTTGGAGGATTAGCCTGTTGTCGCAGTGTTGGCCTCTTCCATGGTTTTAAATGAAAAAAATAATGCTGTCTTTTGACTTCATGTTTTCTTATAAGTAATAAATCATTTCTTTCAGGCTGATTTAAGATTTTGTTCTGTTTTTAGCTTTCAGACGTTCAACAGCGGTGTACTTATAGTAGTGTTTGCCTCTCTGAGTACTTGTTTAAGCATCCTACCTGGGATGTGCTCATATTCTTTAATTTTTCAGTGTATGGCTTTAACCAAACTTGGGCCTAGCACGGTAGCCTACTGGCTAAGTCCTTGCCTTGCATCTGCCAGAATCCCATATGGACACTGGTTCATATCCCAGCTGCTCCACTTCCCATCCCTGTTTGTGGCCTGGGAATGCAGCAGAGGATGGCCCAAAGCCTTGAGATGCTGTACCCACGTAGGAGATCCAGAAGAGGTTCATGGCTTCTGGCTTCAGATCAACTTGGCTCTGGCCATTGTAGCAACTTGTGGAGTGAAGCAGAGGATGGAAGATATTTCTCTGTGTATTTCCTTCTTCCTGTAAATCTGCCTTGGCAGATTTACTACAGAAATCCTGACAATAGCTGGCATTGACCCAAGCCACAGCTGGGAACTGAGAACTCAGTCCAAGACCCACATGAGTAGCAGGAACTCAACTACTTGGGCAATCACCCAGTGCCTCCCAGGGTATTAGAAAGAAGCTGAGGCCAGGGACCATAACCAAGGGTCAAACTCAGACACTTGGGAGCTGATGTTGTAGTGTTGCAAGTTAAGCTGCTGCCTTCAACAGCACCCCATATGGGTGTCGGTTCTATCCCTAGCTACTCCACTTTGGATCCAAATTCCTGCTACTGAGCTTGGGAAAGCAGCAGAAGATAACCCAAGTTCTCGGGCCCCTGAACCCACGTGAGTCACCTGGAAGAATTTCCTGGCTCCTGACTTTGACCTGGCCCACCCCTAGCTATTGTAACCATTTGAGAAGTGAACCAGTAGATGGAAGATCTCTATTCTCCATCTCTTTCTTTCTTTGTAACTCTGCCTTTAAAAAATTTTAATTAATCCTTAGAAAAATGAAACCAATCAAATTGATGTGGGACACAGGCATTCTAGCTGATATCTTAACTGCTAGCCCAGCTCCCCACCCCTCCCATCACACTCATAAAGAACATTGTCCTATTTTTTCTCTTCCTTTGGAATGATGCTATGGATTATGCATTAAGGTTTTCTAACACTGGCTGAGTAAATGCTTCTATCCTTAAAGGTTTGATGGAATATTCTAGATATGTTACCTTTTCCAAAGGTAGATCTTGGACTCTTAAGACTTTTGTTAATAATTATGATGCTAGCCAACTTTTCTCATTTTACATAGCAAGTTCTTCTAAGTCCCATTTTCTATTTCATCTAGGTTATAACAACTAGTGGTGTTAATCTCTACATAATATTCTCTTATTTTTGAACCTCTTGTACTTGACTTTTTTCCTTCTACTCCCTTTGTTCATAACACATGCCAAAGAGTCACCCTGTCTAAGAGGACTCAAACTACACATTTTGAGTTAACTCTATTCCAGTTTTTATTTGTGTATCAGCATTCTCTACTTTTACTATTTTCTGTTATGTTTCATGTTCTGCTTTAATACCTAACTAAACCTAACTAATGTTGAAGAAGAGATCATATTCTACAGCAAGTGACAAAGCCTGCTAGCTAAAAAAAAAAAAAACTAAAATGTTAATATTTGATTAAGAAATGACATACTGTCTGTGTACACAGGATGCCTGAATGGCGATCAGTTTGGGTAACTTGCTCCTAACTCACAGGAAGTGATGCTGTTTAACGTGTGGGACTAAGGTCTCAGAGCCAACTCAGCTTACTTCTGACAACGCCTAAGATGGCTTGCTCCTCAAACACTGCCACCAAGCTTATATGAAAACCCAGGCCATGTGATGGAATCTTAGGTGTTTGCTCTGCATGATAGTAGCACACAGAGGTCCCAGCCAATGGCCAGCCTCAAGGATCAGGCACATGAGAAGGAAACCTTTGGGAAAACTTTGGTTTAGCCACCTCATGAATCTGTAAAATCCACCTCATTCAGCACAACCGACCTTAGAAATCATGAGTAGCTGTGTGGCTTTGGGCAGGTCCTATAACTTATCTACAAAATGATATCATTAGTACCTACACTGGCGGGCTGTTCTGGGAATCAATCAAGATAACAACTCTCCAGGGTAGGTACTAGCAGATTCATGTTACCCATGGGAAAGTGACCTAGGATAGGTCGTATAAACTGCTCAAAATCACTCAAACCTACTGCAAAAGACATAATATGAGTTTGAACTTAAATCTTGACTCTAAAACCTGTTGTTACCATTATTCAAGTTTATGGCTAAAAATGATCATCACTGTAGGAGGACATTGTGACCCTAGAAGGTCAGCGAGTACAGGTTTGCAGTTCATTGGACAGTATTTGCATGACAACAACCAAATGGCTACCTTTGGTATAAACAGCATGCAAATGAGAACACCTGGTGGAATATACAAAACAAAAGGAATTCCAATCAAGAGAGGGAAACAGTACAGACTCTCATTGTATAAAGTCTGAGGCCCCTAATAAACTTCGGCTTTTGACCATCAGTCAGAGTCCACGTGTGTTATCGGCTCCGTGCACCAAGTCCATCGCTGCGGGACAGCGACAATCACAGCAAACCATCAACCCAGGTAATCTCATACAAGGATCTTAGAAACAGGACCATCCTCTTCTAGGTCTCAGCTTAATGTAAGTCAGACTTGGCCACAGGCTGAAGTTGTGATGCCATTTAAAGTAAGTGGGGAAAAAAAAACCTGCCACATCCTGAGTCCCTGAGCTCTGAGTCCCTGAGCTCAAACCAGGTTAAGCAGATGCCTCCCTGTTCCCATGTGGAGGGAACAGCAAGTTCTGGCTGGGCTCACTTTCTCATAATGCTGTTTTTGGAAAATGATTTTTTACTGAAATAGCATGCCACGTACGAATCTTGTTCAAATGCCAAAGTTTCTCTTGGAGCCAGAATGTGATTTCGCTGCATGTTTTCATAGCAGTGTTAAGGAGAAAGGAGCTGAGTGACACAGGGAGTACTGGGCAGGTGAGGACCTTCCTGCAAGAGCATGTTTCACATCCAAAGCCCCAATGTAAGTGTCCATTGTGTTGGAGGATCAGGGATTTCAACATCATGGGCGAAAGAGACATCACAAAATACAGTGATCACATAAAACAGCCTAAGTCCTTGGAACCCACCAGAGCAAAAACCCAAAGTCAATGCCAAGGTTCTCCTTTTGAAACAGAACTGAAGAGTGAGTGCGAGAATGAGTACATTCACCTAATCATCATCACCATTACTGATGCATAGCTGAGTACTAATATATTTACTGTGATACTTATTAATCTATTAATATTAATGTATTTACTATATTATGTCCTAGTATATGTTCTATGTACCAGGCAGCACCCTAAATGTGCTTCATGTATCACCTTCTTTAATTCTTAGAACAACACTGTGACACAGCTGGATTTTTAAAAAAAAGAGTTTTTATTTGAAAGACAGAGTCACAGGGAGAAGCACAGATAAATCCTCCCTGTTCTCTGGTTCACTCTCCAGATGGCTACAATAGCTGGAGGTGTGCAACTCAAAGCCAGAAGGCAGGTGCTTCCTCAGGTCTTTCATGTAAGTACAGGGGCCTAAGGGCCTGAACCATCCTCTCTATTGCTTTCCTAGGCCATAGGCAGGGAGCTGGACATAACTGCTGCTCATTTGGGATACCAATCCCACAGGCAGAAGCTTAGCCTACTATTCCATGGTTTTGGCCCCAGTACAAATGCCTTTTAATATATGCTGCACCATTGACGAAGTTGTTCCAGAAAAGTAAATTTTCTTATGAGGCTTTGTTTGGCAGAAAGTGCAGAGACAAAAATCAACTGTTAGCCCAGGCTCTTCATTGCTCAGCTATTATTATTATCCAACTTAACTGTAGATAATTTTTTGATATATGTGTCAGGCTCAGTGTGAAGTATTTCATCACAATCCAGGCAGAGAGTAAGAAAGCAATGACTTGTCCCACCTTTGTCAAGGTGAAGATTTCACTTTGGAGGAGTGTGTCTTAACCAGGACAGCAATACTCTAGGACATTGTTCAAATTTAATCAAGATCCTTTCCAAATGACACACCAAAACAGAATTTAATGGCATTGTTTAGTGCATGCCACTTGTTTTTAGTGTGCTTCTACTTGTGTCAAATGACAGTGTCTTTCTAGTTGCAAAGGTGTTCTAAAGACTGTTTAAACGCTAATTTATGTTAATGAAAAGGTTGGTGTAGAGAAAAAAAATTGACTAAATAACAGTAGAGATATGTATCCATTACTTAGTACCATGTAACAAACTGCTCCAAAAATTAATGGCTTGAAACAACAGCATTTGTTGAGGTTATTAGTCCCTGGGTGGGCAATTGGGTGGCCTCGGTTGGGTGGTTTTCTGATCCTGGCTGTCTTTTCCATGCATCTGCAGTGGGAGGATGCTTAGGAATTCTCAGAACAGTGTTTTCAGAGCCATAAAATCAGATGCAGAAGTAAACCAGTTCTATTGAAACTGAAATACAGATATTCAAATATTATAAATTTGTGATTTCATAACATTTATTACCAATAAATTAACCAATGCAGTCTAGTAGCTGATCAGTCATTTGAGTACCATAATTATGAATTGTGGTGAATATAAACCACATTTCTACATAAATTTGTATTATTAAAAATATCTCTTATTTCCTTTGGTGCTAAAGTAATTCATTCTAATAACTGTCGTCTGTTGTCTAACCAACATAGTAGAAATATATGTTGAATTTCATCCAGAAGATAGTGAAAAATAAATGGTAGTTGTTTGCTTTTTTCTTTTTTTTTTAGATTTATTTTTTTATTATTTTTTCATTGGAAAGGCAGATATACAGAGAGGAGAGACAGAGAGGAAGATCCTCCATCCGATGATTCACTCCCCAAGTGAGCGCAACGGGCCAATACTATGTCAGTCCGAAGCCAGGAGCCTCCTCAGGTTCCCAAAGCTTTGGGCCGTCCTCGACTGCTTTCCCAGGCCACAGGCAGGGAGCTGGATGGGAAGCGGGGCTGCCGGGATTAGAACCGGCGCCCATATGGGATCCCGGGCGTGCAAGGCGAGGACCTTTAACCACTTGCGCCACCGCGCCGGGCCCTGCTTTTTTAAGTTTCTAGATCTCCTCTACATAAGTACAAATCTGTTAGTGAATTAGTACCACATTCTTTGAATTCCTGAGAAAAACTTGGTACCAAGAATCTGGGAAAATAAGAATGACATTTTAGAGAATACTTATTCTTTCTCTTTTTTTTAAAAGATTGTTTGAGAGTTACCTTATTCTTTATTTGAGAGGCAAAAAGACAGAAAGAAACGTCTTATCTGCTGGTTCACTTCCACAATGCCTGCAATGGTCAGGATTTGGCTGGGACTGGAGCTGGGAACTCAAGCCAGGTCTTTCAGTGGGCTATTACTGCTGCTGCCCAGGGTCTGAGTTAGTAGGAAGCTGGAGTGAAGAGTCCAGCCCAGGTGCTCTGAGAAGGAAGCAAACATCTTAACGCTCCTGCCTCATCTTGCTGGCCGCTACGGCTTTGAATTTTTAATGATCTCTGTGTTGTCCAGTAGTGTTTAGCAGAATGAAATGTCCCTCCCCACCCAGGCTTGAGGTCTTCAGCAGTCTGCAGTTGCAGGACCATCTTAATGATCCTCTTCTCATGGGACCCATGGGAGCCTTCCTTGTTTGGTTCTGTTCCCCAAATGCTTGCAAAGAATGAGCTGATACCTAACCTAAGTGTTCTGCCGATCTAGCACATTTACTTATTACATATAACCATGGCTTGGGAAGGAAGGTTATGGAGGCAGAGAGAGCAGGAAGTAAACTGAGAGGGAGGAATGAGACGGGAGCCTGGTGCTTGGCAAACGCTGCAAGGCCTGTCTAATGGTATTGCTGCCTTCTATTCCTCTGCCCTTCCAGGAAAAGTTGGGTTGCTTTCTGTTCAAGGTCTTCCTTTAAGTATCATGGGAGAAATCACAAAAAGACCCACAGAATAAATACAGCTGGAAAAACTCATTCCTCATTTCCAAGGACTCCAAGTAGGTATTTGTCATGCTTTGCTGGGTGGGATTTATTAGGGTGCAGCCAGCATTTACGCCAGAACATCTGACTACTACTATAATATTATTTAAGTGTTCTCAGTGCACAAACATGTCTTCATTTGGAGTAAACATGGGTAATGAGAATCTGGGAATTAAGAAAAACCCAAACAACCACTCCAGTTATGCATAGCTGAGTGGCCTATTTTGGCTGCAAAGTTTCAACCTCTTCATTAGAATTGTAAACACAACTCTGCAGAAGAAAGAATGATTCTGCAAATATGATGACATATAGCCAAGCAAGTCAGCCAAGAATCCTGGGACTTGGTGGGGGTTGGGGAGAGCTGAGCGTTCAGAGACCTTACTGATTCTCTGAGAGATTGAAAAGACAAAATCGGCATTTTCTGCACGTGGGATTAAATAAGAGATTGTATTCAACTAATTCATTGTCAACACGAGGCATTTATTTGTGCTGCTATTTGTTTGTACTGTTTTCCCACTATGTCATAAAATACCAATGATTCATTTCCAGCAATATTTATTGAACTTGTTTATTTTTAGACCACATAAGTAATGAATGTTTGTTGTTGAAGAATAAAAACTGCACATGCAAAAAGAAAAAATTCTTTTCTTTCCTTCCTAATTCATCCTTAAGGGCTTTACATTTACTAGATTAGTGAGTAATCTGAGCGCTTAGATTTCTTAACATGCATATTTACATATGTATGTCTATGCACCAAAACAGGATTATTCTAAATGCATTATTCTGAAATTTATTTAATTCACCTAAATAAAAGTTTTCTATTTCTTTTTGTCTGCATTGGAAGTAATTTTTCATTACTTTTTACAAGTATTATATGTAGGCAATTAAATTGTATAGCTGCTTCACATTTTATTTAACATCTACCTTTCGAGGCTAGCATTGTGTTACCCTGTTACACAAGCATCCCAGTCAAGAGCCAGGTTCAAATCCCACTGTTCTGCTTCTAATCCATGCTAGATGCCAGGGAAAGCAGAGGAAGATAGTGCAAGCACATGAGTCCTGACACCCACATAGGAAACCTAGAAGGAGTTCCAGGTTTCTGGCTTCAGCCTGGCCCAGCCCCTGTAGCCACTTGGAAAGCAGCTGCATTTCAAACCAATACATAAATATTTTCTTAAATTCACCATATTAAGCCTGATATATAGATTGTTACCCACCCAATAAATAATAATGGAAAGTTTATTAACCCCCCAGGGATATCATGAAATAACACAAGATATGTAAGGTGCTTCCAGTTGCCACAAGGAGCTGACTGTATGGGTCTGAAGCATTGTGTAAAAAATAGCCTTCACATTTCAGCAGTAAATGTTAAGAATTCTTAATACCACAGACTCTAATAGCATGAAATCAAAGAGCCTGAAAAATAAAGACATTGTACAAAAGCGTTCTCTGTAGCAAATGCAATATATCAAAACACAATGGTTAAAAGGGCAATTATTCATAGGATAAAGATTTTGTTCTTACAAAGTGTTTGATTTCTTAAGTACCCTTATACAAACAACTATTTGATCCAGTTTATGACACCTGCCAAGCAAAAGCAAGCTAGAATATTTGTAACTTCTGAAGATTGACTCCAGTTCTTCTACTGGAATAGTTAAGTAGAAAATACAATGCCATGAATTTAAACCTTAGGTTTTAAATTCCCCATCAAGTTACAAGAGGCCCATTTGTCTCCACAACTTGTGGCCTCTTGTTTCTCCCTGGCTTAGTTTGGAGACCAACTTTCTGTAGGTTCTCACAGAGACAGACTAAGAGACACCTCTCAACCACTCATTCACTCCCTGATTGCCTACCATGGCTGGGACTGGGTAAAGTCCAGAATCAAAGTTAGGAACCAGTTCAGTGCTTCACACTGGCGGCTGGAACTCAGCTGCTTGAATCACCATTGCTACCTCCAAAGGGCCTGCATTAGCAGGAGCCAGAGGCTGAGACTTGGTGCCAGGCACTCCAGTGTGCAACGGGAACATTAACTACCAGGCAAAACTGCTCCCCATGAACTTTAATATTCCTATGATACATATGTTCTGCTAAATGAAAGTTAAAAACAAAAATACTATAGTGTGAAATGCAACTTGCCTCCTGGTGTTGTAAAGAACATTTTATCGAGACACAATTACTACTGTATACCGATATGTTATCTATGACTGTCCTGGTACTACACTAGCAGATTTAATTATTATAACAATAACCACATGGCCCACAAAGCCAGAAATACTTCCTCTTTGCAGAAAGCTTATCAACTCATGAACTAGATCTTTCAGATCTTCCTAATGCTGACTTAACAGTTTGCATCTTTCCACGAGATGTTCTAACATCATATCTAGCAGGCAAGTATCTGGATTTTGTCCTTTGAATAGCTTTGAATAGCTTCACTCAGGAATTGTTGACCCACAATAAGCTGCACATCTTTAAAGTGGATATCTTGACAAGTTTGATACATGGATACTTTTTTTTCTTTTTTTTTTTTCTTTTTTTTTTTATTGTTGTTTACATTGTATTATGTGGTACAGTTTTATAGGCGCTGGGGATTCTCCCCACCCCTCCCATACCCCTCCCCCCATGGTGGATTCCTCCACCTTGTTGCATAACCATAGTTCAAGTTCAGTTGAGATTCATTCCTTGCAAACACATGCCTAGCATAAAGTTCAGCGTCTTATTGTCCAGATAATGTATACATTTTTGAGCACATCACCACAACCCAGATATACCCCTAAATATTTTCTTTCTAGTCCCTTTCCCTCCTCCCCTGAAGCTATTATCTGCTAATTGTGCCAATAGATCAGGCTGCATCTTCTAGAACTAATACAGGCTGCATCTTCTAGAACTAATACAAATTAATCAAAGAAATTATGGGGTCTGCAAGTTGCTCAACAGCCAAATTTTGCACCTGCAAGTGCTAGCATTCTGTATAGGTGCTGATTCACATCCTGGCTGCTTCAATTCCAGTCTGGCCCCCTGCTATATATGGCCTGGGAAAGCAGCAGAGGATGGCCCAAGTCCTTGGGACTCTGCATCCATGTGGCAAACCCTGGCTCCTGGCTCCTGGCTCCTGGCTGCTGGCTTCTGATCTGCTCAACTCCAGCTGAGTGGTCATTTGGGGAGTGAACCAGCGGACTAGCAGATGGAAGATCTTTCTCTCAGTTTCTCCTTCGCTCTGTAAATCTGCCTTTCAAATAAAAATAAATCTTTTAAAAATAAAAATGTAAAATTATGCAGTGTGGACCCCTTCTGGGTTTCATCTTTTCAGTATAATATGATACTTCTCCGTGTTGTTTGCCAGTCTCCTTTTTATAGCCAAATAGAATTCCTTTGTAGGTGTATAGCATAGTTTGGTTTCCTGTCAGTTGAAAATTGGGGTTTACAAATAAAGCTGTTGTAAACCTTTGTGTCCAAGTTAATTCTACAGCCAGATGCTTTTGTTTTTCTTAAGTATCTCAGAATGGGGTCCAGTGCAATAGTTCAGTGATTAAATCCTCACATATATTGGATCCCATGTGGGCACTAGTTTGTGTCCCAGTTACTCCACTTCCTATCCAGCTCCATAATCTTGGCCTGGGAAAGCAGTAGAGAACAACCCAAAGCCTTGGGACTTTGCACCCATCTGGGAAACCTGGAAGAAGCTCCTGGCTCATGGCTTCAGATTGGCTCAACTCTGGCCATTGCAGCCAGTTGCAGAATGGATAGAAGATCTTTCTCTGTCTCTCCTTTTCTCTGTAAATCTGCCTTTCCAATAAAAAAATTAATATTTTCAAAAAAATTATCTTAGAGTGAACTCTGGATAATAGGGTATGTGAATGGGAAACATCTAAAAAAGATTTGCGTATTTATTCGAAAGAGTGACACAGAGAGAGAAATGGAGATTTTCCATCTGCTAGTTCATTCCCCAAGTGGTTGCAACAGGCTGAGCCAGACACAAACCAGGAACCTAGGACTCCAACCAGGTCTCCCACATAGGTGGCAGGGACCCAAGTACTTGAGCCATATTCTCAGCTGCTTTCCAGGCACATTAGCAGTCAGTTGAAATGTAACTGAAGCATCCAAGGTTCAAACTGGGCTTTTGTGTGGGATTCCAGCTTCATTGTGTTACAAAATCAACCCATTGTTCAACTTTTTAAAACTTTATTATTATTATTATTATTATTTTATGATACAGTTCCATAGGTTCTGGGATTTCCATTACTTCCCCAACGCCCTCACCACTAAGTTCCCCTATATTATTACTATCATATAATTCTTCATAAACAGTCATATGTCCATCACTGCAGGCATGGACAATGGCAGAGAGTCCAGCATCCTATTGTCAAGATATAGTAAACAGTTTCATTGGGAATCCATTTTGATCTGAAAGTAGAGATGCACACTGCATTGTATTCTCACATCTGGATGTGATAGTCTCCATTACACAGTCACTATACATCCCCTTAAATGAAAAGCCACAAAACAAAGTCAACAACAGGAAGAAAAAAAGAATTAAAAATGACATGAAGTTAAATAACATGCTACTGAATGACTAATGTATCACTGAAGAAATAAACAAGAAAATCAAGAATCTTCTTGAAGAAAATAATGCTGCTGTGTGATCTATGAGTCAGTGAAGAATTTAACAAGAAAGAGTTTTGAAGAGATGAAACTAAAAAACACAAAAAACATCAAAATCCATGAGATATAGTTTCCACTGATCTGTTGGTGAGATCTGTCTCCTGTAGGCAACAAATAGATGGTGTTTTTTTTTGATCCAGTCTATTTATCTCTGACGTTTGATTGATGAGTGTAATCCATTTACATGCAGGGTTAATATGAATGGTTAGTTAAAAAAAATCAATTGACATATAAAGAAATGCCAATTAAAGTTACAGGAGGCTTCTCACAGGAAACTCCACAGGCCAGAAGAGAATGGAATGACATATTCCAGATTCTAAAAGCAAAAAATTGTTGGCCCAGAATAATGTACCCAGAAAAGCTTTCCTTTGTCTTTGAAAATAAAATAAAATTCTTCCACAGTAAAGAAAAGTTAAAGGAATATTCATCTCCCAACCCTGCCCTCCAAAGGACATTTAAAGATGTTCTCTTTACACAGAAGAGGAATAGCACCCACCAAAACCAAAGGCAAATGTGAAGAACATTTAATAACAACAGAAGATTAAATCAGTGATCAACCCATTGTTAAAATGACAGGACCAAATTACTACCCATTGTTCAATTTTAAGAAAACAGGGCAGAGCCTGATGTGATGGCTCAATTAGCTAATCCTCCCCTTGTAAGCACTGGGATCCCATATGGGCATTGATTCATGTTCCAACTGTTCCACTTTCCATCTAGCTCCCTGTTTATATCCTGGGAAAGTGGTGACAGATTTCCCAAAGACTTGGGATCCCACATCTGGGTGGGAGACACAGAATAAGTTCTTGGATCCTGTCTTGGGATTGGCTCAGCTCTGGCCATTGCGGCCGCCTGGGGAGTTAACCAGCAGATGGAAGATCTTTCTTTCTGTCTCTTCTCTCTGTAAATCTGCCTTTCCAATAAAAAGTACACAATTTTTTTTTAAATGACAGATTTTAATAATTTTTATAATGACTTCATATTTGGAATCCTTTAGTTGTCTTTAAGGTAATTACTTTTTAGCATTTTATTTTTCAAGAGTCAAGATGGAAATGTATGTCTGCATTCAAAGCAAATCCATAAACTCTAATAGCTTATATTAATAAACATAATACTCCTATAGTCGTGTAAAGTATATATTGAAGTCATTTCTAAATGACAATCTGAAATCAGTTAATTTCAGTTCAAGATACTTAGTTAAGTGTTTACCTGCTTCTTTTGGGAAGTAATTGAGTGATGAGAATGGAATTGTCCAGAATAGGATTAGCGGCCTTGTGAAAAGGGACATGGCAGCTTGCTTCCTCCCTATCGCTGCTTAGCACCATGTGGAGACCATGGGAAACAGTCAGCTGCAGCTGCTGGCACCCTGCTCTGGCACTCCCCAGCCTCTGCATCTGAGAATCCAGTGTCTGCCACTGAGGTCACTGACTATGGCAACCCCATTTGAGTACCACAGAAGGATCATTTTGTTCTTTTGTGCTTCCTCTGGCGTTCTGTGGTGATGGCTTTCTGAGCTCTACTTTTACCCCCCTGATGAAGTTGGGATCTGTGAGATTCCTTCCCTGCATCTCCTGATACACTTGGAAAACCTGCTTCTCATCACACTGTCTCCCATGCGTCTCAGCACCCATCAAAGATTCCTGGTTTTAGTAGCTGCCACTAGCGTTCACCTAAATGTGCTCTTCTATTTTCACAGATTCTACTGTTTCCTGTGTTCATAATTGGCTTTTGATAGCGAAGCAGAATTCGGTGATTTTTCTAGATATCTATGCTAGGAGAGAACCAGGTCAGGAGCCAACCTGCCTTTTATTCTTGTAGGGAGTCAGTGTTGGCCAAGAAAACTCTGGCTGGCTGTTTGATCCCTCCCACAGCAGCTGCTGAGGGAGGAGGAGAGAGCTTACTCCTTGGCTCCTTTGCCATCCTGGTATATTTGTTCCTGCAGTTTCTTAGACTGACATACCTCCGCCCTCACCATCAAACTCTTCTTCAGGATTCAGCTCCTCTAAGCCAATAGCAGTGAACTCTCCTATGCTCTTCCTCTAAACCTTCACACTTCTCAGGACTGTTCCAATCACTGCCAATAATGCACTATCATGAAAAGAAACCCAGCTTGCCCCATGCCACCCACCACACTATGAATGCAGGCTGTTACCTTTGAATTTCTAACTCTTGGCCACTGCCTGGCATATGGGATCTCCCCAGGAAGGATTCGATGAAGAGCAAATTAATGTAAAAATAGAATATTTATCACAGATTTCTCCTTTTGCACTTAACATTTACGCATTTAGTACAGTGTAATTCTTATGCACCAATTTTTTTTGGTGTACAGTTTTATGGATTTTGACAAATATGTAATCATGAGCACATAAGATTTGGAAATCTTATATCACAACCCCCTCAGATGTCCTTTTTCCTTTGCCGTTATCCACCCGCCACTTCTGCCCTCACCCCTGCCAATGTCTTTTTTTGTTCTTTAGTATTTTAGTTTTGCTTTTCCCAAAGAAAAACCAAATGGCATGTAAAATAAATTAGAGCAGGTTGTAAAATATGTAGACTTTAAAATTTGACTTCTTCCACTCACATGCATATGAAATCATTATGATCACTGTTTTTGTCACAACTTTAGTTAGATTGAGCAAAATTCCATTCTGTAGATTTGTCAAAGCTTATTCAATGATCACCCCCTGGGCGCTGAGGCTTATGAAGAAAGCAGCTGTGAGCATTCATGTACTGCGTTCTGTGTGGGCTGCATCTTGCATGCGTGAAGTAGAATTGCTGGATTGTATGACCCTTACAGGCTTACATTAGGAGAGCCTCCCATATTACTCTCCCCCAGCAGCTGTATCTTTCTGAATTCTGGTGGATGACATGTAAAACTTGCTCCTCATCCTTCTCATTGCACTAAAAGAACCTGACAGGTGTCCCCAAACCACATCAGTTTAGGATAATTACGTTAGACATCTTGGCAGGTGCTATTTGTCATAAAGATGTTCTCTCTGCTGATACACCTATTCAAATATTTTGTCCATTACTCAGCAGAATTATTGTTTTCCTCTTCCTGCATTTTGACAGCTCTTTATATATTCCACCTAGAATAAAATATGTAAATTTGATCACGTTTTATGATTTTTTTTCTAACATTCCTTTGTTTTGGTTGCCTGGCTATTGATAAAAAATTTCCTTGCTTGAATTATGTTCTTCACTTGGATAGCTTTGTTTTGCTTATGTGGCTTCTAGGGCTACAACTAGGATAAATCACCTGGTGTGTGTCACTTGGTTTTCTCATCTTTAAAGGGGAGCAACAGTTCCTTCTTTCCTGACTAAAGTAAAAATATTTGCCTTTGGGGTCTGAGCTGTGGTGCAGCGGGTTAAGTCACCATCTGTGACATCAGCATCCTATATCAGAGCACAGGTTCTAGCCCCAGCTGCTCTGTTTCCAATCTGACTCCCAGCCATGGTTACCTGGAAATGCAGCATAGAATGATCCAAGTACTCAGACACCTGCTGTTTGTGTGGGAAATCCAAAATGAGTTCTTGGCTTCTGGCTTCGGCCTGGCCTAGCCCTGAATACTGCAACCATTTGGGAAGTGAACTATCAAATGGAAAATTCTTTATCATCATCATCATCATTTCTCTCTCTCTTTCCCATCTTTCTGTTTCTATCACTGTCTTTTAAATATAAAGACAAAATAAATATTCAGGCATATATATATATTGATTTTTTAAAAGATATTTATCTGCAATGAGAATGACTTTGGGTCTTCTGCTAGTAACGACAGGTGGGCAAAGCCAGAGGGCAGCAGTGAATTATATCGAAAGAGCTACAGAATAATGCAGAACTCACCAGCAGGAGATAAGGAACAGCCCCAGAGAGTTCAGAGAAGCCCCTTCCCACTGACACTGCCAGCCCCTGGAGCAGAAAAGTCTGGGAAGCAGTTATTAAAAACAGTAGGATTTAACACATTTAAGGAAATGTCCAGTAACTGAAAAAAAAATGAAAAAATAAGAATTATGTGTTTCTATTAATTATTGATGCTGTTACCATGGCCTATGGAAAGGTACTATTTTAGAACAGTGTAGTCTGGCCTTAGCTCCCTTAAAAGGGCTGCTTTTTACACTGTGAGAGGGGAGATCCCACAACAGACTCCAAGGCTAACACTAGGCAAAGAGACTCCAGTATATGCCCCTGGCTTGTGTTCACAGCAGCCTGCTGAGGACTCGACACACAAGGAAAGCACTCTACCAGTAAGTGCAGAGCACAACGGATGACGGATGACGAATGGCCCCACAATACAGTGTAACTGCAATTTTAAATGACCCTCATCAGGAAGGCAAAGTTCATTCCTCTCTGCGGACTTCAACAATCCAGCTTTCTTTCTCCAAAGACAAATGAATTGAGAGAGAAATACCAGGCTCTCAATGCAGTCACAGAGTAACTCTCCACTCCAGCTGAGTGGCTTCTTAACATCTTGTCCCATTACTGATTGTGTCATGATCTTGCTACATCTTGGAACAAAAATATCCTGCTTGGCTTGGCTCCAGTGTATCATTTCAAATTCCTTGACTCCAGTTTCCTTCCATAGGTAGGGAGATTTCAGGTACCATGTAGCCCTCCTGGCCTAGCCCACTGTAACAGGCTATTCCTTAACTTATTTTTTCACCACCCACCTCCCAAGCCAATTGCGCATCACTGCTCAAATAGGATGGGATAGGATCTTATCAGACAGGACTTCACCAGCTGGAACCAGAAAAAAAATTTGTCCATCTGGCCTGGGCAAAGTGCCCTCCTGGAAAATTACTGAACAGCGCCAAACTCCATAAAAATACATTCCTTAAAATGCCAGCAGAAGGCACAGACTTATGGAGAGATGAAGAAATTATGCAGCCTGAGCAATGCTTCATTCATCACTGGGCTTGGGTAATGGGAATAAATGCCCACCCAGACTTTTGTGCCAGGAACATTAATAATTAGTTCATAGGAGCTGTCACTTAGGAACGTCCTGGCTGTGATTCAGGCTCCAGGCGTGACAGAATATGGTATAAATGCTCTGAACCCAAGGAGTAATGAGACGTTTTGTCCTGAATGGGTTGGCGATCAGAAGCAATCCTCCTGCTCCTGGAGTGGGACACGGGGTGTTGGCCAGAAATGATAAACTTTAGGGATGTTTTTATGGGTTGAGGAAGACTTGCCAGCTTAATTCAAGCTGTTGTTCCTTTCCTCTTCTGTACCTACTGTAGAACTTGCTGTTGGGGTTGGACTCTTCCTCGCAGAGAGGAAAATCTTCAGGTCAGCTGAACTTCCTCCTTGTCTTTCTCTTGTTGCACTGTCTATTCACCATTACAGAGATACCTCCCAGTTGGCCTCTCCACTTTCTCCACTCCATGACCAAAGCTGCCCTGTGTTAGGGAGACGTGTACTCCAAACATGTGTTGGATCTTAACTCTGGTACTTAAAATGTGGACAGTCAGAAGTTAAAATCTTTTAAAAGATTTAGTTTCTTGTGTGTGTGTGTGTGTGTGTGTGTGTGTGAGACAGAGAGAGAGAGAGAGAGAGAGAGATCTCCCACCCACTGGTTTGGATGACAGTAACAATTGTAGTTGGTGCTGAGCCAGGCCAAAGTTAGAATCTAGGAACTCCATTTGGGTCTCCTACGTCAGTAGCAGAGATTCAGGCACTTGAGCCACACCATCTGCTGCCTTCCAGGTAAATCAGCAAGGAATTGGCTTGGAAGTGATCATCTGTTTCACCACAATGCCCACCCTTGAAGGAAGGTTCTTCAAGGGGGTAACTAAATTAAAATGAGATCATTAGGGAAAACTATTATTATATGACCAGCATTTTTATCAGGAGAGGAAATGAGGTCACAAATAGGCACAGAAAGATCAGATGAAAACTTAGAAAGAGCAAAGCCAAGGAGTAAGGTCTCA
Organism: Ochotona curzoniae; assembly: GCF_017591425.1. NCBI lineage: Eukaryota > Metazoa > Chordata > Mammalia > Lagomorpha > Ochotonidae > Ochotona > Ochotona curzoniae. Next base: position 124,355 of record NW_024466737.1, read on the forward strand.
GAGGACCCCAGACCTGCCAGCAGCATGACCTTTGGTATCTATTCTCCAGAGCCATGAAACAATCGGTTTCTGAAGTCAGTGGCACTTTTTAGGGCACCCCTGTCTAACTCATATACACTGCTGCCTGAAAATACCTTTCCACTCCATTCAGCAGGCATTGGCATTTTCACCCTACCCCACCTTTCCCAACCCCAACAGGGTGCAGAGGTCTGACCTCAGGGGTACAGTTGCTTTCAACCTGATCCTCCACCATCTCGTTGTCACTGTGATCTACTTAGTTTGTAGTCAGCTCCTTGGATCATGGCGTTTAACTTACGTATTCCACACTGTGCCTATGCTGTTCCTCCCCTGGTCACTGCCCCAAACATACAGAGTCCTCTTCTCATGGAGCCTTCCTTAATCTCCCAACCTAGGAGACAATCCCCTTACGAAGTCCTTTATAAGACACAATTCCTACTTATACCTCAGTTGTTTGTACAGTTGTTCTCTCGTGGGACCAGGAACCACATCTAACTCCTTTTGATCCCTCCACGACCCTAAAACCCTGTTTTAAGTTCTCTACCAATGTTTGATGGATGACTAGCAGAAACAATTTGTGACAGAAAATGTTCACTACCTAGGAGTCATTGTGTCTTATTTTTTAGATTATTTATTTATTTATTTGAAATAGTTACAGAGTGAGATTTTCCATCCCATGGTTCAACACCTCAAATGGGATGCAACAGTCAAGACTGGGCTTGGCCGAAGTCAAGAGATTGGAGCTCTCTCTGCGTTTCTCACATGGATGGCAGGATCTCAAATCCTTGGGCTGCATCCATTGCCTTCCTAGGTGCATTAGCAGGGACCTGGATCAAGAGTGGAACATCCAAGACTAGAACCAGTGTTCATATGAGATGCCAACATCAGGCTTAATCTGCCACACCACAATACTGCCCTGATATTTGTGTTTTCAAAAGTGGCTCAGGATCTTCAAAACAACCAGATCATTGCAACCAAACAAATTTGACTACAAACATTGTCTTTCTGCATGTCCCTTTATTCCTATCTCTACAGAATATAACTGAAGAAAGATCTGGGCAAGAGGAGGCTGGATTAAAGCAATACTGAGATTCTTTACCTTTCTTTGATCCTTTGTAGGACTTGTGCATGAATTAAAGAGGAAATCACAGGCAAAGCACCTGCATATATGAGCTCCTCGAAAATACTGGCTTCCCTCTTTTTACCATTACCTCTGAAGAAATAAAGATGCAACAACAGAATTATAACTTCAAAAGCAACTAGCCTGACTACTCATCTCTGCAGGAAACTCTCACTGCCTGAGCCCACACACTGCCACACCAGCTGAGGGAAGCCATCAACTCCTCTTCCCTTCACTAAGTCATAGATACTGAGAAATAAGCGGGTTAGAGGAGATTCTCAACCACTCCAGTCACTGGCTTTGGTATGAGGGTGTTTCCCAATCCTGTTTAAGGACTTCACTGTATATTCCCTTTGGGGTGTCAGTTAGGGGTCCCCGTTCTGCCTTGATTGGATTTTCACTGCATGTCAAGAGAGTATAAAACATGAAATTTAATTTTGTTCAACAGATATTTAGAAAAAAATTTTTAAAAACTTTGAGATGCAGAAAGATGAAGATAGATGGAGAGAGTGAGGGAAGAATAGAAGGAGGGAGAGAGAGAGAAATAGAAAGTTACACCTGCTGGTCCACTCCCTAAATGCCCACAATGACCCTGGTCCATCCCAAAGTTGGGACCTAGGAACTCAATCCAGGCTTTCACCACTGCTGCCTTCTAGGTCTGCACTGGCAGAAATCTAGAATCAGGAATCAGAACTGAGTATCAGACTGGAGATATGAAACATGGGCTCTTAACAACTAAGTCAAATAGGGGTCCTAAGTTCAACAGGCTTTTAACACCTGCCCACCACTTGTAATTCCCCCCTGTCAGATGTGGTACATGCAGACCCACAGGCAGAAAACTACTAAGCAGAGAGTAACTCCCAAGTGCAGCTGGTTCTCATTATTAACATATTCTGTATTTGCAAATTCATGCATTTGCTAAAACGCATTGGTAACTCCAAATTAGCACTTCAAGCACTTCCCAGCCATTCTCAGAGATTTGCAGAGTAACAAACACTGTCACCAGGCTTTGTCCTCTTATTTCAGCGCTCACTCTTAAAACAGATGTCTCCTTTGCATCTATGCACTGCCACGTGTTCCATGCTTAGTGTTTTTTCTGCTGGGTGTTTCCTCGTTTAGAACAGACCCCAAACAGTGTTACAATAGTGTATAGAACTCCCCTGTACTAGAAGGTTGGAATCTTTTTTGCAGGAAAACATACAAGTGTTAGATAAGCTTCATTCAGTCTTGAGATATAGCAGTTTTGACTTTGAGGTCAATGTGAATCAGTCAAAAACATACATTTAAGAAGCTGTTTTATAACAGCTTGTATATGTCAAGGTCATGTGTTTATCAACAAACCACACTGTTGTGACCAGAGCTTCCCCTAATCCCATATTTTCCCCAGGAACAATGATGCAGTATCTGTTAATTCATTGTTCACAATCACTTTATACAGCATAACCACTGCGAACAGCAGGAAATGACTGAACTTGGTATAGATAGATAGAATATTGAATACTATCTTGTTTGGGGAAAGATTGAATTGGATATCAAATATTTAAGACTTGTGGAACTGAGCTTGGTTCAAGGTTGGAAGTGGTAATGATGCTCCAGCAAGAATACAGAAACAAGGAAGTTCTGCACGTGGCAGGACAGGGTCCTGTCTTGTTACTGAGGACCAATTTGTGTATGATACAATTGAGTTTTCTTTCCTTACTCTAATCCCCTTGAGAAAGATGGATTTGGAGAAGGACATTGGTGAGGAGAAGTTAGGTTAAAACAACTATCCAGGATTCGTTTGCCTGTATCAGCTGGCTGCATACGACTTATCAAAGTATATCCACTCTTAAGCATATTTCTCGATTCCACATACCCATATGAAGGATGTGGCTCAGTAACCACATGATAAGGTGCTGATGGAATTATATGAAGCAAGATCAGGGTGAACTGAAGGGGATGTAAATGAAATGAAGGATCGCTTCTCAGCCTTTTGGCTAAGATCAAGTGAAAATGAAACGAAGAAAGGCTGTTGGGCTTCATGGTTTTGACAGGATTTCAGGGCTATTTAGCTATAAACCTGGCTTACTCTTCAAGAGGAGAAGAATTGAGCCAGAAGGTGACTAAGAGCTAAGCAGGACTACCATGTTGGTTCCAACAGGCAAAATATCCAACTGGAGCCCTAGGGGTGACCCTGCCATTCCAGTGAGCATGGAAATGGGTAAACAATCCTGAGCTTTAAGATCTAATTGCACGTTTGGAAAGCTATTGAATACTATCTTGACTGGAAAAAGACTGAATTGGATATCAAATATTTAATAACTGATCTTTCGCAATTTATGATAAGTTCAACTTTAGGCACCCAAAATTGGTAGAATGGATGCACAGTCATTTTTATTTTGGTGCTTGGTGTTAGAAAAAAAAAATGTAGGTGAATTCCACCCCCTAGATTTTGGATTTGCTTAAGACCTGTCACTCCTTTCTTCCTTCTTATTTTTACTTTTTGATCTGAAATTTCTATCTTACACCTCTCCCACCATTATATTTCAAAAGCTGATAAGTTCTCCAATTTCACTTTCATAGCTGAAGAGGAATTTTGCCTGAGGGTGAGTCATACTTTGAGTTCCACCTTTAATTTAGATGATATTTAGATGTGACTTTGACTTTAGACTTTAAAGTTGAAGCTGGAATAAAGATTTGGCAGCTATTGATGGAATGAATTTGTTTGGCATGCAAGAAACATATGACTTCTCAGGGGTCAGTATAGAACCTTATTGACTGAATTGTGTTCCCTTCAAATTCCTATGCTGAAGTTCCAAGGCCCAGTGTGATATTATTTGTTGATGATGCTCTGAGAGGCAGGGGGTTAGGTTTGCGAGAAGTCATGATACAAGTTGTCAGAATCCCTTCACTGCGGGGTTAGGATTGGTGCCCTTTTAAGAAGAAACACCTGAGAACTTGTAGTCTACCCTTCTACTTCCTGGCACATGAGTACACAGTAGTCATGTAAGATAGTCATGAAAAAGCCAGGAAGAAAACCCACGTCTGAAACTCACGCTGGTGTCTGAGCTTGGATTGCTAGCCTCCAGAATAGTAAGGTAATAAATTTCTGTTATTGTAATCACCTAGCTTATGGTATTTTGTCACAGAAATTGGGCAGACTATATAACTATATAACAATCCTAAAGGTAATTGTGGAGGCAGGGATAGTGTCGGGGGAACAGGGTAAAGCATTGAGAAAAACAATGGGTATTTTTTCTTTTCTTTAGATTTCTAAATGTTTCTTTTTAATATTATTTACATAGTTGAGAGGGATATATGCCCATGTAGGCCTCTAATTAAAGGTCAGGGCAGGGGGAGGTTCAGGGATATTCTCTAAATTGAATTTCTCCTTTAATCTTGTGGATTAAATACACACATACATGCATTTTCAGACCCATACACCTCTGCTTTGAGATTCACTGGAAAGAGCCATGGTTAAAGAGATGGGAGATCTGGGTTTAAGCTATGGTTTAGCTTCCAATTAGGTTCGTTTTGCCTCAGTTTGTTCAATGGTTAAATGAGGACAGCAAAAATTCTATCAGTTCTAGTCAGATTGTGGGAGCATTACTGGAAGATGATAACCCTCTCTATGTGCAAAAAAAAAAATACAAGCTATCAAGATGCAAACTCTGAACATGTCAGAGATAGAAATTGTTTTTGAATTGCTGAGAATTCAACCCTGAACTAATTCTTGTAAGCAAGAAAGTCGCTTAGGACTTTACAAGTGTCACCTTGCTGTGCATGGTTTAAGAGCACTGGAATAGCTTGGAAATGTTATATAAGGAAAATAATACCTACCACTTGACAATAGCCATTTTCATGGAACTACATTTTTGCTATTATGTGTGTGAACAAACATTCCCATATGAAAACTAGGTCAGCTTCAACAAAAATTCTGAAAACAAAACTCAACAATAAAAACCCCTTATGCTGAAAGTTGAAGTGGTTAATTAATTAATCTATCCTGCTCACAATGTCTGCATCTCCATTATGTGTTTGGTGCTATCCCAGATGTTAGGCAAGGCACCCAGCGTTATAAAGTTCGATCTTCTTTTGAGAACATAACAATGCAGTTGGGGATAAAAGAATGACATATTGGGCTGCTAAATAGAGAAGGAAAGTAGAGATGTCACAGGCAGATTTGTGACAAGTGCTGACAGTATGTCAAGATGTCAGAGAAGGAAGATGAGAGGAGAGGAGCAATCATTGAATTTTCTGTTGAAAGAAGGGGATTGAGTTGGCATTGACCATCAGCCAACATTTAGATAAGAAAAGAACATGAGGATGGTTTTCCAAGTAGAAATAAGGGTTTAGGGATTCATGCAAATCCACTGGCTAGAGCTGTCTGTCTAGGCAGACTAACACTTCTATTTCACTATTTCTGTGCTATGTAATCCATAGTTAATGGCAGTTGGACTCAGAAGGGAATCGCAAAAATACTGATAACATGGTTTATGCTGCTAGATTATCATGCCTACCTTCTTCTAGGGCACAACACCTTCATGGTGTACCAACCCTTGGAATCATAAACTTAAAGTAATGATAAGCACAGGGAGTACCTGGAACTGATCCTTTTCGACCTAAATCAACAGGTCTTGCTCTAAAAATAGACAGGCAGTCAAAAAAAAAAAAAAGGAAGGGAACAGTACATTCAATATCCCCACTAATAAATTTTAGTACGCATTAGTAGACACACAGATTCGTTTTGGTAACTGAAATACAAGGATTCTTTGATGGTAAGACATCATACAAAGACACTCAGCTGGATTATAGGAAGAATTCTGTTAATGATGGCTCTGAAAAAAAAATGTGACTATCATGTGAGGCATGTGAGGCCAGGCACGTTGTGGGATAAATGAGAACTGGAGATTTAGGGGAGGCTATGTATGGCAAGCAGGACTTCATGAGTTCTCTGGGAACTGGCCAAGCTGAAAAATTTTGCAGGCTTTAGCACAGAGGGGCTCTTTCGAATAGTCTGGTATCCACCTATGTGGGTAGGAGTTTGGAGTTTGAGACCACAATAAGGGAAATAATTAATGTGTGCTCCCTATCTGACCAGAGAAAATGGCTGGTCTCTACATGTGCTCAACAGTGACTTTAAACAGCACTTCCCCAAAACCACAGCAAGAAGCTAGATAGGTATCCTTGTGATCTCTGGTGCATGCATTGTAAGGACCAGCAGGCCAACAGCTCCATTAATGCAACTGTCCAGGGGCCAGGGTCTAGTGGGATACTGCAGCCAAGTGGCATTGGAAATAAAAGGCAAGAGGGAGAGATCTGCTGCTATTTATCAAATGAGTGCCAGAGCATTTGAGTTTCATTTTTCCTGATTTACTTATTTAAAAGGCAGACACAAACACACACACACACACACACACACACACACACACACACACGCAGACAGAAATCTCCCATCCATTGATTCACTCCTCCAAATGCCTCCCACAGCTAAAGCTGCACCATACTGAAGCTGAGAGCTGAGAACTCAATTCATATCTCCCACATTGTTGACAGGGACCCAGCCACTTGAGCAACCACCTGCTGCCCTCCAGTGGGGAACAACAGTAGAAGTAAAACTCAAACCACAGGTGCCACAACATAGGTGTGGTTGTGAAGCAGTGTCTAGGTTGCTGTGTAGCAAATGCCATTCCCTACAAATCTGAATGTTGGTATAGGTGAAATTTTAGACTCCTTTCCATATGTTCTCTGAACTAATCCCTTGAGACTGGAGATGCAATGATGGCTTCCAACACTTCCTAATTTTGGTACTCCTTGCTGTCTCTATCCTTAACATGGTAAATCCAGCCCTTGTGTTAGAGCAAGTAAACTCCCAACTTTCTACATTCAATCCTTGGCTGCCAGAATCATTAACACAGTTGTTGCATTAGTAATTCACCTCAAAGATATAGCAGAGCTAAGCTTCTGAGAAATCTTGCTAGAAAGGAAAATCTGACAGTTTAAATTAGCATTTCCTAAACATAACAGACCACAGAACTTGTGTTATCCCGTTGAACTCTAGTCTCCATCCCCAAATACCCTGTGATAACCTAGACTTTTTTCTTCATGGTACACCCTTTGGAAGACACCTAAGAATTTTGCTGATGGGGGGAGCCCAGTGCAGTAACCTAACTGTTAAAGTTCTTGCCTTGCACGCGCTGTGATCCCATATGGGCACTGGTTCTAATACCACTAGCCCTGCTTATCATCCAGCTCCCTGCTTGTGGTCTGGGAAAGCAGTCAAGGATGACCCAAAGCCTTGGGATCCTGCACCCGCATGGGAGACCCAGAAGACACTCCTGGCTCATGGCTTCAGATTGGCATAACTCCAGCCATTGTGGCCACTTAGGGAGTGAATCATCAGACAGAAGATCTTCCTCTCTGTCTCTCCTCCCGTCCATATATCTGACTTTCTTTCTTTTTTTTTTAAAGATTTATTTATATATTGAAAAGTTAGATATACAGAGAGGAGGAGAGAAAGAGAGGAAGATCTTCCGTCCGATGATTCACTCCCCAAGTGAGCGCAATGGCCGATGCTATGCCGGTCCGAAGCCAGGATCCAGGAACTTCTTCTGTGTATCCCACATGGGTGCAGAGTCCCAAGGCTCTGGGCCATCCTCAACTGCCTTCCCAGGCCACAAGCAGGGAGCTGAATGGGAAGTAGAGCTGCCAGGATTAGAACTGGCACCCATATGGGATCCCGGGGCGTTCAAGGTGAGGACTTTAGCTGCTTAGCCACGCCGCCAGGCCCAATCTGACTTTCTAATGCAAAAAAAAAAAAGAATTTTGCTGATTGGATAGGAAATTTTGTAAAGAAAAATAACGCATTTTGCTTTGATTTCTTTTACTTTTTGGACCACTTTGTACAGAGATTTTGAGATTTGAGCTAGGAAAGTTCCAAGAGAACAGGTAACAGGTAAATAAATAGTAGGTGGCTCTTACCAAAGAGATGCAGTGCCTTTTTGATTCCAAATTAGTCAGTGCTGGTACCAGAAATATGGCTGTGGCATAAGCATGATGCCAGGAAAACACTTCCAGCATGTAAACTAAGCCACTCTGAAGGTGGTAAGCTTGGGAGCTATCAAGCGGAGATGAGCTGTAAGCTTGTCATGGATGACAGAAAAAGTCTTCATGCTGCTCTGTTCTCTTAAGTTTTTCAGCTGAAAGGAATAGTACCATACCGTCTACATTTTGTAGCTGAACACTCAAAAAACCAGAGAGGTTCTGTGAACTTCCTAATGTCCCAGAGTCAGGCCATGTCTGGGAGAAGCACCTGGGACATCTTCCTACTCCTGATTCTGCATGCCTGCAATTCACCTGAGGCTGTTTGGTTGTTTTATATGCCTGGAATTCACTGGGGTTTTCTTTGAGGATTCACATTCTACCCCCTGAGTCTTTGTTTCAAATCCATATAAAAAAGTCATTTAGTGTGAGGTTGGTAAGTCTGAGGTCAACTTTTGTCTTTGGAGGTATCCTTGGCAGGATGATCCAGTGCTCCTGGGTGGATGTCAGAACAGCAGGTAAGCCCCTGACCACCCTGCATGGCACCATCTGGAAGGCAGTTCTCCTACCTCCTTGCAATGTCAGTCCCTCAGCCAGCACCGAGGACCTGAACTCAATATGAGCTGCTTCTTCAGGGCCACAAAATGCAGCCAGGAGGCAGTGCCACTTGTGGTGTGACTTCTGGGAGCTGAGCTCCTCTGCTAACCATGTCAGAGCATCTGTGTCTGCCTTCTCACTGCAGCTGGCAGTGGGTGCGCACAGAGGGTAATGGCCTTTTCTTTTATTATCCAACTGCTCTCAGAGGAGGAACCAGAAACTGCTGCTAGAGCTGTGGTTGTGTCTTCCCAGAGGAGCAGATGCTTAACAAAGCTCTGATTCAATCTTAAGTTTTTTCCCCAAAGAAAACCCAAGTGTGATAAAGAAGAAGAGGATTAAACTGTTGGAAATCCTTGAGAGTTTCTCTAAGAAAAACAGGCAGAAGAAGTAGCATCTAATAGAAGTATATCTGATTCAGAAGTCAGATATTTGCTCCTTTTGTTTCACTCCATATAAAATTCATGTAGACCTCTGCATGAGCACCCAACAGTGAGAAAGTGAGGAACACCTGGAAGATGGTCATCTTCCTTTTCAGACAAGTGGTGCTTCGAGATGCTGATGGAGTAGAAGAGTGGGTTAGTTCAGGAAAGTTTTGGTCTTAATGCTTTAGTTTCCCCACAGTTAATGCTAAAACATCACCTTTTACCTCACTTTTCTCTCAGCCCTCAGATTTCACTGCCTGTATGTTGTGTTGGTAATTCCTATTTAATCCCACTTTATCACCACAGCTTTCCCTCTTTGGGGATGACTGTAGTCCAATGTTTGTGCTCCCTACCCCAATCACCAGTGTGATACTGTTAGGAGACCGGGCAATAGAGGGAATGAGGTCATGATTAATGACCTTATAAAGGAGATACTTGGCAAAGCTCCCTTTCTCCTTCCATAACAAGAAACGGTGTCCTGGGTGAGTGTCAAGGCACAATAGGCTAAGCTTCCACTTGCTGTGCCAATATCCCAAATGGACATCAATTCAAGTTCTGGCCACTCCACTTCCATACCACTCCCTGTTTGTGGCTTGGGAAAGCAGCAGAAAATGGCTCAGGGTTTTTGGTCTCTGCATGCATGTAAGAAACCTGGAGGAAGCTCTTGGCTTGTGACTTTGGATCAGCTCAGCTCTGGCCATTGCATCTATTTGTCTAGTTGGAGAGTGAACCAGCAGATGGAAGACCTCTCTTGCTCTCTCTGTCTCTTGCTCTCTCTTTCTCTCTGTCTCTCTTTGTGTATGTGTGTTTATGATTCTGTTTCAAAGATAAACCTAAACAAGAAATAATAGAAATGACCTCTTATAAGCCAGGAAGTAGGCCTTACCAGGGGTAGGGAAGCTTTTGTTTTCTGCTGAAGGCCATCTATAACATCACTTGTGGACTATATGACATCATCTACTTAAAATTGCCTGCTACAGATTCTCTGAAGTTTGATTTGCAGTTGCTTTGGCAGGGCCGGTCAGATGCCTCTCAGGATCCTAGGAATCACACAGGCCAGACATTTTTCCACTCTTGCAATTAGCAGCACCTTGGTTTCAGACTTGCTAACCTTCGGAACTGTGAAGAATAAAATTTGTGGCTTGTAAGTCACAAATGCAGCAGCTCAGACATGAGCCATACAGAATGCCAGTATTGGAGGTGCTACCTCTACCTGTTATGCCACAATGCTCAGGCCCTAAGTCTTTGATTCATCTTGGGTTGATTTTTGTATATGGTGAGAAGTAGGGATCTACTTTCATTCATACATACATACATATATATATATATACATGCATACATATATAATGTGCTATATATATATACATACACACAAATGAAGCTGTTAGAACATAGGTATATATATATTATATGTACACACATGCAAAAATTAGTTGACTGTGTATACATGGATTACTTTCTGGGTTTTCTTTGCTGTTCCATTGATCTGTATGTCAGTTTTTATGCCAGTACCATTCTGTTTAATTACTATAGTTTTGTGATATGCTTTGAAACTAAGAATTGTGATGCCTACAGCTTGTTCCCTCCCTCCCCTCCCTCACTTAGGATCACTTTGTGACTCCATTTAAATTTTAAGATTGTTTTTCCAATTCTGTAAAGAATGACATTAGTATTTTGATAGTGATTATATTGAATCTGTGGATGGTTTGAGTTAGTAAGGACATTTTAATAATATCAATTAATGTAATCCCTGAGCAAGGAATATTTTTCCATTTTTGTGTGCTTTTGCTGATTTCTTTCATCAATGTTTTATAATTTCATTTCAGCAATAGTTTATGCATTTGGCTAAATGTATATCTAAATATTTGGTTTATCTGGTTATTGCCAATGGGACTTTTCTCTTGAATTCTCTTTCAATGGATTCACCAGTGGTGTATAAAAAAAGCTACTCAATTTTGTATGCTAATTTTTGTAACTTGCAGCCTTACTGAATTGGTTTATCAGTTCTAACAGCTTCTTTTGTGGAATCTTTAGATTTTTCTATGTATAAAATGACTTCATCTTAGAAGCTTCTTCATAGCAAAGGAAACAATTAATGAGGTGGAGAGACATCCAACAGAATAGAGAAAAAAAAAAACGCAAGCTATTTATCTAATACAGGATTAATATCCAGACTACATCAGCAAATCAAAAAACTTAACAAAAAAGTCACTAACCCAGACAGGAAATAAGGAAAACAGCTGTATAGATAATCATCTAAAAACAGAAATACAAATGGCCAACAAATACACGAACACGTAATGATAGTATTGTTTACATCAGCATTGATTACATTAGAATAAAGCTAATAGAACATATGCAAGACTTGTATAATATAATCTGCAAGTACTTCTCAAATTAAAGAAGTGCTAAATGAAGTGACATATCATGTTTATGAATTGAGAGACTTGACATTGTTAAAAATGGTAATTCTCCCTAAGCTGATTTATAGCTTTGTCTTAGGTTAGCCAACAATTTTTTTTTAAAAGACACAATCTATAAAAGGGAAAAATAATAAATTAAACTTAAAAATATTAAGGAACTTCTCTGCAAAGGTATCAATAAGAAAACAAATAGGCAAGCCATAAACTGAAAAAATGCAGAATTTTCATTAAACTCTCGTAAATCAAGAATAAAAAGACAACTACTTCATAAAAATGGTCCTAGAATGACACAGAAAGACACTTTACCAAAGGGAGATATAAAAATGACCAATTAGCACATAAAAGAAAGTAAATATTGTTTGTCATTAGGGAAATGGAAATGAAAACCTCACTGAAATGAGGTCATAGCCACTGTAATATTTTCATATACCATTGCCAAGATTTTTATAAGACTATTAATGCCAAGTCTTGGCAAGGCTGAGGAATAGCTAGAGTTCTCATTCTGTTCTGTGGAAAAACTGTAAAACACCACCATCTTGGAAAGCCATTCAGTAATTTTGTGCAAGGTAAACATGGTTAGTTTATGAAGAAAAATTCCATTTCTATGCATTTATTTGCAACATGAAAGTTTGTGCACACACATATATGTAAACTATATGGATATTCTTAATAGCTTTATTTATAGTGATTACAAATTAGAAATAACTGAAATATTTGCCCTCAATAGGCAAATATATAGTGGAGTCAAGTGAAAAACCACACAATGGAAAAATGATTGAACTAATGACATAAACAACACAGATGATCCTCCAAAATACAGGGTGACAGGATTCAAGTATAAAGGCATGCGGCATATGATTATATGAAGGTCAAAACTAGCCAAAGCTAATTTATAAGGATACAAATCAGAATGCTGCTTGAGCAAAGACTTGCAGGAGAAATGGAAATATGTTGTATCTTGATTTAGACAATGGTTCCAGCAATGTTATGTTTCTCAAAACTTAAAATTCTACACTTAAAATCTGTAATTTTCCATGAATGTAAACTAGACCTCAAGAAAATAAAGACTACTTTACCCCCTTGTAGTCTTCCAAAGCTAGTGGCAGCATTTTTTCAAGAACATTAACTTTATTTGAGAAGCAGAATTATAGAGAGAGGCAGAGGAAAAGAGAGACAGAGAGCATCCTCCATCTGCTAGTTCACTTTCTAAACAGCCACAATGGCCCTACTAAAATCAGCAGCCAGAAGTTCCTTCCAGGTCTCCCATATGCGTGCAGGGGCTCAAGCACACGTGCCAGGTTCTACTGCTTTTCAAGGCACATCAGCAGGGAGCTGGATTGAAAGTGGAACAGCCAGAACACAAATCAGCATCTATAAGGGATGCTGGCACAGCAGCTTCACCATAACATCATTTCTGGCAGTAATTTTTAAAGACCCCTAATAGTACCTAATAGTATAAGAAACATTCTGGATTAGGAAAGTCCATGATTTTTTGTTGCCTTTGTCACACCTTTCACTGGTTCACATTTTTTGAATTGTTTAAGATAGGTGTGATAAGGACTGAAAATATAAATGCTACCAAGAGGAATTATAATATGATGCACCTATGTGAAATATATACTTTTCTTTCAGATTAAAAACAAAATGTGTTTTGAATTACATTTCTTTCTGAGTAACCAGTAATCTGACAGAGGAGCCACAGGTGAGTGCAGTTTGCTTTGCTTGAGGAAGGAACGAGATGGAGGCGGGGCTTTACCCCGTCTCTGTGAACTAAGCTGGAGATAGAGTTAGTCATCCCTTATCCGTGGATTCTGCAACTGTGAGTTCCAAAACCACCAACTGAAAGCACTCAAGAAAAAAGTTGGTTTTTCATTAAATTTTGCATCTCCCCAAATTGAAACACACTATGGTATATCTCTTATCTCTATCCCCTTGATTTACAAATGATTCTAACCAAATTACTTCAGAAGGACAGTTGTTGAACAGACTTATTTTTCTTGTCATAATCCCCTAAATAATACAGTAAGACAGCTATTCACCCAGCACTTACTTTGTATCAGGTATTATGAATAATCTAGAGAGTAAAGTTGACAGTAGGATGTGCTGAGGTTATAGGCAAATACTGCAGTATTTGATAGAAGGGACTTGATCATCTGTGGGTTTTGGCATCCACACAGTTGACAGAGTGTCCTGCAACCAATTCCCACAAATACCAAAGTAGTTTGAAAAACCAAGCTGTGTCCTGCTTGCCATGCTGACTGCCCTAGCCTGTCCTGGTAAGTAGTGTAACCAAACCTTGCATGCTCCCCAGAAGCTTTCACTCAGTCAGGATTCCCACCTCTGCCAGCTGACCTCACTGCTCACTCACAGCATAGCCTCTGTTTCTGAGGGATTCCAAACTCAGCCTTTGCAGCTTTCCCCTTCTCCACCTGGCAGACTCATCAGAACCCTGGGTCCTACACACAAATCAAATCAACACCACTGACTTGTGCCTAGGTTTATGCATCAGGTTTGGCATTCACCCTTTTCTTCTTTCCTTCATTTTCTCTCTCTCTCTCTCTCTCTCTCTCTCTCTCTCTCTCTCTCTTTTTCTCTCTCTTTCTTTTTCCCTTTCTTTCTTCTATCAGTCCTTCTCTTGTGCTTCTTTCATGATTATGTATGTACGTACATATGTATTTATTTACCTTTTTCACCTGCTTGCCTGGTGTCTCTCCCACTGTTTTCTCTGGATTGCATCAATTCCCCCTTGCAGGCATTCATTGCTCTCTCTCTTAAGTCCCTCATAAGGAGGGAATGGGTTAGGAAGAAAGACCATTGGTGAGGAGAAGCATGGTTGACTAAATACACTGAGAATTCAGAGCAGACGCAATGAAGTGCTGGCTACACTCACACTGTGCATCTGGATGACTCTGAGTGCACCTTGCCAGCTCCCTCTCACAAAGAGGTTGGGGTGTTAATCAGCAATTAGTTGGCCCTCATGAATTACCCCTCTTATAACAAGGGTGTTGAGCAGGGATCATGCCTGCTGGAGGGTGTTACTGCTCTTTTGACAGACCTCTTTCATTCAGTAATTAGGAAGCATGAAGTGTGGTTTAACAGGCATCATTTGATGATACAAAATTGTTCATCTGGTGTGAGCCATTTGTCTACATTAATACATCTTAGGTCATGTGGAAAACGACTCTTTTCAACAATACTTAGAGGGGCTGCTTGCCTTCCTCCCTGTCCACCAAGCTAGCCATGCTGGAGAACCATGGGTCTGCTCAAGTCAACATCATTATCAGCTCTCTGATCTTGGGAATACCACCACCTTCTCCACCTTCTCAGGTGAATGAAATGGCTGACTTTTTACAAGAAAAAAAATATGATAAAAAATAAATTTGGGGGGCACAAAAGTCTAGTAGTCGATGCATAAGTTTTCATAATATTCATTTTTCCTTTAAGTTTTGGATGACCATTTTATACAGGAAATTAAGGTTTTTAGTTTTTTGTGGGCTTTTTTTTTTTTTGGCATCTCAACAAACTGATCTCTCAATTCCACTTTTTGCAACATACTCACACATTTTTTCTTAACTATAAAGTAAAAGCAAGTTCTGGAGTAGAAACCCAATCTTTATCTCCCATGCCTAAAAGTTATGATTAACATTTCAACTAAAACAAATTCAATTTCAGTTCTTGAACTGAATTAAAGTGAGAACTTCATGTAGAATTCAGAGGGCTTAAAGACACTCCAAATAATTTATCAAATTATGCTTGTTATTGAATGCACTTGTTCTCATGTATTCTTCCAACACTTACAATTTTTTTTTCTCTATTTGAGAAGCAGAGAGGAGAGAGAAAAAGAGAAAGAAATATCTGTATCCCATGAACTGAATTGCTCTTCAAATGGCCAGGGCTGAACCAGGATCAAAGTTGGGAGCCAGGATTGTATTCTGTTTCTCCCCTGGAGGTGGGAGCAGGCCTATAACTTGAGCCATTACTGTTAACTTGTAGGATCTATATAAGTAAGAAGCTGGAGTTGAGAATCAGCAGCAGTAGTAGAACTCAGAATTAATGAAACTCCAACCTGGGGTGTGGGAGAATTGACAGCATCTTAGCCTTTGGCATGGACTCTTCATTTTACTTTTTCTAAGAAACAACTTCTTTTCCAGACCTGCCCCAGTATTTTCCAGCACTCCCACCTTCTAGCCTCACAAGTCCACCTGCATCTGAGTTTCCATTATTTTTTCATTCATAAAGTCCTTGATCGTGTTTCCTTCCTCTTCAACTCCTGCTTTCATCATTTGTAACCTTTCCAAAATTGTTTCTCAGAGAAATTTTGATCATTTGATAATAAGTATGTGTAGTTTCTTCTTTCAAGGTACATCAATTTGCAGAACTGTTTTGTTCTTCAAGGATTTAGCATTATTCATTCTTTTTCACTATCCATTGGGCAATCCAGTAACAAAAAAATTTTTCCCTGAATTTGAACATAAAAAGGAGGACAGAATGAAAAAAATTATATCTCCCAGCATTCCTGTTAAAACAAAATGAGCATAATTGACTTGAAAATACTTTGAAAAGTGAGAGCTTGTACTAAGACAAGATAAGTACTGCATGGCAAAGCCTAAAGTAATGGTCTTTTCCTTGCAGGACCAGTTCATCTTCAACTTTCTGGAGTTTCTATCTCTAATTAGGTAAATGCCCTTTTCTCTGTCAGTCTCCAGAGTCCAATACCAAATGTGGCATCTTCCTGTAGGCTCTCTGATGACTTGGCCCAACAATGTGGTTTCTAGTGTCTCCATCTTGGTCACCCATCTGAGTGGCCTTGTCTCAGAGTGGGTAACACTGCACTGATTTACAACTGTTGTCCCTGTATATTAGTTTCCACATGACAAACTGGATGATTTAAGTCAAAATAACTTTATGTACCCACAGTACTGAAGATTAGAAGTTGGGAGTTTAGGTGTGTGTATCTCTGCTTCTTTGGAAGGATGTAGAATCACTGGGTTTAGGACCCATTCAAATTCAGCCTGACTTCCTTTTAACCTGACTATTTCCAAATACTCTGCTTCCAAAATACTGTGGAATAGGACTTGGATAGATCTTATGGAGCACAATACTATCCATTATTATCTTGAAACATTATTGATAGACCAACTTTATTCTTCAGTGTGTCCTAATTTGGTTTTTCATCCAAATTGTTATGTCACTAAATGCTAGGGTTACACAATGTTAGGGTAATCAAAATCACTCCTTGCTTGCCTGCTTAACATGCTGTCTGTGTACAGAACTAGGAATAGAGGGTTTTTTGGGGGGTGGGGGATAGTATTCATGTAAAACTGTACCCACAACATACACCTTTGTGAAATCTTTTGTGTCTTAGTACCTGACTTGGTTAGTCTACCTTCACTGATCTGGGCTGCTTTAATCACTCATTTTCAGATTCAGTCTCCTGATTACCCCTTACATGCCAATTCCTTGTTCCCAGAATGGACTATTACTCACCCGCATGCCACATGAACCTGATAAATGGTCTATTTGTCAGTTGTTAGGTCTTTTAGCTCTTTTCAGTTTGCCACAACAAACCAAAACACCAGACACCGCGAGCCACACAGAAGGCTTTATTTCAGTAGGATAGAGATCACAGACAGGAGTGGAGGCAGAGAAGGAGTGAAACGTCTCCTGCCATGCTGGCAGGAGGGAGCCCAAAAGGAGGGGGGAGCAAGATGAAGGAGAACTGGGGAAGGTCCAGGCCAAGGAAGAGGCCATGAGCGATTGGTGGATAGGTCTATCGGTGGGCAATGAGGGACTGGTAGAGAAGAATGTTAGGGCCACAGGGAATTGGTGTAGATACAGTGTTGGGCAAGGACTGGGGGCACGAGGGGTTGGTGGAGAGGGCTGTCAGGTAAGGTGTCATGAAGTTACAGCAGATCAGTGGGAATAGGGTTATGAAATTATAGTGGATTGACAGATAACCAAATTTGAGCCTAAAGGGTACATGAATCTTAAGGAAGCCAAGGCCTTGGGGAAGCAAATATTTAAAATGGTACCGAGTCCAAAATGGTGGGTACCTTCAGGGCAATGTTAGAGCCACTCCTTACATCTGTACAGATCATTAATTCAATAGGGTAAAAGTAGTGCGTGGTTTGAATAATATGCAATTTACAGTTCAACTCTGTTCTTATGAGGAAAATGCCTGAGATCAAGGGTAATTTTGCTGCCTTTTTTTCCCTGAAACTAAATTAAGTCAATACCATGTTTGTTGACATTGATCCTTATATCCCTAAAGCTTTTTCTTTCTTTTTTTTAGCCCCTTAATTAAGAATAGAAAGAAGAATGGGAAAAGAAAATGGGCCATGAGCAGAAGTTCAGGCATTTGCACATGACTTTATAAATACAGTAAATATCAGAATTTGGAGCAAGGGTATATGAAATTCTTGACTCTGCTCTTCGTTCTGTAATAGCTTGGTGTAGTTTGCTTTGTGTTTGTACAAATCAGTGAGCTCAAGCAGAAGACAATTTCAGAATCTGAGTGGGTTTGGAGCCACAGACAGTGGGAGGCACTCATGACGTCTGTCTACATTTTCTTCCTCATAACTAAAATTGTAATGTTTTTCACAGACTCCAACTCTCAGCGATGAAAGCAAATTTGAGTGACTTCTAACTAGCCAAATCTGGCCTGAATTTTACAAGTGCATACCAACAGATTCTACCAGAAGGATGCGAAGGTTGACTTTTAGAAATCTTCAAGAGTGGTGATGAATTTCTCCTATTTAATACCTTGGAATGAATGGCTGGCAAGTTCAGTATAAAACCCATTCTTTTAATGAATATATTAAAAATAGAAGGAAAACAAAACAGAGACATCCTTTAAGAAAAGGTTTAAGATAGGCTGCAGGAATCTGACATGGTTCAAGGCTAATCTTTGTCATTCAGAGTAGAGTGATTTAAGCAGTTTAAGCTTCAAAGGGTAGAAGCTCAAAGAATTCAGTGTACTCCAGAATGATTTTCTTTTGATTCTGGTCAAATTACTTGGAGGGATGAAGTTTTCTTTTTCCTTCCTTCCTTCCCTTCTTCCTTTCTTCTTTGGAAGAAAGAAAGCATCCTGGCGTAGTCAAGAGAAAGTACTAATTGTATCACTCAGCCCTTCTCTAATAAAGAGTGTGGAAAGACAAGAAGAACATATCAGGTGTGTGTGCAGCCTCTATGGTTACTGAATCTTGGCCCTGGGTGCTCATATGTCTTGTACACCATAAAGAGGATAGAAACATTCTGATCATGATGGGACCCAGCATGAAAGGATGCAGGTGAGTCTTGGTATGTAGAAAATAACAATTATAAGATTGGTCTCAACTGTATTATAGTCTCTGTGTTTGCACATTTACAGATGGCAGTAAGACACAGTGAAAATACAATGCTGACTATGGTGGTATTACATCGTGGAATTACATACTTCAAGGACATGCACAGACAACAGGATGGAAGGTAGCCTCTTCCCAGCATTTCCTCTCTTTATGCTCCCATGTTAGGCTTCACCCATGCAGGAAAAGCAGGCCCTCCTTGCTTATCCAAGAGGACTCAAGTGCCTATTAGGCCATTATTGTGAACTTGGGTCTCCATGCAATCATATGCAGATGTTAGACTGCAGATCCCATCATTTCATTCCTAAGCAGATCAATACAGAGAAGAAAGAAATATATTTCTTTTTCAGCATCAACAACAAGTACTTTCTGGAACATAGTTTTTTTTTAAGCATTCTATTACTTTTTCTTCTCTTTCTGGGAGAAAGTTTGAGAAGATTTTTTGTGGTCTGTCCAGATATGGAGCAAACAGAAGCTAGAATGAAGGAGTGCAGTTTCTCACATGGAAGATGTCAGCTCCATAAAGCTGAAATTCTTTTCATTAGTAGGCAGTGCTGTTTCAAGGAAATTGGCAGCTGAGGAGCCCAGTGAGCTGGTACCAGAGAGCTACTTTCCCTGTCTCTTTCCACTCTCTTCATTTCCCCTCTACATCCTGTGCTCTTAGGAGGAGATGGCATGCCAGTGTGGGAGAGCGCATACAACTTAAGAAAAAGACAAAGGGAACTAAAAGTAGTGATTGTGGTAACCCTTATACCCATAGTAAAATGTGGAGTTTCAGTCCTTTTCGTGTGGGTGCACATAAGGCAAGAATTGTCTGTTTCATGATGAGACACAAAGGATGCTCCGGGTAAAGTTTTCAAGTTGTGCAGCTCTGTGATGTACATGGGAGCACCATTCATAAACGACAGCCTGCTATAGCTGCTACTGGTGCTGTGGCCTTAAAAGCCGGACTCCTGGTCAGCTCTGTCAGTAGAAACAGTCCTGGAGTGTTAGTAAGCTTGGGACAACTTCTGGGAGAGGACTTGGCCTTAGTATTGCCTGGCAACAGTCACCTCAAATATTTCAAAGCTACTAAAATAGTGCTGACTCAGTCCGTCTTGTATTTGTTGC
This sequence comes from Ochotona curzoniae, assembly GCF_017591425.1. Taxonomy (NCBI): domain Eukaryota; kingdom Metazoa; phylum Chordata; class Mammalia; order Lagomorpha; family Ochotonidae; genus Ochotona; species Ochotona curzoniae. Next base: position 144,408 of record NW_024466737.1, read on the forward strand.
TGTACCTATGCCAAAAGGATATTTTCTAAAGAATTTTTTTGAGTGATAGGAAAAGAGAAGGGAAGAGAGAGAAAGAGAGCGAACGAGCAAGAGAGACACAGAGACAGAGACTCCTGTCTCTCATCTCACTCCCCAGATACCGTGATGATTGGGACCGGGACAGGTCAAAACTAAATACTGGGTACTCAATCCAGTTCTCCTTCACTGAGTGGCAGGAGCCCAGTTCCTTAAGACATCACTGCTGCTTCTCCAGGTCTGCATTAGCAGGAATCTGGAGTCGAGAATCAGAGCCAGGAATCAAATCCAGGTACTCTGATGTGAAATGTGGGCATCCCAATTATGCCTGATGTAATTTTCTAGTAGCTTCAATAAAAAAAGGCTACAAATAGATATTTGATATTAACATATATTTCACCTAATACATTGCATTCAAAATGTGTAATAAAGATAAAGAAGTCATTAATAGGATATTTTATGTTCTTTTTCTTTCATGTTAAGTTACTCAAATCTAGCTCGCATTTTATGTTGTTGAATGTCTTGATTTGGACTAGTTACATATCCAGTGCTTAAATAGCCCTATGAACCTCACAGCTATTGTACTGAACTATGCAACTCTAAGGAACTAAAAAGTTAGAAACTATAATGCTTCTATTTTCTAAAAAAAGATTTATTTATTTGAAAGGCAGAGTTAGAGCTAGAGGAAAGGAGAGACAGACAGACAGAGACATCTTCCATTCATTCATGCATTCCCCAAACGTCCAGACCAAAGCCACGAACCAACCAGGAGCTTTATTCAGTTCTCTCAGACAGAGCTCAAGCACTTGGAGCATCCTCTGATGCTTTTCCCAACTCATCAACGGAGAGCTGGATCAGAAGTGGAGCAGCTGGGAATTAAGCCAACAGCCATAATGGGATGCTGACACTGCAGGGAGCTTCTTAACCTGACATGCCACAACGCCAACCCCAAACTCTCTACTTTTCAAGGATAAAAAAAAACAAAACAAAACATTCTGGAGACATAGATATAAGAGGCAATAAAATTATGGTAAGTGTGCAAAACTAGCGACTAAACTTAGCTATGTGAAATAATTGTGCTCATGAGATCTTGGGAAGGCATATGTAGGTCTCTGAGGGACACCGGGAACATACCTTGAAAGATGAATAATGGGAGGAGGTAATCCACATGGGAAGACTGCCAGAGGTTGGTTTCAGTGTTCTAGGGTTTGGGCACAGAGCTTGAGGGTCCCAACTCTGTCCTTTCAGGCACTGACCACTTCCTCTCATTAGAGGTCCCTTAGGGAACCTTCTTTAGGGTTGTTATTGTTGAAAGAATACTCTTAAAGCTGGCCTGCCGCGATAGCGTAGCTGTTAAAGTCCTTGCCTTGAACGCGCTGGGATCCCATTTGGGCGCCGGTTCTAAACCCAACTCCCTGCCTGTGGCCTGGGAATGCAGTCAAGGGTGGTTAAAGCTTTGGAAACCTGCACCCACATAGGAGACCTGGAGGAAGCTCCTAGCTCTTGGCTTCGGATTGACTCAACTCCAGCCATTGTGGCCACTTGGGGAGTGAACCACCAGATGGAAGATCTTTCTCTTTGCCTCTCCTCTCTGAATATTTGCCATTCCAATAAAAATAAATAAAATCTTTTTTTAAAAAAGAATACTCTTTCAGCAAGGAGGGGGGAAAGCAAAGTGTATTCCCACTGTCCTCTCATACTGTCACTCACGACAGTACAGAATGCCTCTGTAACCAGATGTATATTGGGGGTAGAGGAGTTCCTCCGACACCAAGAATTCTGCAGTGGATACAACCGAGCCGATACCAATTTAACCCAGCTCAGACTCTGTTTACTTGCCAATAGCATCAGGTGCCCTAGACGGAGGGCTCAGTCTCACAAGAGTGTTTCCCATTTCAGAGAGCCGCTGTCAAGTGGTAGGTTGTCACACCTACACTTCTGCCTGCCTGACCAAAAATCTGGGTTCCTAGGACTTTCTCCTGGAGTTCCACTAATTACAGTGAGTGGTTCACAGATCTCAGGGAAATGTAATGTTTACCATTTGATTAGTAAGGGATATAATAAAGGATCTATGTCAACAGACAAGAAGATGCACATAAGACACATGGGAAGGAAATGGAGCTCCAGGAACCTTCAGGTGTTTAGCTATTTGAAGGTTCTTCAAACCCAGTCCTCTTGGTTCTTTATGGATGTGCAATTTCATACAAAAATTTTATTTCATCCTTCGACATTGGTGATTTTTCTATCTCTCAGCTTCCCTTTCTACCCCAGAGGGTGGTGGGGCAGGGAGGCAGGCAGATGTGGCTAAAAGTCTCAACCCATTAGTCTTGCCTTACTCTGTCAGTTCTACCCTGAAGCTCTTTAGGAACCCACAACCTCTACCGCCTCCTTAGCCTCTGGCAAGCACTCATCACTCTAGGATTCCAAATTTCAATGCTAAGCAATGTGGACTAAGTACAAAGATATTTTATATAAATCACAATGTCATAGTGATTCTGCCTGATCCCTGCCATGAGAATTGAGAGACCTCAATTGGTCACTCTCCATCAACCTAGAGTTTTGTTCTCAGGCTGAATTTTGCTATTGGATAGCTCAGAGTTCTGTTACCCCTGTTGATAATTAACCACCTTCTACTGGTCAAGAATTCTTTGAATTAAGTTTCCCCTGTGCTATAAATGGGGATGTTTCTGATTCCATATTACACATTGATGGATAATGCACACACTCTCTGTCTCCCTTTCCTTCTGTTTCCCTTATTGCATTTATTTAATTTAAAGATCCCTTGGGCAAAGATGCCTCCAGTCCACATGTTAGCAAATTATTTATGGAGGTGTTAAGGATAAGCAGCAAAGTTTGCCATGATCTGTTCTTGGACCTTAGCATCTCAGAACAACCACCTACTTCCAATTGCTGTCACCAAAATCTTCATATTGAGCTTTCTCTGAAGCTTCAGGGAGTTGCTCTGCCCAGCTTACAGGATACCGTACCTGCCACTAAATCAGTATACCCCAACAGCAGGTATCACACCAATGGCCCACAAGATTCAGGGTGCAGCTTTACAGCCCTTTGCGCCTTGGGTTTCCCATGGCTCCACAGAGCTCCACAGGAGGAGTCCACCTGCCCCTGTGGTAGTTGGTAGAACAGTCCTCAAATCCACCCTTTGCTCTTCTCTTTCTCGCTTCATCATCTCAGGATAATCTCCCAAATAAAGCATATTCATTGAAATCGTTGTTTCATGATCTGCTTCTGGAGATTCCCAATTTGAGGCAATCTAATGCCCCAAGTCCACTAGGATTGCATATTTTAGGTCACAGAAAGATTTACCACCTCTAAAACCTATAGGTCATCAGTCGTAATATTGATTTCTATCGCAATCTAAGGAAAATGATTTAAAAAAAAATCCCTAATAGGCTTTGAGGCTGTGAAAGCATGTTGTTAAAACATCTGTTTGGTTTATTTTCTTCAGTCCAATAATCAGTCAACTCAGCCAAAAACATGTTTGCTTGTACAGATTGAGTTCCCAGGGGGTTGTTGAAACTTCCACACTCGAGTTACTTGGTTAAGTGTTGCTGGGGCACATCTGTCATCTCAACCACCTCCATAATAAACTGAAATAATCTGCAATGCTCCCCTCAGGCTGCTGTGAAGATAATTCTTAAATATTTTGGGGATGCATATGGCACATATGGAAGTGTTTTCCAAATGTTAAATAACAAACATGCAATATTCTATTAAGGTACCCCAAGAAAACAGACTAATGTACATGAGTGCTTAGAACTGGCATTCTTTTCCTCCTGTGTACCAGAGATTAAAAAATACCTTTTATCTTACAGATTTCCAGTTTTTTGCTTGTTAGTTTGTTTGTTTCATCTTTATCCTAAGCTTGAACAGTTCCTGGTCAGTTTTGTTTATGAAGTTCTGATAACACAGAAGTGACTAACCAACATAAACCCAAAATGACTAACGCAGTAGATAGCAATTATGACCTAAGTTGCTATGTGACTATACAATGTGGCACTTATCGCCACCGGAATCCTGCCTTTGCCTTGACTCTGGTTTCAGTTGAATTCTGAGTTCAACACAAGGCAAGAAGTTTATACATTGGACTTTGCTCTTTCTTGCATGTCTGTCAGTGCCATTAACACCTTGGTTGGTTTCCTGGGGGATGTCAGACATTTGGAGAACAGTCAAGTCACCTGGAGCTAACCATAACCCATCACTGAATCTGGTAGCCCAGCTCAGAGCAGAAGACCCTTCAGGTGACCGTAGCACAAACTGCCAATCCACAGATTTCAGTTCATTGTCTGAAGTGTCTAAACTTTGAAGAAACCCAATGAGCCCTTAAAAAGTTCATGAAAAATGCATATTATGGAAAACTATACATGGGTCTTAGGAACAATTTTGCATCAACATAAACTTTTCTTTTATATCCTTTTCTCATGAACTTTCTGAAATACTGTATTCTAGGCTTTAGTTTTAATTGGGCTTTGAGGAGCTGGCTCAAATAGGACTACTATGGTGTTGCATGACTATACCTATTAACACTGCTAAATTTACCAGCATGTCTGCAGTGGCATTCGTGGATCTAATTCCCCTGACTGAGGGGATGTTCACCCCTTCTGGTATTGACTTGCTGCCAAGAGTTTCTTTGAGACATAAGCACTCCAAGCCTTCCAATGTTTTTCTTCTCTTCTGTCTCCTTCTATCCTATTAGGAACCGGCTGCACTTTTTGCCATTAGCCAAATATGGAAGTCGGTGGTTCAATCATATAACCCCTCAGTAAGTTTCCTGTTCACTTTCACCCTTTCAAACAAGAGTTTATTATGACAGTGCCGCCAGCAACAAAAGTATTTTATTACTCTGACAGCTTAAAATAAGTTTTCTTTGACATTTTTCAAGCCAGAATGGGAGCTGGAGAAACACACAGTGGGTGGGAAGTTGCCGATTGGCAGAGATGTTTTAAATGTATTTTTATACAAAGGGATGCATCTCTAGTTTTCATAGCACTTGACATTTGAGTCTGAACTGCAATAGCTCATCTTCCCCTAAACTATTTTAATAATGTATTCAGAAGAAATATCATTTTTTTCCCCTATGAGTACACACATTCTTAGAGCACATACATGACCCTTCTCGGGGTCTAATTATGTCTAGAGCATGTGAGGGTGTCCCTTTTAGATTCTTTCATTTTATCCTTCAAAGCACTAAAATCACACTAGCATTTTTAGGAACTAGTGAAGATTTTACTGGAGAAGGAATGAATTTGTATTACCCGTCACTTTGCAAAAATTCCATGAGCCGTTCTTTCATGTTTTCCGCTATAAGATTACCTCAAAACTTTCACAGAAAATGGAATTAAAAGACAAGTTTACTTTGGTGCAAAAAAATATTTTGAAATCTGTGCATCCCAGCATATCTAAATCCCTCCATATGTTTTTGTCCTAGGGGGAAATAGTTTTATACAATAAACACTAAAATAAGTACTAAGGCTTTGGGTTTTAATAAAACAGTCTCGGAGAGTTGAATTAAATGGGTTCATTTTGATGCTAAATGTTTATAAATCGTATACAAGTGGTCTTCTAAAAGATCACAGAAGATGGATGCTATGAAAAACAAACTACAGAAATATATCTTAACCTTGTTTTCCCATGATGTTTAAAGAACCCTCATAAGGCTTAGGTAACAGGATGCAGTACAAAATTTGGAGAAATCTTACACCTTCCACCTTCTCTTTGAAACCCAAGGTGATTTCAGATTTGAGGACCCCAGGACTCCTGGCTCTCACCTTTCCATTTCTTTAAGTTCAACTTGAGGAATGATTTTCAGCTTTAGCTAAAAAGTCTTCAAAAGAAACACAAAGGGAGTCGAGAGGAGAACAACATTCTTCTGGGGCTTACTCAACTTTAAAACCTTAGCAGATACCACTGAGGAGGTTTGAAATAGAAAGGAAGAATAATTGAGGCAGCCACTTAGTTCTACCAATATATGTATGTAAACAGAATGCAGCACACTCAGAAATGCATGTGAATTTATTTCACAGGGCATCAGAAGGACTGCAACTGGACAGAGGGAGAGCTAGGAAAGAAATATTATTCCTTGTTCTAAACAAAAGCATACATTCTATATGAATAAAGACTCCATGGGCTGGAAATTTGACCTTTTCCAATTCGATGGTGTAACTTTGTGAAATCCTTCATTTGCTTTCATTAAATGCAAATGCTCAGCGTTATGCATAAGAGAATGAAGAGATAGTGTGGGCCATAAAATATTCACTTGAGCTTCTAATTTTGATTCTGGAGATAAATAATAAAATGGAAATAAGAGGAAAATATTCTAACATGAGTCATAAGATCCACAGAGGTCTGAAAAAAATCATTTTTAACTTTCAGATCATATTAGAATATACATAAGCTAATGAATCATCTATTAGTGCTACTTTCCAGAGTGTGAGCAGATGGTGGGCATTGCAGGAAAGTGAAGCTCACTCACCTCTATAGAATGTACTTGGATGCAGAACACGGCCCAGTGGTACTCAGGCAGTGAGAGTCACACTTCAGTGTCCAGCCCTACTAACTGATCTCACCACCAAAGTCCATCCCATCTCTGCACAGTGTGAACATAGCTTTAGTTGGAAATAAGATGCAGAGGAAGATTGTTGCAAAGAAGCTGCCCCACACAGCAAAGCAACTCAGCTAATGGTTTGCCCTCTTTAAAGTGAAGTTTCCTTTGATTATACCAAATTCAGTTGCATTGGAAAGTTACACACATAATTGAAAGTGAACAAAAGAGACAACAATTGAGTTAGAGTCTTGCAGCCTAAGAGGCCTGATGGTTGACCTGGTTGGGGCTACCAGGGTCACTCTCACTAGAAAGAGAGCTTGGGGGATGTGCCCACATCTTTGATACCTTTCCCATTTCTTCATCCATACCTTGATTTCTGCTTGAATTTTCTTTTAATATTTAAACATTAAGACTCTTTAGAGACCCGTCATTGGGCTATTATGAGCTGTTTGCTCGCAATATGTAGGATGCAAAATGCTTTTGGGATTAAGACCTTATGGGATGACCCATAACAAAAAATTGAAGAGTATGAGAAAATGAAAGCTTAGGCCCTTTGTCTCTCTGTTAGCACAAACTCAGAGCTGTAGAGTACACTCTAGGTCTCACTTGCACGATGATGAGCAGGCTTGGATCTTGCCTCATCTTGTACCCTCTCTCTACTTCTTAACAAAGAGACAAAGCTTCACATAATAAAGGAATTTTTATAGTAATTTTGCTGCTTACTGTATCTGAGACAATTCCCCTTAGAGAGCTTTCATAACCACCTGAGGGCACTTCAAAGTTCAAAGAAAATGGAATGAAGTTTACTTTGGAGCAAAAACTTTTGAAGCACATCCACAGATTTTTAATACTGTATGTTTTTACAGGAACTTTTCAGGTCCCCCATATACATATAATTATGTGTGAGTAGCATCATATATAATCTCTTCCCTATATAATATAGGTTCCATAGAATCACAGACTTCATTTTGCCTCCTGCTGTATCCACAGAATGAGACATTTGCAAGATGCCCAATATGTTAACTGTGGAAACAGGACAGACAGGAAGGAAGAAGGGAAGCAGGGCTCCCATGCATATATTTGCAGCACATTTGTACTTCTGACCAGAGCATGGCTGCTGCCTTACATTTGCATGTGAAACACAGAGATGGATTGGGCATTTGGCTCAGGGGTGAAAATGGTTGATTTGGCCTGTGTGGCACCCAATTGCCATATCAGAGTGCCTGGGTTCAGGAACCATCTCTGGCCCCAGTTCCAGCTAGTGCTAGTGTAAACCCTACAAGGCAGCAGTAATGACTCAAGTAACTGGGTGTCTGCCACCCACAAAAGTGATCCAATGGCATTGCTGGTTCCTGGCTTAAGCCTGGCCCAGCTTGAGCTGTTGTGGGCATCTGGGAGTAGACCAGTGGATGGAAGATCTCACTTTGGCTCTGGCTCTCTGCCTTTCAAACAAATAAGTGCTAAAATTAAAAAATTAAATGCCCCCAGAGAGCTTCCATAACCACCTGAGGGGACTTCAAAAGTTCATAGGAAATGAAATTAAAATAGGATCCAAAGATATCCCATTGAACAGGAGCATAAGGGGTCTTCTGGGCCCTTTTGGGCCCAGATGTTAGGATAATTGGGAATTAGGATAATTCTTTTGGGAGAATAATGCTAAGTAATTCACAGTGAGTTGAAAGCCTTGGTGGACATATATTTTGGCCATCTCAATTGACCTTTATGCATTAGAAGAGAATTTAATTGGTGCTAAGTCTATTGAACATAAAGGGATGAGTTAGGTTGAAAAGAGAGGTTAGTTTCTTATTTAAGGAACCAGGAGACTGGAATGGGGAGTGGTGAGCAGAGCACTGGCGGTGGGGAGGAGGTGTCATTGGCAGGAAGAAATTTCAAGATGTTCCAGGCATTTACAGCATTTCTGTTTCCCAAAATACCCAGAAAGTCGGTCAATTAAGAGATTGTGACCCTTCATTCCTACACAAACATATTTATCACTTTTCAGTGAAAGTCAATGCAGGGTGGAAATAAAATAGCAACCTCTTTACCAGAACTGCCTGTAAAGTCAATTACTTGTAGAATGTGAAAATTGCTTATGATTCTCAATGTCACAATCACCAGAAGGTTTCCATCCCAACGATGGACTGATACAGGCACTTGGCTCCAAATAATGCCAACTTGAAAGTGCCTTTTCCAATCATTTCTTTTTATTTATTTATTTTTTATATAGTGAGACCTCTAATTTTCTACTCTTCCAAGTTAGAGATCTCAAGAGTCCTCCTTGACCTATGCTTCCCTCTATTACTACACTCAGTCTACAATCAAATCCCAGTGGTTTCTCTCTTTTTTATGCCTTTTCTTTCACCTCCAGTGACATGCCCTCCACTCAAGGACACATCCCCATATCTTTTTATCTGAATTGTTCTAATAACCTGCTGGCTGACCCTAGGCTCCGTCACTGTTGGTTGCAAACTCAAATTGCTTGGGGGGCTTTCAGGTGATGTGCAGAAAGGCAGAGAGAACTACAGGGCTCCAGTCATAAATGAAACCAGCAGGGAATGATTATTTTCAAGGCAGTGTCATCAGGATACCCTTATTTTGCTCCAGGAACACTCTCGGGGTTTTCATTATTTAGTTATACAAAGGATGACCAGAGAGGAAGAATTCAGGGCAAATTATTTCAGCTGATTTTCTTTTTTTTGCACATGTAGGTAAAAATATGAGGTTGCCACTAAGCAGATATCTTCTGTTTTATTACCTGTTTATGAAAGTGTTAGCTCCCTTACAGAACACAGAGGCTGTACAGGAGATGTCATTTGTTTATAACTGTATTTCTCACTTGACTTGGAGTGGATTCTCCATAGGAACAGTTTACTTCCAGCCCTTTTGCCATTGGGTTTAACACTGTGCCTGACTGCAACCATGGGAATGCAGACAGGAGAGAGTGAGTGATGATCCTGAACACGGATGCCAAGAGGTCTGAGATGTCTCGATTTGCCTTTCTGAGTTTCATATTCCACCCTTATACATGGGGTTCTTTTTCCAAAAGTGCATGGAAAATCTGCTTTCTTTTTCAATTCCATTTTTAATGAACCTTTTGAAGTACACTTATGGATGCATGTATGTATGTTTCTATCCCTTATAATGGTTGTACATATTTATGGGATACAGATACTATTCCAATATATACATACAATATACAATAATAAGATCCGAGTAATTTATATATCCATCATCTCAAACAGACTTTTCCAGAGGGGTCCTACAAAACTGTTAGCTTTTTTGGAATATGGTAAAATACTTTAAAATGCCTGTGAAACAATGGAATTAACTGACAAGTTTACTTTGGTGCAAAAAAAAAAAGGTTTGAAATCTAGGCACAGTTTTGTTTTCACAACACACATTTCCCTTGAACTTGTTGAAGACCCCTTGAGTAATCAACTATCATCAACATATTTATCCTTCTGTGCTGTAAAACTCCAGCAGTTACTCCTCCTGTCCAGCAGCACCCTGGCACTGGGTGGTCCTCCTCTCAACATCCTGCCTCCCTCCTGCCATCCTATTAAGCCCTTGGTGAGCACTATTGTCTATTCTTCAGGTTCCAATTTCTTAACCAGTCACATAAGCGAGAACATGCAGTATTTTGTCATCCTCTGGCTATGGCTCATTAAATCAGGTTCTCAGAATGGAAATATGCAGAGCTAACCTGAAACAACAGAAAGCTTAGAGTCCAGCATAGCTCAGCCCAGCTGATTACCCTACAGCTGATCCACGGACATACAGATTGAGCAATTCTGTTTTAAATCACTGGATTTTTTTTTTTTGGCGTATTGTCTATGTCATATTGTGACAGTATGACTTAATGTAGGTATAAGGGGATTACCTGTGACTTTGTGGGACTCAGCCAGAGCTAATTTACCGTTAAGAATCTTGGATCTAGTTGGCTCCCATTTCAATTTTCATCTCACTGTTGTCACTTCCACTGTCTGCTATTTGCTGTGCTAACATTGTACAGTGTTAGCATATGAAAAATGATTGGAAACAAACCAAAAGGCTGGATTAGCAATAGGATATATAAATCTTGAGTAAAAGAGAAAAAAAATTGCTCATGACACTGTGGATCAGGCAAGAAATAAATTCAAACTACCCAACTGATATGGTTATTATTGGATAGAGTTATCAATTCAAAAAGAAGTTGGCATGGGTATCAACTTACATGATAACATTTACTATGGAAGAAAAGTGAAAAAAAATAGGAAGTGTTAAAAATCGCAAACATGGGGAAAAATTAAACTTGATGAAAGTAATCGACAAAAAATAAAATGATTAATGGAGTGGAAATTGATCAGAGAAGCAAGTCTTTTTAAGAAAATCCTGTTGTGAAAAAGATAATCCTGGAAACATGAGCTTGGTATTAATAAAGGCCACAGAAAACTGCTTCCAACCAGAACAGTGTAGGGCTTTCCCCTGGGCTCCACATGACCTGCTTGTTAAGAATATGCTATGGGTTGACCCTACACCTCCTGCCTGGCCTCTGCTGGGAGTGAAGAAATTTTTTAAAGACTAGAAATACGGGCTGGTATTGTGTCTCTCTTTCTGTCTCTCCCTCCCTCTATTTCCCTCCTCATCTCTTCCCTCAGCTCTGTAGCTCTGCCTTTTAAGTAAGTAATTTTAAAAATAAAACTAGAAATAAATGTAGCACATAAGTTTTACAGAATAAAACACATAAAATGTAGTCTTGCAAAATACAGAAAGGAGAATGGAAGATTGTCAGGAAGTAATTCTCATGGTGTTGAAATATCACCTACAAAACACTAACAGAGAAGGGGATATAGACCTCGATAGGGACAGATCTACTGGAGCAAGTGAAACAACTGTCATCTATTCTGGAAGATCCCTGGAGTTAACCCATCTGAAGGAAAGCACTTCTCCAAAGCCTTTGACTCCCATAGGTTTTACAGGAAATGCAGAACAAGGGAAACAACTTCTTGAGGTAATAGTCACATAATCCGCAGTACAGCTGGCACAGTCGCTTCAAAAAAAAAAATCAGTATCAAATCCAAGAAAATGATAAAGAATGGCAGAGAATGGTTCTATCTTGAAGAGCCACAGCAACAGAAGAAAATGGTTGAGTCTTCATTGGATATTGGTTGTAAAATAAATCCAGATGTTTTATGCAATCCATAACTGCATATTCACTATGTATTCATTCTGAAATAATTTTTGGCAATAAAAGGAATGACAGACCAACAAATAATATGCTACAACTTTGATATATCTTGAGAAAACCTTCCATGGACCAGCCCTGTGCTGTTGCTTGAAACATCCACATTTGGTATTAGGGTGCTGGGTGGAGTCCTAGCTGTCCCAGTTATCTGCTAATGAGTCTGGGCACCAGTGGATGCCTGCTACCTCTGTGAAAGCCCTGGATGGAGTTCCTGGCTTCTGATTTTGGTCTGGGGCAGCCATGGTTCTGACAGTCATTTGGTCTGCAGATCAGAAGATGGAAGATCTCTCCCTTGCTATTGCTGTCTCTCTCTCTGGTGCTTTCCCTTTTAGGTGAATAAGAACTAAGTCAATCTTTCTAAAAATTGTCTTAAGTAAAAGAAAGGAGACACACAAGACCACATGTTGAAGGATTTCATTTGTAGTGAATGTTCAGAATAGAAAAACTCTTACACAAAGTAGATCCGTGGTTGCCATGGACAAGTGGAGGGGAAATGGAGCCTAATTGCTAATAGCTTTAGGATTTCTTTTGGGTTAATAGAAGTGTTCTGGAATTAGAATCAGATAGCTGTGCTGGTTGAACCACTTTGTAACTATATTACAACTATTTAATTTTGTACTTTAGATAGGTGGCATTTTTATTTTGTGAACTGCACTTCAAAATGAATAGGTAAACACCAAACAAAACATAGCAAAGTTTTAAACACTCAAAAAAAAAACTGTAAAGAGAAAATTTGAAACAATTGAGAAAATCTGAATACAGATTGGATATTCGACAATATTAAGGAAATTATGTAGGTGTGATAATGATATTGTTTTTGGAATAATGTCTTTTTGGGAGATGCATATTTTATTTCAAAATAAAATACCATTCCTGTAATTAGTTCTCAAATAGAACAGGTGAAGTATAAATAAAATAAATGAATATCCATAAATACAAATACAATATGGTGAATAATATGACTTTTCATTGCACTATTGTTTCAGCTTTTCCATATCTTCAAAAAATTTTCATGCTGATTTAGAGAGAGACTGAAATACTTACGTGTTCACCCAGGTTTGGATGTATAAACAATAATATAAAGATTGTGAACTTATGGACATTATCTATGCTTTCAATGTCATCCGAAAGAGAATTTTATCAGCTCCATTTTTGGAACTTGAGCTGGAGATGCTGTAGAATAGCTGGAGAAGTAAGCATATGAGGGGAGCCAGCAATGTGGTGTGGAGCAGCTTAAACCACCTTTTGCAGTGCAACATTCAAATTGGGCACTGGTTTGATTCCTGGCTCCACCCATTCCAATCCGGTGCCCTGTTAATGTGCCTTGGAAAGCAGCAGAAGAGAGCTCAAGTGCTTGGGCCCCTGCACCAATGTGAGACTCCTGGAAGGTGCTCCTGGTGCCTAGCTTTGGCGTGGCCAAACCCTGGCTATTGCAGCGAGCTGAGATTGAAACAATGAATGGAAAATCCGTGCCTCCCCAGCCCCTCTGCCAATGCACACAACACTCTGTAATTCTGCTTTAATAAATAAAATAAATTGCACAAAAAAGAAGAAGAAATAAACAGGTGAGCACAGCCAGGGAAATTCTGAAAATGGGAATGAAAGTGAAGACTACCATCCTCACAAGCTATTAAACCATTGCACATACCCAAACTGTTTAAACACTGGGAAAGGGGAAAATAGTCAATTTAACAAAATAAAATAGGGAGCTCAGAAATGGACCCAAATCCATGTGAGAATTGCTTATTAATAAAGGTGTCATTAAACATCCATGGGAGGAAGGGGATTATGTAATAAATTGCTCTGGATTGCTGTTGGCACAAATCCAAACAGAGGTCTTCTTTCTAATACTAAATACATTCTAAATGGCATAAAATCCTTAAAAATAAAACCATATAAAAATTTTCCACAGAGTGTAGCTGAATAGCATACTGAGACTTAAAAATAAATACAGGGGCAGGTGTTTGTCCCAGTATTTAAGACACTGCCTGGAAAAAACTGAATTTGGTGTTGGAGCGTCTGCAATGAGTCCTGACTTTGTTTCAGATTTCAGCTTCCTGCTAATGTACACCCGTTCTTGGGGCCCTGCCCCTGGCTGGAAAGACCTGTCCTGAGTTCCCAGCTTCAGGCTCCAACCTGGCCCAGCTGTTGCAGGCACTTGAGGAAGTGCAGCAGCAGATAGAATATCTCTCTTTTTCTCTGCACCTCTCAAGCAAATAAGCAAATTCGCATTGCACTGATTAGCATGACTGTCTATTTTTAGAAAATTATGTATTGGACATTTTGTTGCCAACATGCCATTGGAAAAAATGAGCTATTTTTGTTGCCAATATGCCATTAGGAAAAAAAAATGGAGATGCTTGGAATTTTCATTGCACTGCATTTGGCCAGTGTAAATTTTGTGGAAAAGTTCACTGTTACAAATATCTTCCAATGAGGAAGCTTGCTGTCACCTCTTTTCAGACAGTGGGAGAGGGTCTCATTCTGGACTGGTGCCTGAAGTTACAGATGCTTATGGATAACAGCTCACAGTGAAACGGGCAAGGTAAGCCATGCACAGTGTTCTCAAAGACAAGTGCAAGGGGTGGACACCCAAACTTGTGCAGCCTTTGAAGGATTTGTGTACTGCAGTGCTAAGCAAATTACAACTCTTCAGTTATTTTTCTGACTTCAGAGTTGTGCTTGCAAACATGAACATGGGCCGTAGGAGTGGATCTTCTCTTCTCCGGCTTGGGGAGAAGTTTAATGACCCCCACAAGGATTTCTCTAAATTCCAGCAGTGTTTACGTTCCCCTGTCATTTCTGTGTAGAGAATGACTGAAGGTTGGAGAACCCATCAAAGAACTCTTCTGCTCCCAAGGCCTGAAAAGTCAAATTCTGCTCCTTGTTTCAGGGCCTTCTTCTGACTCTCCCTGAAGCTCAGCTCCTCTCTGTGCCATGTAGCACAATCTGCAGTCTGTATGAGCCATCTTCTTTTAGGCTGAAGTTTGACTGGATTATCCCAAACCTGCTAATGTCTCCACTGACACCAAAGAGCTTGAGACTGCTTGTTAACACAGTGAAGAAAAGAAGGAGAAATCTTCTGAAGAGCTCTCTGCTTCCTGCCTCACTTTCCTAAATCCCATTTCTACGCAGGGAAAGGAGAGGGGGTGAAAGTTTATTTCTTTTTTAAACCACAAATAAGACCACTAGAAAAATTTTTGATGTTCAGATTTTCTTTCCAATGGAAATATTTCTTTATCAGTAACCTATCCCAATTCACACATTTGGAGATTTTGAAACATGAAGCAGATACCTGTTTCCCAATATTTTTTCTCCTACTTTTTGCTCAAAAAATAAAAGTCCAACTTTTAGGCTGGGCTTGGCTGCCAAGAAGAAAACCCTTTCTGGGTTTCCTCTGAAACTGAGCACGACTACAGGACTGTTTTCCTGCAGGCAGAAGAACCCAGGCTGTGAGTTTTGTGGGGTTGTGTCTCTAATGGAAACATCAAGCACTTAACTTGCTCCATTCTCTATCTGCTAATTAAAATATAACTCATGGCTGGAACTCCAGTAGCCACCTTGGAATGTGAACTGGGCTCCACTGTTGATGGCAGGGGCCAAACACACAGAAAGATGAACCTCTGAGAAATCCAAAATGATTTCGTCCAGGCTGTTGGTATGGAATAGAAGCAAATTCCATTTTGTTTAAGTTATGATAATGCTGAGTTTTCTGGCCATTTGCAACAGTTCGCACACACATGTAACTCCATTGCTTCTACTGTTTCCAAGCCTCTCCTCAACAGTATATTTGATATAATCAAGATTCTTACTGAGATTTGATCTTCAGTACTTAAGATTTTCCTGACCAAAGTCTAAGAAAGCATGTTCATTCTTAAGCTTTTGAAGCAACAATAGTATACAAGTCAATTGGCTTTGAGCTGCAAATGAATAAAATCCTTATTCAGATTACCCAAACAATGCACATTTTGTCTGTCTAGTGTGAGAAATTTATATGCAAGCATGTTACTCCAACTCAGTGGTTCAGTCATGTCCAGAAGGCTTCCATGTCTTTTCCTCTCACTGCCCTGTTATCCCTGCCAGCAGGCTTTACCTTAAGGTAACAGCCAGAAATCCTTTTAGGTATCTGGTTCCAATGCTAATACTCAAAGAAACAAAGAAAGAAATATTTTTGGGTTTCTTTCATAGACGCAGTTTCTCTCACATACTGTGGACCAGAATTGGACCACATATACTAATTCATTTGTTAAAGAAAATGGATTATCTCTAGAACTTCTGGAACTAGGGGAGTGATGAAATACATGTGAAGAAATGTATGCGGTTATATCTGCTTATGTAAAAGAAGGAATATAGGACACTGCTCATAACAGATGCCAGATAGATATCAATGGCAGTCATGTAGATATCCACAAGCATACAATTATAAAGCTTCGTCATATTTATACAAAACTCTGTGCTCAACTCAAAGATATTAAGAGAAATAAGCCTCATCTTCACCTGTTATTCAGCTTAACAAATAATTTCAGTAATATGAAGTATGTTCAAAAATACATGAAAAAATTCATGCTAGGAAAAAAAATGTATGAATGAATTTCAAGAATGTTTTTGCCCCAAAATAAGCTTCTCTTTCTTTTTTTTTTTGTTATTATTTTTTTAAAGATTTATTTTATTGGAAAGGCAGATATATAGAGAGGAGAGACAGAGAGGAAGATCTTCCGTCCGATGATTCACTCCCCAAGTGAACGCAACGGCCGATGCTATGCCGATCTGAAGCCAGGAACCTCTTCTGGGTCTCCCATGCAGGTGCAGGGTCCCAAAGCTTTGGGCCGTCCTCGACTGCTTTCCTGGGCCACAGGCAGGGAGCTGGATGGGAAGCAGGGCCGCCGGGATTAGAACCGGTGCCCATATGGGATCCCGGGTATGCAAGGTGAGGACCTTAACCACTTGTGCCACCGCGCCAGGCCCTAAGCTTCTTTTTCAAATTCCCTTTTCCACAAACATTTTGAAGTCCTCATTAAATTGCATCTCCTCCTTGAATGACATCAGCTTTCTCTCCTTTGTATATAGATATACCACTCTTCTTTAATTTCAACTATTTACACAGGAATCAAGAACATACATGGATCCTTAAGAAACATTTGGTATTATCTAGTAGAGCTAAGATTAGCATTCTCTAAGATTCAGCAATTTTATTTTTAGGCACACACAATTTTACATGTTTTAAAAATGTACATAATATAATGCTTGTATATATTCTTTTGCAAGCTGATGTTTTTCCAATATAATGTTTGTAAGATTTATGCATGTTGTTACATACAACTTTGGTTTATGTATTTTCATTGCTGGATTGTATCCCCTGATATAAATATGCCATAGTTGATTTATCCACACTCCTTTTAATGGAGTTAGGCGATTTCCAATTTTTTTTTCTTTCACTCATTCAGCTCTGGTACACATCAATGGGTGTTAGAGCCTCGTTCAACCCACCTAATCCCACAATACAGTGCCACCACCTGCCTAGCCATGGCCAACCCCAGCCTTGGTTTTCATGCTCTCCAGTGGGAGGTGAAGTCCATCATAGCAGTGCCCAGTTTCCCAACTGGGTCCACTCCCAGTCCCCGATCTGGCACTCTCCAGGTCATTCTGCAGTCTAGTTGAACAGGATTTGCCCCCAGTTCCAGCACTTGACAATTGACACTGCAGCAAAGCCCATCCAACCTGCACTAACTCTGGCATGAACCAGTGGACAAAGACGGCTGAGATGTTTGGAAGATATTTTTTTAAAGATTTATTCATTTTTATTGAAAAGTCAGATATACAGAGAGGAGAGAGAGAAGAAGGTCTTCCATCCGCTGATTAACTCCCCAAAGTGGCTGCTACTGCCAGAGCTGATCCAATCTAAAGCCAGGAGCTAGGAGTTTCTTCTGGGTCTCCCACGCGGGTGCAGGGTTCCAAGGCTTTGGGCCATCCTTGACTGCTTTCTCAAGCCACATACAGGGAGTTGGATGGGAAACAGGGCCTCCAGGATGTGAACTAGTGCCCATATAGGATCCCAGCACAAGCCAGGCAAGGACTCCAGCCACTAGGTTACTACATGGGGTCTGGAAGGGCTTTTTAAATTATTTTATTTGATAATCTTTACATAGTTGATTAGGGCATAAAGGGTCAAGGGCTACAGGAAAGTGGGTAAGACCATTGTTTCCACATTATTATTACTATTTTTCTGTAAATGGGGTAAGAGAGGAGATAAAAGGAGAAGCCCCACCCAGCATCCAGGTCCCCGATGCTCTGAGGGTCTTGCTCAAGTGGTTTTGACAGTTCAACAGTTCTGAATTGCTGCCAATCTCATCATTCCAAGCACAATAAAATCTCTCCAGAATCTACTGGCTGACATAGTTTACTTTAGAGTCTCAATTTGCCCAGATTTTCACTGCCAACACATGGCTAGGGTAGTTGATCCATTTGTTCTGTTCTCCATCCTCTGTTGTGGTACCAGGGTCCTCTGCAGACTCCAATGCACTGCCATATCCTTCATGTGCACCTGGATATGCTGTCCACTACTCCGTCTGAGCCTCTGAGGAGGCTCAGCTTTGACACATGCACTCCATGGTCAGACCATGGAACCTGCAATTCTCTTCATGGTTGTGGTTTAAGATCAGCAATTCAGTTGGAGGGATCCTCAAAGAAACGTCATCTGAGGTGATCCCAGACCTGATTTTTTTGTGTGCTTACCAGAACAGGGTCCGGCACAGTTAACTTATGCACACGCTGGTGTTTGCAATTGCTGGGTCAGTTCTGTTTCCAGCCCTATGGAAGGTTTTTTTTTTTTTAATTCATAAATTCATAAATACCAGGGCTTTCTATCTTACTTAAAAATAATTGTAAAATGCAGATTGCGGGCCCGGCGGCATGGCCTAGCGGCTAAAGTCCTTGCCTTGAACGCACTGGGATCCCATACAGGCGCCAGTTCTAATTTGGCAGCCCCACTTCCCATCCAGCTCTCTGCTTGTGTCCTGAGAAAGCAGTCAAGGATAGACCCAAAGCTTTGGGACCCTGCACTCACGGGGGAGACCTGGAAGAAGTTCCTGATTCCTGGCTTTGGGTCAGCGCAGCACCGGCCCATTGTGCTCACTTGGGGAGTGAATCATCGGACGAAAGATCTTCCTCTCTGTCTCTCCTCTCTGTATATCTGACTTTGTAATAAAAATAAATAAATCCTTTTAAAAATGCAGATAGCATAAAATACATCATTATAGCTGTTTCAAGTGCACAGTTTAGCGGAGTTAAGTACATCCCCTGTTTCGCAATGGTTACTACTATTCAGCTCCAGATCTTCTTTCATCTTTACATGGAAACACTGTACTCATTAAATACTGATTCTCCATCCTGTCCCCACCCTTTGACAACTTCATCCTACTTTCTGTCTTTATGAATTTGACTGCTCTAAACATCTCAAGTAATGGAACTTGTAAGTGTTTATCTCTGAGATTGGCTTACTTCCCATAGCACAACTGTCCTCAAGACACCACGTTGTGCTGTGTGTCAGAATTCCATTTCTTTTTAAAGACTATGTAATATTCTACTATGAATATATCAATATCACATTTTGTTTATTTATTCAACTAATTCCTGAGGTTTTTTTCCCCTTTACTAGTAGTATTCATTATAATATGTGTCAGGATGGGGTTTGGTATCTCATTATAGTCTTGGCTTGCATTTCCTTAATGATTAATAATACTGATCATCCTCTTACATGCTTTTTTTTTTTTTACAATTTGTACATGTTCTTGGAACAAATTATTTAAACTGGATTGTTTGGTTTTTGTTGTTGAAATGTAGGATTTATACATTTGATCAAATTCTAATCAGACACATGGTTTGGGGAATACTTCTTTCCTCTGTATAGGTTGCCTTTTCTTTCTTTTTAAAGTTTTATTTGTTCATTTGAAAGTGTGAAGACTATGCTTTCAGGGATCATTTCTATAGTCCTTGAAAGGCCATGTGACACACAGAGATAAAGAGATACAGAGAGAAAGAGATTCTCCATCTTCTGGTTTACTCCCTGGATGACCACAATGATCAGGGTGGGGATGTACTGAAGCTAGGAGCCTAGAAACCTATCTGGCTGTCCCACCTGGATGGCAGGGACCCAACCACTTGGGATGTCATCTGCTGCCTTTCCAGGTTTATTAGCAAAAAGCTAGAATTAGAAGTGGAGGAGATAGGACTCAAAGTGGCCTTCTACTATGAGATTCCAGCAA
The DNA here is from genome assembly GCF_017591425.1 of Ochotona curzoniae. Classification (NCBI taxonomy): domain Eukaryota; kingdom Metazoa; phylum Chordata; class Mammalia; order Lagomorpha; family Ochotonidae; genus Ochotona; species Ochotona curzoniae. The sequence goes on from NW_024466737.1 coordinate 164,470, forward strand.
AGCAAATGGAGGCTTAATACACTGTGCCAAAAGCCATGTCCCTAGAAGACAACATGTTTAATAAGCATCATCACTGGCAAACAGCAAGTGCCCAGCGTGTGCCAGCTCCTATTTCTGTTTGCGGGTGCTACTGTTCTGGGTCCCCAGACTCTCTAGTGTTCCTTCTACTAAATTCCTCTTTGTGTTCAATTTAGGCAGAATAAATATCTCTTTGTGGAAGTGACACTCTCTATTTGATTCAAACACTTTCCTAGTGAACACACTTTGCCTTGTGCAACCATCCTGTAGCATTACTTAAAAAAAGAATTGTTACTTAACAGACTAAAGAGTTGTGGGCAGACACTAACAGGACTTAACAAAGAAGGAAAAGCACACATTCGTGGAGGGACTTCCCCCCTCCCCATTTCCTCTTGAAGGTGAACAGAGCAAGCATTCATCAGTAAGTCCACAATTTGCCCTAGATTATAATATTTGGTTGTCTTAACCACATGGGAAATTAGGCAAAATAACTTTCAAGCATAGCTGTAAGAAAATTATAAGGCTGGCTTCCCTAACAGGCTTTTTATCCACATAAAAAAGAAAAATAAAACTCAAAAATGCATTAATAGAAGGTCCAGCTCCGAAGGTCAACTTCTTTGGAAAGTAGCTACTTGCAGAGTATACACTTGAATGCAGTGAGTTCACAGAGTTCATAAATATGAAGTCTTGTATGAGTTCATAAATGTGTGCAGGTTAATGAAGGTAGATGGAGTAGCTTGACAAATCTCAGATTTTTACTGTAAAAGAATCATCTCTAATCCTACTTCTTGACCATAACTAGCATGAGTGGTTATGATAAACTCCCCCCTCCTGAGAAAACATATCATATATTTTTATGATCTTCAAAGGGCATGTGTCCAGCAAAATATTTATGTGAAATCACTAAATTATAAAAAGAGCGTCTAGGAAATACCCACATGTAAATATAGATGAAAGAAAGAAATAGGCATGTGAAATAATTGGGATCACACATTGCTACTGAAACGTAAAATAGTCATGAGGAAACAGTTTGGCAATTCTTCAAAATATTAAACAGTTACCACAGGACTCAGCTGGCATCAATCCCTTGGACATATCATCAAAAAGAAGTTAGTTATCACCCATTTATTCCATGTATTCCTCAGTTGGCTCTGAAATTGGCAAAGGTTTTTGCTCCTTTGCAGGGGAGTCTTCAGTAATATTCTTTGTGTATCTGCCTCTTCTTTTGCTCTTGGTCATTGCATTTTTGGATAACAGATTCTTCTCCTTAGGGCGGTTTCTAAGTTGTGTCACCCATAGGCCTGCAGTTTGATTTATTGATTGCATTTGGTGCCCAATTCTTCATTTGTAGACACTTATGCCACTTCTTCTAATGAGTTTCAGGCCTGGACTCTCATGACAGGCTTCCACCATGGTCTCTGCAATCCCAGCTCGTAGCTCACCACTCTCCACCTCCTATGAATCTGTTCTGTGGCTTCACCATTGCTTGAATAGTGGTTCTTGCACTTCCAATTCAAGAAACTCCCAGGATTAGGGAAACACCAGGTGTCCTAAATAACTAGGTTGTTGGTGGTGCTGATTTTGCTGGAACCTGCTGGCCATTAGGTCTGAGGGCCACCCAGACCTATTTTGATCCATAGGATGCCAAAGCCAGTGCCATGCACTCTCCCAGTTTAGCACATGTGCAGCTCATTGCTGTCCCTCCAGTCCCACAGCCTTTGCCACACTGTACAAAATGGCACTTGATGTGGCACTGGTGGAGTTCTGGATCTGCTGGCCATTAGGTCTGGAGGCTACTTGGACTTATTTTTATAACTTTTTCTAACTCCTGGAAAATAAATTTATCTTTGTTTACAAATATTCAGAACCCATTGTCTCTGTATTATTTCTGAATCCAATTTTACCAAATCATGAAATATTCAACAAGATTGGGGAGAAAGCATTTTAAGTCATTATGCCAACCAGAAATGTTTATGTGGTGGAAAAATTGTACAGAACCGAATGAAAATATGCAAACACAGTAGCTTGAATACCTCTCCTAGGATTTCTCGAGAGCCTTTATGATTAGCCACACTTAGAACAAGCTAAGCAGCCAATTAATCAGGCAAATTACTGGCAGAGAAATTTGGAAAAGGATACGTAATTGTAAGACAATAGGAGGAGGCACGTGACAGGCACAAGCAGAGAATTCTTACACTTGCAAACTTGAAATTGGACTTGGTTTGCTTGTCAAATATAAACAAATGACCAGAACTCCAGGAGGTTTGGTTCATTTATCTCCTAGAGGTCTCAGGATCTCCTCCCTTTATGTATAAAAAGAAAGGGATGGGATAAATTAGTGGGTTTCCAAACCAGTGGTGCTTTTTAAAGAAGTGTGGATGCCAAGGATGAATTCTGAGGAAATCGAAATTCACAGGCCCTGGAGTCTGGTGCAGGGAGGCAGACAGGCTTTAAGTCAGCAATGAGTTTTCTGTACAGCCTGATTGGGGACTAACTGGACACAGTTAGTTCATTCTGGATGTTCTATCTGCCTGGTGATCTGTGTCCTAGCACAGTGGAGTAACAATTTGCAACCCTCCCCTGATTGCTTCCCCTTCCCCTCTTCCTCCAAATTGAAGTCATGAAGTGGGGGACCAAGGAAGAAATCTGCCAGGGAAGATGAGGGCCTGGCAAGGGGGGTACTGAGCAGAGGGAGGATTCCAGCGTGCTGGATTTTGTTGCTATGGCAACCCCATCCTTCCCCCAGCATGTGTTCCGAAAGGTTGTCTGTACTATTCTGTGTGCTGCACATCTCATGAAGGGTACGTCACTCCTGCCACCCATGTGGACATGGAGACTTGCAGATAGAGAAGGACAATTCAGTAACAGTGTACCCAAAATTTAAGAGGCAATAATACGATAACGTGAATATTGGTTTGCTTACTGGGATCCCACACGTCTCACAGATTTTCTTCATATCTCTGTACTGTTTTCTGTTTATTTTTATGTGATTGTGTTTCCAGAAACCTTTTCTCAAGATCAGAAATTATTCTGCCCTGGTCTGCTCTGTTCTTAAAGCTCTCAACTGTGTTTTGTATTTAACTGAGGAATTTTCAGTTCCAAAATTTCTTGGGGATTCTTTTGAATAATTTCTTTCTGTGTAATTTCTCACTCAGATCAGGTATCATTTTTCCTCATTTCTTTGAATTATCTGTCTGTATTTTCCTTCATCCTTAGGATTAATATTTTGAGGTCTTTTTTCCAGCCACTTCATAGATTTTTTAAAATCAGGATTAATCTCTGCAGATGTGTCACATTTCTTTGTTTTTCATATATTTTCTGTCCTTCCATAGACCTCTGTGCATCTCATGTCACAGTTCCTTCCTTATGAAGAGTGGCTTTTGCTGGAAAATAATTTTTTTAAGCTTGGAGAGCTACTTCAGTTTTGGCTCTAGATTAGCCTAGAAATGTAACCTGAGTGATTTCTTGAACTACAACCAATATCAGTAGTGTCCATGAGTGCAACATCTGGTCAGTCCCTAGAGGCTCATGAGGAAGTAGTATATCATGGATGAGAACATGAGCTTCCAGAGAGTGTGTTTTCAAGCCTTTGAGACTTGTATGTCAATCACACTGGGGTTTTTAATGGCAGTAGCCATGTTCCCCGTGCTGTTGGACATAGAATAAGCCATCTCATTGTCCCACCAAGGAAACTTGAATGATGTTGGGGGTTTGGGATATCAAAAACTGTGACCCTATAACTTTATGATTTCAGCAGGGCCTTCCCCAGGTCCTGTTTGGTGGGAATGAACGATGCTGGGGCTTATAACATCAAAAGTTCCAATCCCAGTACTGGAGAATGTAAAGAAAACCTTGCTCAGTTCCTATAGGAGTAAATTCAGGTTGCACTTGGGGCTGTGCACTGGCAAGCATGAGTCTAGAGCAGTGGGATGTGCGTAGGGTCTTCCCCAGCCCCATATTGTGAGTTTAGATTACTTCTGAGGAATCTAGAACTAAGAACTCCAGTAGCAGAGCTGCCAGAAAAGTAGGGTACATTGCCCAAGACCCACAGGAAACATGTAGATTGTGCTTGGGCAATGTGCCTTGACAACCATGGACCTTCTGCAACAAAATGAAGGTGGGCCCTTCCTGGAGACTCCTAGGACAAGCACAGGAGCTGGAGAGTCTATAGTGACAGCTCCAGAGCTGCTGGATGTATCAACCAACTTACTTAGGTCCTATGCTTCCTACACAAATTATTCTGGGAATTTTACACTTGCAGGCTTGGGCCTCGAGCAGTGGCAGGCAGTTATATTCCTCTCACAAAGTAAACTCGGGTGACTATAGAATTTAGCTCTCAAGAGTTCTGGAGCTACAGAGCCGAGAGGATGCCTTACCCAGGTCCCATGCGATGATCACAGGTAATACTGGGGATTGTACACTAGCAGGTGCAACATGGATATAACAGAATGCAGGTATGGCCTTCCTCAGTACCCATGGAACTCACAGAACCAACAGTCTCAGGTAGCTGAACTCAAGAGACCCTGTGCAATATAGTTTCAAGAGTCACTAGTTATAGCTCAGGTCTCACATGATGCTGACAGTTGTGCACTCCCGAGTGCAGTCACACAACAGAAAAATGCAGTTATGATCTGCCCCAGGCTTCACATGGGAGCATAGATGTCCTAGGACTTCTGGAATGAACAGCCACAGTCTCAGGCCTGCATGAGGCTGTAGGGTCCTTATCCTGGTCTTGCAGAATAAGTATTAGTTATGCTGATGGGTGTGTACTGGCAGCTTCCAGTCTGCAGCAGAGGAATGCAGAAAGTGCCCTCCAAACTCCACTAATGAGTACAAGTGACTGCAGGGATTATAGCAGCAGTGGTCTCAGTATCAGAGCAGTAAGACATGGAAGAGGCTGCTCCAAGGACTCAAGAGGCATGCAAGGAAGATACTGGGGTTTGTGTCCTGTTTACCTACCACCCTGTGTAAGAGATGCAAAAGCAGATCTTCCCAAGTCTGGTCTTCTGAGTTTATGTGCTAGATGCCGCAGTGCCAAGTTCCAGGAAGCAGATCCACTCTACACATGGATGGTGTAGGGTGAGTATGCATAGCTCAAGGGCTTGTGGCCAGCAACCCTGCAGGTGCAGGAAGCAGAAGGGCTGGCAGTCTTCCCTGAGAGGGGCCCTGGCTCTGATTGTGATTGGGCTGCCTGCTGTCCTCTAAGCCAGAATGAAGCTTAGCAGTGACTGTGCTGCAGAATCTGTGTCTAGGCTTTTGGATGGGAGAAAGTAGCATAATTTTCTTTTTGGGGAGAGAAAAGCAGTTACCAAGACTCCAGCCAACTCTCTAAACTAATTTTAAATTCAGTTTGGAGTGTGGGATTCTCTTGTAGTTAAGGGTTAGTTGCACAGGGATGGTGGAGAGTGGGAGTCTCAGAGCTCTCGGCTCCTCATTCTCCTGTCTTTATGTTTAACTTTAAGCTACCAGGAAAGTGTATCTGCTCATTTGCTTTAAGCTTCTAACATTGCCACCCCAATATTTTTTTTTATCGGTTTTAAACAACTTACATATTTTAAAAGCATAATAATAAAAAGGTAGAAATAGAAAGAAAGAAATCTTTCATATGCTGGTTCACTCCAAAATTGGCCACAATAGCCAAAACTGTGCCCAGCAGAAGCCAGGAGCTCAGAACTCCATCCTGGTCTCCCTTGGGAACCCAAGCACTTGGGCCATTTTCCACTGCTTCCCCAGGAGGATCATCAGGGAGCTGGATTGGAAATGGAGCAGCTGAGTCTTGAACCAGATATGGGATGTAAATATTGTAGGCAGCAGCTTAACCTCTCACCATGAGGCCAGACCTTATCAATTTCCTTATCTGGACCTCTCCCTTGAACACTATGCCTAGCTAAATTGCCTAATACAGATCTTACCTCTGTCCAACATTTTCTGGCTATTATCTTACCTCCATCTTCAATTTCTGTCCAACATACCCAGTGTCTTTCCTACCACAGCTAATGGTCCTGCTCTCTTCCTTGTCTCGCTGAATGTAAAGCCTGATTTAGGAACATTGAAAGCTGAATGAAGAGATGACACTGCTATGTACTGCCAGTGAGAATAGGGTACAAGATTTAAATTAGAAAAGCATCTTCAAAAACAATAATCTGAGGACAACCATATGAACATTTTGAGGGCTTTTTGAATGGCTCATTCATACTGTGTTATGTGTTCAGGGAGAGCAACAGGAAAAGCAAAATTGAGCTGGACCCTGAAAAATGGTAAGACCCAAATAGGTAGAAAAGTAAGGGATTTGTCAGTTAGAGAAAATGGCAAGAGGAAACATGGAGCCTGCATGAGCATGACAAGTTTAAGGGATGAAAGGGAAATTTGTTTTTAAAGAGCTTTAGGGTCTTGCTATGAAATATGATGAGTTCTAATGAAGAATAGGCTATTGCAGTCATAAGGACAATATTCTTTTTCATTTTTCTCATTCTTCAGTTCAATCATTTTTCTGCAGATTGTTTATAATGTTTCTTTTAGCATTTCAGAGGACAGATAAATTTAGAAGCTATGATTTAAGCGCTGACTTGTGTATTTATATAGTTCTATAGGACTGTACCTTGCATCTACATAATAATTATTATTGTTCCTTCAATTATCTGTATTTTCAGCTTTGCCTCTGCTAACTCCTTTTCAGCAATGACTGCATCATCACATATACTAAATTCTATCTCTTCTCTGTGCTTTCATAATAAATTCAGCTGCAGCCTGAATATTCTGACTGAGGATTCTGACTGTAGCTCTGACCTAACTTCATTTACAAGACTGTCACAAGTAATTAGGGACAGAGAGAATTTCCCGCTCAGCATCTGGAAATGCAAAGATATCAAGAAGGAGTCTCAAGTGTCATTAGCATCACCTTTCTGCCTGCTTTTTATATCACCCTGTAAAATAGTCTATTTCACAGCCAGCAAGGCCTATTATGGGAGCTGTCCTTCTCTTGCTGGGGGCGACAGATTTTCCCCGCTGGTAGGAGGCAAGAAGCAGGTTCCAGTCCTTGGAAGACCATATTGGTTTTGCTGTCACATTGACCTACCATTGATGCCTATGTGGCATTGGGCAACTTATTTAACCTTGACGTCCCTAATTTCCTCATTACAAATGAATTACTTCTAAAGATTTTGCGAGGTCTCCACAAAGTAATGTGTGTAAAACAACTTGTAATCCGAATTTTATAATACTCCAGAATAGATACAAAAATTGGCTGTTAAAGTTAGATGAGGCAGTGAAAGACTTTGAACTCATAGGATTTTTTATACGAAAAGTGGAAAAACTTTTAATAAAACAAAAAGAAATTATATTATAGCCAAATTTTGTTCATTTGTTGTTTGTTTTACAGAAACAGCAATCGTTTTGTATAAACAGAGGTAAGGCAAAGAATATTAGAAAAGTGAAAATGGGCATGGGTTACTCTTCAGACCCACGATTTAAATCTGGGAAAAATTGCAAGAGTGCACCTGGATACACAATCAAGTATGGGTAAAGCATAAAGGAAGAGGCTGAGAGGAAGATGTCTCTGGCAAATTAACAGCAGTGCCAAGGGTTGTTCTTTTTCAGGTTCTTCTTTAATTAGTGGAGAAATAACAATACATTTTCAGGGCATTTTTGGCTCCTGGAATCCAGTAATGCACACTCAGCTGGATGTTGCCTCTAGATTGTAAGATGAACCAATTTCTTATAACTTAAAATGAGCTTTGTTTTATGCACAAACTTCTTTTGTCAACTTGAATTGACAGTCATCAGGGTTACTAAAAAGACTTCAGGTAAAGATACCCCAAGGTTTTAGGAGGGCTCTAAGAGAAATTTTGGGCATCTCTGTAGTATGGTTGCTCCATGTGTCCTTATGTTCATTCAGCTCTGTGATTACTGTTCTTTCAGTAAAGAAGAAGCACTGATTCTATAGGCATAGTTGCAGTTTCACTGGTCCTACTATCAGGGATCTGGGATGTTCTTTTTTTTCTTCCTGCCTACGGCAGTCAGAAAACATTGTTCAACTGGGCTTGTTCACTCATCACAACCTTGTTTCTGTCAGCTTCCCATGATGACCCACTACCCTTCCTCTGCCTAAGCCACAGCTATAGCAAGAGTTGGGTTACTAAGGAGATAAGCCCACTCTCTGAGTATTTCACTCCCACAGTTGAACCCCTGATTCTAGATAGGGAAACATCTCCAACTTTCCAAACTTTTCAGCACAATACCCTCTTGTTACCATCCCATGTACCTACACACACACACCATTAGAAAAATATCAAGGAAAGCCAGATTCAAACATGCAGATTCAAACCAAAACATGCTACATAAAAACAAGGAAATTTTAAATTATAAAAAGGCAAAATGTGCAAAGAACAGAGCGATATCTGTGGTTCAATGCCTAAAAAAATAACTGAACTGATATTCAGAACCAAAAATGACAAAAGCTAAAAACAGAACTTTGTGAATGCACTGATGGCATGTGAGTAGCACTAGTAAAAAATGAGAACAGTAAGAATGAATTTGGGTAGTTAGATTTGAGACCATGAACAATAATACTTTTACTCCATATTGTAGGCTATAAAAGAGTGTCTCTTTCATGAAATTATGCACATCTATCTCCACATCTATATGCTCCTTTAGACTACTCACTTGTTAAAGGCAAGAATTATTGCTTCTCAATTTTGACCCCTATATGCAGTATATTTTCTTCTGTTCAGCTATTTCTTTTATATACATAAAATCATTTTTGGAAGACTTTAAATTTTTTTTTTAAATTTGGAAGGTATATTTACAGAGGAGAGACAGAAAGGATTTTTTATCTGCCAGTTCACTCCCCAAATGGCCATAACAGCCAGAGCTGAGCTGAATCAAAGCCAGGACCCAGAAGCCTCCCCAGCACCTCCCATGTGGGTGCAGAAGCCCAAGGGCTTGAGCCATCCTCCACTGTTTTCCCAGGCCACAAGTAGAGAGCTGGATCAGAGCAGGTGGGAATACCAGAGCGGCACTCATATGAGATACTGGCATTGCAAGGTGGAGAATTAGCCTGTTGAGCCACCTTGTCAGCCCCTCAGCTGTTTCCTTCTATCTTCACAATAATTCTGTCTGATAGGCAAGGTTACATTTAAACAGACTATTAACAATTATCACCAAAGTTCTTTTCAATGTGGAAAATTATGGAAATACACATGATTTCTGAGCTGTTAGAACATGAGTTGTTACTGAACAGTGTTGAAACATGGAGGTAAGTTGTAGTTATTTGCAAGAATCTTTAAACTGACCATTTGGTTTGAAAACAGTGTTAGAACAAATAAAATAAATTTTCTGTTGTATTTTTGTAGTGCCTCTGGTTGTTTAGGGAAAATGTTCCATCTGTGTAGCACCTTTGTCCAAGGCCCCTCTTGATACTTTCCCATAGATTTGGAGAGATTGAGCATCTTTACAAATCATTTAGTAGTCACTAGTTATGATTCTTCATAAGTCATCTGAAATTAGCCAACTGCAAGCCCATTAGAAGCGAATCATCCTGCCATGTTCACATTGAACTTCTGTTTTAACTTCTTCAGGCTGCCATTGCCTCTCTATTCATGTTTCTTTGCTTGGTTCTCTACTACAGCTGAAGAGACAGGAGCAAAAATGTATTGAAACTTAAGGCTTTCCTTGGCAGAGCCAATCAGAGAATCCAACTTGAAGGAAGTTTGAAAATTATCAAAATAAGGTGGTTGTGGTGTTTATTTATTTTGCCATCAAACTTAAATGATTCATGCTTTTTCATCCTGTAAGTATTCTAAATTTTGTCACTGAATAAATCAAATTGCATAAGAGAGATTTTGTTTCTAAAATGAAAAACAAGGGTAAATATTATAAGGTAGAAAGCAGTGTGATTCTGTGGAGGAGGAGAGAATTCATCTTAACTGTGTATACATTATCCAATTGCTTCATTCCTTAGGCTTTCTGATTGCTTTTTATAATTTATAACTTATAGTTTAATATCTAACCTTGAAATTAAAATGATCCAAAAATAACATAGTAGATTTTTAAACCAAAGAACTGTCATTAACCCACAGCAAACTGTATGCTGTTAATTACTAATTGTTCATGAGGCTAACATAACCCCAGCAGAAGCAAGACAAAAAAAAATTGGTGGAGTAGGGAGAGAGCGCTACAGAGGACTGGAAAAATAAACACCGAGTCAAATGTCTTCATCAAATTCTCTGGAAATGCAGTGAATAAACAGAGCCACCCTGTCTCTCTCTGATTTCTCCTGAGTTGGTAACCTGGATGTGCAAGCTAGACAAACATCAATGACAGGAAAAGGAGAAAGGTCACTGTGTATTTCTGGGACTTAGTCACAAAGAGGTGCTAACTTTTGGGCTCCACATGGACACAAGGTTGGAATCTCAACCAGGTTGTTATTAGGGAGTTATATTTTCTCTTTCTCTGAGTTAGCTCATAGCATGAGTTCTTATTCTCAACTCCAGTGTAGAACTTTAGTTTTAATCATAAAAGTCTTGGATCTATAAATTATTCAGACAATATAGAAATGAATAAGATAAAGTTTATTATACTTGGATTCAAGGTTATGATTGGGAAAAAGATACTGACATGAAGTAATATGTATCAATTATACACACTATGGTGTCCTGAGAAACTGTGATGTGTTAACTTTATGCAACATGAAAATGACTGCACTTAAACTAATCCCATCATCCAATGAAACACCCAGTAGATTGGGCCCGGCACTACAGTCTAGTAGTTAAAGTCCTCACCTTGCACGCGAATCCGTCTGTGAGACCTGGAAGAAGCTCATGGCTCCTGACTTTTGATTGGCTCAGCTCCAGCTATTGCGGCTGCTTGGGGAGTGAAACAATGGGCAGAAGATCTTTTTGTATCTCCTTCTTGATGTATATCTGCCTTTCCGATATAAATAAATAATTTTTTTAAAAGTCAGTGATTAGTTATTTAAGCGTATTTAACATTTTTGTTGTCTCTGTTAATTAAAGACAATTTCTTGGAATAGGTACAAGGAGATGAGAATTACATCCAACACAACTGGAATCAAAGTTTTAGATGCAAGTAAAGCAGCTTCCAATCTCCTCCTGTCCCTCTGTTGAACAGGGCTGATGTTCTTGGCTCCCTTTAAGGTATCAGATGGAAATCACTTTTGAGCAACCCTCGTAGGTGACTAACCGATTCATTATCCATGACCAGCTCATATATTTATATACTTTGTTTGATCTGGAGGACATTTGGGCCTGATGGGCCATTTTATTGACTCCATCATTGACCATCATGTGTGGAATTTAACTAAGCAGATATATTCTATGTTTTGTGAACACTCCTCCTAGCTAAAGCCAGCATTTATTCAAAGCAGCCAGTCACAGGCTGCTGGTCCTCTGTACTCTGATCCTTGCAATACGAGTTCCTTTAATGAAGTCAGACATATTCACTTGTTCATGGCTCCTGTGCGATCAGTCAAAATGATTCAGAGCTGTAATCTTAATATGCCAATTATTTTCTAAAGAAAAGCTCAAGACTGCTTTGCATGCCAGAAAATAATTTGTGTCTATTTCAGAAATTACAGATTCTTTGCACTGGATATGAATGTTCATTCTCCAAGAAAGCCTGGTATTTATAAGGGAGCAGGAGTTTAATGTTGCTTAAAAGAAAATTAGTTCTAAAATTTTTGCAAGTTCTTCATTAGAAATAATTTTTTCATTTCATTAGTTTGTCGATTGTTAGTGTGTCACCATTAGGTTGGGTGAGCTGCATCCAGCTTTACAGTTTCATGACCCAATAACAGAGGCCAGCACGATGGCACTTGTGAGCTTATGTACAGTTTGGCAGTAGAGAGCTTAATCCAGAGGAAGAGGTAAGCCTGATCCAGGCTCTACAACACAGGACTCATTTATTACCATTAATGAACTCACCATTTTTTAATAAAAAGTAATCTCTAGGTTTAAATGATTTATTTATTTTATCTTAAAATATCATTTATTAGGTTTTGGCAAATATTCTTGAAAAATAAATCCACTGCCTCTAGAGATAATGTGGATAATGCTTTATCCTCCATAGAGTTTTGTATTACAATCAAATGCTAAGTAGCCTGAATGAGAGGAGTGTGAAGCTAACTCCTCCTTTGTGCTTTGCTGCAGGGAAGGACTCTGAGGATTAAGACATGATGAACATTCTCCTGGTGTGCTTTATGAAACTGTCTGAATTAAGTTTTATGATCTTGAAAAAATATCTTTTGTTTTTTGTGATGAGAGATTGGGACAGGTTAGACAAATGTCAACATCTGTGTATCTTATGTTTGTGCTGCCCTAATATACACATGATTTGACTCAATTTGTAAATTTTGTATTATAATAAAAATTTTTCATAAGACAATTTAATAATGTCCCTTGTTAACTAATATCTACCTAATAGTCTACTGTATAATTATGTCATAACATACTTAAGCTTTGTTTACAGTCAAGCACTCTACGGATTCTGATATTTTGCTGTAACAGACAATGAACATCGCTTTTTCATTAATTTTTTCTGTAATTGATTGGTTACCTGTTCTATTCCAGACACTAGGCAAGCACTGAGAATAGCAATGAACATAATATAAATTTCAGTATCCCTCTCTGATTTTTCTTAGGAAATGTTGTTGGAAATAAAATCTTATTTTATTTCAGAGGGTTCAGAAGGACTGAGAATCTTTCATGCTCTTTATATCCATATCATGAAGCTATTTAGAAACATGCCAATCTCTGCATCCTCAGTAATAAGTGACACAATTCAATCAAAATACAATGTTTCTTAAGTGTCTGCATGAGTCTAAAAACATGTCCACCCACTGGAGACTCGGTTCTAAGAAACAGGTTTCTCTTTCTATTATCAGGAGCATACATTACAGTGAAAAAGCCACATCAACTCATTCAGTGTGGTGAAGTCATTTTAGAAAGATAGGAAATGGGGATGGGAGAGGTAGAGAAAGAATGTATCTGGTGGTATTAATATACCAGGTGATACACTCTTACAAAATACAAATTATGTCCTGAAAGGAGGTAAGATCTAAGGATAAGTATCAAAAAGATTTATGATAAAGCAACATCCTAATATAATTCCATATTATTTTAATCTGCTATTTGATATCAAATTATCAAGTATGAAATAAGACACTTTATCAAAAATGGGTCACATAGAAAGAGAAGAAATGGAGAGATGAGACTGAACTCTTTGGTTGTCACAATACCATGAGATTAAATTTATTAAAAACAATGATGAATGCAAAACCCAGTCCATTGATTAAGAAACTTATTTTAGTGTGGCTTTATTTAAAAAAAAAAAAGACCTTCTTTTGAGTTTTGAGTTCATGGAACCATAAATTACTTCCCATGTTTCTTTTCATAGATTAAGAGCCTATTGCTCAGGCCTTTAAAACAAAGGCAATAAACGCAATCTAACTGTGCAAAATGTCCCTAAGCAGTGTGTTTTTTTTTTTTTTTTTAAGATTTATTTTTATTATTTTTTCATTGGAAAGGCGGATATACAGAGAGGAGAGACAGAGAGGAAGATCTTCCGTCCGATGATTCACTCCCCAAGTGAGCGCAACGGGCCGATATTATGCCGATCCGAAGCCAGGAGCCTCTTCCGGGTCTCCCACGCGGGTGCAGGGTCCCAAAGCTTTGGGCCGTCCTCGACTGCTTTCCCAGGCCACAGGCAGGGAGCTGGAAGGGAAGCGGGGCTGCCGGGATTAGAACCGGCGCCCATATGGGATCCCGGGCGTGCAAGGCGAGGACCTTTAACCACTTGCGCCACCGCGCCGGGCCCAGCAGCAATGTGTTGTTGATGTTATATTTAGGGTTGATCAGTGGCAGAATAAATGGAAATGAGTCCCAAGCCAAGAAAAGGCAATTAGATTACGTTCCAGAAGTCAAGAGATAGAAAACTACTCTGGGATCCCAGAAAAAAATAACTCTGGAACATCTCCTAGGGGAATAAAAGGTTTGAGTACCTCAAATCAGGTGAGGCTGGTACCGACAGAAGACTCCCGGCAAGACGGCTCAGAGATACAATTCCTGTTTCTGGAGGTCTAAGGGTTCAGGATTGCCATTTTCTTAAGAATTCTACTACAACTAATACCTGTGATAGCGGCTACTATTTGTGAATTTGTTGCTATCTGCATGGTTTTACACACACAAACTTCTAATATCCCTCAAAACCTAGGGGAGGATAGTCTACTGATTCCTTTCCAGGGCAAAGAAACCAAGGCTCAGAGGGTCTTGACTGCATAAGAGAGGACTATCCAACAGAGGATAGCAGGTCCTGACTTTAAGAACTTTGAGTGAGTTATTGCTCAAGTGTTTTCTCAAATAGTCTAGCTTCTGAATCTAAAAGTACAAGGGGTCGGGGTTAGGAACATCAACAAGGAGACTGAGCATTAAATGGATGAGACTGGACTTAAACATCTTTTATTTTTTATTTTTTTTAAATAAAATTTAATTTAGCATTCTTTACATAGTTAATTAGGGTAAGAAGGTTCAAGGGTTACAGGAAAGTGGATAATACTAGTATGTTTTCCATATTGTTACCTTCATGTTTAAAGGGGGGTATTAAGGAAGAAGGCCCACCCAATTTCCCACCCTCCCCAGGTCCCGGATGTAGGGCATGCTCTGAGGTTCTTGCTCAAGTGGTTTTGATATTGCAACAGTTATGAATTGCTGTCAATCTTGCCACTCCAAGCACTATGCGGTCTTTGAAAAATCCACTGATTGACATAGTCCACCATAGCGGAGATGGTTGGTTGACCTGTTCCGTCTTCTCTCTTTTTCGTCAGGGTTCTGAGTCCAGCATTTAATTAGGAAGATCTCCAAAGAAACTTCTTGTATGTGCTAACAAGTACAGGGCCTGGCACCGTCCATTGCTCCAATCAGCTGGTGGTTGCAATTGCTGGGTTGGTTCTGTTCTCACTCCGACTTCTACTGGAACCAATGGATGTTGCAGTCCAGCCTGGTTCTGCCCAGCACATACTTGGCCCTCACATAAACCAGTGGGAGCTGCAGCCTAGTTGGAGCGACCCACAATAACCCCCACCAGGCCCACCCCCTACCCTGGTTTGCCAGTAAGTGTAGCAGTAATCCAGTCTGTCCCACACCCCATTCCACCCCAGCCGCTATCTTAGTTTTATGTCCTCCTGTGGAAGTGGTGACCCAAGAGGGATGAGCCCACTATTTCCCTCCCAGGCCTCTCCCACTCCCAGATTCCAGCTGATGCTGTGTCTAAGCCCAAACAACCCTTGCCCACTTTAATTTTGTTTGCACCAGTAGGAATAATCAGCCCAGCCCGGCTTTTCCCTGATCTAGTCCACATGAGGTGCACAGGTGTGGTAGCTCTGCCTAGTCTGGTCTGCCCCCACCCCAGCTCATGCTTTCCTGCAGAAGTAGCTGTACTGCAAAGGAACCCTCCCTTATTCCCCTGCCAGCTCTGCCCACTTCCTTTCTTAATCTCAGGCTGGTTGGGCACTGCGGTCCCTTCCAGTACAGGCAACCTCACCTCGGCATTCCATATTGTGCACTAGTCTTTGTTGCGACCGACCCTGGGTCGACCCACACTGGTGCCTGGATTTGCCAGTGGATGACGTGGACAGCTTCAGCCTGGTCTTGCCCCCACGTCTGCCAATTGTATGCCAGTGTGTAGCTTTCCATGGCCTTTTCTGGGCTGTTACCTATCATGTTGCTTGCGCTTACCTGCCGGGTCTGTGTCCTGCCAGAGGAGTTGCCTGGGCTCCTCCATCAGAACCTCTCCCAATGCCAGGTTTCACGCTTACCAGTGGGTCCATGAGTCAACCCTACTCAGTCCACCTCCTGTCATAGCAGGAACTGTGGCTTTTCCTGACTGGCCTTCCACCCAATCTGGTTCTTGCTGTTGGATGTTCCAGCCCAGCCATGGTTTGTCCATACCCACGTATGGCTCACACATGGCTCAGTAGGGGTTTGAGACTTGCCTACTCCATCCCACATCTGCCCTGGTCCTCCAGAACACCAGCGGGAGTCGGGGTCCAGCCCGGTTCTGTGCATCCAATCCCAGTCCACACTTGTGCCAAGGGAGACTACAACTGTTTCCAGATCAGAACGCAGCCCCGCTTCCAGGCCACTCGCCTCTTGGTGGGAACCTCAGCCCAGCTAGGGTTGCCCCCCTTAGATCCCCAATCGGGTCTGTTCCCAGCCATAGATCACTTGCCTACCAATGGATGCTCTGACTCAGCTTGGCACAGCCCCTCCCCTGTCCCGAACGCTGCCTTAGACACTATGGCTTAGCGTCCCTAGCTCCCGCAGACCAGTAGGTACAAGAGCCTAGCTCGGCATGACCTCTGCTCCCTCCTGGTTTCTAGTTTTACTTGTGGGCTAAGGTTTGCTCAGTTCTGCCTGATCTACTCTGTTGCATTACCAGTTGACACATTAGCCAGCTGTTGGAGCTACTTTTGCAGGACAAGCTGGGTTTAAATAACCCAGGCCCAAGGTCGCGCCCCTCCCAAATTCCATTCACCGCCCCATGAAGGCGGCGGGTGGGTCCCAGACCTGCCCAGTCCCGGAGGCCTCCCCCCTCGGTCTACTCACCCTGAAGGAAGCGGCCCCCGGAACCCAGCAGGCCCGGGGAAAACAGTTCACCACATGCACATGGCGGCTGTCCGGGAAGAATCAGTACAGTATATTTGATGCTTTTTGTGTAACTGCTTGACCCATTTTAATTACTTTTCTAGTAATGTAAGAAACAGGAGAAACGTTCTTCAATGCACAAAATTTGGAAAAACATACAAATAAACACAGAAATAAGCTGTCATTAGCCCTCATCACTTCCAGAGACTCTGCCAACATGTTGGTAAATACTCTTAGATATTACATTTTCCTGGATCTGCATGATTGTAGAAATAGATGATGTCAAAGATAAAGAATTATTAATAGGAAAGAAAACCAAATTTTCTGTACATATTATGGCTGCTACTATGGTAACCAACATTTGCCCTGGATGTGACAAGCAAGCATGCTTGCCAATGAGGAAATGTAACCCAGTGGCATTGTGATAGGGATCTGGGGGTGCTTTTGAGAACTGACTGTGCCCCCAAAGAGGACATAGGACTGATATGTAATGCCCTCTGGTGTGCACATCAAGACAAAAGACCCTTCCAGACCTGATCTGACATGTTTCAGGCCTGAGTTATCACAGTCCTCAGGCCTCAGGGTTCGACCTAGTCGCATGGGACTCTTTGTGGTGTGTCTGCAGCTCCTATGGCCAAGTCTGACAGCAGATCTGTGGGACAGATGCTTTCCAAGTGTCTTATGAATGCACAGAACAGAGTGATCGGGACCTAAGCAATCTTTCCGCAAACCTGTCTCTTTTCACTAATAAATGATTCTTAATGGGCTTAGCCTCTGTGTGGTAGCCGCAATTACCAAAGACTCCATGTAGCAAGCTGCCTTTGTTTTCCCTACAAAACACAGGTTCCTGTCTCCAGCAAAGTCCTCAGAAGCAGGGACTCTGGAGGATGGTGGGACTTCACACTGAGATGTCAGTTAGAGAAGCATTAGACACGGGTGACCTTCAGGCTGAAGAAGCAGGGTAATAAGAGTGTGTCTGGCTGTAGGCTGGTTGTTAGAATCCAAATAAAGAAAGCACTTTTAAAACTGACTGACAGTATCTTTCTAGAATGCTCTGGAGGTAAAACACCAACTAATTTTTTTATAAGAACTTCTGTGAGGTAAAATTTCTCTGAAAATTTTAACATTTTTCTTCCAAAAGAGAAGAATGATATTTTAATTTAAGAAATACATTGTTCTCTAAAATGATATGATGTTTCTTAAGTTTCAACTCCAGTTGAACTGTTGCTAATGATCACATAACAAGTTCTCCAATAGTCCTACTGTATTTCAAAGCCGGGGAAGATAATTGATTAATTAAAACTTCTTAAAAATTCACTCTAGTTTTATTAAGTTGCAGTTGACAAATAAAAATTACATGTATTCGTGATGCTGATGTGTATATATCACAAAATTCATTTCACCAGAGGATTAAATCAAAGTTAGTTACCAGGTATTAGACCAATGAGAACAGGCTGCTTCCTAGAGATCCAGCACACCATGAGAGTGACATAAATAGAAGAGGCAAATGTCAGAATTATAACCTTTGAAATTAGTTCCTAGACAGGAACATGGGAGCCATGAGTTTTGAAATAAACAGCTACAAAAATTATGCTTAAGATGCCAACAGGCTTCACTTGTCCTTCCTGTACATGGGTGTTACAGCTCTTTTCTATAGTAACATCATAGGGACCATAAACTTCCAACAAGAACCTGAAGGTTTGGAGTCACTTGCTCTGTTGCGGATTTCCTCATGAATAACTGGGGCGCATTCCAAGACAGTCATTGTTTATCCAGCTTACACTATTTTGTCAGAGAGTTTGAAAAAATGAAGAGATCAACTGCAGTAATAACTTCTAACATGTGATGTATTCATCTGTACTGTCTGTCACTAGGAGAAACTACGGAATGAGGTTCTTAACCAGGGCTCCCCCAGATCCCTACAGCATCCATTGAAAGAAATAAAGAGGGAGGGGGTTTCTAGAAACTGAGGTGGAAAAGAGGTCTTAAAAAGCTTAGCTTCAGGGCCACTGCTGTGGGGCATAGTAAGCAAAGCTTCAGTCTACTGAACTAGCATGCTCTACAAACACCAAATTGAACCTTGGCTGCTCCACTTCTGATCCAGCTTCCTGATAATGCATCTGGGAAACCAGTGGAGGATGGCCCACATACTTGGGTCCTTGCAGACACATGGGACATCCAAAGGAAGCTCCTGGTTCCTGGCTTTAGATCTGTTAACCTGCTGTTATTGCAGCCATCTGGGGAGAAACCTCTCTCTCTCCTCTCCTCTCTCTATTTGTAACTCTGCCTTTCAAACAAATACATCTTAAAATATATATTTATATATTTAAAATATATAAATATATAAAATAAACACATATATTAAATACATATATCAGCTTGAATTTTTTTTAAAAGCTTGGCTTCTGCAGTTGCCACTTCGCACTTCCTTCCAATTTAATGCAACAATCCAGAGTACTATTAGCAGTATCTGTGCCTTGTTCCCAGTGGAAATTTAAAAATTTCATACTATATCTCAGTCGTCGCAGCTCACAAAATACAATTTATACCCATCATTTCAAAATCAGGATAGTTCTGTGTTAGTGTAGTTAAATATTTAATGCCTTAAATAGGTAGTTATTTACTGCATTTATTAAATAGCTAGTTATTAGATGCATTCATAAGAAAACATATATTCTTGCTATAAATTTATAATCACAACTTAATCATAAGAAAACAGATAATATTCAAATTGAGGAGCACACTATAAAAAGTATTCCTCAAGTGTGTTATGGTCAAAGAAGACTAAACACAAATAGCTGTCTACTGTGTGGGGCTCTACAGCACAACGGGTGTTGGTGGTAAAAAAAATGCTGACACTCATAGTGCATGGTTTAGTTCAGCATACTGTAGCAATCCTAATTTTGACAAACGTGGCATGGCTATTTAAGATGCTAACATTAGGGGAGTTGAATGAGGGCAAACCGAAAGGCCCATGTTACTTTTGCAACCTTTCTACAAATCACATGTTACTGCAAAACAAAGTCTAAAAAATTATATTTGAGGGGTGGGGCATTGGGCAGAGCAGTTTAAGACACTTGGTTGTGGCGGCTGGCACCCACACTGAGATGCCTAGGTTCAAGTTTCAGCCTGGCTCCCAATCTTAACTTCCTGCATCCTGCAGTTTTGGAATGAATTGCTGTCATCCACACTGGAGAACCAGATCATGTTTCTGGCTGGTGAATTCAGCCTCTGCCCGTCCCAGTCATGGCAGGCACTTTGGAGACTGAATTAGCAGAGGGGAAATCTGTCTGTCCAGTTGTCTCTCTGCCCCAAATACAGAAGTAAAATAAAAATTGCACACATAATGAATACTTAAGTAAATAATGATAACACATGGAATTCAAAATAATAATAAAAAAACTATGTTTTTCCTGTCATAATCTGTATTTACAGTATTTTCATCAAGGTATTTGATAAAGGTATCAATAATTGTTTTCTTTTGATATTCTATGTACTTTTTGATTTTGAAATTTATCTTGTGAAGGGGCCCTCAAATTACTGAAAAGATTATGCCAGACAGGAGGAGCGACAGACTAGAAGCATCTGAAAGTTGCAGCTTCCGTAGGCCACAGTCGCTGGATTTTGATCTATGAGGAGCGTGTGGTCAGCAGAACCTCTTTACATTGGCCTTTGCATTTAACAAGTTGGCTTGAAATCAAGGCCTGTTCTTCAGTGTCCTTCAGTTGGACACTGCAGATTTGTGGTGAATGAAAAGCCTACCCAGAATGGCAGGCAGAATCCACATGGTGTTCGCTGCTGGCTGTGAGGCACATCCCCCTGCCATTGGACGCTAGCATCTGGCTCCTCTCCCAGCACAACAGTGCCCGAGGCTCACCATGGCCTCCCAAAGCACATTTGTTTGAGCTTGGGTCAGGGCTTAAATTATTAATCATTTCCTGAGATATTTGTCTCTCAGATTCATTTCCAAACCACTTTCACATGCATGCGGAGGCTTTGTCCTTCCGCCAGACAATTATGCAAAAACAACCTTGTAGATGTCACCGCCACCTCCGCAGGTGCTGGCGCCTGAGCCAGATCAACAGAAGAATCTCACTGGAGGAAATGTGGTAAGATGCTTTTAAAGCTGGATGTTTATGCAAACGGTTGTAAAATACAATAGGCAGAAAAGAGACAGAGAGGTGCCAAGCAAGAAAGGCAGGAGGAAGAACACGACTGCATTGTCAAATTTAGTCTAAAGATAACTACAAAGTCTGTTTCTTCCCCTTCTGTGAGGGCCAGGCATCTGGACACTCAAATTTGTGCCTTCTGTCCTCAAGGGGCAATTGAGCTCTTACAGGAATAAACTTCAGTGACTCAAAATGGAAACAGGAGTTTGCTTTACCCCGTGCTAAAACAACTCGCTAGAAATCATCTAATAAAATCTGGTGAAAAGGAACATGCTGTTTGCTTCTGTGGCAGTGAATTATGGTTTGGTCAATGTGTACGGAAGTGAGGCAATATGAAATCTCTGCTGTCCAGAGATTGGCAGTGTTACACAAGGCTTTCCCTGATTAGACGCTGCCTCTCAGCCTTCTGGGGCAGGACTGCCCTCGAGCCTAGCCCTTGCTTGACCAGCTAACTGCCATGATGTCTCAGCTGTGAGAGCAGTTATTATCTGGGCTAGGTGGGACTGTGTATACAGATTCAGAACTGAAAATAGCCAACAGGCAAGTCTTAAAAGCATTTGGATATAAGTGTTCACTGAGGGTTTGGAAACCTCTCATCTGGGGATGTTGAAAGAGCTGTTTGGAGGAATTCCTGGTAATTTTTATTGGGTCTGTAAAGAGGTTTACGATTTTTTTCTAGGCCATCAAGAACCTTTCATGCATACCATGGGGCTTATCGTTTCTCGATGTGTTTGTTCTATTCAACAGAATTAAAAATGAAGCAAACACATCTTAACTGTCAAACACAGGCACTCTGGAACTGAATGCAAGGTGATGTTAAATACCCATCATGTGCTAGATGTCCTACTAAGTACTGTAGATGTACTACTTTCTTTAATCATTGTTATGTTCTTAGAACTTGAAGCCTACTCATCTCATCTTATAAATACTAGAGGGGTTTTGTCAGTGGAGGAGAGTATGACTTTTTCTAGGCAGCAGCAAGTCAAAGAGAGCTGAGTATTGTAGCAGACACCCTGTTTTCCAGAGCTTGGCACTATGAGCTCTGATCTGGTTGGAAACTGCATTTCCTTTGAAGGAAACCATGTTACTTTTTCCTACAAAGAAAATGATCAGACAGTAACTGTCTAGACAAGATGCCATAAACTCACATCAGGTTTAAAAGCTATGATGCCTTTTTCATTGTATAAACCTGCTGTGAATAATCTTCCACATGACTATATTACAGAAAAGAGTTAAAATGCCTGTGAATTTATGTTGAAGAGGATATAAGGATTTCCAGGCCAGAGAAAAAAAATTTAAAGATTAGAGAGAAAATGTTTAGAGAGGACTTCTCTGAATTAATTAACTGGTGACATTTCTGAAATACTAGTGCTGGTAGAGATGGAGAATAAACATCTCATTAGGAATTCCTACCCAGTAAAGGGTGAGGGATGGATGGCAAGTTCAACCTCAGGGCAGCAGGTTTGGGTAGTGCTCCAAGGAAAGCAGTGGGTGGCAAAGAAGAACCTAGAAACTGAAGATCAGAGGTCAGATGTGGAGCACTGAGGAGCCCAGGGGAAGACCATGGCACTGGGCTCCTTGGCTCTCTTCCATCCAGAGAGACCCGTAGAAAGGAAGGTAGTGATTGACAGTCCAGGTTTGGAATTTGAAGAACTGCGTCCAAATCTCTACTCTGCCATATAACAATGAGAAAGCCACCTCAGCCCCTTGGTGTTTAATTTTCTTGTTTTGAAGTAGGATTGTGACGTTATGATGTCTATAGTTTCCATGCGGCTCAGTCACTAACATGCATGAAAGAACACTGTGGGGTTCCTGGTGCACAGTAAGTGCTCAGAAATGGTGTAAGTTGCTTTATCATGTCTCCTGACTTAGCTTCTCCACCATAGGACTGAAAAGAATGAAGGAAGATGGGGGTGAGAGGAAGAAAACAAATTCACAACATTTAAACTGATATACAACAGGATAAAATACCAAATTGTATCAAATCTATAGGAGTCAGGCTAATAAAAAGGTGCAGGTTTTCACAAATGTTCTCATCTTGTTCTGTAGTAAGTTTATGCAATATATAAATGGAATAACTATCAAGTTTCTCAAACTTTGTTTCCCATGAGGTTCCACATCCTTCAACATTACATTTAGAAAAACACCTCCCTTGTGGATATAGAGTAGTTCTAATGCCCATCTCCTTCCAATACATTCAAACTAATGAGTAAATCAATACTCAGTAGGGACAGTAAATGCTATTTGTAGTGGTGCAGGCAAAAGCATCCAGGAAAGGAGGGAGGGAGAGAGGGAAGGAAGAAGAAAGCAAGAAAAGGAGGAATGGAGGGAGGGAAGGAGAAAGGGAGCAAGGAAAGGAAAGAAGAAAAAAGTGAGAGAAGAAACCATGAAAATATCCATGGAGGTGAAGAAAGGCTAAGTGGAGAGGAGAGTGCAGGAGTGTATATCTTGTCTCACATACTTGGCCTATTAGGTTTGTTCCCCACAGCTGTGACTGCCATGCTGTTCTTCCACACCACAGCTGACAGCAGAAGCAGCTGAGGGCTGACCAAGATTGCCTTAATCTCTGCTACTACTCAGCTTGGACTTCCAGGAAGTGGATCGCTTCTTGTATTTGATGCTTTGTGCAGATGCCACAGAAAGAAGATCCATCATTTCTGGATCAACATTTCCTGAATATGCTCTCTTTTGCCACTTGGGATTAAATACCCAATGGAGGAGCTGGTGAGCTGGTGACACCTGCAGACTTGGAGGTCTAGCAAAGAGGACTCTATGACACCCGCTTGTCACCTTACAATGTCCCTCGGGACAGCTCACATTCAGGTTGAGAGTCAGCATCACTGGGTCAGTGCTGTTCATTCAGAGGAGGGTCTAGAAGAGAACTGTGGGCGGTGAGGGGTTGCCGTTGTCCATACTGGAGGTGCACCAACACTAAATCACAGCACACTCCTACCCCTCGGAAGGCACTGGTTGATGAGTCAGCCATGTGATCACTTCAGAACTCAGTGGCATAGTGGCTAAACAGATCCCAGGAATGATGCTCACTTGCCAAGTATACTGGGTGCCCGGCAGTATTCTCAGGTCTCCTGAGGGTGTTTCATGTAAACTTCGTGACCACCCTATGAGCTAGACATGGCTTTCATTTCCATTTACAGATGAGGATACTGATCTTAAGTCAAATTTGAAGCCCATATCTGGGTAGATGGAAATGTTCCCCTTGTTGGACTCCCTCAGTTGGTACAAGGAATAGAATTAGTTTTAAGAATGCTGCTGGCTGATTCTTACTATCTCATCTCTCTTTTTTTTTCCCCCTTGCAGATCCCTAATTCGTACAACCTTTCAATGTAGTTGTACTACTAAGGCTCAGCTTCCCATACACTTTTACAAATAGGATGGCTGCAGTTGAGTTGATACAACCAAAATTAACATTCTCCAATTTTGGTTCAGAGCACACAACTAGGGGGAAAAAAAACCCACAAAACTTGAACCACTCTCCACTAGGTTCTGATACATGTAAGCTACATGGAAATGACCATATTTTCAACTTTACCACTTTCCTGTTGCCTTCACATTGAAATTAAATTAATCTGGTAAGGATTTGACATAAGTAACCACTGACAACAAAACAAGGCAGAATATAATACTTCAAATGTCTCCTGGATTACTATGGGACCACAGAAAGTATAGAGGGATTCTGATGACACATCCTAGGAAGAGGATGAAGACACATTATAGAAGGAGGCAGGGAGAACTTCCAGGAGGCAAAGTTACCACAAGCACATACACAGAGGTTTCATGAGGATCCTGGGAGCACAATACGCTCATGCGTCCACTCACAGCGCAGGTGTTTCTCGCATTTATCAAACAACCACATATTTCCTTTTCAATAAGCCCATCACCTTGTCCACTCAAGCTTCTCTTCTCCAGACACTGCAGATCACAAAAGAAGCTCCTTCCTGCCTTTGATGGAAGATCCCTATCCCTAAAGCATTCTCAGGCAAATCCCTGAACAGAAACAAAAAGCTCATCTGCATAGTACCATGGTCCCTCTCTGCCTCCGGATCTGCACCCGTGCACTCAATCAATTATAAAAGGAAAATGTTCGGCAAAAGTTCCTGTGCTGAGCAATTGCAGACTGTTTTTCTTTTGCTGTTAGTCCCTGAACAGTACAGTAGAAAAGCCATTTGCCTAGCAATTACATCATATGAGATTTTTTAAGTAACCCGGAGATTATTTGAAGTCTAGAGGAAAATCTGCGTAGGTTACATACAAATACTGTTGCGCATAAGCCTAGGTATTTGGGCATCTACAGATTTTGGCGTCCACAGGGGTGCTGGAGCAAATTTCCCAAGAATGGGTAAAGATGATGGTATCTCTCTGGTTGCTAATGATGCAGCTCAATTCTCACAGTGTGCCTCTTGGGACATAAACCCAAATGGAATCACTCCCCAAAAGGGGTAACACAACCAGACCCTGGGGAAGCCCTTGCATCAGGATGCACCCAGGGTTCAGGACAACTGGACAGTGTCCTAGCCTGCTCCTGAGTGTGATGTCTGTCTCTCCCAGACAGAAAAACCTGTGGCTGATGGCACTCCTCAAATTTTTATCACTTCACAAAGAGGTAAAGAATTCCCTCTAATTTCTTTCTCTGGTAGAAAAATTCTTCATCATAGCTTGGATCAATCAAAGGCCCGAAGGAATAATAAGTCATCCCATGTTGTCAATGGGATCATGGGGTTTGGCCACACTTGATCATATTACCTAAAAGAGTGGAGGAACAGAGCAGACAGGACCCTAGGTATCTATGATACTTTCACCATTTTTTATCATCCTCTCAGCACAACCTCTAAGGCAAGTACATAACTGCATTTACTGAGGATTAAATTATATCTCAGATTTTTTTTCAGGACTGCCTATTTCATTCCATTTTAATGTTCAGTTCCTCGGCTAGATTTCAAATGCCCCTTCTTCCCACTTGGTTTACCCACCCTCTTTCCTGCACCTAATCCTTTCCCCTGCCTCCTCCTGTGCTTACTTCCCTGGCTCTGCTAATTCAAGCTGCCTTACCTTTCTTCACTCAAAAACGTTGTTAGCTAAAACCTACTTCGTCCTCTTGTCCTGCTTGTACTTCCTAATTAGCACATCTTCTGCAAGTTATTAAACCAGGTTATAACAGCAGTAGTCATCATGCTGTCTTGTCGACTAGATATTTAATTCTACAATTTTATTCCTAGATTCTAGACCCTTATTGGCAGGGACCCTATTTTATTCTTCCAGTAACTCATATCACAATGTCAGGTGTTCCAATTAGGATTCTGTGGTAAATAAACACCTCAAAATCTAGAGGCTTTAGATAACAGCCATTCTGGGGGGGTCATGCTTCTGTGAGTTGAGAATGTGGGCTAAGCTTGCCTGGAGTGGGGCTACTCCTATAGTTTGTAGTCAGTGTTGACTGGGATGAAGGAGTAGACAGGTAGCCCAAGTTTATTTACATGGCAGTAGCAGCATCTCAAGAAAAGGGAGAAAGGGGAGGTCCCATTATGCAAACATTTATCACCTTTGACCCATAGACCAAAGCAAGTCACATGATTAGGATCAGCAGCTAGAAGGGAAGTGGAACAGCTAGGACACAAACCTGCATCCATATGGGATCCCCACACTTGCAAGGAGCGGATTAGCCAACTGAGCCATCACACTGGGCCTGTAAGCTTGAATTTCTTCTTACTCAGGAAGGAAAGTAGAAATATCCTCAACAGTGACCCAAGTCATCTGAGCTATGTACTTTATCTTGACCACACAGGCATCATGATTCCTTATCCTGCACCTTGTAAGACATTCATGTGTCTGTAGACATATTCATATGTCTTCCTCAGCTATCAGTGACCTTAAAGGATTGTGTTTATTCTGATGGACTTTGACCTTATAAAGCCCTTGTAAAGCCCTTGAGTGTTCCTTGTCTGTTCTGTTAATATGAAAAAATATATTATCCTGGAGCCCAAGGAGGGTTGGGCTTGATATACAAGGAGGGAGACAGAGTAACTGAGCAAGAAATTTGGAAAGGGCACATTTGTGTTAAAATTATGGTTCTGCCACTTGGAAGCTATTTTCTTAGCCAAGTTCATTAACCTATGGAAGCTTCCAATTAGCTCCTATAAATTAAAAACTGTAATACTATAATACTTCTCTTTTACATCCAGAAAAATGTGTGGTGCAGCTGCAATGCTCTAAAACACTGTGAGCTTCTGCTTACATGGCAGGATTTTGTAGTGTTCTCCATCTGAAGTTTGTTTCAGGTGGAGCCATCATAATACCTAGGGTCATGAGATTGCCCTGAGCTGGGACCACCGAGATGGCAGGCTTCCTTTCCTGAAGTGCTTGCTATGTGTCAGCTACAACATTCAAGCCTTTGCGTGTGTGATTTTGGAACCCTGTCAACAACCTCCTATTTTTCTACTCCTCACTCTTCATCACTGTGGGCAGTTGATTAGCCAAGTGTCCTTGAAAATGTTTGCAGCTGCTGACTTGTAGCTCAGGAAATCAAGACTTGCAGGAGGTGGAGGGTGGGGCGGGGAAGACAGAAGAACTGGGCTAAAAACTAAAGCACTGTGTTGTCTGGAAAGACTGAATGGCATGAAAATGCTCTCAATCACTGGCTGTGCCACATTAAAATGTCTGAGCTAAGAAATGTTCACGAAAAACAAACAAAAAACAGTAAAAGAAGTGTTCATGGTTTTAACGCCAATTTTATATCCTACGGTGCATTTTAATTTGCTTTCCAGTGAAGTTGGTCATTCCCAGTTTTTGAAGACCTAGCAGTTCTATCTATCAAGATCCTATCAGTTCTCCAAAATACATACGCGATGCTCCCACTTTCTCTGTGCCCAAGTGCCTTCTCCAGCCTAGCCTTCATGTTCAGATTTCTGCTTTTCTCACAGAAATTGGCTGGACTTTGGGGACCTAACCCCGATTTAGAGGAAGAGAGACCTAAAAGATAAAAATACTCACTGGTCCTTTACAACCTGGAAAATGTGTGGTGACAATCGCAATTTTCTCCAGGGCTCTGAGCTGCTGTGTGTGTGTGCTGCTTATTAGCAGTGTCCTGTTTCTGAAATGATAGCTCTGCAGGGCTTTTTTTTTCCCATATCCACATCTTACACTGGCACCACATGCAGCTGTATAAATCTCCGGCCGCTAAATTCTGCTCTGCAACTCCCCAGCCTGTTCATTTATTATTAATTACAGCCATTATTTATCTAGAACCGGAGAGTTTTACGTCAGGGCTGAGCCCTAGCTGGAACATAAAGCAGCTCAGGGAACAGCTTGGCCACAAGGAGCACCAGGGGTCAGTGGTCTTGTGGTTTCCTCCTCCTGCTCCCTTACCAAGGGCAGAGGTGTGGCAAGGAGCTAGGAACAGGTGTAGACAGGAAGCTGAGGGAGGGGCTGGTCTGACGTGAGTTTTTATGTTCTGACAAATTTCTTTTGGAAGTAACAGGAGCAGCCGAGGGGCAGAAGGCACCCTCAGCTGAAATTTTGTACCTGAATATTAGGATATTCTGTACACGGATTCGTTTATTTGTTCCAGAGCCAATAACTGGGCTCAGTTATGCACTAGGGGTACGGAATATTAAGATTCAAGAAGCAGATCTGATCTCTATCCTTCTAGAACTTACATTCTAGGGGCATTCAAGGTCAAAGCTGCAGTTAGGACAGAGGTCTGGGTGTTGAGGTGGGGCAACCAGGGTGGCAGGAAGTGGAACAAAGATGGCAGTTTACTCAAGAGCTAAATCAGCATGAATGTCCTTTCTCATGCAGATCCAATTCATTTCAGCATGTCAGACTCACAGGCTGGCATATTTTCTCTTACTGTGTCTTGGGGAATGAACTCTTACATTCCCAACACACACTTGTATTTAACAAACACTGTACTAGTTTTCTGCACGCCAAGCTTGTTCTGGGGCTCTCACACGTGAACTTATACAGCTGTAACCATTTATCAAGGTAGGTAGTAGCATTGCTTTCATCTTGTAGATGAGAAAATTGAAGCCAAAAGCTAGCCACCTTGAAGGGGATGCAGTTTTATACATGACCTGCATCAAAGTACTTGGAATTCATGATTCCAGCTTCTCAATACATACACTAGGTGGCAGCAGTGATGGCTCAAGGAATTGGATTTCCACCACCCACACTAGAAATCTGGATTGAGTTTCCAACTCTGGGCTTCAGGTTGGCTCAGCACCAATTGTTACACGCATTTGAGGGAGTGAACCAAAGGATAAGGACTCCTTGTCTCTCAAAAGGCTAACTACATAGACAAGAAACTGAAGTTCCAGCGAAATAACTGAAATGGAGATGTCAGTTGAGTAACACTGTGAATTGCTAAATGTCAGTTTGCATTATGTGAATTTTACCTCAGTGCCAAAAAAGGAGGACAGAGAGGCAAGGTCTTCCGTGAAGACAGGGGGAGGGGAAGGCTGAGGAAGTGTCATTTATATCCTGATACAATGGCAACTGGATTCTAATGGAATCTTGCACATGGAAGTTGGGAATTCTGCAGCCTCAGTGCACAAGGAAGTATTCCCAAAGAGTGTCTATTTGAGTTGAGCATACCAAAAATCACACCTGAGGAAACTTTGCAATTGAAGATGGACATGTAAATAAATTTCTACTGGATGCACAGACAGGGTAAGGTTACAAGGCTATGGGTGGGCAGTGTACAGTTTATTGGTGAGTGGAGACAGGAGCTCCAGAGGAAACCACAAGAAGCATCAGAGGAAAAATCTACCCCTAATCAGCAAGCAGAAGGGCAACAAGGTATGGCAAAGGGTTTATCATCCCAAGGTACCATCCCATGCCCCTCCCAGGAATATTCACAACTTAAAATATTAAGCACTGGGCCCAGTACAATGGCTCAGTGGTTATATCCTCACCTTGCATGCAGCAAAAATACCATAGGGGTGCCAACCATGTCCCTGCTGCTCCATTTCCCATCTAACTTACGCTTGTGACCTGGGAAAGCAGTAGAGCCTTGGAACCCTACACCCATATGGGAGACCCAGAGGAAATTCCTGGCTCATGACTTTAGATTGGCTCAGCTCAGGCTGTTGCAGCCACTTGGGGAGTGAACCAACGGACTGAAGAGCTTTCTCTCTGTTCCTCTTTCTCTCAGTAAATCTGCCTTTCCCATAAAAATAAATAAATCTTTAAAAAAAATAGTAAGCATCGTGATGGCCAAAGAAAAGAAATGAACATGCTGGCTTGGCCCAGGTACATTAGGGCTGGTTTTTTTACTAAGGATAGAAGGCAATGGCACTTCCATTGCACTGAGTGGGGTCCTTGTGGTTGTGAGGCCTGAGCACATGACAATGCTGTTCCCGAGTTCTTTTTTTTTCTGTTTTATTGTTGTTTGTTTGCATAGGTATATTTCTTTGTTGGAATTCCTTTCTCATTAGACTAGGTAAAGAGAAAATAATCCTTTGTGGAAAATAAAAGCATGAATGTTAAATTTTCTCAATTTCAGCAAGTAAGGTGCCATAGTGGGGTTTTGTAGTTCATGACCATGAATTGAGCCATGGCAGTTCAGTTTCTAATTGTCTTCCCGTCCTGTTCCACTCATAATTCATGCCAGAAATGGGAGGACATTCTTTTTTTTTTTTTTTTTGGTCAATGAAGACTTCAATCAGTAAGAAATGTATTTGAGGAGATGAACCTAAAAAAACAAATCAAAATCCATGAGATATGGTTTCTGCTGATCTTTGTTGGTAAGATACATCTCCAGCAGGCAACAAATAGATGGGTTTTGTTTTGTTAATCCAGTTAAATAATCTACGACCTTTGATTGATGAATTTAAGCCATTTACATTCAGAGTTAATATGAATGGGTGGTAATTTGGTTCTGTCATTTTAGCAATGAGTCTTTCATTGATTTAGTTTTCTATTGTTATTTTACTAGGATGTTCTTCACATTTGCCTTTGGTTTTGGTGGGTGCTATTTCTCTTACCTATCAAGAGAACAAACATCTTTAAGTATCATTTGTAGGGCAGGTTTGGAAGAGGCATATTCATCTAACTTTTCTTTACTGTGGAAGAATTTTATTTCATTTTCAAGACAAAGAAAAGCTTTGCTGGGTACGTTATTCTGGGCCAAAAATTTTTTGCTTTTAGAATCTGGAATATGTCGCTCCATTCTCTTCTGGTCTGTAGAGTTTCCTGTGAGAGGTCTCCTGTGAATTTAATTGGCATTTCTTTATATGTCAATTGATTTTTTTCACAAGCAATTTTAAGAATCTTTTCCTTACGTACACTTAAAGAGAACTTGATTATCATGTGTCATGGTGAAGATTGCTTTTGGTCAAGCCTGTTGGGAGTTCTGTGCCCTTTCTGGATGCTATTTCCCAATTCTTTCTCCAGATTATTATTTTGTTAAATACATTTTAAAACACAGTTTCTGTTTCTGCACCTTCTGGGATTCCTATAATTCTTATATTTGGCCTTTTAATAGTGTCATTCTGTCCTCTCCTATTTCCTGGAATGTGCCCTCTCTGCTTCACCCTGGCTAATGTTTCTCCATCTGTTTAAACATGTCCTTACCCTTTTTTTTTTTACCATCTTCTCTGTTCTTGAGTTCTCTCTGCTCACTAACCTTTTAAAAATATTTATTATTTTGAAACTCACATTACAGATAGAGAGGAGGAAAAAGAAAAAGGGATGGAAAGAAGAAGGGAGAGACAAAGAGAGAGATAGCGTCCGTTCACTGGTCCACTCCCCCAGGTGGCTGCCATGATCAGGGCTGGGTCAGACAGAATCTTGGGTCTCTCACATGGGCGGCAGCTACTCAAACATTCAGGCCATCTTCCTCTGCTTTTCCAAGGCCATTAGTAGGAAACTGATTTGAAAATGGAGCATCTAGGATACAAAGCAGCATACAAATGAGATGC
The DNA here is from genome assembly GCF_017591425.1 of Ochotona curzoniae. Taxonomy (NCBI): domain Eukaryota; kingdom Metazoa; phylum Chordata; class Mammalia; order Lagomorpha; family Ochotonidae; genus Ochotona; species Ochotona curzoniae. The sequence goes on from NW_024466737.1 coordinate 196,246, forward strand.
CAGCATTGCAAGCAGCAGCTTTACCCACTACACTACAATACCAACCCTTGTCCACTTTAATATGCTTCTCAAACCAACTACCAAAATAATAATCCATTGGGAGTACAAGATTCTCCTTCTCATGGGTACTCATTGAATTAAGTGTTTCCCATTCAGCCACTACTTCATTATTCAAACATTCAACCAAATTTACTAATAACTGCCCACTTTTCCAGGAGCTATAAATTATTTTTAGGAGTAACATAGTAAAAAAATGAGGCACCATTGTTGTAATTATGGAGGAAATAGACAAAGGAGAACCAGTCATGTGTTGGATAACCACATAAATAAATGTACATATTGAAATGAGAATTCTAACGGATAAATTACCTCTGAGAAGTCTCACTGTTAGCTGGGGAAAAGTGCTCAGGAAAGTAATATTGAAACTGCAACTTGGAAGATGGGCAGGAGAAAAACTAAGAGGAAAAGAGTAGAATACCTTAAGCAGAGATGACAGCAGGTGCAAGGACCCTGAAGAAAACAGAATATGGGCAATTGGAGATATGCAGAAGACAAGGGTATCTGAAAGATGGTGTGTAAAGTAGATGTAAGATTAGAGAGGTAGACGGTGATGGAGGGAGAAGTCTAATTACACACCAGCAGATTGTTCTGCTTCCAGAATTCAGAGTGGTTGCAGTAGGTCAACCAACATTGCAAAGACTAGCATGGAGGCTACACAGGAATGCAGTGATTAGGTTAAAGGAGCCTACGTATATGAGCAGGGTTGTGACCATGAAAACATACTTGAAGACCAGTTAGAACCAATGGGACCTGATGAGCTCGTGGGTGTGCAGTAAAAAGGCAGAGGGCTTTTCAGGTGCTGCGGTGCCAAATCCTCCAACACACCAGACTAGAGGCCTTGATTTGCAGAATCACTTTCTCAGGATGGGTACTAATATTATCCTGCTCAATACGTGAAAGAGGAAATAGAGACTAGAAGAGGTTAAGAAATATGCCCAAGGATAGACAGCCAGTAAGTGGCAACCTAAGGATATAAATGAGGGATTGGTGACTATTTAAATCCATGCTGTACCTCTCTCTGTGTGGCACCTTCTCTATATCCTGTCCCATTCTGTTGCCCTCCATATGGTCTCTTCATGCATCTCTTATGCTTCCATATGGTATCTGTGCGCATTCATTTCTCTCCAATTAACTTACTTAACCACTGTATGGGTGATATCCTCAGAAAACTGCTCTCTGCTGGATGCCAACCAACAGCAAAACTAATTTATGTCAATGGGGGCACAACACATATATCTTTTGGTAGGCAAATTTCAGGGACAGCATTCGTTCATGATGTGGCCTCCCGGGACTGGCAGCTATGATTCCAGGGAAAATCCCTCAAAAGAATTCCTTTTCCCATGCCTGGGTTGCAATACTGGCTCTTCTGGAAAGGGTTTCAAGCCCTGTTAGACTTCCCAAGCAAACTGTCTTCTTGCATCCCTATGACCAAGTTCAAGGCAAAGAGAATGACAGATGACAGGTCTCTGGGGTTTGTTCCTTGTAGATCTTAGCAACTGTTCTAATCAAAACCATACTCTGGAAAGAAGGCCGACTCACCTTAGAATTCCTACAAGTTGAAGACCTGTTGTCAAACAAGAACTCTGCAGTATTTAGTAGAATCTGGACACCGAGAATGATTAAGACACCTCTTATTTCCAAATATGTTCTTTCATATTATGGAAAAAGTAATCACCATTCTTGAAAACCCATTATATTTACACCCTAGCACTTGGAAAGACTTTTTTATTCCAGTCTCAGGAATCACCTAAAGTGAACAATATCAGAAACCTAAAAGGAAGTCTGCCTTATGGTGTAGTAAGTTAAGCTGCCCCTTGCAATGTGGGTTTCTGATATTGGAGCTGCAGTTAGAGTCTTCACCACTCTGCTTCCAATCCAGTCCTCCTGCTAATGTGTATGGGAAGACAGCAGAACATGGCCAATGTGACAGACAAAGATGGAGTTCTAGAATCCTGACTTCAGCTTGATCAAGTACTGACTGCTGTAGCCATTTAGAGAGTGAACCAACCCATCCCTTCACTGTAAAAGTATGTGGCCCTTTCTTGGCTACTCTCTTTAAAAGAATATCTACCTGAGTTCTGGCATGTTAGCCTAATGGGTAAAGTCCTTTGCATGCACTGGAATCCCATATGAGCATCTGTTCATATCTTGGCTGCTCCACTTGCCATCCAGCTCTCTGCTTGTGGCCTGGGAAAGCAGTCGAGAATGGCCCAAATCCTTGGGACCCTGCACCTGCATGGAGACCCAGGAGAAGCTCCTGGCTCCTAGTTTTGGATCAGCTCAGCTCTGGCCATTGTGGCTACTTGGGGAGTGACCAGAAGACAGATCTTTCTCTTTGTCTCTCCTCTCTGTGAATCTGCCTTTCCAATAAAAATTTTAAAAATCTAAAAATATATACTAAATGATTTATTTATTTATTTATTCATTTATTCATTCATTTAAAGGCAATGCAGAACAATCCAACAGACAGCATTATATTGAATGGGGAAAAAGTGGAAGCATTTCCACTAAGATCCAAAACCAGGCAAGGATGCCCATTTACACCATTCCTATTCAATATGCTTCTGAATATTTTAGATAGAACCACTAGGCAAGACAAAAAAATCAACGTGTTACAAACAGGAAAGGAGGAAGTCAAAGTATTCCTAATTGTAGATAATATGATCCTACATGTAGCGGAACCAGAAGACTTCCCTAAGAGACTACTGTAACTCATAAAACAATTTGGTAAAGTTGTAGCATATAAAATCAAAACAAATATCAATGGCATTTGTATGTACAAACAATGTCATGCCTGGAAAAGAATTTGTTATAAAAAGTCCCATTGACAGTATCTATGAAAAACTTTAAATACTTCAGAATAAATTTAATCAAGAACATGAAAGATCTCTAAGGAAAGAAATATAAGATACACTAAAAAATCTCCTATGATTATGGATTGTAAAAATATCATCAAAATATACATATAGTCCAAAACAATTTACAGATTCAATGAGGTCCCAGACAAAATATCAAGATCATTCTTCCAAAGATTTTTTTAAAAAAAGAAATCTGAAAGATAGTCTTTCTCTATGTTAAGGCAAACATGCATTGATGACTGTTAACTCAATACCACAGATATAAGGCACAGGTTGTTTGTAAATATTTCTTTACTCCTATACAGCGCACATATGGACTGGAACAATTCAAGCATCAGCCACTCAGGAGTGGCCACATATCACCACAGGTTGAGTGGAGGTGTGTTACTTGCCCCATTCACCAGATGAGTTAAACCCACTCAATATGGCAGGTATGCAGCCATCAGGAAATGATTGATCAAACAGCAACGATCAGGGGGCTGATCTTAACAGTTATCTCCATCTCGGCTACATACTGTAGGAACTCAGAAGCCAGGTGCTGTCAGTCTGAGCACCTCTTTGAGCTGCTTGATTGTGAGCTTGCCTTTAACTTCCTTACTGCTAATAACTGGCTAATTCGACAGAAAAAGAAAAACACTTCCCATAGACTCTTTTCATAGATTTAATCTCTTGAATAGATTGGGAAATTATGTTTATGAAAAAACCCACCAAGGGACCCCCCACAGAAGAACTATTTTGTGTCAAAAACCTACTCTGATTGAGAACAGTGTAGAAACATTAGACATTCTTTCTCAGAAAATCTTGGAAATGATGTTTTTTTCCAAAATCCTTGATAGGCTTTTGTACATAGTCTCTCAGACTAAGTAGTTCTTGAGTTTGTTAGTGTTTCTGATTTTCAGAAATACAACTTGTTATTCTAGGATCATGACAAGTTCTTCATTCTTCTGGGAAAATCAGCAAGTATAAATTAATACTTGTTTCAATATGGAGTATAGTCTTTATGGGAAATCTAAACAATACAAAAGCACAAGTTGGGTTAGGTCATCCTGATGCATATTCTGAAGGAGTAAAACAAACGCTTCACATGATGTTAAAAATATAAGAAAGATCTCATTTAGCATTGGGAAGATCTGACAAAGAAGTAATCTTTTCGGTGGGTAAGCATGTGTCAGTGTTCTCCATGCACACATGTCGATGTTGGCCGGTTAACAAAGTTCCAGGCAAAATCCCTTATTAAATGTGTGTGTGTGTGTGTGTGTGTGTGTGTGTGTGTGTGTGTGTGTGTGCGTTTATACACCCGAGCTTCTAATTTGCAAATGGCAGACTGATGCATCCAGGAGCTGGTTAAACTCTGTAATTGAAATTAGTTTCCACAGTTGAGAAGACCTAACATCTGCCTTCTGCAAACTAGGTACCAAGGAAAGACAGTGGCGCAGTTTCAATGATCCTGTCAGAGAAACAGAAGCAAATAATGGAAACTGATTCTGAGCAAGCACAGCCTTCCAGAGTACCTGGATCCAGCCCTGCAAGGTATTTACACCTAGCTGATACTACCACTGAATTTTAAAAAGGTCATTCCACCATTTTTTCCCCACCAGCTGCTTCAAGATAGTTGGAGGTGTGAGTAGAGCAATGAATTCCTTGAGCCCACTACCACACTCTTTCTGCGGTGAGCTGTTTCAGGATCAGAAGCAGTGCTGTGTGGAATGCCCTGATGTTGGATCAGGCATTCATAGGCATGATCACCAAGCCCCAGGCTTCTCATAAGTGGTTGATGAGGAGGATCTGGAGGTATTTTACACATTGGGTCATGAACCGTATCATTGCAATCCTTACTATCACAAACAGAGTCATTAGCATCTTTAATAAGATTAGAAAGTCAATTCCAGAAGCTGCACAATCACTGCAGAAATTTCATCCTGAAGATTCTGTTCCTTTAAGCTTTAAAAAAAAATCACAAGTGGGAAGAAGGTGCCTAGAGGTTAGGAAAGGAAGGAGGAGGGTAGTGAGAGGCAGATAGTGGGTCGCAAATGCAGATGAGGAGTTCTAATAATGTACAATAGAGCAACTATAGTCTACAATTAGCTATTAATTATACACTAATTAACTATGCATTGCAAAATAACACAGGAAAGGGCCTGAAGGTACCCAACATATGCAAGTGACAATATTTGAGGAGACAAAAATACTAATTTCCTTGATATGATAATTATATCTTATGTACATGTATTGAATTACCATACTGTTACCTCATAAATAAGTACAAATAATACATATGAATTTAGAAACACACCCATGAGGTCGGCTTAGTATGTAGCTTACAATGCCATTATCCCATATTGGAGTTTTGGGTGTGATTCCTGGTTCTGGTTTCTGAATCAAGTTTTCTGCTAAAGTAGGTCCTGGTGAAAGCTAAAGTGATTTGGTTCTTTCCACCCTCATGGGAGACTCAAACTGAGTTCCTGCTTCCTAGCTTGGTCTCATTCTAGCCCAGGTCACTGCAAGCTTTTGGAGAATATGCAAGTACCTGAAAACTCTCTGTCTCTGTTACTGTCTCTATTTCTGTCTCTCTGCGTCTCAAAGAGAAAAAAAATTAAGAACACTCATAGAAATGATATACTTGAGAAGATGGAAATACTATACAGTATTCATTTTATATGTGTACCAAACTATAATACTATACTCTATAAATATGCACAAGTGTTATGTGTACAGTACAAATATAAACAAATAAATAATTAAAAGTTCTATTCCTTTAGAACCATTCTTGGCACCACAATCTGTATTAATTAAGGCTTTCAGGGAGAATAAGTAGAGTATCTATGTATCTAAGTTTTCTATCTTAGATAGAAAATTCCTGATCAGGAATTGGCTCATGTGATTAGTGAGAACTCCCATTATCTATCATCTGCAAGATGGAGACCCACAGATATAGTGATGCAGTAGAGCCAAATCTGAAGTCTTGGGTACCAGCAGAACTGAGAGTGTAAGCTCCAGTCTGAATCTAGATGATCTAGATGCTTAAAGACAAGAATGGAGGATGGTGTTGGCCTCAGCTAAAGGTCCCTGTGGCCATTTTGGTCCAAAACTATGTCCAGTAGTCCAGTAATACAGTGGTTTCAAGCACATATACTGCTGAGCACTTGAAATGTGGCTAGGCCATATGCTGAAATGATAATTATGTTGATTTAAATACATTATTATAATTATTGCCATTATGGAGAACAGAATGGAGCTCCTCAAGAAACTAAAAACAGGTCTACCATTTGACACAGGTATGCCTCTTCAGAGCACATGTCTGAAGAAAGCAAAAATCAGTATTTGAAAGATACCTGCAGTCCCACATTCATGACAACACTACTCGCAGCACTGTTCACAATAACCAAGATGTGGACTCAGTCTAGGTATGAATTGATGGACACATGGATTTTAAAAATTTTTAAAAATTGGGAGCTGGTTGGAATAATGTGGTAAGCTAATTATCCACTTGCTAGTTTCAGCATTCCATAAGTGCACCAGTTCGTGTCCTGCTTGCTCTGCTTCCAATCCAGCTCCCTATGTATGGCCTGGGAAAGCAGTGGAAGATGGCCCAGATCTTTGGGTCCTTGCATCCACATGGGCAATCGGGAAGAAGTTACTGAGCTTCAGATCAGCTCAGCTCTGGACATTGCAGCCATTTGAGAAGTGCACCAGCAAATGGAAGCTCCCTTTCTGTTTCTCTTTCTGTAAAATCTGTTTTTCAAATAAAAATAAATAAATCTTTTTAAAAATTCATATATATGTATATACATATGTTAATATTACTCAGCCGTTAACAGGAATGAAATCATAACAGTTGCAGGAGGATGGGTGGAATTGGAACTCATTATGCCACATGAAATAAATCTATGCAGAAATAAAACTCCTGCATGTTGATCTGAACTTAGAGTACCGATTACCAGAGGCTGAGGCTGAAACAGCTACTGGTGCATGTGATAAAGGAATGTCAGATAATGGTTATCAAAACAGTGAGAATGTGACACTTGCAGAGACATTGTCTACACTAGGGTTAAATCTGATAGAAATGATGTTTTGAATCTAGTATCACAAATCATTGTCTCAATTCCCAATACAATGCAGATCATACAAGACTAGAGCTACCAACGAAAACCATTTAGTCAACTAATTTAATAAAATTATCTATTTCCTTGGTCTCTTGATTACACAGACAGTGACTGACAACAGTTCCAAGGAGAGATATGAAGATACTTGTAAGAGACATTGCATAAATATGAACGAACGCTTTACGAATGAAGGATCCCGGTTTACTGGGTGGTCAGTTAGATCACTGTGTGAATCACTGTTTCACCAAGGGCACTCGTCATTCCTCCAACAGGAAATATGCACAAACTTTTAGCCAGAAAGACACAAAATAATTACAACAACAATACTGGCTCAACTGATGAAAAGATAGAAAGATTAGAAAAAATGCTTTAATGTGTTAATGAAAGGAAAAAAAATCATGTGATTATCTTGAGATATTAAAAAAGCAAGCAAGCACTGAAGGAAAGGATATGAAACAGCTATCATATACTAACATTGCAAGTGTGCACATTAAAAATGGGCCAATACAAAAACCATGTATTATAACAAATTTAGCAAAACCAATAAACATCAACAGAGGATCCTAAAGTCCAATTAAAATAAACTCATCATCAACATCAACACAATCTAAGTGGCAAAAAATATTTATTTATTAAATAAAATAAAAGCTTTCATGGAGAAAAATGTTAAGATTTTAATAAAAATGCTTGAAAGAATCTCAATAAGGAAAGACTCAACTTATCCTTAGAGAAGATGTAAAATCACAGCTACTCTGTAAAATCCAACAGTTTTACAATCAAGGGCTTACTTTACAGGAATTTTCAGACATGAACACTGAGATATGTCCTAAGATGCTCATTACTGAACTATTTATAGTAGAAAAATAAAACAGTATAACTGTCAATCAGTAGAATAAATATGCATATATATACATATGTATGACAGTATTTAAATAAAATGGGGTAACAGCATTCAAAATTAAGAAATGAGGCCTGTAAGGATTGACATGTGTGAATCTAAAGCCATACTCAGTCAGAAACGGTGGTTGTGGAGGAATACATGGACTGTGATTTTGTGTAAAAATTTTAAAACAAAGACAGTAAGACTTTCAATGAATGTGCGTTTATGTAGTAAAAGTATGGAATTATAGCTAGGAAGAATACACATCAATTCAGAATCACAATCACCTCTACTTGGAAGGAAACATAATGAGTGACACTTCCAATTGCATGTTTAGTCTTTCACTTGTTTATTGAGAAAAGGGGGGAAACTAGCTTTGTGGAATAGGGAGTAAAGCTGTCACATGTACATATCGGCATCCCATTTGTGCACCAACTGGTTCACATCTGGCTGCTTCAGTTTGCATACAGCTCCCTGCTAATGAATGGCCCTGGAAAAGCATGTGAAGATGCTTCAAGTCTCTGGGCCCCCACCCAAACACAAGAGATCTAGAAGAAGCTCCTGGCTCCTGGCTTTAGCCTGGTCCAGCACTGGCTGTTGTGGCCATCTGGAGAGTGAATCAATGAATGAAAGATATCTTTCTGTGTCTGTTTCTCTTTACAACTTATAAATCTTAAAAAAAAAAGAAAGTAAAACCTAAAATGAGCTATGTTGATGCTTGCTAACACCAAGTGACATGTTAGCGGTGCCATCACATAATTTGATAATCAAATTTTCTCAACTTATTTCATCCCCATTTGTATTATAGAATTTTTACCTTTCCATAATCAATAGCCATAATAACAATAAACCCATCATCCAAATCAACAAAAGTTTCAAAGGGTAAGAAATGATTATTTATCAAAAAAAAGTACAAAATCTTAATATAGGGAAATGTAAGAATTTAGTGAAACACATATTTTAAAATCTAAGTAAAAAGAAAAATGGTAGGAATCACATCAGGTCCAGCTCATTTACGATGGTGATATAGAATCAGGCATATCTTCTCAGAAGAGTGAGCTGCAGACAAATAATCAGAGTGAGCCATGAGTTTGAGCAGCAGGACCAGAGAACAAGACATGGACTGGCCTGGGGAAATCCAGAGATGGAACCACCTGCCAGGCTTAGCAGTACAGGAATATTCATCCTGGAGAAAAATGCTAAGCGCCTCCTTATTGAATCAAAGAGGCAGGACCAAGAAAGCGGGTTTGGAAATTGACTTCAGAGGAAAGATTAAAAACCAATAGTTCAGTCTAGCAGAGAGGGTGAAACACACACACACACACACACACACATCCAGCATTGGAAATTTCACCACTGCTTAGTAACTTCTTGGAACCAAGATATTTTTCTTGATTTAAAAGAATCTCATTAAAATGCAAATATCTCACCTGGAGGTTAACAACTGATGCTTTCAATGGTTATAAATAAAAGGGAAGTAATCATTTATTGAGCTTAGTCTGTACTGTATAAAACTCTATGAAGAAGCTCTTGTTATCCCTGTATTATCTGAGACTGTGGTTCAGTAAAAAGGTAATTAAACATTGCAAAGGCCACTTGGTCGTTGACTAGGGTTTAAATCCTAATTCTTGTAAGAATAAATCTCTAACACTTTCCTCCCTGCTATGCTTGTCAGAGCAATGGAGAACTGTGCAGACTCTGAAATCAACACCCACTGAGGAACAGACCAGTCAGGGAAGAACAGAAAGCATCTGCAGGCAGGTCTGGGCTCCTGGTCCAGGGTGACACCAGCCTACCCTGCAGTCAGACCTACCTCTGCTCAACTCACAGACTTGCCATGCCACAAGATTCTCCCTTCACAACACTGCAGAGCAGCTGCTGAAGTCACACAGCTCTTCCATGCTGTCCTGCAGTCCCAGAACCCCTCTGCATTCCAGCTCCCTCCCGAGGAAGAACTGGTGCCCCACTACAGGCTTTGGAAACTTCACCCCATGGCTTCCTGGTCTGCAGGCTGATGAACCTGCGGAAGCAGCAGGCAGCTTCTGAGAGTGGAAATTTAAAGAGCTGTTGGTGCTGGTTCTGTGATTAGCATCAAAGGCTAAATAAATAATGTAGTGTTCCTAATCACAGAGTCACGCAAATAGCAATTAGGACTGCATTACAGGGGCTGCTCATGTCGATCTCTGTACCTGAGACCAAATTCGGCTAATTTGCCACTCTTATTTTAATTTCATCAATTACAGAAATAAATTGCCAATAAAAGCCCATCTTCTAAAAGGGATGGTTTTAACCTTTTGTAAGGTACTTGGGGAAAAGCATAGAGGAGAGCTTCCTAAGTGAGTAATAATTTATCAAGTTCAGGAGGGATGCTGTGAAAAATACTGCTCCGAAAAACAGCAGAATGCTAAAGGAAATGTGGTACAAAAGATTTGCTGAAGTCTTCCGAAACAATTTCACTTAGATTGAAACTATATGGGTATCAAGTTCGTGTCCTAGCTTCTCTGATTCTGATCCAGCTCTTTGTTAATGGCCTGGAAAAATCCAGGTACTCACATGGGAGACTCAGAAGAAGCACACAGTTCCTGGCTTCAGCTTGGCTCAGCCCTGACCATTGTGGCCACCTGGGGGAGTGAATCAGGGGATGGAAGATTTTACTCTCTCTCTCTCTCTCTTTCTCTTTCTATTTCTCTTTCTTTCTTTCTTTCTCTCTCTCTGTCTCCTCTACTTCTTTCTCTCCCTCTCTCTGACTTTCAAATAAATAAATAAGTCTTTTAAAAAACCGAATGGAAATATAATAAGGAAATTCAAACTTGGGTTCAGAACACAATAACAAGAGTTATCATGGAAGATTGCTACTTTTCATTCATGTATTTGTTCTGTCCCTGACTCTTTACTGATGTTCATTGTGCACCAAGTGTTAGGAAGATAGAGATAAGCTCCACCAGATAAGACCTTGCCTCAACAGTGTTAGAGCTTGCAGCTTTATTGGAGAGTTAGTTACCAGACAAATATATACATAGCTAAATATAAAATAAATAAAAGAGGGTGTGAGGGCAGCCATGATGCCCATGCAACAAGATGATGTAATTTAGGATGGAAGAGGTCAGAAGAGTGATGCATACCCGAGGAGAGATTTGAACAATGGATGAGAATCAGTTATGTGAAGGAGACAGAGCTTGTTCCATTCAGAAGGAATGGTGTGTGAGACAGCCAGGAAGTCAGAAAGACACAGCAACTTTCATGATCAGGCCATGCTTATGGAGTGAGAGATATTTACTGAGCACCCACTTCAGATCAAGCACCGAATAAAGTACTCCTCATTTGTATCTCACTTAATTGAATTATCCTTATTTTAATCAGGACATAACTTCATGAGGTTAAGTCAGTTGTCTAAAGCTACTGAATCAGGAAGCCTTCTGCTTTAGTCTGCAGGGATGGCATAGGCTCCAGGCAGAAATTTTCAAGGTTTCCTTCTAAGGGAGGCATGCACAGTGGAGAAAAGCTGGTAGTACAGATGGGCTCAGTGTGACCTCTTCCAGACTCTTAGGGGTCTTTCAGAGACCCAAAGCTTTGTGCTCAACCTGAGCCATCATTTGGAAAACACAGACGATGTGCAGCTTCCTATAGGAATGCACTGTGGCAAATAGATTCTTTTGCCACAGCTTATGAGAGCTGGGGGGCAGGTGGGGGAAAGAGGCTGCTGCAATAATGGGGATGGGGAAGGGAGGGATGAAAAAACAATCCGGAAAATGGGGCTGAAACTTGGCAATTGATGGTCTAGGATTGGGTAGGGGCCCAGGGGGTTTTCGATGGGTCTTTTCTGTTTCCAACAAGTGCCTCCTTGGACTTACCAAGAGACAGAAACTCACTGGCAAGCAAGAAAACAAAAGGAGAAATCAATTTCTCCACATGGAGAAGCCAAAGCAGAAGGTCATGATTGAAAACAGGCAGGCTTGCAAACACAAGTCCGGGAATATCCTGCCATGGTGCTAATGGTACTGTTATGACATCCTGGCCACCACATTTATACCACTGTTTGTTCTGTTACCCTTTTCATGCCATGATAAACTGAGACAGCAGATCCCCTGTGGCCAAGTGGCCCTTGGTTGAGATGTGGGGTGGGGAGGGATCTATCATTTGGTTAACCGAGGTCACCACGGTGGCTAACAAAGGCTTATGTACTAAGGGCCTGTCACTCATGATCCTCACTTAGACCACGGTTGCTTGGAGAAAATATAAAATATGATACTCATAATTAGAGGTAAAGGGTCTTCATTCTGGGAGGAACTCCCTGAATCATCCAGCCAGGTCTCTTGATTATTTAGGAGTCAGAAATCAGGTACTCAAGACACAGATGAATTCTCCAAAATGATGGAGCTGGGATGAAAATATAACATTTAGAACTCAATATCTGCACTAACCTCAGAGAAATTAACACTGAGGAGTTCTTTCCAAGCTTATTCTCACTGTGATTTCATAGAAGACCAAAGTGTGTGGGCCGAGGGAGAATGCAGAGCTGAGGACACATCCTCCTTGCCTCAGAACCTGTGTTGCTCTGCCCAGGACACTATAAATTTGCTGTACATACAGACAGGAATTAGTGGCCACATTCTAACTACAGTGATCTGGGAAGGCAAGAAGAAATTGTGGCTTGCTGGCTTATCTATCTTTGGCTGTGGCTGTGTGTTGGCATATGATAGTCAACAATAACCAAGCATAATTTCTATGATTGAGTAAGTAAATTGACACATGACCTCCCTCCTCACTCTTCAATCTAGCAATCATCTCAACACCCAAGAAATTCCAAGTTTCTTAAGCTTGGACATATCCACTGATTTCTGTGGCCCAAACTCTGAGGTAAAATCTGGCTAGTGTAGGGGGAGGGCATTTTTTCCAGGAGTTAAAATGCTGCTTCACACTTAACTTTCTATATCCCCTGTCAGATAGTCTGGCTTCAAGACCTGGCTCTGGCTCCTAACTCCAGCTTCTTGTTAATGCAAATTTTGAAGAACAGCAGTATTGGCTCAAATAATTGGACTCCTGCCAGCAACAAAGGGAGAACTACACTGAGTTCTCAGCTCTCAGCTTGGGCCTAGGCCAGCCCTAGACTTTGTAGGCATTTGAAGAGAACAAATTAACAGATGGGATCTCTCTTTGTTTATGTCTTCTCTGGTGCCTTTCTCTTTCTTTCGCTAATATAAATAAATAAATAAACTTTCTAGAGTCACCTGTTAGCTAGAACCTGTGTGGATCAGATTAATTTACGGTTTATGAATTTCCCTAATTGAGCATTTCTCTTCATCTTGGACTCTGTGAAGTCACACCATTCATTATTTAAAGAGCAATAATAACAAACCATGTTTTAAAATATTGTGCATCCATTTGCAAGTAGATTAGGAAAATAACAATTTCTTAGGTATGAAAACCGGTTGGTGAAATGCAAACCTGGCTGCAAGAAATCCCTTCCTTCTTGGAGAAGAGTCACAGAAGAGTGGAGAGCAAATTATTTTTCTCAGCTCTGGTCCTTGAGGGCATGCAGGCTTCCTAAAAAGGATTATCTATCATGGTAATTGTGAATGTACCTTATCATTCCATTTCTCTCTGATGAATTCTCCGAAATCGATAGAGGGACTTAACAGTTAAGAATTTCATTAGGCTTCGTTGCAATACAAGGAATCTCTTAGATTTATCTAACATCTAGCTTTAGCAAGCTTTTTGAAGCAATCACAGAGGATGAATGTGTTCTCCTGCTGTGTGAAATCCAGTGAATCATGTCAATTTAGAGTGTTTTTCCCATTGTGGAATCACTGAGCTTTGGATGACATGGAGTCTTTGCAAGGATTACATGTTTCCCTTGTTTGTATGTTTTAAAAATATGTAATCCCACTAAGTATGCATGCAAAAAAGGAGTCTAAAACATGAGCAATCTTTAACTACTACTTGGATGAAAAATTTGACTTAATACTAGGAGACAAACTAGGAAGAATAAAATGTAAACTAATTCTGGAAGACAAGAATGCAAGACAAAGCGAGCCCTTTCTCTGCCTCTAGGAAAAATTTTATAAAAGGTATGCAACTATTCAGCTAAATTTTTTTAAAAATTCCTTTATTTATAACATTGACCCATCTTTAACAACTCACAATCATCTATATATTTGCGTTCATTAAATAGAACTTTTAACCTGTAATTTTTGTTTGGTTGTTTGTTATTTTTTGAACGAGTCATTGATACTGTCTCAACCCAGCTGTTTTGAAGAATTGAACTTGCATTATTTTTAACATATTGTTTACTCAATACTATGTCAATTAATTCCATAATGTTGTATATTGATGCTGAGGTTTTGTTGGGGCTTTTAACTGACCGGAACTTTACTCTGTTAGCTCTACCTTCAGACCAGAGAAGGTCTCCCCAAGAGGCCACTGAACTTATCTGGACAATAAGACGCTGGACTTTATGCTAGGTATATGCTTGCAATGAAGGAATCTCAACTGAACTTGAACCGTGGTTATGCAGCAAGGTGGAGGAATCCACTATGGAGGGAGGGAAAGGGAGGGGTGGGGGGAATCCCCAGTGCCTATAAAACTGTATTACATAATACAATGTTAATAACAATTTTAAAAAAATGTAAAAAGAAAAAAAAACTAAAAAAAATAGAACTCAAAATTAAAACCTATGTCTCTGAAGTTCTGTAAGATGTTGAGAATTGGCGGAGGTCATAATTCTCAGCCACGCTAATTCACTGGAACCATAAACAGTCTCTGCCTCACCACATGTTAAGGAAAAAACAGTTACCCAAATGATATTATCAAGAAAGCTTCCTTGGGTGCTGGGATTGAGGGGTGAAGGGCAGACTAATTTGGTTCAGTATCTGCATCTTTGTTTAACATTGGGATAATCTTTGCTTACATAGACAAGATCTCCTTTGAATGTGCACATTTAGGGAGACACAGTGTATGTGATTTATTCTAGAGGGATTTTGTTTCCCTAAACACACAAACGAAATTCATTCTGATGATTTTTAGCTTTCAAGTCTACATGCCTGGGGCAAGCTCCTTTGAACCAATCTTATTCTGATTCATTCCAACTTAAGTCTTCTTTTGGTTTTCACCTCTGTGCCTGCCAGTATACCCATCATTTCTACAAAGTTAATAGAAAGATTATAGTAAAATCCATCAGGAAACTTATACGGTTTGATAAACACCCCCTCTTCCACCTCCATACTAATTAATTTCAGTTCTAATCATCTTAATCTTTGTGTGAAACAAAACATCTAAATTTGTTCCTCATAATCTTTATCTACCTTCAGATTTCTAAAAATACCTCAAAACATGCATAAACATAAGGTTCCAGAAGTAGGCTTTATCTCTTAACCCTCAGCATATTTCAACATGAAATCTCACTGTCAGAGAAATCAGATGCAAAAGTCTTCTCCTTTTAGCCAGCCAGACACATATTTCTCATAGCTTTGTGGTGTCTCTTTAAAGTAGATTTTCTTATTTTGGTTTCAGATCCCATTAATTGTACCATTTATTTCTGTTTCTTTGAGATTCTTTTTTGTCTGCTTTTGCCGTCTCCTGTATGCATTTCTGAATAGCAGGGAAGCTCTACTTGACTAACAGAACCTTTGCAGGCTTTGAGACATTGATGTCTCAATTGTGATGCTTGACAGCATGATAATTTTAGTTTAAAAAACTGTAAGCATAAAATTATAAAAATGAATAAATTATAATTACTTCTTGATTAGGGTCTTACACATCAATCCATAGGTTCTAGAAAAGTTTATCAAGTTATCACCTAAATGTTTAAACTGTGCACTATCAAAGGAAAGTAGCTAGAAATTACTGTGGCTGTCTCTAGATCTTCCTAGAAACACTAACTCAGAGTTGAACTAACTAACCCACTTCTTCAATAAGCCTGTTGGAAAGCATGTATTTTGCAGAGAATAACGTAGGAGGGTACAAAGAGTATTGGATGTGGAAGCCAAGAAAACTGGTATCTAAGCATCAACCTAGGCATTTTCCATTTGACTTGTCACCTTTCTGTAAGTTTGGCTGCTTTATTTGTGGAATAAGATGCTGGGTGGATAAAACTATGTCTTTTAGTTTGGATAAACAGTGATGCTGTAATTCTAAGGTGCTCACCAGTGAAATGGAAGCACAGAAATCAAAGTCTGAATCCATTTTTCCCGGCATTATGCAAACCCAGAAACATTTAGCATACAATAGGATAGGTCACAGTCTACTCTGGCTAGTTGTCCAGAGTACTTACTTTTGTGGCAAACAAGCAAATAAACATCAAAAACAGAAACTTGGAGCAGTTAACAGTCATGAAACTGCTCCTGTGCAATCAAGAGGAGAGAAGTCAGCATGGAAAAAATGACCAAAGCAGAAAATTTTCTGAATATCTGATTTGAAGCTCTTCAAAATTGAGAGGACCTACTGAAGTATCCAAACTGATGACATCATTTAGATTAAATCATTCTTGCTTGACGGAACTAACTATTGTATTGGTTGCCAAAAAAATAAAGTGCATGATGCTATCAAGGCATCTACCTTGTAGCCTGCTATGGAATTTTGCCTTTACCTCTTGGACATACCCCAGAGGCACCAGTACTTCTTACTCAATATATGTGTTAATTTCTGTGTTTTCAAAAACAGCATGGATTATGTGAAATCCTGCCATGGTAGACTCTATCGCAGGGGCTGTTGCTTATGGGTATCAAAAGTCTTCAGATTTAAGACTCTCACTCAACCTATCTAGTTCTCTTAATGTCAGTATCATATGTAATTGAGCATTCATTTTTTTTGTCTTCCCCCAAAGTACTGTGTCTCTTAGAAATGGAAAAAATCAAGGTTGCTGGACACTTTCCAGTGAAGATTTGGACTTTCTTATTCCTCTGCTTCTAAGGCTTCAAGGAATGATGCTCTCCTGTTAGACTGGCACTGTTGGTGCTGGTAAGAAATGCACACATTCACAAGGAATCTACTTCTTGTCTTCAGCCCTTCTTGGTCTTGCCTGAGGTCAGATTTACTTGTATTGCAGTACAAACAGCCACCAATCCATCATACATTTGAAAATGGCGCACATCCTTGAGATACTTACCTTAACAATTTTGTAGGTAGAAATGATTTTGTAATTGGGATAACTGGAGTAAAGATCCACTTTCTCCAGACCAGGTATTCATTCATATAATCTGTGATCAGGATTCGAGCTCCTAATTTCCACACTAATAAGCTCTTACACTATGTCTGAGTTTGGAAAGAAATACAGAAAGCTGTAAGGGGATGGGGTGAACTCTCAGGGAGATCATGTTCATTATGTGAGAAAATTAAATGTTTCCATATATGTTCACATACGCAAAGAGAGATATTTGTATCCTTTTGGACTTTTGTTTGTGTATAAATGACATATTTGATCTCTTTATCTTACTGATGACATGTCAGAGTTAGGATGTTCTGGCAACCTTCTTTTGTGAGTAAAATAGTGCTTGATTAGTTAGAGAAGAAAGTCTTTACTTTCTCATTATTTGCTGGACAGGTTGAATTTGCCTATATGCTTAGCTGGCCAAAGATAGTCTTAGTTATACCCGTTGTTCTGAATTAATTATTAATAACACCCCCTCCCTTACCAAAGTGCTCTTGTATCAGTGTTAGGATCCAAGCATTTTCTGTTTGCTGTCGGTGGCAACAAGTCTTCATTGTCTGGACCCTGATGATGATTTTCAAATATTTTTTGGCCTATGTGCACGACAGGTTTATAAAGTTACACAAATCCAGCAATATTCCCATCACAAATACCTATTAAATGGTTATAACGTCCAGTGAGAAACAGGGTTAATTTCCTCCATTTTCCCTGATTGTTTCCTCCATAGTGTGTGGGTGGTAGAGCTAGAGCAAGACTCATTTAGAGGATAACTGTGAAGGGCACTGCATGGTGGCCTTCAAATGTCACACTGCATATGCCCATGATGTCTGTAGGCAGCAGCTACAGACTGACCAGTGATCAAACTGAAATGAGCTTGGATGAGACTGGCATTTTCCAGTTTCTCTTCTTCATTCCTCTGCACTAGACTCATCTTTATAACCACTTTTCCGGACACCCAAAAGGCACAGAAAGGAGGCAAATGCCTAGCACATTCCATTTTTCTGATGGTTAAATCGAGAATGCATCTACTCTGTAGAGATAAGTCTCTATTTACTCGTTGGCATGTCATGGAAAGTTTTATGGTTGTGAAGCTTAGCTGTTTCTGTGTTTCCATGTTTGATATTATGCCACCAGGTAATATGAGAAATTCACTGATTTTCATGAGATGGTTAAGACAATTGCTTCATATTCTAGTTCCACTCAATCAATGTCTTTTTTTGTACTCATCACTGACATTTCGACAGAACATAAATTAAGACATTAGTGACTCTGTTCATAGATAATGGGTACTTGGAATTTCAACAACGTAATAACCCACAGGAAGGTAATAACTCACAAAAGTCCAATTTACTTTTAAATTTTCCCCAAATTATATATTTCTTTAGGAAAACATTAAGGGCCTTTCCTTATCGCTTGTGATTTCAAACTGTAACTTTCAAAATGGGTCAATTCTTTAAATAGTGGCTCATAAACGAGGACCCTGAGCAGTTAGATTAAGGGAGTAAATTTGAAAATGATGGAATTAATGATACAATAAGCAAATACTGGCTAAAAACACATACAAAACACTAGAATATTTCTTTGCTGTCTTTCCACTTCATGGGGCAACTAATTATTAACTCTATTATTTTTCACACAAGTACAGATCATGAACTAACAGCATTAACTATGAAGTAATAATTTTAGAACTGCCTGATAATTAGTTATGGTCAATGCCAATCAATTTTTATAAAGATTCTTCACATGTGTAACCTCAAATAATTCTTTCAATGACATGATAAGCTTTTAATATTTCTATTTTACTGATGAAGTTAGGTTCTTCTAAGCTGTAGTTATAGATCTAGGAATCATCAGATTCTATTCAATTTCGTAGAATAACAAACTATGCAGCTTTTTAAAACAATAAAAACAACAACAACAACAAAAAGAACAGTCCCTTGCACTTATTTTACTTGAGAATTTGTCTTATCTGAATCAAGGTCACTTTTGAGATGCACCTATTTTGTAAGCAAGGATATGTGAACCAATTCCATGCGATGGAATGTCCTAGCTGTAACTGCTTAGCTCGTTGCCAGCTGTAATTGCCCCTCAGCCTGCAGACTGGATTTGGATGCACTGGCACACAGTGTCTCTGAATTTCCCCGTTATTGGAGTAGCTGAGATGTGTTTGCTGTAAAGTGCCGTGTTTGCTATTCCCCTCGGGAAAACTTAATGAAGCATTCTGCATGCAGTCAGGATGATGCTCACATTAATCATTACTGCTAACTCCTGGTCTTGAAAGCAGGTGACAAAACCCATCCCTCCTCATACAGCCTGGACTGAGGTTGTGAATTGATCCCTCTTGTTTTCATTTAGAAGGCTTTTTTTTCCCCACTAAATTGGGCATTTTTATCCTTCTATTGGGAGGATGACTGTCACAAAAACATTAAAGGAATATTTAATGATACCTTATAAATTTATTTTGTTGCAAGAAAATTTTGGTATCTATGACTACCTAAACATTATAAAATATGTAATATGCATGACTATGCCTACACTGTTGATTTTTATGTAAATAAGCCAGCAACATCTTAGAGTAATGCTGGAGATATGGGGGACATAGCCATTGGCACTGAATGGAAGTTCTTCAGCTTGTGAGGGGGATTCACTAGATGAGGCAAAAAGAGAGTTCAAAACCCAGGATAGGCAAGCCTTATGACCTTAATCAGCAGGAAGCAAATACAAAAGATGTGATAAATCTTTACCATTCTGCAACCCTTAGATTAAAAGGCAGAAATCTCTGAGAGAGTAATTAAATGGGACAGTTAAGTAGTTAGCTTAGGGTCATGGTCTAGAAGCCAATTCCCCTTGGTCATTGTAAACCCAACTTGTGTATCTATCAATAGAGTGATCCTTCCCCCAGAAAATACTTCTCTTCAACAGGTAACATAAAACCATTGCCCTTCCAAAGATTATATGAATACTGACAATACAGAGGACCATCTTTCTCTTCCCATTGACACAGAATGGAAAGTGGGAACATTCACACTCCCAGCCTTAATCTCATGGCTCCCTTTGCCCCAACCATGCTCCATGTATATCCGTGATCTTATCAAGTTTTAAATGAACTTAAAAATATTTTTTTAAATTGAAATGATAAAAGGAAAATGTATGATATGAAAAAATTAACATTTGTTTAGGTGCACATATGTGCAACAATATCTGTGTAAAATTAGTCTTATTCCATACAGTCACTTTTCTCAGAGGGAAGATAATAAATATGATTAAGTACTCTCTTGAAGAACATTCAAAAAACTAAAAAAATATAAAAACATATTTCCTTAGAAGAATTAAAATATGGGCACAGTGTGACAGCCTAGTGACTAAATCCTTGGCTTGCATCCACTGAGATCTCAAATGGGTGCCAATTCATGCCCCAATTGCCCCACTTCCCATCCAGTTCCCTGCTTGTGGCCCAGGAAAACAGCAGAGGATGGCTCAAAGTCTTAGGACCCTGCACCCACATGGGAAACCCAGAAGAAGCTCCTGGCTTCGGATCAACTCAACTCTGGCCATAGTGGTCACTTGGGGAATGAGTCAATGGATAGAAGAATTTTTTCTCTCTATCTCCTTCTCTCTGTATATCTGCCTTTCCAATAAAAAAAATTAAAACATTCTAAATAAAAATAAAAGAAGAAGAAGAAGAAGAAATGCTTCAGTTACGTGAATGGATTGATTCCAGGGTCTCTAAAAACATCTCAGTTTGACCTTTCTTCTCTTCTACTACTCCACTTCCTTTGACATAAAAGCACCTGGAGAAACATTTGGATTTATAACGCGCCAACCCAAGCATGGTGCTTCTGTGTAACTTTCCTGACAAATTGTCTTCCATTTTGCTATTAAGGTTCTTCAGTTAGACTTTTGAAGCAGCATTGAGACTGATGGTTTTGTGGCATTAGACATTGCTATATTTTTTCCCACCCACTCCTTTCCCACATAACCATTACTGTGTTTTTGAGGCATACTGAGAAAGTTTAAGATCATCTTAAACCTTCGAGAGTTGCTTGGTTAGTAACTCTTTCCAACTGTTCTCGGAATGCAATGCAATCACCAAGTGAACTGGCTGTGAGCCTAGAATAATCAGTACATGTGTACCTGTTTTGTTTGAGAAGTCAGTATTTACAAAGAAATTGAAATTCCAAAGCCAGCTTTTTGCTACATGAGGGTGACATACCCAGACTCATATGGCCAGAGGTCTGTGCATAGTACTTTGAAAGTAGAGCATATCCAGCCTGGAGATCATGCTGACTGTTTTTAAAAGACACTGGGAAGTAAAACAGCCACCACCACTAACCACCAATTATAGCTCCTGTAAAAGAGGGAGACCCTGTGACATGGAAGTATCTTTTATTGCTTTGAAAACCTTTATTCATGTTGAGAAGCAGACCTTTTGCACTTGCTAATGATTTTATTAAGTACTAAGACAACTGAACAGGTCCCTTTTTTCAGTGCCTAAAATAAAAATAAATCACTTGACTCTAAGAAAGCTATACAGATATGAAGTTACATTTCTGTATGTGTGTTTGTGTATATGTATTTATATATACACAATATATTTATATATATACAATTAATGAAAAGAGGAGGTATGTCCCCTCCTCCAAAAATTCTCATGTTTAAACCATAATTTCAGCCTGGTGGTATTTTCAAATAGGATCCTTAGAAGGTGACTGAGTCATGGGTTGAAGCCCTCATGAATGCCATTTGTGCTCTACTAGGAAGGAGCAGAGAGGTAGCTTGCTCTCTTCCTGCAATGTGAAGATACAGCAGAACATTAACATTCTGAAGCCTAGAGAGGACACTCATCAGAATCTGACTCTGCTTCATATCAATCTTTCAACTGTAAAAAATGACTTTCTGCCTTTTTTAAGTCAATAAATCTATGATACTTTATTATACCAGCCTGAACCAAGACACTATCCAAATTTTCCTACCCCATCTCAAATGTGACCAGCAACATACACTTATAAATATATTTATGGTACAGACTGTGGTCCTGTGGCCCCACATTTTGCGGCTTGACCTTGGCCCACCTCAGTGGGCCACAGTGGACAGGTGCATTGCTTTCCATCCATTTCCAATTTCTTGACCCCCACACATTAAAATAATAACAACACTGTGATTGTGCAATGATCGTTCTCATTCCACATGATCATACAATATGACTTTAGCACTCCTCACAGTATGTCAGAATCACTGTCCCTTGTTCTTAATTGTGAATAGAACTTTCTCATTGCCATGACCCATGAAGTGTAACAGAAATGTGACTTCCAAAGAATACATCATAAAAACACTATACATTCCTGTCTTGATCTTCCTGGGACCCTGACTTTAGAATTCAACTCCATGCAGAAAGGCAAAACCAACCTTCACAGGTAGAGACCTGCTATAGGTGCTCCAAATAACAACCCACCTGGCTGAGATCCCACCCATTTCCCCACCAAGATCATGAGTGATGATGACCCTAAATGATCCCAACTCCAATCCCCTAGTCACCTTTGAATCTCTTCAGCTTGGCCTCTGACAATGTAGAGAGGAGACAAATCATTCCCATTCTATCCCACCCAAACTTCTGAGCTACACAATACATTTAGGAAACTGTTATATAACAGTAGTAAATGAAAACCTGGAAAAGCTAAGACTGAGCTTGCTTCCAAGCCCTGAATTATAAAAAAAAAAATAACATTCCATCACCAAAGTACTTGCACAGCTCTGCAAGGCCCCTCAAGTTTCTACAAATTGTAAGCTTCATCAGGGGCCAACTGGAAATTGCTAGAGCTCAAAGTGCTCAAAATGGCTCAAGGATAAAGACCTATTTTAAAGCACTGCATTTTTAAGTTAATTAAAAGTCCATTTTTATCCTTCTTTAAAGCAGTGCTCAATCCTAGTACTTCAATGGAGTCAACTCTCAGAAGGAAATTTAAAGTAATGATGCAGCCTTCTTACCTTATATAACATGCTTGAAGTACCTTCTCTAGCTTAATGATTGCCCCTCCAACTGTCACCACTTCCTTTTTATCACTAAGAGAAGAGTTAATATTTACAGTACTTTAAACACGTAGCATATTTTCTATGCCTTAGGGCTCAGTTATAACATTCATACTTTCATTATTTAAATTTGCATGAAGGCAGAGCACCCACTCATCAACATTTTGCTTTTGACCAAGCGCTCTTGCAGAATCATTCTCCCAACACATAGCATAACATAAAAATGTCAGTAACACCATCCTTCTTCCTCTTCACAGAAATAAGGACAAATACCCTGACACTACTATTTTTCTGTTTGTTTGTTTGGTGGGTTGGTTGGTTGGTTGGTTTTGGTTTTCTTTCTGGGAATCAGGCAGCTCCTCAGTGGTTCCCAAGGACCACCTACACTATTCCACCCACATCTTAGATCTCATTCCCAAGTCCATATCTGCAGAGTTTGGAAGGAAGAAACACCCACACACACATGTGCCCTTTATCAACTCTAGGAAGACACAGGGCTCTTCAATTTCCTTTACTCATCAATCTGAGGGAACAACGTGCAATTTTCTTCTACATCCGGCCACAGGGAAAGTGCATCTTGTTCTGAGCTAGACACTTGCTCCCAAGGATGAAAGTTGGATTCCAATCCTAGGAGTCATAGAAAGCCAATCAAAGCAGGAAAAAAATACAAGGCCCTTGAACTGCCAGGCCACCAAACAGGACCACTTGCCCCAGAGGTGGGAGAAAAATTTAATGAAATGTAGACTCCGAGTAGCAATAGAAAAGACACTTGCATTATGGATGGAAGGCCTCCTGGAAAAGTCACAAGAAGTAGTCAAAAGTCAAAGAACGATTTGAGGAAATGGACAAAACAACCATAAACAGGAATAAAACCTTAAAGAGCTAGCTACAAAGCTAATCAAGGATATCCAGGGCCCTGCTTGAATTCAGGTCAAGTTGTTGGCTAAAGGACATGTAGATATAATTCAATCTAAGACAGTAGTTAAGAATATTTTTCTCACAAAGTTTCAGCCACTTTTCAGGCCATAGCCAAGCATTTTGAAACATGTCTGTTTTTAACAAAAAACCCCCACTAGACTAGGTGTGAAATATTCTGGAATATAAAAAATCAAATTTATTTAAAAGAGCATATGTAAGGGCACACTGGTATCCACTGCACCCTCTGAAAACTCCACATGGTTGCCTCAGTATCCCTTTAATGCATTATGGAGGAGTCCATAATCTCTCCACCAAGGTTTTTTATAAATACTTCAGGGTAAAACAAATATTCTCATGGTACCTCTGAGTTGGGTTCATCTCTCAACATCTGTTGTTTCTTCTAGATCCTTCCACTTCAAACATAAAACCCAGCCTCTTTTCCCCAACATATACATAAGACACTTACCTTCACAGTTTCAGGAAGACTAGTACGCTCAGTGTCATATATTCCTACTCTGTGATGTCTTTCTGAAAACCTTGTCACCTGAGGAGTCTTAGAAACTTATTTTCAACTATGGACTTCTCCATTTTCTGGGGATTCCCTCCTCTCTCCTCTTATAAAGAACAGTAATTGAATTCCCTGCTCCTATTTTCACCTACCCAACTTTTAGCCATCTCTTTGGCTTGTCAAGCTGTAGTACACACAAAGTTCAAACAAAGTTCTGACCTTAACTGAAATCAAGATGGCAATAGCTGAGATCATACAAGTTGTGTTCCTATACGTTAGCATTAAGACAGCTACTCTTGGGCACGGGGGTTGGAATAGCAGTTAAGTCACCATTTGATATGCCCATGTTTCATATCTGAGCACCAATTTGAGTCCTCGTTTTGCTCCCAATTCCTTTTTATCCTGATTCTTGGAGTTGGCAGGTTCAAGTATTTAGATCATTTACTTAGGTGCCTTCCACTTGTGTGGGAGAACCAGCTTGAGTCCCTAACTCTTGATTTTAATCTGGCCAAAACCCAGCTGTTGTGGACATTTAAGAAGTGAACCAATGGCTGTAAGGTCTCTATCTCTGATTCATTCTCTCTCTCTCTCTCTCTCTCTCTCTCTCTCTCAAAATAAATAAATGCTTATTTAAATGTAAAGAAAGACACTTTCCATTTCAGTGCTTGAGTTTCCCTGCCAAGATTGAACTGCACCAAAATACACTTATCTCTTAATTCCATTTTCCAAAGTACCCTTGCATTATTTTTTTTAAAAAAGACTTTTAAAATATTTTTAATCTGAAAATGCATTTTAAACTTTATTTATTTGATACAGACAGATTGTTCTCAGAACTGGTTCACCTCACAAATGCCTTAATTTGTTCTGGGTGTGAGATCAGAAGTCAAGAACCTAAATCTCAAACAAGGTCTTCCATTGTGTGTGTCAGGAACCCAAGCACTGCTTCCAAAGGAGCATGTGAGCAAGAAGCTGAAAATGACTGCGGAACCAGGAACTGACATCAGTTCACTCGGATATGGGATGTGAGTGTCCTTACCATTGTCTTAACCATAAGGATAAATGACCTAGATAATATTTACAGAATTTCATACTTTGTTCACAAAAGCAGAGAATATTCCCCAGAGTTTATGACACATTTTGGGTTGGTATGGAAATAAGATGGCTGGCTAAGATATTCATATGCTGAGCACCTTGTAAATTTAGGGCCAAATTGTTGCATACTGGTGGAGCCAAATTCACACAATACAATGTGGCTGTCACAATACAATTGTTTATGTTCACATCTACACATTATAACAATCTCTCTAGTGTGAACACTACATTGAAGACATTAAAACATGACCTCGCAAAGGCAAATCGACATGAGATGTTTTATCCCTGATCTGTTCACAACATTTATTTTATAAGCCCATAAATTCCTACTTGTTTTCACAGTACAGACAACTGTGTCTGCCTAGTACTGAAGTGTTCATGTTCAGGTTGTATTTTCTTCATCACAAGGATCTGTTCTTATAGCAAGACTTCCTACATTGCTCCTTTATGTGTTTGATAGGCAGGCTGCATAGATCTTCTGCATTTTTTTTTAACATTTAAGCATTAGGAGCTGTTTAGGTTAAATTACCTTGAAATACACTAAAATGCAAGTTCCTACACAAATGATTTTGTAAAAAGGTGTTCCTGAGAGAAACAAATGGGGACTGGGAGGAAGCAGGACTGGGAAGGGGAGGCAGCTGTGCAAATGACACTTTGGAGCCTCCCAAGGGAGTTAAGCTTTCTCACTCTCCCACACTGATAGTCATTAATGACCATGTCCCCTG
This sequence comes from Ochotona curzoniae, assembly GCF_017591425.1. Taxonomy (NCBI): domain Eukaryota; kingdom Metazoa; phylum Chordata; class Mammalia; order Lagomorpha; family Ochotonidae; genus Ochotona; species Ochotona curzoniae. Next base: position 222,562 of record NW_024466737.1, read on the forward strand.
GGGAACATAAACTCTCAGAGGCTCATTTGATGCCAGGAAAGCAACTGCTGCAAGAATGTACCAGTAACAACACAAGAGATCTGGATGGAGCACCAACATGGGGCACACCTCCCATGTTTCAGTGTAGTGGCCACCTTCAGCCTGCAACACTGAACTCTCCAACGGATCTAGCACATAGCTCGTTCACTATCTCTTTTTCTCCACACTGTAAAGGGCACGGGAAATGATTCCCGAGTTCCTCCTGCATAGCCGGTCTTGGGCTTCTTTTGCCTTGCAACTTCTAAGCTTACCAAAATGAGAAAGGGAGGAAAGGTGGCAGTCGGAAATGCACATGGTCCTTCCTTGGGGGCCTTTCCCATAGGAAACCCTGTCCTTCTGACCTCATTTGTAGAGGAGAACTGAGGTGGTACTAACCAGGTCTTGACCTGTGTCAGCATCCTCAGTCTGAATCCCAGCCCCTAGCATGCTACCTGTAAGTTTTTTGGCAAGCAACTTAATCTCTCTGTGTTTCATTTCCATCACCTCTGAGACAGAAATAATAGTTGTTTTCAATGTGAGATTTGAAGGGAGGATTATATGCATTATTAACAGAAAGGTATACAAAACAAGGAAGCCCAGCAGGAGATGGCCTACAGGCTACACTTGCCAAACCTCTCTATCTATGTTTTCAAAGACTGCACTTATCTACTCAGTTATCCATTTGTAAAGCAGAGTGGGGAGGGTAGGGAGAAAAGAGAGAGAGAGAGAGGAGAGGAGAGGAGATCTTTCATCTGCTGAATCATTTCAACTGGCTTCAACAGCTATATCTGGACTAAGCCAATGCCAGGAGCTAGTAACCCCACGATGCACATCTCCCACATGGAGGGCAGGGGCCCAGCATTTGGGCCATCTTCTGTTGACTTTCTGCACGCACTGTCAGGAACCTGGATCTAAAGTGGAACAGGCAGGATTAACTGACATTCATATATTGGATACCGGTTTGTGAGTTATGGCTTACTCCACTGAGCCACAACACAGGCCCTTTGAGTCATTGACTTTACTATCAGGGCAGGCACCCTGTGCAGCAATAAGAATGTAGCCTAGACAGAAGCATATTTGTTCTGAAGCTTAAGCACTGAGACATCTTGCCTAATTTTTACTAGTAATATGTTATTATTTGGCTCGTAGACAATCCTCCTAATTGATTAAGCTTTCACATCTACAAAACATAACACTGCCTCTAAAAGTGAATTATTATTTTCTTTATGCTTTATTTCTTAGGGAAAAAAAACTATGGAGGAGTAGGAGAAGATGATTGGAGAACCTTATAAATGAAGTCTTGTTAAACCAGGAGTGATGCTGCAAGAGATGATCATCTCCATCTGTGTCATCACCTTCATCAACCTTGTCATCACCATCTTCTGCATCAAAGTCACCCTCACCACTGATGCTATTTGCAGCGTCCTCCTCATCGGTACCCTCCTTCTCACTTGCACCACAATCAACAGCAGCCCACTTGTTGCCATTCACTTCATGGCACCTGTGTCCCACCTTCTCATTTATTCCCCCAACCTTCCAAAGGGAGGAAAAATGTGAAAAGAACATGTGCTGAGATCTTCAGTCATGAGTCAAATAACAAAGCTGATTGCATAGCACGGCTCATTCTTCGTCTCATTCTCTTTCAATGCGACCTAGGAAAGATTCCAGAAGTCAAAGGATCCAGTGTTTAGATCCTCAGGTCCAGGGGTCAAATCTAAACACTATCACTAATACCTAAAGTTATTTAAAGGGACTCTTCACCTGTGAAAAGGAAGGGTAACATGTACATCACAATGAGAAAATAGACACTGAGAGTTATTACAGTAGCTACACAGGGGGTGGCATTGCCTAAATCTAAAATAAATAGCTCATTGTCCCCATTTGACCAATTGTAAGACACAGAATTCCACATATCTTAATATGAAAGAGGTGCACAGGATATTTTAAAAAGTTTATGCAAAATTTAAATTAGAATGTGTTTAGTTTGGTGCTAGATACTTGAAAATCCATGCACAGAGATCTCTTCAAAATGTTCATGGAAAAAGCATATTGTGAAAAAAAATGTGCATGTATTTTGAATTTTTGCATTGAAATAGATATCTTTAATTCCATTTTCAAATGATGAAATAATAAAATTCATGAAAGGGGGAATGAAATGACTGTCCTCAGCTTTAGTATTTTCCCTGAAGTAACTTACAACAGAGGAATCAACATGATAGCTTAACTAGCTAATCCTTTGCCTGCAAGTGCTGGCATCCTATACAGGTACCAGTTCGTGTCCTGGCTGCTCCACTTCCTATCTGGTTCCCTGCTTATGGCCTGGGAAAGCAGCAGAGAATGGCCCCAAATCTCGGGACCTGCAACACAACAGGCGACCCAGAAGAAGCTCTTGGCTCCTGGCTTCAGATCAGCTCAGCTCAGTTCATTGTATCCATTTGAGGAGTGAAACAGCAGATAAAAGATATTTCTCTCCGTCTTTCCTTCTCTTCATAAATCTTCTTTCACAAAAATAATCTCTTTTAAAAGAAGAAATTTACGACAGCAAGCCCTGTCCCCTGAATACATTTTCAGACACAAAGCAAGAAAGTACTAGCCATGTGACTCTGAGAGGTACAAATGTAGCATGATTGCATAGTATGTGTGTCTGGTATGCTGAGATGGCTTGAGTTATCCCAGGCACATGACCAGGGCTCACCTGTCAGTGCTTATAGAGCAGGTGCTTCTAAAGAGCAGGAGCGTATGTGGCAGGGCATCTGGACTCGATAATCACTCAAGGGGTAGGTAACAAGTAGGTTCTCAAAAGTCAAAACTAGGTAGTGGGAACTGAAGAGCAAATATTTCTTGGATCCTTGTTATAAAAAACAAAATCTTGCATTGTGATTCAGCATATTAAGACTTCATTTCCAATACCAGTATTGCATATGCTCCACTTCTGATCCAGCTTCCAGCCGGTGCTCGTACAAGGGCAACAGAAGACGTCCCAAACACTTGCGCTCATGCATCCATGTGGGAGACCCTGCTGGAGTTTAAACTTTCTGATTTTGGCCTGGATCAGCCATGCCATTGTGGCTACTTAGAAAGTGAAGACACTATGAGACATTTCTCTGGCTTGCTTGTTTGCTCACTCACTTCTCCCCACCCCTGTAACTCTGCCTTTCATGTTAAAATATTGATTTCATATTGCATTAAAAGTGCATTAAGGGGTGACATTTTGCCTAGCAGTTCAGTCACAGGTTAGGACATCTGACTGCCTGATTCTGATAACAGCTTCCAGCTCCCGATACCAGCTTCCCGATGCCAAGGCACACCCTGAGAGGCACTGGAGAAGACTCGAGACATTAAGTGAGACCATGTGAGACATTAAGTGAGACCATTAAGGACCATTTGAGAGACCTGGATTAAGTTTCCAGCGTCCAGCTTTGACCCAACCCAGCTCTGGCCATTGTGTGCATTTGAAGGGAGTGAATCGGTAGATATTTTGAACATTTTGTAAAAAAGTACAGAGAGAAAAGTATACCTTTTTAGATGCCAGAGAACAGAAGCACATTCATAAATGTCATATATTTTAAAATTTTCAAAGATAAAAAGAAAGGCTGACTATTTGAAAGTACAGAATTGGTATTTTTAGCCATAGATATGCATAATAGAAAAAAAAACAGGCAGGGGAAAATTGATTTGCCAGAAAAGAAGAAAATATCCAAGTACATTCAGGATATTTGCATGGACAAAACCATAGAGAAAGAGAGAGGCAGAGAAGAGGAATTAGAAAGTAACACAAAAACAAAGACTTTCCACAATCCAGATAGATTTTACTGAGAGAAAATGTTAACTGTCATGGTGTTAAAATAGGATGCACACTGAAGGCTGAGATCCACAGCATTTCACTAGTTGACTGACATTGCATTTGGTATTCACTTTCCCTATCTTTTGGGAAAATACCCAACTGCGCAGTTTCAGCTTTGCATTTAGCAGCTTGCACATGTCTCTGTCTTGTCCTCTAGTCCCATGTACAGACAAACCCTGCAACATCCATTTGCTTATTGATCTTTTCATACATGATCATGTGATGCCTGAATTAGTCCCTTTCCTCTGTCAAATCCATCTTACCATCTATTCTCCTTCTTCTTTGAGACCAATCAAAGGCTTCGCCTGAGATTGGTGCTGTGATATAGTAAACTAAGCCTCAACCTGCAGCATCAATGTCCCATATATACACTAGTTCATGTCCTGGCTGCTCCACTTCCCATCTAGCTCCATGCTTATGGTCTGGGAAAGCTATGGAGGATGCCTCAAGTCACTAGAATTCTGCACTCATGCAGGAGACTTGGACAGATTGGCTCAGCCCTGGCCATTGCAGCCATCTGTTGAGTGAACCAGAGGATAGATCTCTCTAAAATTAAATAAATGAATAGATAAATAAACAAATCCTTAAAAAGGGCACCTAATCAGTAAGTCTCCCCTATTAGTTGTGCTGATCAGCTCTCATAGCCTCCTAGATAGGTCCATTTTTTGTAAATGTTTATTTACTTTATTGAAAATGTAGATTTATATAGAGAGAAGCAAAAAGAGAGATCTCTCATCTGTTGGTTCACCCCTCAAATGGCTACAATTGCCAGAGGTGGACCAAAGTTAGAAGCCCAGAGATTCGTTCTGACCTCTTACATGCATGCAGGGCACCAAGGACCTAGAACATCTTTTGCTGCTTTTCCAGCCAGGCAAATCACCAGGCAACTGGTTCGGAAATGGAGCAGTTGGGCCTAGAACCAGCACCCATATGGGATGCTGGTGCCACAGATGTATGCGTAAACTATTATATCACAATGCTGGCCCCAAGTAGATTTATGCTAATGTAGAGATGTTCAACGGAATCTGAATTGTCTGTGTATTGATCACTCTCTTCCAATAAGTTGGACATTTATTAGGAGTAATAGGCTGTGTTCATGTATAACAGTAGGGATCCATGTTAAATGGAATAAAACGGAGTATGTTAAATATGGCATTTGCATCACTACATTTCTCAGGTCTTCTTTAACTCTGCTGTTCTCAAATCTCTTATCCTAGGAAACTTCTAGACATCATTTTGGGTGTTTGTCCTTTGGTGCTTTTATATGTGGTCAAGTAAGACAAATAGGAGTACCCCAAACATACCAACACATAACCAAGTGACCAAAGAGTCAAGAGCTGCATCGCCTCCACAGTCCCAAAACTTGGCAAAGCTCAAAACAGAATTTCTAATGCATCTGAGAGGATGTTTCTTAGAATACTAAGTTATGTAAGTTATCTATTTGTATGGCCATGGTAGTAGAATCACCTGCTTTTCTCAGCTGTGTGTCTTTCAGATGGCTCAGGCTGCCAGAGAGGGTCCAGTGCGCAACTCTCAGAAAACTGGGTCGCTTACAAGACAATGTCACATCTTTTAGATTCAGTGGTTTAGGAGGGAGTGGGTGGGGCAGAGCAATCAGATGGAATTGACTACTGGTGGATAGCGATTTGTCGCATTTTGCATTCTCTTCTGTACAATGTCTTTGATTACTAGCACTGTCATTTCAGGTTTGACATCTTTCTATGAAGAACATCTGTGGCATGCTGCATCTCTCTTCTTATTGGCAAAAAAGGCAACAAAACACGGATAATTTATTTTTTAATCACATGATATAGTGGCACATACAGTAACAATTATGCTGCATCCAGGCTTGAATTAGTTTTTTACTTTATTTGGCCAGTTTCTCATCTTGTTGCTTTCTTTTGTTTTTGTCAACACATATCCTCATGAGCACCTGGATTTGGGGGACTCCAGGCAGAAGTCAACATAACGATCATTTCTTTGGCGTTGGTTTGTGAGACACAGCCTTCAAAAGAAATAGGGTCATGAGGACCCATCCTTTGCCTGGTGTTCCTTGTTCCATAAATGTACTCCTTTTGATATGTCTTATTATTGTTTTCATCCAGAAGCTCACCACGATCCTCATACTTCTTCAGAGAGGAGGAAACACATGACAAAGAAGTAGTTCTACATCAAAGCTCAGGGATCCTCAGTTCTAATTCTTACCCAGCACCCTCACACACACAATGGCATTCCTCTTGATCAAATGGATTCCCAGAGGAATGAGGTAAATGGAATTAAGTGGTAATTCTGGGGCCAGCACTATGGTATAGCATCTGCCTGTAGCACCATCATCCTATATGGACACCAATTCCTATCCTGGCTGCTCCAATTCAATCCAGCTCCCTGTTTATATCCTGGAAAAGCAGTGGAGAATGGCTCAAGTCCTCAGGCCCATGCACCTCTGTTGGAACCCCAAAATAAACTCTTGACTTTGGATTTTCTGTGTGTGTGTATGTGTATGCTTCTCTGTGACTCTTACTTTCAAAAAAGAATAAATCTTTAAAAAATGATGAACACATGTCTCACAGCTCTAAAATGCTACCTAGTAGTGAGTTCTAGAACACTTCAAAAATTTTCTCACAACTTGACACTGGACTAGTAGCAAAACTACAAATTTCTCTGGAAAGTTGTCACCACAAGGATATCCAGTTGCTTTCTACTAAATGAGATGTAAATAAGACAAAATGCAAACAGAAAGAAAAACAAGGTTCAGATATCATAATGGCTTAGTAGTTTTTCTCACCATCTTTTTTGTTTAAATGGTTTTGGTCCACACTGTGGAGCAGTTGGCAAGATGCTTCTAAGAGAAAATATTATTTCCCAGGAAACTTGGTTTCTGATTGTATTTATTTGAACAGATAGGACACATACCAGTGTGGATCAGGTGCCTACCTCCCATTTGTCCAGCTATGGGGACATTGAAGTTTTGGGGTGGTGAATTAATGAGGACAGCTCTCTTCCCATGAGGAGAGGGGGTTGTCTACGAGCCCTTCTCCCTGACTGGGGCAGGGTCCTGGATAGCTATGACCAGTAGAATAAAGCAAAAATGAATCCAGATGTCTCTAGATCCAGCCCACCAGAGACTTGCAGCTTCCACTTCCTGTTTGTTAGAATACTTAAAGAAGAAAAGCCAACTCCATGTAAGAAAAAGAAGTGTGGCTAACTTGAGGCCACTATGACATGAGAAGCAAAACCTCTAGAAAGAGGACATGGAGTACATCTGGACAGAGAAGGCCAAGGTGAACCAAGAAACAAGTGGCCTGATTGGGAAAGCCATCTTGGTCATGGATCTTGCTGTTCCTGCCATTTTGGCTGATGTCTCATGCTTCAAAGAACCCTGCAGCTTTGCTCTTCCCAATTCCCAATTCTAAAAATCATGAGCAAAATCAAGTGCTTGTTCTGACCACTAATGCCTGGTAGTTTGTTGTGCAGAAGTGGGTGCCTGGAATGAGCCAGTAATAGGTCTCTGAGAAGGGAGCTGTCTTTCCTCTTTAGTGCAGAGATGATGGACTGACAAGTATCAGTCTGTGACCTTCATGTATGGACAGCAGCAGCTGGCCTTGTGACTCAAAGCTTCTTTTAGCTGAAATCAACAGGATATTGCTCCTTCATGAAGTCAAATATTTGCCTCTGCTAACGGAACTGTAGAGGCTCTCCATTATCAGTCATTCAGAAGAGTTTAATGGATCTAAAATCTCAGGTGGTATGTGTTTGGATAAAAAGTTGGGCAACCTTGTTTTGCTTGGTGTCGAAAAACATGACTCAGCAGAACATTTCATTTGTGAATAGGATTCAGAGAGTAGAAATCACTGATTCAGCATGCCAGATGGCCATAGATAACTTTCCTCTGTCCTGAAGTGCCCCAGGATGCATTCTGTTTAGCCCTGCACAACCTCCCTGCTACACTGTTTCAGGGACAGAGAAACTTCAGCATGCTTGACTTTGTTGAATGTGTTTTCCAGTCATGATTTAATGTGTACTTACCTTTCTCTGTTGACAAGATTCAATGATTCTAGCTACAAATTTTAGGCATTTTAAGATTTTTAATTGCCTTTGTTCTGCTTTTATATGTGCACATTTTAAAGTTTTACATTTTAATGTGTTTTTGCTTGTTTGTTTTGGAATCAATAGAGTTCTTTGGCACAGCTTCAAATTTGCAGAGAAAAAAACTGAGTGCAAATAGAGTTCTCACATACTCCCTATTTTTAACATCTTGCATTTGGGTGGTACATGTGCTATGTAATTGATGAACTAATAATGACATACGATTACCAATTAAGGTCCAGACTTCATGTTAGGTTTCACTCCTTGTGCTGTATATCCTGTGTATTTTGATAAAAGGATAAGGCTGTAGACCCATAGTTACAGTTTTGCACAACTCAAGATTTATACACTTCCTATAAAGACAGCACAACCCAGGTCCCTCTTGTTAATAAATACTTTTAAATAGCATGGTGCATTTGTCACAAATAATAGACAATGTTATATTTGTTGTCTGAATACTGAACATAATTCACAGTTCCTGAAGTTCTGATTTGTGGCTGTATTTCCAAGCCTCTGTGTCTCCTGTCACTCCTTGTGGTTCTGACAGTTTCTCAGCTCTTCCTTGTTATGGAGGGCCTTGCTTTGCCGCCAAGATACTTTGTAAAATGTTCCTCTGTGGGGACTTTCCTGACTTGTTTGTCATCATGACTTTAGGATACTAAATCTTGAGGGCAGGAAAATCACGGAGGTAACGTGTCATGCTCATCACGTCCCATCAAGGATACACATTCTCAAAGCGATTTGTCACTGCTGATGTTCACCTGGATCATGTGTATGGAGATACCTTTTTTTGCTCTCCGCTGTAAGCTTAGCTTTTCCTCCCTGCCTTTTCACACTGCAGTATGGAGGAAAGTTGCTAGGCATAGTTCATACTTAAGAAATCGTGATATTTTGCTCCACCTTCTTAAGGACAGAACATCTATATAAATCATTCAGAATTCTTCCACACAGGAAATTTGTGTCTTCTTTATTTTTTATTCATGCATTCAGACACTGAGTTTTATCCATTTAGACTTGTAGATTTTAAGTGTATATTTTAGATTATCACATGATGATGCTTTGTTAATTACTCAAAACTTCTCCAGTTTTGCCTTGTGAGAGCTCTTTCAGTTGCCTATCACAGTTGCCTGGGGTGTACACCAACAGCATAGATTTGAATCTTTCATTTTGTTTGGGAATTTTTTTTAGTGCTCCCTTACTTTCTCCACTACAAAATTGTCTAGGCTTATTTCTTTCCTCAGCCTTAAAATCAGCACTTTATCCAAAGAATCCTGGCTCTTTTAGAATTATGGTGGGGGATACTAGGTTGCTCCTTGTTTCTGAGGTGTCATTCCTGCTAGGAACTCTGAGCTAACTGACCTATGCGTGTGCACTAATCTGTGTAACTATCTGTGCTGCTACTAAGCAAAGCGCAATTTCATACTGGCATCCGTTAGCACAGGGATTATCCTACTGCCTTCCGCTTTGCTTGTCTAGCTCTTCATAGACCAGTAAAGAGACACCAGGTTCACTCATCCACCATGGGTTTACTAATTGTTCAATTATAATATACATGTAGTATCTATGCATCTCTCTGTGAGAAAAGGCCTTATCAATTGCTAACATATAGCTCTATGGAAAGGAACTTCATTGATTACAAAACAGCTCTTACACACAGCTCATTTTGCCTTTAGTTATTACATAGACTTCACCATTCCAAAGTGTTGCTTAGCTCAGCATTTTATTCCCCTAATCCCTTCAGCAAGATTTTATATTTAGATATTTTAATCACATTCTACACTCTATTTTCAAGTCCCTTGAACTCCAAAATGGCTTTCTTTAAAATTTGCATGCATTAAAATTTAATCTTTATTACTATAAAATTCTATGGATTTTGTTAAATTCTCAATGCCTTACATTTACATTACATGATCATACAGAATGATTTCTTCTATAAATTATCTTGTGCTTCCCTTGCTTTACCTCTTTTCACCTACCTCTGAATGCCCCACAACTACTGACCTGTTTACCACCTCTGTAGTTTGTCTTTTCCACCAGGCATTATTTAGTTGGACTCATATAGAATATAGTGTATTCAGACTTGCTTTATTCATTTAGCAATATAAATCTTCAATGTATGTGTCTTGGGTGGTTTGATTGTTCAGTTCCTTTTATAAATGCATAATATTCTATGGTAGCTATGTGCTATAATGTTTTATACATTTACTTTCAGAAAGGAATTATTTTGGGGGCCACTATAAGTGAAAGAGTTCTCAAGAATCAGGTGCAAGATTTGTGGGGATGTGAGTTTGCAAGCCTGTTTCATGAATATATGTAAGTGTGACTGATAGATTATAGGGTAATATTATAAGCGTTATGAAAACCGGATTATGATGTTTGCATTCTGACTAACAGATTCACTATTTTGTTTTTCAGAGCGGCACTGTGATGCAGCAAGTTGAACCATGATCTACAATTACTGAGGTCCTTTACGAACACCAGTTCAAATCCCAGCTGCTTCAGTTCCAATCCAGCTCCATCCAATATCTTTAACATAACAGTAGAAGCTCACCCAAATCTTTCAGTCTTCTCACTCCCGTGTGGAAGCCCTGGATGCTCCTGGCTTCAGCCTGGTCTAGCCCAGGCAATCGAGGCCATTAGGACAGTGAACCAGGGCACGGAAGATCTCACTTTCTTTCTTTCCACTCTTTCTGTAACTTTTTTTCAATAAGTAAAGAAGGAAAATAGAAGACTGATATTCTTGTGGTTAAATATTATGCATCTAGGTGTTAGGATTTGGGTTTTGGGTTCCTGGTTGTGGGGACTTTACTCCTGAGTCCATCAAGTATAACCTTTGTTTAAGCTATAATGCTATCATTTTTAATTATTCCTCTCATTTCTTTCATAAAATTCTACCTCTCTTACTGTGGATATCTTCTTGCATCTGACATTATCCATTCTTTCCATTTGATTACTGTACATATTAATGTTATTATTTTAAATTTCCTGACTGATAATTCCAAAATCCATGCCTCCACTGAGTTTGGTCTTGATGCTTGATTTCTCTTTCCAACTTATGTTTTTCTTCCTTTTTGGCATGTCTTTTATGTTTTGTTGAAAGATAGATGTATTCCATCAGACAATACAAACTTAGGTGAATAGCCCTGTGGTGTGAGGGTTTCATTTCATATTTTCTACAACTACAGGGTCAAAATCTTCAATTTCATGGTTTCTCAGGATTTCTACTTCCCTCCCCTGCCATGGCGTGTTTTTGTTTTGTTTTAGTTTCTTTCTCAGTTCTTCACTATGAGAGACTGCTAAAGTTACTCTAGGTGATAAGTCCCTAAAAGTGAAAGTAGACATGATTGTTTTGTAAACATAGATTCAGGTAAACGTGGGTTATAGCTGCAGAATAAACATGATTTTCTCCAAACCCTTCTTGTAGAAATTTAATCCCCAAAGTCAAATGTTAACGTCAGTTACAGAGTAGACAATTCCTCTTACTGCCGTGTTTATGAAGTGGAGCCTTAGGAAAATGATTGTGTTTGATTAGATCATTAGGGTGGAGCTCCCAAGATGTGATTTTTAGGGCAAGGAACAGAGACCAGCCATTTGTACAGTCAGGTTTGTTGACTGCTTCTTGCTACCAATACTATTGCAATACTAAGACAAGACCCCTACAGCTGGACACCTGAACACCTCCAGAGTCTTAAGCCAAAAGAAAATCCCTTTCCTTAGCCCAGGTAGCCAGTATTTCATTACAGTAACATAAAGCAGACCAATAGAACCTTCTGAAGACTGCGGCTTCCAAGAACCTCCCACACTCAGCTCATCCATACTGGGCCTCTGTAAAATCATCAAAATCAGCCTTTAAGTGTGTCTAAGGTCAATCTAAGGAGTAAACTCGCTCTCTGCTTCTGCTGCAGGTGAGCAGATCTCAGCTGTGCCTCACCCCAGATTTGGGGGTGGCAAATTTGCTCTGCAAATCAATTTACAGCAGAAGTCAGTGAATCTATGAATCTTCAAAGTCAACCTATATGATAACACTAACCAGCAAACTGATCATTTTTTTCTGTTCACCAACACAGACATTATTCATATAACATTTTATAAATTTAGTGAGGAAATCATAATTTCTTAAAACATATGGGCTTTTATCCAATTTATATCACAATGTGCTCAGATGGAGAATTATTTAAAGAAAAGTTTCATTATTCATAAAAACCTAATTTAAAAATTACATTTTTCACTTGATAAAAAAAATAGGAATCCTATAAATGCCTCAATGGGTTTACCTGATTATTTTGAGGCTAAATTCTAAAAGAAGAAGTAATATACTAATGCATATGGAATATCATCTCTAAGGGACTTAGAGATACCTAAGTTTGTTGTGCCTTTTATTAACTGAATACTAGTGGGAAAAAAATAAAGTAAGAAGAAAGAATGAAGAATTTAAATTATTTTTTTTCCATGTCTCTGCAGAAATAGAAATTTAAAAAGTAAAAGGTACTGTAGAGGAATATGAGGGTGTTTGAAAAAGTACACCAAAAAAATGGGAATGAAAAGATAAGTGTATTTTTGTGTAAAAAAGTTTTTGAAACCCATACATAACTTTTTCACCATACACATATTCAATAAACTTATTTTGGAAAACCCTAACCCCATAAATGTTGGGAAAGACCCTCTATGAAGTTTCAGCTCATTTGTGTTGCCTACCTGTGGTCATCGTTTTGTTGCCTTCCCACTTGTCACAAACCTCTGGGATTCCCTAGGTAGACTTAAAGGCATGTGACATTATCCAAGGGAAATGATTTTTGGAATCTCCTATAAAAGACCTTTGGGTCAAACAGTCCTGACTCATTTCTTTGAAGAGAAAGTTAACGCTCCACACGAGTTCAAGACCCTGCTCAAGCTCATTCTGCAGAGCAAACACATGTGGCCAATTTTCTTTTATAATGGAAAACCGACCAAGAGATCAGACCATTGGTCACTCTTGCCTGGAGATTTGTTAGTTCTTGAGCTGATTTTTATTGGCAAAGGGATGAGTTTAAGGGACACATTAAGCCACCTTTCATTTCAGCTTGTTCTTTCCATTTAACCTGTCTTCTGAGTCACCTGTTGTTTTTCCTTCAGGCTTTTAATTACCACTGCACTGGCCATAAAAATAACCCAAGTTTTTAGCCTGTGTCTTTGCACTGAGAATATTTTATGATAACTCTTGTCACCCTTCCTCTCCTTAAAGGCCATAGCCCTGCACTTTGAGAGGATTAGCCTTCACTGTGCCATTTTTGTCTTTGTGTGGGGAGTCAGTTTCTCCCTTGATAATGTGCCAGGTCTAAGCATCCTCCATAGGTAACCAACATGTCTCCTTTATTCTGCAGAGGAGTTGAGCTCTGGGGCTCGCTGCTGAGACAGGAACTAAGCTGGATTCATACTTGTGGCAGTGTCTCTGGTTCTCAGCTGGAGCTGTGCTCCCTGGCTCCAGTTCAAGGACTAACTATCCTGGTTATCCTGTGTGGAATCTGTCCTCTGGAGTCTTGTTCTGCCCAGCTTTTGTCCTGAGAATGTTTGCTCTTTGTGTCCCATCCTCTCTCCCAACTTAGTCAATATTTGCTTTCAGTGACACACTCTTCTCTTCCTGGATATTTACCTTTTTTCCACTTAACTCTCCCACTGTTAGACTAAAAAAAGAAAACAAAACCCTACATAATCAAAGTTAGCATTTGTGACTCCCAGAGTCCCTTAAGGGGCCCCAGACTCTACATGCCCCTTACTTCCAACTACTAGTACTGCTTATCTCACCATTACATCTTAGTACAAAACAGTATACTGGTGGACACATCTTTTATTTAATTACTTAGTTTTTATAATAGATTTCCTAATGATTTTTTTTCTATTGGCAATAATAAGTCTGCCTGGGAAGAGGGGAACTTCTGATAGAGGAGAGGAGGATGTCACTTGGTCACCACAAACAGCCCCCAAAACTCACCAGTTTCAAAGAAAATGTTGCCACTTTGACAAAGACTCAAGAATGCACCCAATCAATAACCTGAGAACTTTGTTGCCTCTAATAGCAATGAGAAATGACTGAGACTTCACGCCTGTTCTTCCTCCTGCCTGGATGTCTTTGTTGCCCCTGATCTCACAAATTCTTGCTCAGAGACCAAGCAGTGAATGAATATCACTTCTTCAGCAAGGCATGCCTTTGACCTGATGTTTAAATTACTTTTAGCAATGCTTTTATGTGACCCTCAAATTTTAACCAAACCTCTCTTTGAATGCCAGACTTCTACCCAGCTGCCTACTTGAAATCTCCACCACAGTCACCGTGAACTTAAGAAATACAAATTGAACTCATCAGCTTCTCCCACTCACACCTATTTATCACTGGTGTTCCTCATTTCAGTAAACACCACCACTGCTACCTAGTTGCCCAAACTAGACGCCTTCAAGCCATCTGTCTTAAGTTACGTTTCTTTTTTTAAGATTAAGATATTTATTTAAAGGTCAGAGTTACAGAGAGATAGAGAGACACACAGAAAAAGTGAGAAAGAAGGCACTGGTTCACTCTCTAGAGGACCACAAAGATCAGGACTGGGCCAGGCCAAAGCCAGGAGTCGGGAGCTTCCTCTAGGTCTCCTACTTGGGCAATAGGAGTCCAAGCATTTGGGCCAGCCTCTATTGCCTTTCCCAGCCCACCAGGAGGGAGCTGGAATAGAGACAGAGCAGCCCAGACAGGCATGCTCAAGGGATGCCAGCATCAAAGCAGCAGCTTTACCCAGTAAGTCACATGCCAGCCTCCAGGAACGATGTCTTAAAAGCAGAGTTTGACATTGTGATTTTTGTCCATGTGATATCTGTCTATGAGGACAAGGTAGGAGACAGGACTTAGCAAAGATGCCAGTGTCACTGGAGCTGAACCTCAGACTTATGTACAGGAGCTGTACTACAAGAGCCCCAGCAGGTTGTCTCACTCTCAGGCAAGGGAACTGAATCTGCTGTGCCCAGTATAAACAAGTTGTCGTTTACAAGCTTTCCCAGCTTGCCTTAACATTTCTAGGTGAGTAAGGTCCACTGACTAAAGCCACTTCCAGGAAGAGAGGAGGCAACTGAAAGCCACAGCAAGCAACACTGCTAACAGATGAAGCGTGGTGAAGGGATATGCACAGAACATCAACAGAGTCTACCATACCACTTAAATTCCTTTATTCCCCTCTCTGAACTGTCCCTTCACCACATTCCATCCTGACAGATCCACCTTTAAATTGCAGCCCAACATAGTTTCCTCACTGCCTCAATTGATGTTCTCTCAGTGCAAAACACAGCCTGTCTCCTGGACTGTTGTGGGTCCCCATGTCACTGACTAGCCTTCTCCCACCTATAAGAGGTAGGAAATAAGGGCCTAGCACAGTGGCCTAGCTGCTAAAGTCCTTGCCTTGAAAGCGCCAGGATCCCACATGGGCGCTGGTTCTAATTCCGGAAGCGCCACTTCCCATCCAGCTCTCTGCTTATCGTCTAGGAAAGCAATCAAGGATGGCCCAAAGCCTTGGGACCCTGCACCTGTGTGGGAGACCTGGAGGTAGTTCTTGGCTCCTGGCTTCAGATCGGCTCAGCATCGGCCATTGCAGTCACATGGGGATTGAATCATTGGACGAAAGATCTTCCTCTCTGTCTCTCCTCCTCTCTGTATATGTGTCTTTGCAATAAAAATAAATAAATCCTTTCAAAAGTAGGAAATAAAAGAATGAAAAGTTCTTTCTGAGAGATAAGCTGCCAGAACAAGGCAGGACTAGTCAGGAAAGTGAGAAGCTAGATTTGGGAGAAAAGAATGGGGCTGCCTGTAGCAAAGCAAGTCAGATGATACCCAGCAGAGTAGCACATCCTGCAAGTAGCCAGGTGACTCTTGGGGTCTGCAGGTTCAAACAACCACAGGTCAAAGTGTTCAGAAGATAACTGTATTTGTAGTGAAAAATACATCCAGACTATTTTTATGCCATTAATTCCTGAATGACACTATTACAATTATTCATATGGTATTTACATTGTTTTAGGAATTATCAGTCATCAGGGATGACTTACAGTATATGGAAGGATGTGAGTAGGTTATAGGCAAATGTTATGCCATTTTTTATATGGTACTTGAGCATCTACGAATCTTGGTATCATTGGACCGTTGATCCCAATCCCCACCAACAAGGATATTTAGGGTGACCTTGACTATATTTCAAAGGCACAGTCGCTCAGCTACACAAAGGGCAATGACAGCAGGAACCATTCAGAGACCTTACAAGTCTCAGTCAGTGGTTATCAATAATTCATATTTCGAGACATAAATGCAAACCTCACTTTAGCCTTCTGCTCTTTAGGCCAACCACTCAGATCCCTCACTCCTTTGTTGTGCATTCATGCTCACCAGTTACATGGAAAGCACAGAAAAGCTGAGTAGTCAAATGTCAGTGACATTTCCTTCTAACTGAAAATAATAAATGTGCAATTCTTTCTAATATATCAGTACCTTGACCCTCCCCCCCAAAAAAGGACATTTGGTGGATTTTATTTTTCTGTTTTTTTAAAGATTTATTATTTTTATTGAAAAGGCAGGTTTACAGAGACGAAGAGAGACAGAGAGGAAGATCTTTCGTCCAATGATTCACTCCCCAAGTGTCTGCAATGGTCAGAGCTGAGCCGATCTGAAGCCAGGAGCCAAAAACTTCCTCCAGGTCTTCCACGTGGGTATAGGATACCTAGGCTTGGATCGTCCTCAACTGCTGTCCTAGATGATAAGCAGGGAGCTGGATGGGAAGTGGAGCTGCCAGAATTAGAACCAGCGCCCATGTGGGATCCTGGCGCTTTCAAGGCAAGGACTTTAGCAGCTAGGCCACTGTGCTGGGCCTGTGTTTTTCAAATATGACCACAGGGTGCACATTACAGTGCACATTACAATTAAGTCATTGCTCCGGACTCCCACATCTCCTAACAGAGTATCTAGGACCAAGCCCTGCTCTGCTTCCCTTTCCTCTTCCAGCTAATGTGCCGAGAAGGGAACAAATGATGACCCAAGTGCTTGGGCTCCTGCCGCCCATGTGGGAGCTCTAGATAGAATCCTTGTGTTCTGGTCTCGGCCTGGTCCACTCCTGGATGTTGTAGAAATTTGAGGAGAAAGTCAACTGATAAAATTCTCTCCCTCTCCCTCTCTCTCTTTTCTCTCTCTCTCTCTCTCTCTCTCTCTCTCTCTGCCTCTGCCATTTAACAACTAAATAAATGATAGGTAAATAAATAAATGCATCTTTGAAATAAACAAACAAAAATGACCGCAGTAAGACACCTGGTTCCAAATGAGTATTCCAGAACTTTACTATCCTTCACTTAGAAAAGGGAGTCCATTTCCCTTTCTCTTGAATCTTTGTCATTGCTTTAATGAGCAGAATATAGCAAAAGTAATTCTGTGCAAGTTTTATGACTAGATCTTTGGAAACAATACAACTTGCTCCTTTGGGATGTTCACCTTTTGAACCTGTCACAATTTTAAGAATGATTAGGGTTCCAGACAAGAAGTGGATGACAGCTCCCACAGAAATCCCAGCCACCAACCAGCACCAGCTGTCAGACACGTGAATGAGTCTTCAGACCATTGCACGGCCAGACTTTGGAAATCCCGAATTGATGGGAAACAACTGAGATGAGTTGTCCTCTCCTGCTTACAGCAGATTGCAGATTCATGGGGGGGAAATGCTGCTGCTGCTTTCTGCTACTAGATGTTGGCATGGTTTTTCATGTAGTAGACAATCAGATAGGGGACAATGTGCCAAATAGTGGCAGGTCAGCCTGATACTTTCATTCAGCTGCACAAATAGTTCTGTCTATTCTTCATGTTCCCAGCTTCTGTGGTACTTGCATCCTTCTTTTATCATAGTCATAACCTCTCAGGCCAAGTCTCGTGTTCTGGTGGCACTGACTGACACTTCTCTCTGCCATGGCTCCCCCACCATCTGAGATCTTTTATATTGCTACTGTCTCTTTCTGAACTTCTGTTTCCCTATTTCTCTACAAAGATCACACCTCTTCACAACTTGGTTCAGTGAAGCCTTCTCTAAACACCTTTCTATAATTATACAATCTAACCTACCCGTTTCTTCTCCTTCCCGTTATTTTTTACAAGGGTCCTAACTACCATCTAAGAAATGATATATTTATTGATTTACTATTGGACCACATGTGCTAGGATATAGGCAGGGGCTTTGTTTGCTCATTATTATATATCTGGTGCCCACAACAGAACAGTGTCTGACATACAGTACAAACTCAACAAATATTTATCAAGAGAAATGACTAGTACCCAACTCAGATCACTTCCAGATTTCAAACTACAGCCAAAGGTACTCTTATGTTTTAAACTTTCATGTACAACCACTTAATAAACATTTAATGTTTGAAGTCATACAAATCCCTTAAATATTACAAGAAAAAAAAAACTTGTAGGATCCAGTGTGGTGGGACAACAGATCAATGCACCCTGATGTGATGTCAATAACCCTTATTACAGCATTGGTTTAAATCTTAGGAATTTCATTTCCAATCCAGCTCCCTGCAAATCACCTTGGAATGTATTACCTCAACCTTCTGGGACACCAGAACAGAGTTCCTGCCTGTTGATTTCTTCCTAGTTCATACTTGTTTGTTTCTGTCATTTGGACAATGAATACTTATTGAAGTACTATTTGGGACATTTCTGTGAGGGTGTTTTGGAATGAATGCAATGTTTACATCAGAGGAATGAATAAGGAAAAATGTCCTCCTCATTATGGTAAGCTTCATCCAATCATTTTGAAGGCCTCCATGGAACAAAAATATTACTTTGTCCTAATTAAGAGATTCTTTTCTGCTTCTGAACTTGAACTTAAACATCAGGTCTCCTTGGGTCTTGACTCTGCCTCTCCCTCTCTCTCTTTCTCTCTCTGTCTCTTCCTCCTTCCCCTTTCTGTCCTGACTCTCACTTTTCAAATGAATAAATAATTAAATAAGTCTTTAAGTAATACCCACAACTTTCTACCGCCACTGCCAGACCTTCTATTGCTGTGTTCTCTGCAGATGAATAAATACTATTGCCCTCCGCCTAAGTACTCAAGCTAGGAATCAAATTCAGTGCCAACAACACTGCAACTTCAAAAGAATGAGGACTCAAAGAGAGACTGTGAAATGAATTAGTGGCCTCTCACATTGAAGCACTTAATTGCATGCTGCTATATCTGATCACCAAATATCTTGCCAGCCGCTTTTGTTATCTCATTCTGCTCCCCCTTTCCATCTGTTTAAAGACTACTTGCCTTACACTCTTCAATTTGCAATCCAAAGAACCACAGCCGGTTCTGACTGGGTAAGAAATCTATTGCATCTGCATCCTCAGAATAAAATTATTCAAGTTGGAAGACTGAGTCTTTTACAAATACTCGTGTGTGTGTGTGTGTGTGTGTGTGTGTGTGTGTGTGTTTAAAGACAGAGAGAAAAAGAGAGAGAAACTTGCTATACAGAACTGATTCACATGATTAAGGAAGCCAGATCTGCAGGGAGAGTTGGCAATCAACAGACCAGGACAGATGAAGGTTTAGTTTAGTCTTGCAGGGTAGCAACTCAAGACCCAAGGAGACCTGATGTTTCAATTCAAGTCCAGAAGCAGAAAAGAATCTCTTAATTAGGACAATGTCTTTTTTGTTGTTGTTGTTCCATGAAGGTCTTAAAAATGATTGAGTGAGGCTTACCATAATGTGGAGGACATGTTTCCTTATTCGTTTTTCTGATGTAAGCATTGCATTCATCCCAAAACACCCTCACAAAAACGTTCCAAATAATATCTGGATTTCCAATGGCACAGTCAAATTAACACATGACACTGATGATCACAGATAGCAAATGAGATCAACCCTTGCATCCTTTTTAACCAGATCTGGGAACCCTTGCTTGATGACTAGTTAGTGGAGCAGGGGTATAATCCCAGGTCCCCTACTTCATGTCAGGACTTTCCTCACTCCCTAACTGAGTCTGTCTGGGATACAGGAATTTGTACCACACTTAGGCTTTGTAGGGAACCTGGCCCAAGTTAGCCTTTCCCGTAGGACAAAGGTACATCAAGAACTTCATGGAAAATGAAATTAAATGATAGACTTGAATACAAAATTTGAAATCCATGAAGTTTTTCATTATATTCATTATTATGAGCTTTTTGAAAACTCTTCATATTTAAGGGTTTCAAAAATTTTTTTGCCCTAGAAGAAAGTTTTAGTTCCATTTTCAGGGCCATTTTGAAGGTTCCTTAATCCTTTTTGGCTTTTATAAATGATGTCGCTTTCTTTCTGCAGTGGCCTTTACTTGAAAGTTTCGAGATGAACTAATATATGCTAAGGTTTGCAACGTCAAATGGCCAACTTGGTGTCCCTTTATGTTGGGTGTCACTAAGAAGCACACCTCAAAGGAAATTATAACATTTGGCTCAGCATGTACTTTTACCCTACTCTACTTTGAGCACAACACAGGGAGCCAGTATTACCACAAGATTCCCTGGGAGGCAGCCTCATTCTCCCAAAGTTCCAGAACGAGAGCTTGGGGAGGGCTACTATTTGTTAAATGATATACTTTATAATGAAAAGAGAGCATCAAGGAAGAAGCCATTTCTGATCATCATAAAATATGGTTAGCAGTTAATTTGTACACATGTGGACTTATTTTATAATTGCAGGTTGCTGGAGAGGTATGTTTTTCTTTGCCAGAGTCCCCATTGCCTGCAAAAGGCAATGATGACCACAATGGTCCAGCCCTGCTGATGACCCAGAGACACACTGCAGTTCTTGAAATGACTCAACTCCTGCTATCACTGAACTTCCCAGTGAAGAGAATTAGGCTCAAGAAACCACTTTCATGAGCAGGTATTTATTTTCTTCATCCACACACATGAACTAACTTTAATTACTTTAATTCTGCACTCTCCTATTCAACGAAGCACCCAGCAGTCTGTGACACAATCCTTTAACAGCCTGTTGATAAACACTGTCACAGAACAATCTTTAGAAAATGTTTTCACATTGTTCTAGAAGCCAGGCTATTTCAGAAGATGTTCTAGATTATCAAGTTTTAGATATTTAAGTGCAAATGTATACACACACACACACACACACAGTGCTATCACTGTCATGATGTCTAATGCCCGGGATGAGTGCTGACATAAAGTGAGCACCCTTCAAATGAACAAATGAGCATTTCCCTCACCCACATGTGTGCCAGAAGAAAGCCAAAACCACTGCAAACTGTCTCCCTGCTGTCTACCATACTCTTCTCGTCAAATTTACTTCCCATTCCAAATCTCCCATATTTTGTCTTCCCTTGTGTTGGCTTCCAGACCAAGGTTTCAGACGATAGGAGACCACTTGCTGTCACCCCATACAGAAGTTCACATGGTAATATGGGGAGGGGAAGGGGAGGGAGTCCCAGTCAAGGTGAAAGGGATTCAAAGTCATGGGGCCTGACAGGCTGGGAAATTATTAATGATCCATTTCAGTTCAATCCTAACATCTAAGGATGGGAAAAGAGGCAAAGTCCGACAGGAGGAGAAAGCCACAGGCTGGGAAAGAGCTTGGACTTAAGTAAACCACAGGGCTCCACTGAGAGAAAGGACATGAAAGGACTCTTGGGCAGCAGTAGCAATGATGCCTTACCAGAGGGCTGATGAAGGTAGGAAGTTTCTGAGGGAGCTGCTGTGGTGTGATGACCCAGCTCAGAGATGAGAAGCCAAAATACAGACTTGGAAGAGAGGGCAAGGAGCAGACCCATGTGTAAGTGAAACTGGAAAAAAAGAGGATTCTAGAAGTCATGTCAGTGTAAGCAGAGATGCCCTCCTGCTGTGGCAGGCTCCTGGGCCTCCTCTCTGACAGAGAAATGTGGATGCCATGAGCACTCATTAATTACTTGTTGGGTCAATCACTCTGATGTTCATTCCCCATGTCAGCAATTCTGCAGTAGGTGCCCTGAGAGACAGTACAACGATGAAACAGTAAATAAATTATCCTCCATGGGTATTGTCAGTTTTCAGAATCCCTGTTTCTACATTTCTCAAATATGCTGCTCAGGGATCCCTG
The DNA here is from genome assembly GCF_017591425.1 of Ochotona curzoniae. Taxonomy (NCBI): domain Eukaryota; kingdom Metazoa; phylum Chordata; class Mammalia; order Lagomorpha; family Ochotonidae; genus Ochotona; species Ochotona curzoniae. The sequence goes on from NW_024466737.1 coordinate 244,612, forward strand.
CTGAGCCACACTTCCGGGTAAGGCACTTTGTAGGGCAAGATTGGCAGAATTCAGGGGAGATGAACACCCCAGAAGGATATCTCTGCCAGACCCCCTCAAAGCACAGGGATGACCAAGAGAAGGGTGCATTTGTTGCTTGTATTTGTGTTCTTCACAGACCCTGAATATTCATTGTTTCTACAATTCCTTTTAGCTGAGGAAATAAAATGAGCCCTTTTCCAGGCCGGAGTAAGGGGCTAAGTATAACACTGTGGTTTCATTTAAGGAAGATTTCCAGTTGGCTGAATTTATGCTGCCTTTGATGTCTCTTTGTTGCTTTGAATACAACCTTATGTCTCCTGGCTTTGTTTTCCCAAAGCCCTGAGAAAGGATTCCCAGATTGTTGATTAAAAGCTATTCAGAAACAGCCTGCAAGTGTTTCACTGATAACATTCTCTTTACAGATTCATCAGGGCTATCCCATAGGGAGCCTATGTGTGGGTCTCTCCAGCCTGTTCCATTAGGGTGCTGTGAACAAAGAATATAAAGGGAAAGCACAAGGTTCCTAGTGCAATCTTGTCCCAGACTTCACCCTGGCTTGCATTGCTTTCCTGTTCTGTGCTTTGGCACCCCAGTGCACCGTTTTCCCCTGTCAATCCCTTGAAGTGAGTGGGAGGCTATATGGTGCACACTGTGTGCTCCTGGTTTAAAACAGAAAGAAAGGCAAGTTTCTTTGCAGTTCTGCAGGGATTTTAGAGCTAACCCTTGATGACTGTGTGAAGGGGAGGCAGAACTCACACATAATTGAGCCCTCGGGGCTGGAGTTTCTCTCAATAGAAGTACTGGCAAGAAAACATTGCTAGACTGGGAATCTCTTTTTATTAAGATTTATTTATTTATTTGAAAGCCGGGGTTACAGGGAGAAAATGAGAGGAAAAAAAGAGAGATTTTCCACCCATGCCTTCACTCCTCAAATGGTCACAATGGCCAGGGCTAAGCAAGGATGCAGCCACGATTCAGGGCTCCTCAGGCTTTCCAACCTGAGTGGCAGGGCCCTGAGCACTTAGAGATTCCACTGCCTTTCAAATGTCATTATCAGGGAGTAACTGGATCATAGGTGGAGCAACCAATACATATTGGATGCCAGGATTGCAGGTGGCCACATCTAGTACACCATAAATACACCCACTTGGGAAGTGTAGTTCCAACCTCACAGCCTCTTTATCTGCAAAATCACAGAAACTGTCTAATCTCAACTGACCCTTACAATATGAGATTTCTAGAAATCTTTCTGTATTCATTAATATGTGTTATTTTTGTTCAGTAGGGGTAACAGGGAGGAGAGAAGCAATTTTCTTGGTTATCTCTATCATCAATAAGCTTTAATGGGAGCTGTCCATGGTACTAAAAAGCTAGAGGATGCAAAATAAGTTATCAGGCAAAGTAAAAATCTTCAAAAAATGAAAGAACTTGTTGTCAAGACCACAATACAAAATGGAATAAATTGCTTCCTCTAGCGATATCCTTTGAGTAGGATGACCCTAGTCATTCTGAGGTGACTTCAAAAAGTTTGTGGAAAATGGATGAAAAGAGGAACCTCTCTTTATGTAAAGTATTCTGAATCTATGCATCATTTTTACATAATATCCATTTTAAACAACTTTTAAAACTTTTGTACAGAAATAAATTCATCTTTTTAAAGATTTATCTGTTTCTTTGAAAGGCAGTTGGAGTGAGAGAGAAAGGCCGAGTGAGAGAGAGAGAGATCTTACATCTTCTGACTCTGGGATGGAGTCTGGGTCAGAGCAAAGTCAGGAGCCTAGACATCCATCAAGTTCTCCTACATAGATGACAGGAGCCCACACGCTTGAGCCACTTATCACAATGTTCCCAGAACATTAGACAGGAGTTGGATTGGAAGTGTAGCTGCTGAAACTTCAGCTAGCAGCCATAAGACTTAACCCACAGCAACACAATGCTGTCCCTAAATTTATTTTTTAATTCCAGTTTTCATGAAATTTCAAAAATATCTTTGCATTTTTTTTGTATTACGTTTCTTACTTCCCATAAGAACATTCTTTCTACCACTTTGCATTTGGTTTATATTGGTTCACTCTTTAACAAGCAAGTTTAAAGTACCTGTGCAGAAGTTTGATAAAATAACAGTCAATTATCCATGTCCTTAGGTTGTTCCCTCCTACACTGACTATGGGCTTTGCCCTGTGATTTTCTGGGGCCAATAAAACATTAGCAAGCACAACGTGGGGAAAAGAAGAAAAGAAAGGTTTATAAACCAAGGTCCAATATCTTGCCGCCTCATTGGAACTCTGCAGTTGTCAGGCAAACAACTGCACTTGTACTTGCTGGTGAGAACCCTGAAAAACTACATGCAGCCGAAATTATCTATTCCAAAGAGGGCTGTTCTAGACCAGTTAAATTCCATCCAATTCAGCTGCTGCTTGCAGATCCACGAACAAACCTCATTAAGATGAGAACATGCTCTCCACTGAGCCTACCCTGAATGTGCACTCCAACAAATTATGAACTAAATAAATGGTTGTTGTTTTCAGGCTAATGTTTGTTACATAGCAAATGTTGATACACCTTTTATTGTGGTGAAAACTAGAGAGTTCATAAGTCATCAATACTGGATCTGTTACACAGTAAGTATTATATGTATTATATACTATGGCATACAAATGTATCAAAATATAAGTGACATATGTATACTCACACACTTTTCTGCACCCTGATTGTGAGGCAAACTTGCCCAGGTAAAATAATAGTCCCCTTTTTTAGTACAAAACTGCTTATTATTAATATTTGACTATTTTCACCAAGGTTTCTTTACATTTTGTACCTGAAGAAGAGAAATGATGATTACATGCAGAACCTTGTTCTGACCCCTTAGATGAAGTGGGTAGGTTTGATTTTTTGTTACCAAGGTAACCTCTTTCAATAAGCCTAGAGAAGATAATTACTCTGTGCGAAGACTTTTGCTTGCATTGCACACCAAGACAGTTCACAGACAATGCATTTACATAAAAACAACATAAACACACAAAATTGCCTTGATTTTATGAGGAGCAACTATTCAAAGCACAAACATATATCTATAAAAGGGCTTAACTGAAGTCCATGTTTAAGTGCCTCATCTCAATGTGTAAGATTTTAGAGTTAAACACATTAAAAAATAAATATGTCCAATTTCTCCAAATAATGACACTGCAGCTCAGAAAAAGTAAGCTATAGTCCCAAATGTTTCACAGCATTATTAATGGCAGAATTTAGACTTTATATTAGTTTCCTAATTCCTAGTCTCATGCTCCTGTCATACATATTTATTTTGAAAGTCAGAGACAGGTATACAGATGGAGCTCTCCAATGTGCTGATTCTCCCCAGATGCCTGCTGGGTCAGGCTAACGTCAGGGACCAATCTAACTCTTCTACATGGGGAGCAGGGCTCCACCAACCTCAGCCATTGTCTCTTGCCTCTGAGAGTGCAACCAGACACTCTGCTATTGAATACAAGCATCCCAAACAGTTTCTCAATTGCTACCCCCAATGTCCATGCCTTGCTTTTTATGACTATCTGCCAATCCCAATGGATTTTGAAAATATAATAATTTTAACCCCTAAGATAGTACAGAAAAAATGACCACAATGCAGAGAAGCACAAAATAAAAATATCACACAGCCTTCCCATACAGAAGAATCATGTTTGATTTTTCTTGTACATCCTTCCAACCATTCATCTATGTACATCCTATATTTTTATAAAAGAGCATTCACATGAACTACAATTTGATATACTTTTTCTTTTAAATATTCCTTTGTAAATGTGTGTTTCATGTCATGCTTTTAAAGCATCATCATATTGGCATATCTCCTGTCAAAGTAGGTATGAAGACTGAACACACTTATGCTGAAAATGGCCGAAAACTTGTTCTACCCAAGGGTCAGTCTTGATTTACAGAGAAACAATCCCAATGAGACCCTGAATTCAAAGAGAGAAAACAACATGATTTTCATGACCTAAAAAAAAGTTAAAACTCAACTTCACAGACATCAGCAAAGATGATTATTGTTACTTAGAATGGAAAAACATTTTAAAATGACATTACTTTTTCTCTTTTTAAATTGGGAAAAAAATTGACAACTCTGATAACACATGATATTGGAGAACATTTAGAATATATTGCTTGTGGGAATAAAAAATCAGTGCAGCATTTATGGAGAAAAATTCAGCAGTTTATTAATATTTTAAATGTATAATCTTTGAATTAAGAAACATCTTCCTAGTTCCAGGAAATAGCATCCACATTTATTTTCCCACATGCAAAATGATATGTACTTGCAGTTAATGACTACATCATAGTTTCTAATCAAGAAAAATTAAAAACGCCTTCAGTATTGTCAACAGGGAATTGGTGGATTAGAAGGCATAGAAAGCAAAACCACACAGCTGCAAAAAAGTAGCAATTTCCATACCAATATGGTACACACTCCAAAAATTAATGTAAGTACAAAATTCAGGACACAGGAGGATTTATTGTGTGTTGCCATTCATGTGACAGGGAAATTCCTATTAATCATTGAGGAATATTCAGAAATCACCTATCTCAGAATCTTGGGTACCATGAAAATGATGTCCTTTAACAGAGATAAACTAGGGTTCCATTTTGGCGAGCAAAGAAGCTGAGCTTCTCATGTCTTTTTATTTTTTCTGCAATTGTCTGTCTGTTTTCTCTTTTCCTCCTAGAGATGGCTACTTTCCTCTTGGCAAAGATTCGGCAAATTCAACAAAATATTGAAGACCCAAACATGGGGATTTCTCTATTAGAATAAGACCTTGAACATTCTGATTATCACTTGTGTTGATTTTTCATAAGAAAACCTTTTGACATGAGGCCTGAATTAGCCCACAGGCCTACAATCAAGTGATTGGTTGAAAGGAGAATATAGATTACTGTCCCAAGATTTTGCTGCTTGCCAATGAACTAAGCCAGAGAAGACCCTGTGCAAGAGGAGACAGAAAAATGAAAACAGACTTCCAACCCACTTAGATCCTGAAGACAAGTCTCAAGATCCTGGAGACACTTTCCTGACACCCCAAACAGTCACAGGTGGATGCTTTCCAAGCAGCCCTTGACCATTAAAGGGCACCACAGTAAGTTTGCTTGCAGAAGGAGTCCAGCTGACTGTACAGTTACTGTCAGAGCTCAAAGTCCAAGCTCACTCAAAGGAAGGTTTGAAAATAGTCTACAGCCAATGGTGAACAGAGCAGTTGGTCCCTAAATCTCTCAGTCCTGTCAGTCTTCACTGGGGATGATGTAGGTGTGCTTTCACACAGACTCTCAGAATTTCCCAAGCAGCTTATGTCTCTGTTGACCAATGCAGGAACCTAACTGATCAGATACACAATTACAGATGCAGTAAATATGAACAAGAGAGTAAATGATTCATTTTCTAATAGCACAAGGTAAGAAAATTTCAGAAGAAATACTATTCAATTCCCAATTCTAGGCTTTAAAAAAGATTATTTAAAATTCTGGATTATTGAATGGGTAAAACTTAAGAGAATTCTTTGAAGAGTAGAAATGGCAAGAAAAGCAAATCCAGAGAAGTAAGTATTGCTTTTACCAGCATTTTCCCAGTATTTCTCTGATTTGGGATGATCTAAACCTTGAATTTTCCTGGGACACATGGTAGGGAAAGGAAGTATAACTTGAGCTTAAAGTGGGTGAGAGTTCTGATACACCTCGGGCAGGGAATTCTAGCAAGCAGTGATCTCAGATAAAGACAAGGGAAAAGATCCTTTTACAAGAAAGGAGGAGGGAGATCCATTGCTTGATAATAGTATAAACCTTAGTAAAAGTAATGATTTTAAAAATATTTTTTAAAGATATTTTAAAGCTCTCTGATCACAACATCACTAGAGACAGAATTTACTTAACACATGTGCACTGAAGCAACTCAAGACTTGACTGTAAACTAAATTGTTTCTGGGTTCATATTTCCTAAAGCAGCTGGAAGAAACAAAAGCACACCCTCTTTGGAAAACCATTGTCTCTACTCAAACCGCTAAAACATTCTCAGAGATGGAATTCTAAGAAAAGTAAGCTCACAGTTAAAATACAGTTACATGTGATTTAGTCATGAGGATGCATTCTAAGAAATACTTTGTTAGGCAATGTTGTAATTGTGTGAACATCATGGAGCGTACTTACATGAACGTATGGCACAGACCAATCAGAATGTGTTGTAAACCGGAAGAATGAAGTTGTTATCAGTGTAACATGGCACATGACTCAGGAAACATTTTTATAAGAGTACCCTCTAAAATAGTGATAATGTGGTTCATTGTGACAAGTGTGGTAAAATAAGGGAAGCAGGGTGAAGGGAACTTTTTGTATTCCTTCTTCACAGTCCTTATTTTGTAAATTTAAAACTATTCTGAAATAAAATGTCTTAAAGCTACATTACAGTAAATACACAAATCAGTAGCATAGTCACTATCAAGATTTATGCACTGTTATTAATGTTATGGCTATAAATTTATATAACTAGAAATATAGTAGCTTTGCTTACACCAGTATCACCATAAACACTTACATGGAATTATATTTCAAAGACTATGACCTCATTGGATGGTAGGAATTTTTCATTCCTTTGTAATCACATAACACCACCATTGTACAGTTGGTCTTTTGTTGATTAAACCATTTTGTTATGTGGTACATGCCACAAGTGACAGGAAAACCAACACACACAAAAAATCAAGCTAGCAATGACTGTAGACACCACAGCATTTACAGAATGTAATGACATACCGAATATAGGATAAAAGGACCTAATAAATGGATAGATCTAAGAAAAAGGGAAATTCGACAAGAGAACAAAAGACATTCAAAATGAACCAGAAACAGGTATTTTTGCAAAAGAACAAAACAGAACTTCTAATGAAAATTGTCACAATTAAAATTATAGACTTAATGCACAGGGTGGAGAGTGTGGATTTGACACTTTCGAGATTATTGTTTATGGATGAAAAGTAGATATAAAAATAGTATCCAAAGCTATGCAGAAGAAATGCAGTCAGAGAGACACTGAGCAGAAACAGAATGAAAACGTCTCACAAATGTGACCAAGGTTCCAAAAAAATAAGAAGCAGTGAGTCAGAAGCAATATCAGAAGTGCTGGAAGAATTGGCATGAGTCCTCAGTTGCAAAAACATTTATTTACTATAATCAGGAAGATTTTTAAAAATACTCATATGTAGATATATGGTAAAAAAAAAAGAATACAAACACACATTGTTTTAAATCTTGTAAATACAAATACATGACAATTAGAGAGCTGCTGTATCAATAATAGAAAACACAGGACCTAAGGACTTGAATCATAAAATGATAATAATTAAAAAGAAAAAAATATTAAAAGATTGAGATGTGATTTGTTCCTGAATCCACAGCAGCACTCCCTGAATGAATTCATTCTGTAAATCCAGTAAATTTACATTTGTGATTTTTTTATGCATAAACTATATTTTAGAAAACATTTAAACTATAGGTAGGGGATTTACTAGCAACACAGTCAAAGCATTGATTGGACAATATAGATATGACATATAACTAAAACCTAGCTAAAGAATTGGTGCAGATACACCAATATCAATATTAAGTAAAATAGACAGTCTGAATAAAACCTTTTCAATGGTAAAGTGGATCATGAAAAATTTGATAGATTTCAATACACACACACACACACACACACACAAATCCAGGAGTTTAGAATCTGTGTGACATCAAACATAGCTTACCCCTCAAAATTGCATTAATCATTAAAGTGGAAAAAATGAGAAGTCCACCATCCTGGTGGAAGATATTTAATTCTCCATTCTCTATAATTGAATGAGCAAGACAGAAAAAAAACAAAGCATAGGATAAAGGTTTGAACAATGCCTGGAGAAAACATTTTAAAATGTGATCTCAGCACCAGAGACACCAAACATCTGCATACATCTGAGCTAGTTCAGAATACAATTGAAACAAAAACAAACCCCATAGATTTATTTTTCCTGATTTCTAAAAACACTTAACAGGCTTAAATAATATTACAAGGCCCATTTAGGTCAAATTTTCATTATTCTCTCAAGTTACATAAATGTTATGTCCAGTGTTTGGTTTTCCTGAGATCTCCTTAATCACCAATTGTGAGACATGAAGTGTTTTGAGAGACATAGGTGTTACCAAACCAGTATAGGTGACCATATTCCTGTCCATTCCTATTGCAAGCTGCACCGCGATGTTGCTTCAGTAAACAAGAGAATATACTAGCCAGTTCAAGGGATCTTCAAAAAACTTATTAGAAAACCTGTCTTACAGAAAAATTATGATGATTCAAGTATTTGGGCCTATGTTTGCAATGTAGAAGATGTGGTTTGAGTCCTCACTCCTGGTTTCAGCACTGCCTGGCCCGAGGAACTGCAGGCATTAGAAGACGGAACAATCTGGGTCGTCTCTACTGTAACTTCTCTCAAAAAAATGATCACAAAACACATTTGCGTGAAAGTAAACATCTCTTAATTCAATTTCTCCATGAAATTTTCAAATATTCCCATATATATGCATATATGTATATGTGAATACATATATGCACCCATATATATGTAAGTGGTGAGATAAACTACCTAGTTTTGTGTATGTAAACTCTCCAGTTCAAACAATGATGAAATTCCCTAAAAACACAATTGTCAGTTGAGCCATGCATGACTGAAATTAGACCTCTGCACTTTACTTCGATACCGGGAAAATAACTGGTCTGAAATAGAGGAGGAAATGAAGATTACAGGATCCAATAAACAGATTTTTTTCTGGCTGATGAGAAGGAAGATTTAATAGTAAGATAAATCTTAAATACCCTTACAATTGATTGGAACTTTTCAAAAATGCTCCCTCAGCAATAATCGGAATGCACCTGTACCTTTTAGGGACAAAATTTAAGCAAAAAAGAAAAATAAGATAATATGGGAAGTGGAGAGGGGTACTCTAATGCTGTCTATTTCGATGCAATGGTGAGAACTAGATCCACTAACTTTAAATCACATACCCATGGCTTTCCCTTTGTTTTATGCTAAACAGAGGTATGTTGAGACATTTTGCCAAATATTGGTTATTATTCAGTCAAATTATGAGGCACTTTCAAAAAATGTGCTTTCTTATTTTATTTTTTACAAGTCCTCAAAATGTAGAAACATCTTTTAGATGGTCAGTGTTTGAATATTATGTTGCTTACACACAATGACTGTATACAAAGTGACTTAGAGAACACAAAGGGATCATCCTAGCATACTTCAGGTCAGAAGTTCGGCGTGTGTTCAAAGGGCTAGAAACAAGCTGTGCGTAGAATTAAACCACCTTAGCTATAAGGTAGCATACATCTCCTTGCCCATTTGATGTTGGCACAATTCAGTTCCTTTTGCTTGTGGGACCCAAATTCCTGAGGGCCTGTCAGCTGAGAGTCAGCCTGCACCTGCTGAGAGTCCACCTTCCTTGACTCCTGTCCTCCTTTTGTGACTTTCAAAGCCAGCAATGACATATAACGTCCCTTCCTTCTTCCATCCTTTCTACTGTTCCTCCAGCTGGGAAAAATTCTCCACTTTTAAGGACTTCTGTTATTAAACTAGGCTTTCCCTGAATAGTTCAGGATCCTCCTCCCTCAAGTTGTGCCCCCCTTAGTCAGAACACAATTCCATTCAACTACCACATAAGGTGACATATTCATAAATTCCAGAGACTGAGTGGATATCTTGTGGTGGGGAGACTGCATTCTGCTAGGCAGAATGGGATAAAGGCTGGTCCTCCCAGTTTAGAAATCAAGTTGGCATTTTAGGCTTCAAAAAAGTCTCACAGTGGGAAGAAAGAGAGGGTGTGACCATGTTATACTACTTCCTTGCTCCTCATTCCCCTTCCACACTCTGTGGAGGCCAGGAGCTAAGTAAGAAAAGCCAAGGAAAAACGGAGATCTTTACTGCACTAAGAGGCTCTGTGCTCACTCACCCAGCGAATATTTAAGGAACTCATCCGTGATTTCTTTACAAGTTCTTTCTAGGGCTTTTCCCTCTATTGAACGGAGAACGGGCATCTCTGTCCAGGGGGAGAATGCTTTGGGGAACGTATGTAGGAAGCCAGAAAGACTTGGGCAAACAGCACTAGTTGGAGGTCCAAATGGAGACTCAGCAGCAGAAAACCGGGTTCTATAAGGAGTGAGAAGCAGCAACTGCCAGAGCAGAGCCAGGGTCTAAGTGGAGATTCAGTTCTCTAACAAGATTAACTTACAGATGTGCGCTTCCCCAGGAGCAGAACTTGAGGGCTAGAAGTTTCCTGCCACCCTGGAAGGGACATGGAAATGTTGTGTAAAGAAATGGACAAAAGCCAATATAGGTCAGCTCTAGATAGACAACTGAAATGTCATGTCCTAGGAGTCCTTGAAAATGTTGTGGAACACACCTCAGAGGCAGTTCTCCTGAGGGCACTCAGATACCCTCTCTCATCACTCACATCTGCTGAATGATGTCCTGGGAGACATTTAATGACCAAGCACTTCTGGTCCAAGTGGACACAGCAACCTCACTGAAAAATCTGTCACAGAGAGGCTGCGAAAGGTGCCCAAAGTCCTCAGCTCTATGATGATATAACAGAGCTTAAGTCAAACAAATGACTCAGTGAAGCAAAAAGTACACTTAACAAGGAAAGTGTGCATGGTGCTGCTCATTCCTAAATACATTGGGAAGAAAATGCGCTCCCAAATCTGGATAGGGTTGAATCTGGAAGTAGAGAAGAGGGCTTCAAAGTACAAATGATGTTCAGGAAGCCAGGAAGGAAAAACCAAGATTAACATGCAAAATGATAGCAGCAGAAACCAGCATGTACTGAGAACCCATTTGCATGACAGAAATGAGAGTAAGGACAACAGAAAACCAGTGAGGCAGAAGGCAGTAGAGCCTCTATAAAGAAGACTGACCATGGATGTTGTCTTGAAAGAGGGATGTGAGTTAGCAGAACTCTTCATGCAATTTGCTTTAGTAATCTCGTTCAGCTGTGACGTTTAATTAAAGCCAGGAGGAAAGGGAGAGAGAAAATGAATTAGCAAACAGTGCTAGGGGAAGGGGCATCTTCCAAGGTTCATTCTCAGCATGGCCTGGGAGCACATGACGGATGCTGGGAAGAGTTGGGTTGGCTGTATGCTGAGATTGTCTCGGAAAAGATCCTGTAGTGTTATTTGAGGGCTGGAATGACTCTCTCAGCTCCCCTCTCTTAATTTGCTGGAGACTCGTCCAGAGAAAATAATTAGAGTTGCTTCAGTAATGTGTTTGTGTTACCACTTCCAATTAAAGACAAGAATAGAGTAAGAGAAGGCAAGTGCACAAAGACGGGAGTACTTTTTCTTTTTATGCCATCACCATGCCATTCCTCCATGCAAACCTGCACGATATTCTATTGCTTATTTTAAACTATTGAATTTCCAGGTAATATTATTCTAAACAGCTTTGTAAATATATAATTAACATACAACAAATTACACTTAATGTATAAAATATAGATAGACTTTGACATATGTACATGATGAAACTATCCTCCCACCTCAGAAAGTTCTTTGTGCCTTCTTTAAACCCTCACTAGGGCCCCTCATGTCCTTAGGCAACCACCTGCTTCTTTGTCACTCTGCAGTTTACATTATTAGAATTTTATGTAACTGGAACTGTACCATATGCAGTCTTTTTAAACTGCCTTCCTTCACTCCCTACAGTTATTTTAAAAACACATTCATCTGTGTGTTCCTTTAATGCATTAAAGCTTCAAGCTTTTGAAATTGCAAAATCAGATATGTCTTTTTCTGTGACCCGGTCATAAGCATCCATTTCCAAAGACTGTCTTAACAAATCAGCACAAATCGAGTGACTAGAAATAATGAGAAATTATGCTCATAGTTCTGGAAGCCAAAATTCAAAATCAAACGGCCAGCAGGGCCAGGTTCCTCAAGAAGGCATTACGGGAGTTTGTCACACACCATTCTTAGCTTCTGGTGTTACCAGCAACCCTGGGCATTCCTTGGCATGTCCATGGATCACCCTCATGTTTGTCCTCAGGCATGCATTGTTGCCTATTCCTGTATGTGTTCTCCTCTTTTCCTGTGGGGAGACTGGTCAGACTCATAGCACACCCTACTCTGCTATTACCTTGGCTTAACTAATTGCATCTGCAACAGGCCTGTTTCTAAATACTCTCAAATTCTGAGGACCTGGGAAGAATATGACTTTATGAGAGGGTCTTATTCAACCTCGTGCAGCCATGTTACACATGAAACTTTGCACGGCTCTGTAAAATCAAAGTAGAAAAAAGGTGAATTCTGTTTTATTTTTTTACCTATGTCAAGAACACATGAGCCAGGACTCACAGTTCCCAAGGTGTGCTCCAAATAATTGCTTACAAAACCATATTCTCTAAAAATAGGACCATGTTGTCTTATAAGTTGAATGAAGCCTCAGTTTTGAGAAACCAGTGTCTCTAAAGAAAGCTTACTGAATTTTCAATATGTATGGCTGGAATAAATGTGGCTCTTTTCTTGCCTTTGTCCAAGCAGCAGTGCTTTCAGAAAAGCCATGGAAATGAAAAGCAATTTAAATCTCTACTGCAGAACTCAAAAACACCACAGGGAAATACCTAACATTATATAAAGTAAAAATGCACCCCCAATCATCACCCACTTCCCCCAAGCTAGCTGACAACATGCAGCAGCTCTACAAAGTTATCCTTCCCCTTGTGGAGTTATCCTCTTAAGCAGCCTTCATTACCTTTTGCTATAGTCATCTTATTAAGCAATAAAACACCAGAACTCTCTCCTGTAGCTGTAACTTCATACCCAGTAATCAACCTTTCACCACCCAACTCATCTTTTTCCTGCCCAGGCTTTGGTAACCACCACTTCACTCTCAACTCTTATTGGAACAGTTGTTTTAAATACCACATACGAGTGAAATTGTGGTAAATGCCTTTTTGTGCTTGGCTTAGCAAATTGTTGCCTTTGATAACGCTACTTGCTCTACTCCGAAACAGACTGCCTGCGTGGACCTCTCTATGGCTTCCAGATGATCAGTGGATGCAAAAATGCTATAAACAAAATTCATGGCTCCCAGAATGCCAACAGTTACCTTTTCTCTCCTGTATTACTGCTTCTGTTTTCAACTTCATTTCTTGTCTCAGTCTCACAACTAATTCCTCACATGAATAAACTGCCTGCAAAATAAATTCATAACAAATACCTTTGGATTGTTCATCAAGAAACACTGCAAGCACTTTTTCCCAACCCTGTCTTGCAAACTCTGCTTCACTGTGTGGGATATGTCAGGCATCCCTGCTGTTTCTGAAGCCCTATTCTTGCCCTTAAGGATCTCATTAGGACATGTGGGTGGCTCCAAATGTTGACATATGCACAATCCCTTGACAGTGCCATTACCAGCCAGGGCTGCTAAAGACCCCCCCCCCCAGGATTTTGCATTGGAACCCACTGAAATGTAAGCAAGTATGAGTCACTCAAAAGATACACTCAAAACAGAATTTGCCTATCATTTTTTCATGTATGTAAATTCTCTGCCAGTGGGTGAAAATTTTAGTAGATGAAATGAATTAGGCTCTAGGTAGCATTGTTTTCACTTTAAATACTACACAAAGGCATGATTTGGACATTAAAATGACCAATCCTTGATACAATGATATCACTGAACATGATTTAATATCACACTTTCCAATCCTGCTTGTCTCTACCTGACCTTCTATGGGATTGGATGTCATGGGAGAGGGGTTCTTAATTCTCCCCACATTGCTCCTTCTTCCTGTGCTTGCTGGTGCAGAACCTGCACCTCCCAACACTGGCCCAGTATAGTAGTCAACTTTCTTTTAAACTCTTAATGAAAAGAGCATCTTTGGAAAAAAAAAAACAAGGTTCATTTCAGCACACAGTTTGAGGTTATCAGATTCACCAACAACATAGTCTAGCATCTGGAGACTGTTGGTTAATGATGGGTGGAGGGCCAGGGAAGGATGCAGGATCTCAGTCAGGTAGGAACCAGAGAGAACACTGTTGGACAGAACTTGAACTTCAATAATGAAAACTTGTGCCAAGAGACACCCTCTCAATACGGCCCTAATGACACAAAGAGGGCTTCTTATGGCCTCACCTCTCAGACAGCATCATTTAAATAAGCCTACACCATTGATCAACAATTAACACTGAGATCTCATGGTTTATACAGCTTCATAAGATTTGTGAAAAACTCCTATTCATCCCATAATGCTCAAGTGCAGTTTTTACCTCATTTCAAGATTCCCTAGTGTCAGGTGAACAGTATTAATCTAACACTTCTGTTTGCAATGTGGTGCAGAAAGAACTAACCCTCTGCCACTCTCAACTCCTGTGAGAACAACTGAGTCTGGCTTGTGCTTGAGCTTCTCACTGTTGGTGGTGCCACCACCCTCTCCTCCCCCACTTTGAGTTCATCCTGTTGTTCAAGCACTGAAATGGATCCAGGGAAGCTCTGTTTCATTGGATTATTTTATCTTTTTAATTTGAGAAGCAGTGGGACACAGGAAGACAGCTCTATCCACTGGTTCACCCATCAAATGCCTGCAAGTTAGGACTGGGACCAGCTGAAGAAGGGAACTAGAAACTCAATCTAGGTCTCCCACATGAATGACAGTGACCCAGTACTTAAGCCACTCTCTGCTGCCTCCCAGGGTTCACATTAGTGGAAAGCTGAAATGATAAGCAGAGCCAGGACTCCAACTCAGGCACACCAGTAGAGGATGCAGAAGTTTAAGCAGTATCTTCACCACAAGGACAAATACCCACCCCAAAGCTCTCTTCTGGAGTCAAGAGCCAGAACTCAGGAGATTTCCAAACATAATATGACAAACAGTCATATTATCCCCCTTGCTTCCCATGTGATCCCCCTTGCCTCCCATATGATCAACCACTCATAGGCTCCTGCCACAGAATCCCCAGCAGTCCTTCTCTGACATCTGATTCCCTGGGATAAAAGAATTCATTTCCTGAGTCTCCAAAAAACAAGAGATGCATCTTCAATTCAGAGCAGAACCAATAAGCATTCCTCCAATCCAAAACAGGCTGGAGATCAGGGAACAGTTTGTATCTCAACATCTCCTAGCAAAACAGCTTTCTCTAAAAATACTTGTCACAAAATCCTCTCTCCACAGTGGCACTCCCTTTAATCTCTAGATTATATGCCCAAATTTTCAAACGGGGGGTCTCTTTGCCAATGCTGCTTATGGTGATCTGGTACCTTGCTTTGTACTTTCACTTTCTATTATAACTTGGCTTTCAATAGAAACTTCCACTTCAATATTCAGTTAGAATAAGACAAGCACCAGAGGGCAAATATACTAGCATACTCTTTCTCTGAGAAGAGAGTCAGAAATTGAACTGGTCTAGCTTTGTATGATGTTTGTGATGCTATTCTGATATTTTTCTCTGTGAATGTATACTATCAGAAAGACATGATACTTTTTTATAAGTGTGTTATGTGTATGTTCATTTAAAAATTGAAATAATACAGGGTTGGCATAATGGCAAAACAAACTAAGCTTCCACCTGCTGCACCAGTATCCCATATGGGCACTGGTTTGTGTTCCAGCTGCTCCACTTCCCATCAAACCCACGTGGGAGACCCAAACAATGCCTTTGGCTGAATTCTGGCTATTGTGGCCATTTGGGAAGTGAACCAACGGATGAAGGATCCTTATCTGATTCTCTTCCTCTCTGTAACTCTGCCTTTCAAATAAAAAATACATACTAAAATTTAATTGATTAATTAAAAACCAAACAAAACATTAAGATGAGTCATTTCTGCATGGAAGCTTTAATTTTCACTTTTACTTCACATTTATCCACATCCTCACTTTTTTTACATTTTATAGACCTGAGGAGAAAAAAGAGACTTTCATTACTATGAAATATATTTCTCTTGCAAATATGAGGTCTTTTGGTTAACATAATTATGCTTAAGTGTGCTGTTATGGAATGCAGTAAGAATGTTTTATATTAATTATAATTTGCTTCCCAATCTGAATTCTGCTGTTTCACATGCAAGTAACACTGTAACGATTTTTAAAATATATTGATGAGCCAGACTATTTGTTAATCAGTTTTATTTATATTCTCACCATTTAAAATGTATTTCTTTTATTCAGTGGTTGTAAACCAATTACAGGCAAACAAAAAAAAGTCTTGAAAGCAGAACTTGTGTTTCTAGTCAAACAATAGGAAAATGTCTTTATAAATTGGGTGGCTTCCATTCCTGATAAAACAGATTGCTTAGCAGTGTTTGATATATACATGTGTCTTGAATTTCCAATAATACACACCACTTTCTAGTTAATGTGTTTACTTAAATACATATTCCATAGTCGCCATAACAGAATTATTGGAAGGAGGAAATTGAACTACTAGAGTAATACACTGAATAGACAGGAGTTGTGCACTAGGGCTTAATATGTGCAGTGTGTTCTCATTCAGTCTTCCTTGGGAATCACAAAGCTTGTAGATGTAGAGTAAATGTGGCGCAAGAATGATCTGGTATAGCATTATCTTTTAATTGGAGTTTCTATTTCTGTCACTGTTTCATTTGCTCGCCATAATAGCTTAAACCATAGCAATTGGCAGAAGCATTATTGTTGGTTTGGACTGTAGACAAAAGGACACATGCAAGTGCTTTATTTCCAAAAAGGATTGGAGAGAAATATAGGATTTTGCCTATATTTTGCTCAGGGAACAGATTAGGTCTAAAAACAGTTATGACCACATTAAACCAGATTCCTATGGAGTCTACATCCAAGCCACACCTGAGGAGTCCTCCCCAGTTCCTTTCCCTAACCTCCCAGACCTAGCTAATTTTTTCTACAAATTTAAAGCTATGTTTTTTCTCAAAGTAGTAGATAAGGATATTGGAAAATTGGAGCTATTGTGTTTTTTGGGCATTGATGATCAAAACCCTTGGCCAATCACTGCATAAAATGTGAGTAGGCAATTTGGTCCTACTTAATAGATGATGAAATTTCTCACAGAGCTTTTATCTGCATTTGGAGGAAGTTCACAAATGGAAATGGGAAATTCTAAGCCTGGCTAACCTGGAGAATCTCATTGTTTCTACCCTCCAAGGTTCAATATAGGTTATGAAAGAAAATTTCCTAGGGCAGGCATCAGCCTAACAGTTAATAAACCCTTGCCCCACATTGAGTGCCTAGCGTCAGTAACCTGGTCCAGCTTCCTAAGTCTACCGTTTTGGTAATTTAGAGCCTTGGAGACAGTGGTGATAGTTCAAGTAATTGGTTCCCACCACCCATGTGATTTCCAGATAATTCCACTAATGTATCCAAAGCTGAGAGCTATCTTCAGGGAAGCTTGTACATAAATTTGTGCATGTGACAAAAATTCTAGATTGTGGCACCTTGCCTATAAAGTTTTGCTAAAATATGTGTTTTCCATCTTCAGTCTTTCTTTTCAGTTCTCTTCCCCTCACCTATAAAGTTATTCTGCTGATGGAGAATACACCTTGAATAGCCCACATCATGACAACATTATTTCCAGAAGTTTCCCTATACAATCAGTCGGCTCAGGAGACTGTTTCACAAAAGCAAGCTATTCATTTGTGATGAGAGACTGTGTATTACACTTACTCCAACCATCCACTCTCAGCTTCAGGGGTTGAATTGAGAGCCAGACATCCTGCTCTGTAGAAGGCAGATCTGGTCTCGGTTTCTGTCTTGGAGGTTCCATGCCTCCATGAACTGAAAGACCTAGTGGACCATTCTAGAGAGGATCTCTGGGAACTCAAAAAACAAGTAGAATATCAGACTCCACATTGAAAATTGGAAACGCTGAACTTGGTAGAGCTCATGGTAAATCAGAGATCACCACCAAGTTTCAAACCAGCAAAAAACCAAACACACACACACACACACACACATATATATGATTCATTGAACAAAAATCTTTCACATGTTAAACATCTGAGAATTTCTTCAACTTTTATTGTAAACAAAACACTGGGTGATGCCCATGGTAAAATGTAAGTGGGAGCCAGATGTGCTATGCTTGAACATACAGCCCATAAGAAAAGCATCTCACCTTTATATAACAGATGCTATTTACCTGGAGCTAACTATTTTATGTATGGTCTGTCATTTCAACCTCTAAACAATTCTGTAAAAGGTACTGCCACGATTCTCAGACTATTCTGCGTACCAGTTTGTAGATCTCCAACTGTGTTCCCACAAATTATCTTATTGGGTCCTCACAACAGCCTTTTGGGTATGCTCTAATTATTCATCTTTTATACGTGAAGGAAACCACAGACTCAGAGAATTTAAAAATTTGCCCAAGGTCACATGTCTGAGAAGTAATAGAGCTCAGAATCCATCTGACCAAGGGCTGTTACCTTCACACTGTGGGGGAATAACCGGATCCCTTGGAGAGATCACATTATTTGTCTCTGTAAATACAGATTCGTAAGACTAAACCCACCACTTTTTTTCTTTTTCTTCTTACATAGCACCCAAAATGTTCCCATAGTAAATGTGCCCAGAATTAGCTTCTGATAAGTTAATTGGTTTTAGAAGTCAAAAGGAAGAAACAAAAGTATCTTTTAAATTTTAAAAATCCATGTTTATTCCTAATTTCTTAGGTTTCAATTCCCCTTAGATTGTGAAAACTCTGATTTTGTGATTGATCTAGTGGTCCACACCACATAAGCTGCAAAGACGATCTTTGAAACAAGCAAGAAGTAACAAAAGCTTAAACAACTATTCTAGTTTCAAAGAGTATCAGAATGGCTGTTAGCAGTTTGCACTTTTCAAAAATAGACACATCAATATCTCTGCCCCATAGGCTCCTCTTACAGGTGATTTGACACTTCCTGTGGAAAAGTGAGCTCTATGTTCCTTTCCTTTACCCCCAGAAGGTTTGGTGACTACAGTGGAAAAACCACTGTGTCACCTACAGTTCAAGTTAATACCTGGTGACACATCTCCCAGCAATTGTCTTAGTATTCTCCTGTTGGAATCCAGAACTAAACTAGCCAGATCAGCTATGTCATGAAGCGAGCTTTGTTAAAGAGCCCTAACCTGTAGTCTTTACTGACCATCAGACATGGTTTCCACCCCCAGCCATCATGACACTCCTCTCCATTCAATCTTTCAGGCTCAGGTCTCAAACTTCCCTGCAGGGACAGAAACCATCCCCACCATGCTCTCCTCAAACTCCTGAGCCATGATCAAGATAAAGAGGCTGTTTTATGCCACTACATTTTGAGATAGCTTGCAAAGCAACAGAAGATAGCCAAGAATGGCTGATTTCTCTTTTTCAAAGAAAATGTTGTTTGAGAGGCAGAGACATGAAGAGACAAAGGGAGAGATGGCCAATTTTCTGGTTCACACCCCCTAGAAGCCTGCAGCAACCAGGACTGGCCTAGAGCAAAGTTGGAAGCCTAGAACCCAGTCCAAGCTTTCAAAATGAGTTGGGCATCACTTTCTGCCTACCAGGCTGTGCATTAGCAGGAAGATAGAGATGGGAGTAGAATCAGGCCTTGACCCAGGTTCTTCCGTGATAAGTGAGCATGCAAACTGACATCTTAATCATTGTTCAAATACCTTCCCCAATGACTGATAGTTCTATCATTCATCATGACTTTAATATCAGGCTTTCAGGATAATTGAACCATTAAATCTGAGGCTGTTTTTTTATGTGTAATTTAACGACATTAAAGGTTCAGACTCAGAACTTATAATCACCACAGTAAAAATAAACATGATAGATGTATTCAAAATAAAAGGTGAAAAAATCTAAATGGAACTGGTGTGTAGTTACCAAATACATATCACTGAATAGGTATGCAAATAATATAGAATTATGAATATTAAAGTGTAATTTAAACTCTGTGTTATTTTGAAAGTAGAGAAAGTGGCTGGCTTTTGAAAATGACCTGGTTAGGAATATCAGATACAATTATGACCAAAGCTTCCTTTTCAAACACCATAATACCTAATTACAGTGCATTTTAGTAAAATGTACACAGATAAACTAATTAGAAATGGATTTCCTTTTCAAACTCTTTATGCATGCAATGCTAATTCTATTTATTTTCTTTCCTCACTTATTTGAAAAATGGAAAAATTTTACTAGTCAAAGGGAAATAGCGAAAAAGTTGGTTTTGAGAAATACATTCACATAAAATGTGTGTGTGGATTTTAACTCCTTCAGGAATTTAATAAACTTCTATCATCCCAAGTTTCAAAAACCTGAGAATCCAAGGGTAGCTTATAATATAATAAACATGCAATATTAAAACAGACTAACCAATTACATTATTACTATGTTGCATGAGCTACACTTCCTTTGTGATTTTCTGGTTTAACTCTCTTTTTACAGTATTTGAAAGGCAGCCAGAGACAGAGGCAGAAAGATTTTCTATCTGCTGGTTCACTTCTCCAAATGCCTGCAAACAATCAGTTCTAAACCAGGAGTTTGGAACTCAAGCAAGCTTTGCCAAATAGTTGGACAAGCTTCAACTTCTTGAGCCATTACCAGCTGGCAGAGCTTTGTCTCCTCTGTACAGGTGTAAAGACTAAAACATGCAAAATTAGCAGAAAGCTAGAACAAAGTAGCACTGCAACTCAAATGTAAGCACTCAAATGTGACATGCAGGCATCCCAAAAGGCGTCCAAACAATGCATGAAGTATCTGCCTCAAACACTTTGTTCTCATGGATGGAGGGAAGTCAGCCTTAGAGTAAAAAAGCTGAAGGCAAGGATGGGCTCATAATAATCATCTTGCCTTCTATTCACCTCTGCTTAGGATGGATGGGATCCAATGAAACAGCACAATTCTCTTTGTGCCTCCTGTTTCTGACTTCTACTAGTCACAAAATACTGAGAAAGAATCCTTTCAGCAATGTGCATTGAAATTTGATTTCTGAAGTCTTTTGTCCTCAGAATTTACAAACCAAATTCAAAGCTTTGTTGGAGACCCAAATGTTCCCAGTCTTGTAGTCTTTCTTACTGTAGCTCATGCTCTCAACACCTAGGAACAAAAGAAGCTTTCTTGTATATTTTGCTCTTGTTCCCCTTAGCTCTTGTACCACATCCTTTGCTTTCTGCTTGCCAAATATTACAAAGCCAACCCTGAAAATTAAATATGATTCCTCTTCCATCATTAAGATTATTCAATATATCAAAACCATTTCTGGAAAAAATGGGTAGTAGCATGCAGGACAACCAAGTCTAGAGACAGGTTGGGCAAGGCAGTAGTTTCCACTGGCTAATGTAAGAGCTACATCTGGGAGTGGGCAAGGTCAGACCATTGCACCCACCAGCATGCACGAGAATAAGGTCTGGGGACAGACTGGGTCAGTCTGCTGTACCCACTGGTTTATTTAAGAGCTGGGTCTGACAGCTAATAGGGTCAAGCAACAACATCCACTGGCACACATGAGAGTCCACTCTGAGGACCAACTCGGGAGAGGCTCTTAGGGGGTCTCCCTGCTCAGACTGCTGAACATGTTGATGGGCTTGGTAATTGGACCTGGAGGTAGGTCAGTCTGGCCTAGGCTATAGCACCCATTGAGAGATTCAGAACGGGTGTGGGGCAGTTGGGCTAGGACACAGTAACCAACAATGAGTGCTGGGACTAGGGGCTGGTAATGTCAGACTAGGCAATGGTGCCCACTGACACATGTGAGATCTGGGGCTGGGAGTGGGTCTGGTAGGAGTGGGTCTGGTAGGAGAACTTAGAGAACTCCAAGTGGTGAACATGAGATTCAGGGCTGGGAACAGGAGGATCAGTCCAGAGCACACAGTGGCACAAGTGAGAGCCAAGACAGGGGTACAGGCCAGGCTGGGTTGGACTGCAACACCTTACAGTTCACATGAGGGCTAGAGTTAGTTTGTCCCAAGCTGGGATAAACTGCAGCAGCCACTGACAAGAGCTGAGCTGAACCAGGCTGCAACACCTGCTGCCCAATAACAAAACTTTGGCAAATCATCTTAGACTGAGCTATAGAACCTATTGGTACAGCAAGAGCCAAGGTTGGGAGCAGGCCTAGTAGAAGAACTTTTAGAATTCCCCTACTTCCATGGGTGAGAATAAGAACTGGGACTAAGGACAGGCCAGGCTGGACAAGGCGGTAGCACCTGTCAGCATACATATGGGCCAGGGCAGTTGGTGGGTCAGGCTGAGCTAAGCCACAACATACATAGGCACACATAAGTGCCAGGTGATATGGAGGCCAGTTGAGGTAGGCCACAGCAGAGGCTGGCACGCACAAAAACTTGGATTGGGACAAGCCCGTTGGGAGTTATTGGGGCTACGCTGACAAGGTTGTAGCACCCACTGGTATGCGTGAGGACCAGGCCTGTGGTGGGCTAACAGGGCTAGGCTAGGCTGCAGCACCCATCAGTTCATGTGAGATGTGGATCTGAGGCAGAATTGACCAGGCAGCTTGTATCCATGGAAGTATACATTGGCTAGTGCAGGTAACAGACTAAATCTGACCCTGCACTGGCTGCAAATAAAGAGTCAAGTCTGAGGTCATCCCAGGCAAGGTATCTTGTGGACACCCCAACTAAATTGCTGGACTCAGATCCTGGTCACATAGAAAATCACAGGATGTGTGATCCAACCTTGGAGTGTATGTATCAGGACTGCACCTCCTCAATTGCTGATGCCTGTGTAGTGGACAGCATGCCCAGATGCACACAGGGGACATGATGGCCAGCTCATCTAGGCCAGTAGGAAACATCAACTACCTCATAAGAGCATGTAAAGTAGCACAGGTTGGACAATTCTGACCAAGCTTGCAGCATCTTCCTGGGCCTGTGGATGCAAAAGGTGGACTTTGCCAACCAGTAGACCTTGGAAAATTTTTCTCAACCCTGGAGCAATGAAACTAACAACTTCTCAGAACTACCAAAACCACTCAAGTGGTGTGCCTAGAACATTCTTCCCCACATTGGAGTCTTTAAGGTATTTCTCATTCCATGATGCTAATATAGTTTGACAGCAAGGAGCAGCCCTCTCCCCATTCCTAGCCTGAAGACATGGGAGAAAAAAAGAAAACCTGAAACATTTGTGCCACCCACCTTCCTCCATAGTTATTCTCCCCACCCTAATCAAAGGCCCACAAGGGCATGCATCCCTTTGAAGTATGTAAACAAACTATGTTAAGAAGAAAAAAAATTTTTTTTAGTATTTGTCATTTGAAAGAGTTACAGCGAGAGGAGAAAGAGAGCCATAGAGATCTTCATTTCCCAAGTGGCCATAAAGGTCAAGCTAGAAAGTCCCCACTTGGTGGTGGGGACCCAAGCACTTCCCAGGCACATCAATGGGAAATTGAATAGAAAACAGAGCAGCAGGGACTTGAACTGGTACTCATATGGGATGCTGGCATTCCAAGTAGCCAATTAATCTGCTCTGTCACAATGCAGCCATGTAAAAATAATATTTTTAAAAAATATTTATTTATTTGAAGCATAGAATAACAGAGATAAACAGAATCAAGGACAATGAGACATCTTCCATTTGCTAGTTCAGTTCCCAATGGCTACAAGAGCCAGGCCTGGGCAAGGCTGAAACCAAGTCATTCACTCCACCCAGTCAGAAATTCCAGATGTGTAACTCAAGCATTTGAGCCATCATCTTCTATATTCCAAGTGCATCACAGGGAGCTGCATTACAGGCAAAGTAGATAAGACTCAAGCTGGCACTCCAATATGGGATTCACATTTCTCAAGCTGCTTAACCCATTATACCACAATGTTCAACTCGACAATTTCTTCTTATCTACAAAATTTAAAAAGCCTTTGAGGCTAACTTCTTGGGGAAGAGTATGTCTGGAGTAGGAATATTTTTTTTTCCTTTTCTTAATTTCACCTTTAAGACAAACTCAAAACTCCTAAAAATCCTAGCAATACAAATTGTGAGTTTGGGTAGACCTGGAGAAACGACAGGAATAACAAATATTTCAGAGATATCTAGCTTTGACTTCAGTCTGTTCAGGTGTAAAGGCTAAAATGTGCAAAAGCATCTAATGAAGGAAAGGCTCGGTTCACACTTTGTTTTCAGGAAACAGAAAAGCACCTGCTGTTTATTTATCCTTCCTCAAGTGCAGGTGTTTTGAATCTAACTGTTGAGTGGGCTGGCATTTCTTTCAAACAAGCTGTGTTCTACAGCTCTTAGAGTCTTAAATAACCCACCATACTTGCAGGTAAAGATCTAACCTGGACTCAAGTCAAACTTACAGGCAGTTGTGTCTTTGTTCCATAATCTGTTTCTTTCACATGTCATTGTAGTTGGAATTCTACAGCAGACAGCCTTCACCGGATTAACCACTTCTACTTAGTGGTATGCAATTAAGGTTTTCTCAAGTATTTTCATGGTCCCAGAGGTGGGAAACTTTTTTCACACCAGGAACCATTTGGCTATTTATAACATTATTTGTGGGCCATACAACATTATCAACTTAGATAACATACTCTTATAGAGCTATTGAATTTCAAATTCTGCCTGTAGTTGCTTTGGCAGGGCCAGATCACAAACTATTTCACCAGCTTTATATGGCCTGTGGACCTGATGTTCCTCACCCCTGATGATATGCCCATTTTCAGCACTGAATCATATTCTACATTGTGGATATATATTTATTTATTCACCTATTAGAAGAATATCTTGGTTGCTTCCCAGTTTGGGTAATTTTTTGTTTTGACATAAATTTCCACCTCTTTCAGGTTGAAATCCAGGATTGTGATTTTTAGATTATTATTGGATTGTTGGATTAGTAAAACCATGATCAATTTTGTAAGAAGCAGCCAAACCATTTGCTGTTTCTACCATTTAGCATTTCTACCAACCATGCACGAAAGTTCCAGTTGCTCCAATTCATAGCACTGGATGTTGTCAAAGTTCTGGATTTCAGTTATTCTAATAACTAAGGCACCTCATTGTTGTTTAATTTGTATTTCCTGGATAGCATCTGATGAGGTGGAATGTATCTTCCTGGAGAGAGGATTCTAAATTTTCTCCCCTTCTATAATGGGATTATTGATTTTCTTATTGCTGAGTATTAAGAGTTCTGTGCGTTTTGGAAACATTCATTTATCACGTGTAGCTTCTGCAAACAAGAAATGAATCAACATACAGTTCAAGACACAACAGCAAACAAAAGAAACCCAAATCCCTGGCATCCTAAAGCTATTATAACAAACCCACATATCCCAACCCCCTAACTCTTACCTAATCAAGGCAAAAATGTTTGTCTTGTCCAAAAAGAAGTAGGGAAAAAAGAAGAAAAACAGTATGGTCCTATTAATTACCTCACTCTTAGGAATCCTCTCCCCTCAAGCAGCACCCAGGACATTAGAAATTATCACTGTATATCAACTGATCGGTCATATTATGAGAGGCTTTCACTGATCATAATTCTGTTTTTGTTAGAATATCAAAATGTGTGCAAAATAATTTTGACCACAACTCTTTTCACATCTTTTCTTCTATCCTCTGTTCTGGGGTGTTTTCAACCTTTATTTTTTAAAGATGCTATTTATCATTTGAAAGCCTGGTACACACACAGCACTCTAAGATTTTAAAACATCTCACCCAAAACCTCCAAGTCACTGCGTTCTCTCTCATGGGCCATTGCACAGTCTCCCAGCAGGCTCCTTGCCACCAACACCTCCCAGGCTCATTTGCCACCTGACTCTCAGCCACAGGGATCTTTGTTCTGAAACCGTATTGAGATCATGTGATTTACCATCTCATTCTGAAAGAACCTCAGAATTTCCACCTTTTTACACCAACCCCCTCACTCCATTTCCAGCCACTCTCCTGCTACCAAGCCTCCTCCTATCTCAGGGCCTTGACACTTGCCATTTCCATAACCTCAACTCACTTGCCAGCAAGAGAAGCCCTGCCCCATGGCAATCTAAGTTTCTACCCAAACGTCATCTTAACAAGAGGCCTTCACTGAAAGCACCATTCAAAGTGATTCCCTGCTGGCATCCTCTTTCCACATACCCTGAGTTTTTCATTCTCTTTAGCCTTTAGTATTACCTGATATTCAGGCAGGTTTTTATTCACTTTATTTAGCTTTGTTGAAGCTGTTCTCCCAGCATGGAAAACATGTAGGTCCTCAACAGCTATTATGTTCAGAGAGTGCCTTGTTGACTGCTTCTACACAGTTTTCAACTAAGTCCTAAGAACTTTGGAATGGCCGCATTTATAAATTTCTTGGACAATGAGCAAATAAGAAAAAGCTTCAGAAATAATGTTATAAAGCTTCTGCTTTATAAGTATGAAAATACGAAGCCTGGGTGGGTTGAGTGAAGTGCAGAAGAGCACGCATCTATTCATTGCATAGTTGCTTTTGGCAAAGTATAAAAACCCTGGCTGAAGCTGTTTACCAGCCTTACAAAGGAGGACGCCCATGCTGTGTGTGGGGCTCTTCTGATTTCAATTGCATCTGGAAAGCTCTGAGCAAGAAGCAGGTGCAGCCAGCTGGTTTTGTTTTCTCACAGGCCAAAGTAATATATGTATGGCCTTGACCTAGGCTTGCTTCCAAAGAAGGGATTGGGGAAGTCTGGAACACAAGGTCTTCCTCCCCCTCCTCCTGTCTTTCATTATCTCTGGCTGCACAAAGGAATTGAATGAAGAAATGACGCTGTGCCCCTGGAGCCACAAATGGGTCAATGCCCAAGAGCTAAGTCCCCTGTGCCTGGTCTGTCTCCCATTAACAGGCATGCCTGCTCCTTCCCTGCCTGCTTGCTGTACCATAACACTCTCGAAAGGACAGCATATTACAATGATAAATGATTCCCCAACTTGTTTGATAACACGGCTTTATTCTCAAGGGATCCTGATTAGCATCTCATGGCTTCCTTCCAAGACACTTGGAGAAATGCTACCTTCATAAAGAATTGCAAAGCGGGCGGCAGTACCCACAGCTTCTTCCTCACAATGCCTTCAATTTACAAGTGAAGATCTAGAGAAATATAATGATGGCGCTCTGGATCACCCAGCCAGATGCTGCACAGCAAGGCCCGGGACCTGATCTTTTCAACTAACCCAGGCTACCTATTCAATTATGCTCAATTTTGGTTTCTAGAGAAAATTCAAATTCAATTGCCTTCTCCCCACATGATGTGATTCCTAAGTAGGGCACTCACAGGACATGCTGAGGCCCAGGCAGTTTTGTGTTTACTTATTTCGTGAAATGCAGCATGAATGAAGGTACTTCAAAAAGCTCATGGAAAACAGAATTAGGACACCAGTTTCTTTTGGTGCAAAAAATTTTGAAAACCTTGGGAGGCTTTGCTTTAAGGATCTTCTTGTGCATGGATTTGGACTTTTTGCACCAAAGTAAACTAACCGGATCATAACAATGACTTTCTGAAGTATCCTGGTGTATCGTGTCTGTATTTTTGTATACACACATAAATATATGACTGAAGCATCGCATAGATAAGGCAATGAATCCCATGTACCCATAATCCATCTTAAGATATAAAACAATAAAAATAACAGTAAGTTCCTCCTATGCAGCCCACCCTTGAATATTATGGTTTCTATTGTAATTTGATGGTCATTTATTCATTGATCATTCACATTGTTTCTTCTGAAAATCAACCACTAGGGCCAGCGTCGTGGAAAAGTAAGCTAATTTTCTTTCCTGTGGTGCCAGCATCTCATATGGGTCCCAGTTCATGTCACAGCTGCTCCATTTCCAATCTAGTTATCTGTTTATAGCCTGGGAAAGTAGCAGAGGAAGGTTCAAATCCTTGGGCCCCTCTTTGGGAGACCCACGTGGGAGACTACAAAGGGGCTCCTGGTTCCTAGCTTCAGATCAGCTCAGCTCTAACAGTTGCACCATTTGGGAAGTGAACCAGGGATGGAAGACTTTTTCTTCCATCTTTCTTTCTCTGTGAAAATCTGCCTTTCAAAGAAAACAAATCTTTAAAAAAAATCAACTTCTTCTGTACTTACATGTACTTACTCAGTTTTTCTACTGGATTATACATCTTTGGAAGCGTCCTTTATGTATTCTAGAACTGAATCTGGATCACATGTATTGGCTGTATACATTCCACATATTTTCCTCCAGACTTTAATTAATTTTAAGCTAGACTCAAGCATGTTTTTAATTTTTCATATTGATCTATAAAGAGCATGATTTTGGTCTTAGTAAAGATGAATATACCACATTCTTTCTTAAGGCTTATAACTTTAACTCTTAGAAATATTTCTCTGAAGATATTCTGCCAAAGTGTTTTTTTTTTTTGCAAAGATGCAATTATTTACTTTTCAATCAGGTCAATAACCTGACAAGTTGATACTTACCATAGATAATGGCAAAGGAATGTCACATTGTCACCTAATGATTACATCTTTGTAAAGTAATGTGGTCATCCTTACCCCACAGACCTGTAATTCTCACTCTGACATTTGTCAGATTTCCATGTCTGCAGAGACCTATTTATGGATTCCTTCTTCTGTTCTTTGTGTGGTCTCCTGAAGCCACAGGCTGAGAGTAGAGTTGTATTTTCCTTAATAAAAAAAAAACTTGCTGAAGCCAGGTGATGAACCTGCCAAGCCTCATTACGCCATTCCACCTGCTGTTGTATGTATTTGCTAATTTCTTAGACTTATCAGACTCAAACAAATAACTGTATCTTAGTAGAATGCCAAATGCATGTGTTGGAAGTTACTCATGGACCAGGCTATTTGGGACCCCCAAATCTTAGTTGTCTGTCCTCTTTTAAACCCTGATTTTCCATCCACCATTGATTCTCCTGGCCAACGATACACACCCCTGATGACTTACTCATAAGAATCCCATTAGAACCATTGACTTGGCACCAACACTGTGACACACGGGGCAAAAGACACTGCCTATGGCACCAACATCCCATGTGAGCGCCAGTTCAAGTTTTGACTGCTCCTCTTCTGACCCAGTCCCTATTAATGTACCTGGAAGGCAGCAGAGCATTGCTCAAGTACTTGAGACCCTGCATCTACATGGGAGATCTGGAAGAAGTGCTTGGCTCCTGAGTTCAGACACTCCCCAGCTCTCATCATTGTAGCCATCTGTGGAATGAACCAGCAAATGGAACTTCTCTCTTGATCTCTCTCTTCTCTCCTTAACTTTACTGCCTTTTAAATAAATAAATATTGAAGAAAAGAATCCTTGGCTGAATACCCTCTGGCTAGGACGGTTGTATGACCCTTCTGTAGGCCCTCCAGAAAGGCTTTCACTCTCATGTGTCATGGGCTTGAGTTTTCCTGTCTGAAGTTGCCACTGAACTGAGCTCCCAAGCAGTTGGAGCAGTGCCTCTGTTATTTGTGTTTCTTGACAACCTAACGCGTTGCAGAGGAAAGTTTAGTTGTGACAATTAGCTGAAAAGTTAAGCAAAGGAATAAGTGAATACACGCTCATTTTTCAAAGGCCAACAGTGAACAATAAGAAAGGAATGGAAGGTCTAGCAGATTATTGATTTCTAAATTTGGCCCATTGAGTATAATCAGTACTGGGATGGTTCCAAATGTTAAGATTTTGACTCTGTCAGCAGAAAGAGTGGGAGAAGCCATCTCCAAAGCGGAACACATGGAGGTACTTGGCAAGCATGTAAGACCTGTGCTCCTACACAAACAGGAAAGTCGCTTGTTCTAATCAGCAGCTTGTGGAAACTCCTCAATTCTTGGTTTCCTTCTATAACTCCAAAAAACTAGCTTTTTGGAAGCCCAAGCCAAAAAAAAAAAAAACCCTAAGAAAAACAGGATCTTTCCACAAAGCAGAAAACATGATTCAGCCAAGAGCTCAAAGATAGCATGACCCGCCTGTCTTGACGACAGTTGGAAACGCATCTCAGAGAAATAAACAACCTTTCACAGAAGAACTAACAGTAAGAGCATACGGACAGTGGCTGTGTCGAGTAGTCTAGTATTTCTTTTTGTTCCTGAGATCAAGCCCTAACATTTCCACGCTGCTGCCATGAGTTGTTTTTTTTTTTATTTAAGTATTTTTGTTTTATTTTTATTGGAAAGTCAGAATTACAGAGAGAAGGAGAGACAGAGAAAGATCTTCCATCCACTGGTTCACTCCCCAAGTGACCACAACAGCTGGAGCCAAGCTGATCTGGAGTCGGGAGCTAGGATCCAAGAGCTTCTTCTGGGTCTCCCATGTAGTTGCAGGGTTCCAAGGCTTTGGGCCGTCCTCGACTGCCTTCCCAGGCCACAAACAGGGAGCTGGATGGGAAGTGGAGAAACTGGAACATGAACTGGTGCCCATATGGTATCCCAGCGTATGCAAGGCAAGGACTTTAGCCGCTAGGCTACTGCACTGGATCCACATGAGTTGTTTTCATCAGTGTATGTAAAAGGTTCCCCTGGATAAAAGCTGAAGGTGATTCTCCTCCCCACTCTATCACATCCTATTATATAATGTCTCCTCTGTGTTTTTAATATTGCTGTTTTCCTAAAGGAACAGCAAGAAGCCAACTGTAATAGAGTAAGATCAACCGAAGAGCTCACTCATTTAACACCAGCTGCCATGGCTGTTGTTCTTAGTTTACAGATGAGAATCTGGAACCCAGGCAAGTGGAGACATTAGGAACAAGTTCCTGTCATCAGTGAATGACAAGACTTCCTGACTCTAAATCAAGCGCTTTGATCTCTCCCCTCCTCTGTGGGTTTGTTTCTAATTAATCTGTATTACAACCCAATTAGGATGAATCAAGCAGATAATATGATGTGTTCTTGGAAATACAAACTTGGGCAATTTGATAATTGAAACACAGATAAAAATTGGAAGACTAAAGGATTACAGGTGTTTTTGCTACAGGATAACCGTACATCAGATGGTGTTACCCAGAAGCTTAAGGCTGAATTTCCTACTTGGAACAGAAAAGAAAAAAGCTTCATCTGCCTACTTAGTGCTACTCGAGACTATGAAAGGCAGTGAGGTGTGGCTTGTGACTTTATCAAAATTAGCAAAAACAAAAACACATGTATAAGCATGTATAATCAGAAGGGCATTATGTACATAATCCTAGCAGCTTTATTGAATGGCTTATTCCATTTCAGTAATCATGTTGGTAGATGAGCTAATTGCAAATATGTTAAATATTCATAACCAGCAATTTCTGCTAAGTGACAATGAGCTGCCACAGTCGAAAGGATTTCATACCCTGGTGTGACATGATTCCATGGGCTGCTTTATAGGGAGTCATTGCTGCAAAATCTCATACACTCCTCCTTACCTAAGATACAAGCTTGAAAGAATAAAGCAAGTGCCCAGTGTGGTGGGGCAGTAAGCCAGCAGTGGTCCCAATTTGACACCCACTAGGAACTCAAGGTTAGTGACTAGAGGTCTCAGGCTGACAGTTCTTCAGTGTCAAAGATTCCACAAGTGGATCTGAGGATTTGTTTATGCAGCAGTCTATTCCATAGCTCTCTCCTCTGCATAAGCACTGTTCTCATGGGAAGGTGACAAGCAAAGGCATGGTTAAAAATAATCATCAGGCAGCAACCTCAGGCCTACCATATACCTGCTGCATCAGGATCTGCATCTTCACAGGATGTGCATCTGCAGGCATGTACTATCCACTTTTAAGTTTAGAGAAGTTTTGCACACCACCGCTATAGTTGCTGGAGTTACTGCAATATTGTGGTAGTGCCTTTCCTTATTAGGACTTACAGGAATTTCTGTATTTTTCTTCTCTATTAGCTGTCACACCATGCTGGGCCAGGTGAGGTTATTTGTGTATTTTCCATAGTATACAAAATGGATCTGTAAGTTAACTCCTTGCTCTTCTTACACTCTGTTAAGCAGTTTCCACATTCAATCAAAAGCAGATACATTTTCATACACTGCAATCTTTTTTACACATTTGACATGGATGATTCTACATGTATCTATCTTATATTAGTCTAGTCATAGAAACGTATTTTTCATTTCACCATTACATTTGCCTAACTACTAAAGTTGAGCAACTAATCCATTGTCCATGCATTCACTCTCACAGCTATCAACTGCTATTTTGAAAAAAAAAAAATTTATTTTGAAAGAGTTGCAGAGACAGGGAGACACAATGAGAGAGATCTTTCATCTGGTGACTCAGCCCCCAGATGGCCACAACAGCAAGGACTGTGGATCAGGTCAAAGTCAGTATTTTGGAGCTTCATGTGGGTCTTTCACATGGTGGCAGGCATTCAAGCTCTTGGGCAATCTTCTGATGCTTTCATGGGCCATTAGCAGGAAGCTGGATCAGAACTGGAACAGCTGGGACAAAAACTAGTGCCCAAAGCCCCAACACAGGTGAACGAGGAAGTTGAGGTTAAATCCAGAGTGTAAATTGGCTTCTTTTCACTACCTTACACTCCTCTATTCATATTTGACTGCTGGCATCACTGTAACATTGCATTTGCATGACAATGTGATAAGTCTTGAATTCAGACCTGTAACAAAGTCACAAAGTATTGACAAATTTTCTCCTCAGTAAGTCTTAGCAGGCTGTTAAAAGATGGAAATTGAGCCATCTCCTGCTAGACATAGACTGTTTCTTGCAGTTGAGGATGGTCTCCTAATTAGAAAAGACTGGGGTGAGGCAAGACCTTGGGACAAGAGACCCATTAAGGAGATATTTTCTGAGAGACACCCTGGGCCCCAGAGATGCTCGCAGCTCATGGTTTCAGGTGTTCCCATTGGCCATGCTCTTTGCCTCTGTCTCTGTGGGTCCAGGTGAATTTCTTGTCCTTTAATGTCTTCACAAATCTTTTATTTGGTCCACATAGATGTACAACTTGCTAAATGTGTTTTTATCTCCACAATCAGTCATCCTAGAAGGATTCTGCTTCAGCAATTTGAACATAATCCAACGTGATCCCTATAACCAATTTTATATCACTCTTCACTTCTGACACTTAGCATCAATTGAACTTCCCTTAGTGCCATCCAGTTCAGTTTTCGGGGGTCTATTCTCAGTCTTTCCTTGGATGTGTGTCTTCCCTGGTCAACACATCTTAGGTTTAGTAAAACACCTTCGACACTGTTAACCAAGTTATAAGCCATGGAGGGACTGGCAATGTGGTGAATCAGGTTAAGCCACCACTTGCAAGGATGGTATCCCATGTCAGAGTGACAGTTCAAGTCCCAACAGCTCTGTTTGTGGTAAAGCTTTGTGCCAATGCACGTGGGAAGGTGGCAGAAGACAGCATAAGCACTTTTCCCTGCCACCCATGTTGGAGATGTAGATGGAACTCCTGGATCTTGGCTTCAATCTTACCCAGACCTTGTTATTGTGGCCATTTGGGGAGTGAACCAATGGATAGAATCTCTCTCTCTCTATCTGTGTTGTGTGTGTGTGTGTGTGTGTGTGTGTGTGTGTGTGTGTGTGTATGTGACACTCCCAATCAAATAAAATTTTTTTAATCTTTTCTAAAAAAACAAGCCAGGCAATTTTAATATTTAATTCAAGAGCTTTCATTCATTTATTCATTCAATGAGCAATCATTTAAAGTATATTAATTAAAAACAAAGATGACACAGAGCTCAACTCCATTTTCCACACAAAAAAACTGTGAATTATGTAAAGTCAAAGCTAACAAGTGTCTTCAGGGGACATGGAACACGCAATAGTAAAAGCATAGATTGACCTGGGAGGACTATATACAATGAATGTTCACAGTAGAGCTGAGAATCCAGAAGAGGGGTCTGAAGAAATTAAGTACTAAACTCCATTTTCTATCACAGCACTTGGATCCATTTGCATATAGTAAGCAAGAACTAAGATGCATATTCAAATGGAGTTTCACTATTCCAGGGAGCCTATCAATGTGTCAAATGTCTAACTGCAGGAATGAATGCCTGCCATAGATGAACGGGACTGTTATAGAAAAATGATGTTCAAATCAAGCTTTTAGTTTAAAAAAAGTTAGGATAAAGACATCTCAAAAATCATTTACACATTCCTCTGCCTTCATAAGTACGATATGTTAAACACTTAAAAACTGATCTGCAAAGTGCAAAGAAACCAGACCTTGTGAAATTAAGTGATGACCTGCAGGGAAATAATATACTTGTGCCTACACTGGGTTTTGTTGTTATTGTCCTTTTTTTAAAAAATCATTTTTCTATATTTTCCTGTTAGCAAAATTGTAATAACGTTGCTGCTTGCATAGTATCTATCTGCATTTACCAGGTTTGCCTCTTCCCAATTCTAATTCGCAGCGTCTGATCTGCCAAGGGAGGAAATTGGGTCAGGGCAACTATCAGAAACTTGAGTAAAGTGAAGGATGAAAGGCTCAAAGTAGGAACACAGCGCTGTCTTGTAAATTAAAGGCAGGAGATTTAAAGAACAAGCATTCTAAAACCTACTTTAGAATATTCAAAAAAACTCTATGCTTACAAATTTCCATCTGTGTTCTAGATAGATGAAGGTCTGATATGCTTGATTTCTCTATTTCCAAGCATTTGCCATAAAGTCAAATATTCTATGAAAATCTATTCAAGACAAACAGTTCCCCAACCCAGCCTCCATGCCTGAAGAAGCTCTGGTTGTCTACAGCCCTTGGAGCCTCAGCTTTGTGGAGAGTACCCAGTTGGCA
This sequence comes from Ochotona curzoniae, assembly GCF_017591425.1. NCBI lineage: Eukaryota > Metazoa > Chordata > Mammalia > Lagomorpha > Ochotonidae > Ochotona > Ochotona curzoniae. The sequence continues at coordinate 279,314 of NW_024466737.1, forward strand.
CCATGTGAAGAGATCTTTGTTGCATGGGGTTCCATTCCTCCTGCTCCAGGGAAAGATGCGGGTTGGCTTCTTTCAAGGGTATGAAGGAAGCACTCCATAACTGAATAGGAGTCCAATTATGTAGAAATCTATTGACCTGTCTCTTCTGGGAGGTAGGGAGTAAAGAACGGAAGAGGTAAATAGGTCACGAAGGGCAGCCTCCCTTCCACGTTAGTTAGCTATGTCAAGAACAAGTGGATTTTCCATCAGTCAGGTGGACAATGAAAACAGTAACTGTTTGACCAGAAATCTGCCTCCTGCACAAGAGGCAAAGGCAGCACACAGCTGTCAGTGGTAGAATCGGAGCAGATTAAAAGAAATGGAGCCAAGCTTTTAGGTCTGTGAGAAGGAACATACAGTGGACAGGTGTACCACATGATAGGCAGGCTATGACAACCAGTCAGGACCAGCATTAGAAGTGTTATTTACCATAATGTGCATTAATTTATTAAGATTTTTGGATTGGAGAGAATCAAGATGGTAGAATAGGGTATGGACATGTTTAAAAAGACAGAGACATAAGACAGGATGAAGCAGAGAGGGAACATTCCAGGAAATAGAAGAGAACAGACTGACAACAGAGGATCAGCAGGAAGATAGACAGACAGATGGGAAGGGGAGTTCACTGGGAACTCAGGAAGTAAACACAGGAAAAGAAATACCTGTCCTGCTGATTGATTTGATTTGACCAGGCACAGAGACAGAGCAACAGACACAAAGCAGGTAGTGCAGGAACAGGGTGGATTTCACAGCTAAAACTCCCATCACAGACACATCAGGTGCCATTTTGTATAGGGAGACAAATATTGTGGGACAGAAGTGCACATGCACTAAGCTGGGAGCAAACTCATTTCTGCCTTAGTGCATTGCATTTACATGGCATCCTTCAGATTCCACCCAAAATAGGTCTGGGTAGCCCCCAGACCTAATGGCCAGCAGATCCAGAACTCCACCAGTGCCACATCAGGCACTATTTTCAACAGGGTGGCAAAGACTGTGAGACTGCAGAAACAACAATGAACTTTGCGTGCGCTGCCCTGGGAGAAAACTCACTTCCAGCTAAGTGCATTGCACTGGTCCCATATCAAAATAATACTGATTTTGGTATCTTATAACTGGAAATATGCCAGTATAGCCCTAAGACCTAATAGCCATCAGATTCCAGCAAGATCAGCACCACCAACAACCTAGTTATTTATAACACCTAGTGTCTTCCTAATCCTGGAAACTGCTTGAGAAAGAAGTAGAAGAAAGGTTGTACAGAAAACTTTGCAGCTACAGCACAGGATCACAGGAGGTGGAGAGTGCTGAGCCAGGAGCTGGGGCTTCAGAGACCATGGTAAAAGTCTAACATAAGAGCCCAGGTCTGAAACTTACTGGAGGGAGTGGCACAAGTGACTGCAAACAAAGAACTGGGTACCAACCACAATAAGTAAAATTAAACTGTAGACCTGTGGGTGACACAGCTTAGAAACCTGCCCTAAGGAGAAGAATCTGCTAACCAGAAGTACAAACACCAAAACTAAAGAACAAACAGAGGCACAGTGAATATTACTGAAGACTCCCCTGCAAAGGAGCAAAAGCCTTTGCCAACCTCAGAGTTAACTGAGGAATATATCAAGAAAATGGGGGATGCAGAATTCAGAAAACTCATTATAAAGCTTCTTATCAACAAGAAGCACATATAGGAATTCAAGGAATTTAAGGAGTATGTCACACAAGAAATAGCAACACTGAAACACTAAAACTTTCTTTTCTTCAAAACCACATTAATCATAGAATAGCATGTTATTTAATTTTATGGCATTATAAATTTCTACTTTTTTCCCTGTTGTTGATTTTGTGTTGTGACTTTTCATTTAAGGGGATGTATAGTAACTGTGTAATGGAGATTATCACATCCAGATGTGCGGATACAATGCAGTATGCATCTCTACTTCCAGATCAAAGATGGACTCCCGATGAAACTGTGACATCTATCTTGACAATAGGATTCTGAACTTTCTGCCATTGTCCATGCCTGCAATGATTGTTCAAGAAGAACTATACTATTATAATAATACCAGGGAACTCAGTGGCAGGGAGGGGACTTGGGAAAGGGGTAAAGGATATCATATCATAAAATAATAATAAAAAACATAGAAATATTTTTGTACACATCAGTTTATTTGTTAAAAGCAGCATTTCTGTGAATAATTTGCCCTCCACCACTAAGCCCAGATTCACAGATTTTTAATTCCCATTTGAACAGAGAAATATTGCACTGATTTCCTGTATGTCTTACCAGAAATACCCAATATATATTCAACTATATGCAAACTACCAGAATACCTCTAAAGATAAATGTAATGAAATAATAAATTTATTTTGGTGCAACAAATGTTAATAACCATGGGTAATTTTTAATGGCATATGTCTTCCATCAACTTGTTGAAGACTCCTCTGAAGAAATGACTTCAAAATTTTTGGTAATCAAATAAATTTATTTTTTCATTCCATTTTAGTGCAAGGTTTTTTAAGCGGCCTCTTATAAGTGAGTATAGGGTTATGAAGGAAAGAAGAGCTGTCTGTAATTCCACACAAGTGGTGGTATATATATCACAGATGTCCAATACTTTGCCTTTTTAATTTTACGCAACATCTTCGCAATCCTTGCATATCAAAATATGCATAATATTTCATGGTATGTGCAAGCCATAATTTACTTAATCAACTCTCAACTGACAGGCATTTTGAATGTTTCCAATATTGAATTCTAACAAACAATACTGCCATGTATAATTCCGGTATGACAGCCTAAAAAGTGGTCCCCTAAACCATATCACTTCTAATCTGTAAAACCTGCAAGATTGCAAATATGTTAAAATTAAGGTTCCAAAGGTGCTTAGATTATTCTATACTACCTAGGTTGGACCTAAATTAAATAGCAGATATTCTCATCAGAAGTGTGGAGACTGGTCACATTATTCATACAGCAGAGATGCAGGGAGAGATATGAAAGTGTTTACCTTGAGACTGGAGTAATGTGGCCACAAGGTTAACAAATGCTGGCAACCACAGAAGCCAGAAGTGCCAAAAAGCGGATTCTCTGCTGAAGCTTCAGATCAACCAAGTCACCACTGACACCTTAATTTCGATCTCGTGATACTGAGACCTTTAGCCCTCCAGTAATATGAGAAAATAAATCTTGAGGGTTTTAATTCCTTTGTTTGTGATAATTTCATTAGATAGTCACATGAAATTCATGCACTTGGACATAAAAATTGAACTTAGAGATCAGTAAATCATAATAGATTTCCAAACAACAGTGACTTACGAAGGTACATTTACAATCTTTACAGACATTATAAATTGCCCCCAACTTAGTGGATATACCATTACCCAGTCGCAAAGCATAAAAGTTTCTATAGCCTGAAGCCACTGAGGTGGCATTAATATGCTAATCATTTTCTTGCGGCACCTGGATCCCTTGTGGGTGCTGGTTGGTGTCCTGGCTGTCCACTTCCCATCCAGCTCCCTGCTTGTGACTTGGAAAAACAGTGGAGGATGGCATAAGTCCTTGGATCCCTGTACCCAGGTGGTAGACCTGGAAAGAAGATCCAGGCTCCTGGATTCAGATCAGCTCATCTCCAGCCACTGAAGCCATTTGGGGAGTGAAACAACAGCTGGATAATCTCTTTCTATCTCTCTCACTGTGTGTGTGTGTGTGTGTGTGTGTGTGTGTGTGTGTGTGTGTGTGCTTCCTTCTCTCTAAACCGCCTTTCAAATAAAAATAAAAAATAAATCTTTTTTTAAGGGTTACATATACTGACACTTGCTGTGACAAGATAATTAAATGTTTATATTACAAAATAAAATTATATTCTAAGCATGGTTTTCATTTGAATTTATTTCATATGAGTTAGATGGGCTTGTTATTTGTGAGTCATTTGTATTTCTTTGTTCTGAAATATCTACTTGCATACATTGCCATTTTTGATTGTGAATTTGACATACTTGTCTAATCAATTTGTGAGATTCTTTATATGTCAAGGCAATTAGCTCTGCATCTGCTTAAGACATGCTCTTCAAGGGCTCCTGTGTTGGAAGCTCAATGCTCAGTGTGGCTATGTTGACAGGTGCGACAACTGAAAGTAGAGGAGCCTAGAGTGAGGACCCTAGGTCACTGGGGCCACTGCTTTTGGAGAGATTAAGATTTGTTCTCTAAGGGGCCAGCATTCTCTATGAGTGTCAAGTCAAGCTCCATCTGCTCCACTGCTGAGCCAGCTCCCTGGTAATGCACCCAGGAAAGCAGCAAAAAGATGGTCCAAGTGCTTGGGTGCCTGTACTCAACAGAGTGAGCAGAAAGAAGCTCCTGGATCCTGATTTGGACCACTTTAGCTCCAGTCACTGTGGCAAATTGGAGAGTGAAGCAGTGGATGGAAAATTCTTTCTCCTTCTGTAACCCTGTCTTTCAAGTCAAATAAATAAATCTTCAGATTCACTTTCATATCAATGAGTTGTTGTGAGAGATCCTGGATCCTGAATTGCTCTGTACTGTTTCCTGTCTGGCAATGTGATCTTTAACAAACATACATATGCACATGTTGCTCTCCCATTATGTAATCGGCCATGGTGTGAAGGAGCGAAGAGAGCCTTCACTACTGCTAGCAGCATACCCTTGAACCCTCAGAATTATGAACTAAACAAACCTCTTTTCTTTATGAAGTATACTTTTTTAAGCATTTCATCATAGTGATGAGAAAACAGCAACTGAATTGCAATTTGATTTTGGTCACCATATCCCCTTTAACATTATCATGATGTTTATCATACTAAATTTTTTGCGTAGTTAAATCAACAAAAAATATTTTGTAGCAGCTAGCTTTGGAATAATGCTATATCAAAATTACATTTTTAATTATTTCCTTCTAGTTATTTATGGTTTCAATTTTCATATTTAAATTGTGATTCTTTGAGAGTTCGTTTTGGTTAAGACATGAAAAACGGATTAAGCTGCTGCTATTTTCCCCACCTGTCTAGCCTGGGGTCCTAATACAACTGTAAATGATCCATCTTTTTTTAAATCTTTTTATATATCAAATTCCTGTGTGTGTATTGGGGTCTATTTCTGGACTTTGTCTCCTGCTCCAGGGATCAGTCTGTCTACTATTCTTTCAGAAATAAAATAAAATAAAGCAAGCTGTCAAAAGTGAATTCTGGTTATAGCATCCTTTGAGTCCCCTGGCTCCAGACTGGATGTGAAGGACACTGTGGGAACTGTGGCTCGGAATGGCCCACAGACAAACCCCACGCTGTGCTCTGATGCTATCTCAAGCTCCCAGCCATCCATCTGGTGAGGTTAGGTGATGACAGAGGGGCCCGTGATGGGGGCAACTACAGACAACCCCATTTAAATCAGAAAAAAAAATAAAAAGATTTCCATTGAAGGGACCAGGGAGACATGAGGCAAGGACGATCGTAGGTGACTGATGAAGAAAATGGATAAAGACCATGACTGTTTGGTCTCAAGTGATTACAAGGATGCAAAATTAATTTGGGCTGATGACGTTACCAAGCCTAGCCACAGGATGTCTCAGGAATCCTCTAAGCTTGCCACAACAGGAACCATGAAATTGCTGAAAGCTGCCCCTGGAGTGAACAAATAAGCTAGCCCTGAGGGTCACAGGTGCCCAGGAACAAAAGCAGAAACTGTTAAAAACAGCAGCAGCAGACACTGACGGCCCCTCTCACACATCCAAAGGGGGTAGATGTAAAGAACTGTCCCCAGTGTACTCCTCTTCTGGGATGGTTTTAAGTTGTGCCACATTTTCATGCTTTGTGCAGCCTTTTCTTTGTTATTTACTTATTTTAGCTTCCTTAAATGCATAGGCATGTAAAAGATAGGATGTCTCGATAGATGCAGTTCTCTTATGCTATACAATAGTGTCAGGTAAGCAAGAATCCCATGGCGAATGCAGAAAACAGGAAAACCAGTTCTTTTCTTATCACACTAGTTGTGGGAGAAGCACCTGTCAATCAGTTCCATGATAGCATCAGCCTGAAGCATTGCCTCAGAGACGCTCCCACACAGTTACTCAGGACCCACACAGGCTCAAAGATCAGGCTTTGGTGTTCATGAGCACGAATGAGTCCACCTCCTGCTTCTTATTTTTAGACAAACTGCCCTCTCAGCACAAGACACAGCAGCAGACGTCCCTATGAAAATTAAATTGAGCTCCGGAAAAAAAGGAAGATAAACCTCCCCTCCTTCTTTAACTTTAAAGCCAAATGGATTATCTATCTATCCACTGAGCTCTGGGATTGTGCAGCTCCTGGGAGCTCCAGGAGAGGCCTGTCAGCCCTCAGGAGGTTCTGGGAGACAGGGAGGATAGTGAGCATTCAATTCAATCTCATACTTGGCACTAGCAACCTTTCACAATAACATCTTTCATCCCTGAACTAGAAACTTTTCCTTAAGAAGTACACATATTGGTAAAGTGTGTGCCAGGAAAATGGAGCACTCCGGGTATCTGGAATAAAACTGGAAGACAGAAAACTTATAATTTGGAAAATACACAGTCTTAAAATACACACACACAAATGCATGCATACATATATACCCAACCTAGAGTATCTTTTTTCAGTTCTGTATTTTGCATAATCAAGAACTGGTTAAACTGAAAAAAATGTTTTGCAGTTACCACCCTTTCACTTCAAGAATTCTGAAGCTATCATGTGTGCTTTTCAATTATTGAAGCAAGAAGAGAAATATCCCTTCAAAAACACAAAGAAAAAAACCTAGAAACAGTATCAAAAGCTTACACAATCTCCAAAGCACTCACTTACCTACCAACATATACGATCTTGATATTTTGATAATTAGGAAAATAGAAAAAATGATCAAGGGTAAAAAACAAACAAACAAAAAACCAGGAAGGCTATGAAGTATATTTCACATTTAGAGGCTCTTATTATCTGGCTATGTTTCTACACACACACACACACACACACACACAGACATTTTGATTTTGATTATTTACTGATGTCTCATTTGAGCACCACATTTCAAAACTGCAAGAAGTCCAGATGGAATAACAGGGGTTGGATTTATTTTCTCACTTAAAACAACCAAATTTAAAAAAAAATCATAAAATCAATGAAATGATGATGCTCAACACACAGGCATCAAGCAACAAGGACAATGATTCTGGGGGAAAACAAGGCATGGGCGGGGGTGGAGACAAATAAAATCACATCTACAGTGGTTGTTCAGTTTCTGGCCTGAAAGAATTTTCACCCACTGTACAATAAAGCAGAACCAAAGTAGAGGCCAGCAAGCTTCCTTTATAAGAAATACAGAGTCGAGAACTCTGAAAAGATCAGGGCACTAAGAGTTTGCAAGACACAATACCAAAGAGGAGACATTCGAATGATTAGTAGTTTCAGTACCTCTCACAATACTTGGGAGAACAAATAAAACAGAGGGGAAAAAAGTACTCAAATCAAATCACACAAGCTGCATTCCTTATCCACAAAGGAATTAAATTAACATATATAGTACATCGAGAAGAATATTCAGATATTGAGAACCACAATGAAACAGAAGAACAAAACCAAACGTTAGTTCACTGATAAGATCAATAAAGTTGATTAACACCGGGGTTAAGTGAGGTGGCAAAGCTATAAGTACGAAAATACACAGAGATCTTATTCAAATATTCTAAGATCACAGCAAATGTGAAAAATGCCATGACAAAAAGTGAAAAGTTAGTTGAAATGGACAAATTCCTTGAAGGACACATACTAAATCACACTCAAAGAGAAACAGATGCCCTAAGTAATTCTGTGTCTATTAAAAAAATTAAATTCAAATCAAAAACCACCCCCACAAATGTAACTCCAGGCCCAGATGGCTTCCCTGATGAATGACAGGAAAAATTAATTGAAAAACGACAATAATAAAAAGAATTATTGATACATGTAACCACACAGCAGATAAGACTTAAAATAATTTACTGAATGAAAAGAAGTCAGATAAAAAGCAGTACATGTTGTACAATTCCATTTACATAAATTTCTAGAAAATGCGAACTTATCTACAGTGATAGAAAGCAGATGTGTAGTTTACTAGGAAGAGAACAAAAGGCTGCAAAGGAGTGTGAGGAAGTAGTCGACCTTAATGAAAACACTCACTATCTTGATTGTGGTGACAGGTTCACAGTACACATTTGTGTCAAAATACACGAAATTGTACACTGGAAATATCTTGTGTGACCACCATAATCAAATGATTGGAAAAATGTAATACACAGTAAAAATATGCAATATTATGTGAATTTAAATAAATGTCATTATCAATAACCTTTCTCATATAACATAAAAAGTTGTCTATTTCCTAGTTTCCATGTAACTTAGTTTTTTGAATTGAACATTCAAAAATCAGAAGCTTTATTGACCTAAATCCATTCACGCTTACTATGTACTTTCTTTGATGTAATGTTTAGTGTGTCCTTCATAAGCCTAAAGCTACATAATCACTAATCAATATTTCCTGTGATCTCTAGCAAGTCTTTTTTTAAAATATATTTTTATTTTGAATTTTGAATTATGTGGTACAATTTTGTATAGGCTGGGATTCCCCCCAAACTCCCACCCCCCGTACAATTTTTGATACTACAAAAAAATAGTTATGTTATACTCAGAATTTACCTGGGTATAAGCATAGGTGGCTTTGCTTGTAAAAGAGTACTAGCTGAACTGGGATGCTTTATGAAATTCTAGCTTGCCCTTACTGTATGTGCTAGTACCTATCTCAAGCTGACTTATGCTTTAAATGTTCTAATAGAAAGCATCTACTGAACACATCTCCCCTGTACCTTTTGCCCAGACCCTGATGGCATCTAACCCCATGGTCTCCTGCTTTCTACCCCTACTTTTATTGATTCTGTCTCTCTCATCACATCCACTCTTAGCTTTTATGTTTCTTTTTCTCTACTCCACACAGCACTTACCCACCTCCCAGGCTGTAACACTTGATTACAGTCAAGTTTACTGAGAAACAATTAAAATGCAGTAAGATTCATCTTTTGGAAAATACCTGCTACTATTTAACCACCACTACAATCAAAATAAAGTTGACATATCCACAGAACCTGCCCTTCTTTGCCTGCAGTCTCCTCCTTTCCCCAGGGTCAGCACTGCTGATGCGATTTCTATCCCACTGGTTTTGCTTCTTCCAGAGTGACACACAGATGGAATCTACTTGAAGTCTTTTCCCCCACTTCCTCCTTTTGGCATAATGTGCTTCAGATTCATACAAGCTGTTTCAATCAGGAGCTCATTGCTTTCTAGTGTCCTCCTAGCCTTTCTTTTTCGTTATTTCCCTTGCTAAGCATTCCATGGTGGCAATAAATGAAAGCAGCAGAGGACACATATCCCTGCTTTGGTCCTCAATTCAAAGATGAAATTCCAGCCTTTCACCAGAGAAGCTGCTACAGTTTGTTAGAATCTGATTAATAAAGTTTCCTCTCTTAATGCTTTTATTTATTTACTTAATTTATTTTTTATTTACTTGTTTATTTACAGGTGTTTTTATTTACTTGTTTGTTTCTATCATTAATGCTTCTTACATAGAGTTGGTGTGAAAATAATTTTAAAATAGGGAAAAAAGGGTTTTAGAGTCCTAACTACCTCATCCACCTGGATTATCTGTAACTTCCACTGTCTTTGAGATATTTTACAACCCAGAACCTGTAGAAAACAGATCGTTTTTGTCCCTGAAATGCAAACTGAGTCCAGGAAAGATACTGCTCATTTTTATTTCTGTTTAACGATTGAAGTTTTAAAGCTCCCACAGTCACTCTGTCCTTGATTTGGCTGCATAACACACACAGTGAAAGCCATAAGGACTCTATTACCAGCAAATTGGCACTTTAAGCCACGACATTGGTTCAGTCTGGATGCATTAAGGGCCCAAAGTGAGGAAGAAGCCATCATTTGCTAGCTCTCTCTTTTCTATACCGAACATCATTGATCCCCAGGGTAAACTAGAGGGCAAGACGAATTTAGAGCATGTAATGAAGAAAGAGAACCGAATTCATGTCCATCATGTCCTTTTCACCCCATCGACATGTGATTTTTGTAGTTCTCAGCCATGTAGAACTGTTTAAGATTTTTGTGATGTTTTTCTACCTGAGTCAAGTAAATAAATTTGCAAGGGGCCTTCAAGAAGTTCATGAAAAATAGGTAGCATTTTTGCACCAAAATAAACTTATCTTTTAATTCTATTTTCTACAATTTCCCAAGATACCCTCGTATTTGTCAGTGTCTATCTAAACAGGATGTTCAGTTTTACTGATCTGACACCTCTGATACTTTTCATCTAGACAAGTGAAGCCAACTTGCACCCAGAAAAGTCTAAAATCTACGCTTTGTATTTTACTTCACCTAGAGAGTCAGGTTTCATTTGACTTGCCCTATTAGTTTTCTGTACAAATGTTGAGTTTTTTCGCTTTTGATTAAACACCCTAAAGCTAGCAAAAAACAAAGTAGCAATATATATATGCAGATTTTCATGTTTTGCTTAATTGTTTATTCTTTTGAAATGTAGAAGGAGAGACGGGGTAAAGACAGAGAAGACAGAGAGAGAGAGAGACCTTCTATCTACTGATTTATTGTCCAAATGGCTACAACACCAAGATAGGTGCCAGGCTTTAACCACGGACCACAAATTCTGTCCTGGTCTCCCACGAGGGACACACTGGAAACTCAAGTACTTGAACTGCCTTTTTAGTACATTTGCAGGAAGCTAGGTCACAAGCAGAACACTGAGGACAGAAATCAGCACTCTGATCTAGGATGCTCATGTCATAAAGTATGGCATAACTTGCTACACCACAATGCTAATCCTGGAACTCTATCATGAGGTCTCAGTCTCATTTTGCTTTAATTCTGCTGCAAAATACAACAAAGAACAAAACTCAGTGATGTTTGTATTCATTACTGTGAGATGAATAGCTTAACAGTACTTTCCTTGCATTAACAACAGAGCAAGCTAGCAAAATCCATAAATGGAATGCAGGTGTGCAGTTTAATAGCTCCTATATTTATGCTAAAAAATTTTTTTTAAAGATTTGAAAGAGTTACCTAGAAGAGAGACAGAGAGAGAGATCTTTCATCTGCTGGTTCACTCCCCAGATGGCCATAGAAGCCAGAGGCTGTCTCCCACCTGAATGACAGGAGCCCAAACACGTAGGCCATCTTCTGCTGCTCTCCGCAGGCCATGAGCAGAGAGACAGATCATAAGTGGGGCAGCTGGGACACAAACTGGTACCCTTAAGGGATGCTGGTGTTATAAGCAGCTGACTAACCTACTATGCCACAACACTAACCCCTCCATAATAAATCTTAAAATAGTTCTAGCTGGATTGTCTGCAACAATACAAGAGTTGGCATTCGGGAAAGTTTCAATAATAGGTAAAGAAAATAAGAAACAAAGATTACAGAATATTGTGATGGGGATGGGAATTAATTCTATCAGAATGGCATTAAAGGCTTCTGAAAATACTATTTCCATCTGTGAAAACTTGTTTTTTGTGTTCCCTTTAGAAATAAAAGTATAAATTAGAAAGAGCCCCACTTCTTGTAAGAAAGGACTAGCAAATGCATCATTTAAACTAAAAGACACAAGAAGAAGAATACATAAAACATTTTTATAAAGGACCCAAAAAACCCATGGAAGGATGAGGAACTACTAGACCAAGATCCAGGAGAATAATAGAGTCTGAAAAATGAGCCCAATGCACAAGGAAATATCCAGCCTGAGGACAACTGCCAATCCTGAAAATGCAGCTCATCAACCGAACATCAGCTGTAACCACTACACAAGATAAGCAGCATCTAGGCCCTGTCAAGGTAACCCACTCCCATTTTGGGCTAAAATTGGACTCACCAGGAGTCAGGTGAAATGAACCAGCCCTTCCATACTCTACAGACTGTCTTCAACTCTAATGAATAATGCAGAAAACCGAAAACCTTAAAACTAGGTTAAGATTTATCCCTGATTGTTAGTGCTCTTAGATGCCTATGGGAAAAATAAATGCAAAATTTTCTTTGGAGGAAACAGAATGATTGTGTACTGAAAATTACTTGTTCATATATTTTTTAAATAAAATATCCAACACACAGTGAAATAAGCAAAAAGACAAGACACTGTAAGAATCAGCAGAAACGATAAGCAAGACTATATTAACATTAGGAGCAGAGATGTGACACAGAGAGCTAAGCCACCACCTGCAATGCCAGCATCACATACGGGCAAGGGTTCAAGTCCCAGCTGTTCCACTTCCAACCCAGCTCCTTGTTAAGCTCTTGGGCAAGTAGCTCAAGATGGCCCAAGTACATGAGAACTTCACTAATGTGGGAGGCCTCTGCATATGTTTGTGTCTTCTTCAATTTCTCTCACTAGTGTTTAATAACTTTCATTCTGGAGAATTTTCAGATCCTTGGTTAATTAAATGTTATTTGTAGCTACTGTGAATGGAAGTGTTCTATAGAATTTCTCAGCAAAATCACTGTGGGTGTTTAAAAATGTTCCTGCTTTTTGTGTATTGGTTCTTTATCCTGCAGCTTTGCTGAATTCATTTTTGGTTCTAATAATCTCTTGATAGGGTCCTTTTTGTCTCCTTAAGGTCATCTGCAAACAGGGATAATTTGACTTTCCTCCTTTCCTATTTGTATGAATTTTATTTCCTTCTCTTTCCTAACAGTTCTGACTAAAATTTCAACACAACACATTCAGCCAAAATTTAAAAAAAAAAAGCAAAGAGAAATTGCATTATCATTCCATTGACATAAATGTAAAAACAAAACAGACAAAGCTACAGTTTGGGCATGTATTCTTAGGTGATGAAACAGCAAAGCCAATTAAGCAAATAGGTGATCACTGTAAATGTCAGGAGAAAGATCACTTCTAGTGAGGGAGAAGAGAATGGGACCAGGGAGGGGGAAATGAAAGGCTGTTTCAGAAGTAGTGACAACCACTGTGCTTTGGTCTGTGGCTGTCACTTGAGTGTTTACAACACTTTGTTAAAATGTGCATTCATATCTTGTGCATTTTTGTGTGTATTCTATTTTCTAATAAAACAGGTTTAGGAGTGGACCTTACACAAATTAAGAAGAGGGAGATAAAAAGAAAAGGATAGTAGAGAGCTCTGGAAAACTTAACCCACCAGCCAATATTGATGTTCTTTCTATAAATGGGGAGGAAAAAACCCTAAACATTATTATTTTTCAACTGCCCCTTGATTTGATAGGAGATTTCACAGGAAACGACTGTATGTTTACAGAGGATTTAACTTGGAGAAAAGGTCAGTGTTCTTGCTGTGAATAAAATATTTATGAAAATAGCTTTGGTTGTTCTTTGTTTCCCCACCTGCCCAGAGCCAGCCAACCTTGCAACACTGAAAGACCTGCTTTGCCTGTGTTGGTCGTGGTGCCTTTCAGCGACAGCTTCATCATATCCTCTCTAAAAGAAATGGGCTTTTTTTTCAAGGTTGCCAAGGCCCTCATTTTTTTAAAATTTCCTCTTTGTAGGACTATCTGCTTACTTTTCCTTCACTGACAAGTGATAAATACAATGAATGACAGTTTTAGAATATGTGTCACAGGAATTTTGGCACTGCCATATTGCACAGCTCAGGCAAGAAACACTCCTATCCCAATAATCGTGTATAGCACAGTTGTTCAGTGCCCAGAGCACACATCACATGCAATAGCCTGACTGGTGCTGTTCCAAAGAGTTTATTTTAAGGTCTGCATGGATTTCAGGTAGAAGGAAGTGAGTTGTCTGTTTCATAAAGAATATGATACATAAATTTCTTGGTCCAAAAATTTCAAAATAGTAGCAATAGCAGTGAAGTTTTAGTGATTTCTACAGCACAAAGATGTAATTAATGCACCTTCTGATCTTCCATAAAGAGTGTTGGAGTTGATTCTCACAATTAAACCTGAATTCAGTGAATAGAATAACAGTAATCTAGCAGCTAAAGTCCTTGCCTTGAATGCTCCGGGATTCCATATGGGCACCGGTTCTAATCCTGGCAGCCCTGCTTCCATCCAGCTTTCTGCTTGTGACTTGGGAAAGCAGCTAGAGACAACCCAAAGCATTGGGACCTTGCACCCTAGTGGAAGACCTGGAAGAGGCTCCGGGCTCCTGGCTTCAGATTGGCTCAGCTCCAGCTGTTGCAGTCACTTGGGGAGTGAATCATAGGACGGAAGATCTTCCTCTCTGTCTCTCCTCCTCTCTATAAATCTGACTTTGCAATAAAAATAAATAAATCTTTAAAAGAGAGGGAGAGAGAGAGTGTGTGTGTGTGTGTGTGTGTGTGTGTGTGTGTGTGTGTGTGTGTGTGTGTTGGCTTGTCCTCATACTAACAGTGTGAGTTTAGCCAATTGTATAACTTCTATGAGCTTCATTTTCTTCAGGTTTAGAAAAATGACAGCGGAATTCATCTACCGTAGAGAATTAAATAAGATCATAAATAATACAAATAGGCACCCTGTGACTATTCAATAATACTGCAATTATTAATTTTTCTAACTATTCCTACTTTCTTCTGAAAATATCCATCCAGACATTCCTGCCTTCTCCTCCTAGCTGTCTGTCCACAAAACCATACAACTAAGATCTTAGTTGTCACTCTGTCTTACAATCACTTTCCTTTAAGTCTTGTCTTCTACACATTGAGACCTTGTTATGTACAGCAGTCCCATATTTTGTTACTTTAATCTTGTACCTTCGAATAATCACTAGCACTGAGGATAGGCTCAACTTGTGATTAATTTAAAGCAATATTAAGTAGAATCTTTTTCTCTGGATAATTTTTTCAGTAAAGGTTGCCTGGGTATCTCTAGAAAATCAAGCACCTTCATGGATACCATTTTTAGTGCTTCTGTTTCGACAGTCAGAAATCACACTGACAACTGCTGGATGAACTCTGATTCAGCGTTAGTAACTGCTTCCCACCACATTCTTTCCCCTCTTCCTTGGGCTTTGATTTTGGTTGGCAGAGAGAACTCAAAGTTTACTGACATCAGACACTTTCCTCTAAAGCCAATCATAGACCAACTCATCCCTCTTCATCTATACCAAATAAAAATCATGAACCTTATTGAATCGACCTGATTTCAGCTCTAAGAAAGTCTCCCCAGATGAAGCCTTAAGTGGTATGTCTTGGGTATGTCTTGGTGTCCATCATGTGTTTCCCTTGACTCTCAAGTGGGGTGGAGTGTAAAATGCTGTGTTCTAGATACCTCTCCCTTGAAATTCCATGACAGGTAGCAGAGTAGATGCTCTACTCTATCATATGATGTGGTTTGGTTTGAACCTGGCCAGAATCCCTAACTTCTGATGGGAATTTCATTTCTTTTGCTTATGCTGTGTGTTAACTTTCTGCTTGGTAAAATTGCAAATCCCCAATGAAAGCGTTCTACTACACATTAGACCCAGGCCACTTGGCAATTTCTTTCTAATCTCTTTTATTGTGCTTTCCATAAAAATGACAGCCCTGGTATAAATCCTGGTTCAAATCAATACCAGTAAGTGCTAATCTCTTCACAGCACTGGAAATGAAAATGTCAAATGGTACCTCTTGTGCATTAGAACTTCAGCCATAAGTCATCAAAAAGTAAAGCAACACTAAATTGATTTTATTTTCCATTTAAAAAAATCTGTTTTCAGATTTATCTTTTTTTAATAGAATTTTCCTTTCTTTTCTTTTACAATCAGTTTGGGTAAGACCGATGAACTGCATTTGTCACATTGAATGAGTTGATGTCTCATGGCAAAGTAGAAAGGATCATGATCAAGAAATCTCAAGACAGAATTGGCACAGTGGATCAAAACTAATCCTCCAACAGCAAGTGCCAGCATCCTATATGGGCACTTCTTATGAAGAACCATACTAATGTAACAATATAGGGGAAATCAGTGAGGGTAAGGAGATTTGGGGAGGGGATAAGGAAAATCTCAGAGCCTATGGAACTGTATCAAAGAATAGTAATAATAATAGGAAATCATTTTAAAATGGGAAAAAACATGAAAAATTTGTATTATGAAAAAATATGCATGAATTTTACATTTTTCAAACAAAATAGATTTATCATCTAATCATATATTTTCACAAACTCCTTGAATCTCCTTTGTTTTTCAAGACTTATTTCTTTGAAAAGTAGAGTTACAGAGAAAGAGAGATACAGACACAGAATCTTCCATTGCTCTTTCACTCCCCAAATGGCTCAAATGACCAGGGCTGGGTAAGACAGATGTCAGGAGCCAGAAGCTTCTTCCAGGGCTCCCACTTGGTACAGTGGCCCTAGCACTTGACTGTCCCTCTCAGGCACATTAGTAGAGAGTTGGATTAGCAGTAGAGCAACTGGGATTCGATTGTTGCCTATATGGAATCCTGGCATCACAGACAGCAGCTTTACCCGGTACACCACAATGGCTGCCCCTTTAGACATTTCTCATCAATGAGTACAAGATATTTTACAAAAAAAACAAACTTTCATTTCAGACCTGAGAAAGGGTGTGTATGTGTGTTTTATGTAAGTGGAAAAAAAATGCGTTTGGCTTTTTGTATTTGCTGGTTTCACATTCGTGGATTCAATCAACAGCAAAAAAAAAAAAAAGGTCTTTAATTTCAACTGTTCTGAATAAGCATAGCATTGTTCTTGTCATTGTTCTCTAAGCCATATAATACAACAACTATTACATAACATTCACATTCTGATGGGTATTCTAAATGACCTAGAGATTATGTAAAGGACATAGAAGAGTGGATATAAAGGTTCTACAAAAATCCCATGGGGTATCCTGATGCCTATCCCTCAACTGCAGTCACTCCTTTTTGTTACAGTATATCCAAAGGAAAACTTGTTGATGGGTAAAAATATCACTGCATGATTATGTAATCTAGGCATTAAGCATGATATAATATAGCCAAGAAATGAAGTAAAACCAAACCATTTTAAATAACGTGCTAAAGTTGAAATATTTATGATATATTTCATGTCTATTATTTCTTGAATTTGCATATCAAATATATTGCATAAAAACAGATTAAACCAAATGCAATGAGCATAGGTAGACTGACAAGTATTTGCAAAGCTAATTGGAACAAAGAGTACTGAATCACAATGGATTGTTTCCACAATATCTTAGTGGAGTAATATTATACCTAGTGACATTTCAGGTGCATTTTGCATTTGCAAAAATCAGTAGGTAGATTAAATCTTAAGACTTTCTACTTCGTGCTTAAAAGCTGTGTTTTGTTTTAACGATCCATTCAGTTGTAGGTATATCAGCTTTCAAAATAGTATTTTCTTATATAGTATAATTTCAAGCATTTTGTTTTTAAGAGACTAAAATATGAAATAGAATATTAAATACCTCAGGCTACTGAAGGATGTCTTAGAATGCTAAAACATTTTGACAAGTCATACTACTGGCGTCTTCCCCTAATTGTGCTACATAGTCAATGGATTTTCTAAGGTTATTTTCAAAATAATTGAGTAAATACAAGCACAATTTCTTGTCTCATAGAAAATTTTGGCTTAAAAATTTAGCAATACTGTGAAATATCACCTTCAAACTTTTTAAAGATTCATTTATTTATCTGAAAACCAGAGTGACAGGAAGAGAGGAGAGACAAAACCAGGATAGGGGAAGGGGACACACACACATAGAGGAGAAAGATCCTCCATCTACTGGTTCACTCCATCTGAGACTCTCCTTCACACGTGACAGGGATCCAAGTACCATAGCCATATTCCACTGCTTTCACAGGTGCATTAGCAAGGAAGAAAACAGAAGCAGAGCAAGCTCTAGTGTTCCTCATGTGGAATGCTGGGATCCTGAGTAGTGGCTGGTTATAACCCATCATGTCACAATTTCAAGTTTAAATCCCAGTAGTCTGAGTTCAGCAAAGCTACAATTTAATTGAAATACAAAATAATATATCGAAGCATACGAGATCTCAGGGAAAACAGATACAAAAAAGTCCAATTTGCTGAAATGTTCTTCATAAACGAGATACACAAATAATGAAGACAGCAGTGGTATATGGGAAACAACAGCACGTGTTACCCAATGTTGCCTAAACAATAATATTGGGATAGGCATTTTTATACAGTTAAGGTGCCCTTGTGATGCCCACATTCCTGGTATGAGTCATGGCTCCATTCGTTATTTCCTCTTCCTGCTAACATGCACTCTTCCTGCTAATGTGCATTTTGGAAGGTGGCAAATAATGCCTCAAGCAGTTGGAACCCTGTTACTCATGTGGGAGACCTGTATCAATTTCCCTCTCCTGGCTTTAGCCTGGACCAGTCCTAGCTACAGTGGACATGTGGGCAGTCAGTCAGCAGATAAGAGATTTTTTTTCCCTCTCTTTCTTGTTCTGTCTTATACTTAAGTAAGAAAGCAAATAAATAAATAAACGTTGTAAACCTTTTAAAATCATATGAAATACACCTATAAGAATATCAGGTCATCACTACAAATTATTTCAATAATGTGGAGGTAGAGTGAGGCACAAAACAAGAAATTATAATTCAACCTCCTGCCCCAGAGCAACGACACAGTTATTCAGTTATTAATAAACCTCAGACATTGATTAAGGAGTAAATCAATTTAGTTGGTCTTTGCTTTACTGTGTGTCCTAACTTTGTCCTCCCAACTCGATAGTAGGCTCTTCAATATGAACAGATCATGGCTGATTCTTCCCTCGATGCCACCTCCATGAAAAAAAGGGATCATAATAGAATCATAAGCAAATATTTACTAAGGAAAGTGACATGTGGTCAGTTTATCCAGAGAATGTGGAAAACATCGTCAACATTCACTGTCGCATTCCATTACTGCTCTTCAGTAATTGAGGCTTTACAGTAAAACTTGCTAAGAGTTTGGATACCTAATGATATTGTTTTGAGTTCTTCTGAGCCTTAATTTTCTCACCAATAAAATGGGATGATAAATTCTAATATATATATATTAGATGAATATCAAATGAAAAATAATTTAGTAAGGATGTTTAATAGATCTTTGTTGTCACTGTTTATCTACAAAGAATCTGCTTATAACATTTAATCAAATTTTAAAATCAGGATAGTTTGCTACTTCCTAGACAGTAGACCAAAAAAAAAAAAAAAACCCCAAGAAGAAGAAGAAAAAGAATTTAATTGGGATATTCCCAATAGATCCAAATGATTCTAGACCATTTCCCTTTTTCCCTATGAAAAGCAAATCATTAGTCTCCAGTCCATCATATTAGTCTCCATTATATTCCAAAGAGAAAACTGAAGTTTGGGGTCTCGATCCAACTTTACGATCTTTTGTAAAACTACAAATTTTTTAAAGCATTGATTTTGCCTTCCCTCCCCTCAGTCAAAGAACCAATACTCTCTGTTTTCCCACTATTCAGGATTAACTGTCATTCAACTTGCTTTCTTGCCAATCAATAATTCTTGGGGTTAGCCTCCATTGAATGTGTTATCTATCAACTTCTCCTTTTTACATCCTGCAGCATTCAATGAGAATGCCATTCTAACTCAGACCACAACTTCCCCCAACACACACACACACACACACACACACACACACACACACACACACACGCACACACTTGCAAAGGCAGGTTACAATGGGTAAAGGGAGAAGAAAAGACTTAAAGCTGGGTTCACTACATTTTCAGACTAGGATTTCTCTTTTAAAATGGTTGGAAAACATAGCAGAAAAAAGTGGATCATGCAAGTCCATATATGCTGAATCTGTTTAAAACTTAATACACATGAAGCAGTAGAAGAAAGTAGTAGAAAATCATCACAATTTCCTCTGCACTCGAATGTCATATGACAGTCATCTTCATCATCATTATTTTCATTCTCTTCTTTACCAACTTGGATTTCATAACACATTTGTTTCATGTTTCACTTAAATTCACAAAACTTTTCTCCTAGATGAAGAAATGGTTAAGTGGACAGATTCTTACTTCATTTCTCTGCTTACATCCAGAAAGAGAGCCTGGCACAATAGCGAGGACACATTATAGGTTAAATGCATCCACTTTAGGTTCTGTCACTCATTATGTAGCATCCCTTAACGTCATGTAATCTCAGTTCCCTATTATGTGAAATGGAATAAAATAACACACTGTTAGTGGGATTCTTAATTAGCATAACCACCATGGAGAACAATATGTCGATTCCTTTCAAAAGTACAAATAGACCTGTAATCTCAGTACTGGGTATTTATCCAAGAGATGTGAAATCACTGTATTGAAGAGAAGCCTGCTCTCCTGCTGTCCTTTTTGGTCATAGGTTACTGTGACTAACACGCTGGCTGCCTGTTCTACCATCACTAAGACGTATTTGACCAAATGTAGAGAAATCATGGGCTACATGCTCTGCCAATCATTCCACAGTTTTGACCCCTATAACATCCTCCAACAATGACAGTTATCTTGGCCACTTTGGTACAGGCCATAGCAGCCAGTATTGTGGCACTATCCTTGGCAATTTCTTTTGCTGCACAGCCTCTATCAACCATAAACCTAGCAGTGCTTTTGAAGGGACAGTGGGGAAGTATTTCTTTGGTGGTATTGATGGATGAAGTGAGCACTTTATTTTTACAGACTCAGAAAAGAAAACTCAACTGTCTCCAGTTATTTCCTATGGTGTATTCAAAAATTTGAACAAATCCTGTAACAAACAAACATCTATACATAAGGCTTTGAATTCACTGAATATTCTTCCATGTGAGATTCTAGCAATGACCCCTAGGCATCAAAGTTCTTCTTGAGGTTAGCACCAGCTATTCCACAGACCCATGAGCAGTAAACAGGTTCTTTATAAGGTTCAAAAGTAGCATCCAATTTCTTCGTGTACCTAAAAGAAGAGCGTGTCAACCACCTGGATCATAGTGGTCAGACATTCTGCAATGAAGTTCAGCTCTCCAAAGATCCTCAGCAAATATCTTTTTTTCTTATTGTCACTTTAAAAAAGCATGATCCAGCCAAGAGGATCAAGTCAAGAAAACAGTAACCTGCTTGCAGAAGGCAATGTTTTCATTGACCCAGGAAGATGCATAGGAACTTCCTATTATGCAGAAGTCCATGATGACCACCAATTGTGTAATATTGTAGCCCAACTTTAGAATATGCAATTGAAGTAATCTCAATATGAAATGTATCTGGTAAATTTGCCCCTCCTGAATTGATCAAGTAGGTACAAGGGAATCTATTCTGCAGTACAATTCCTGTGCCCGTAGGTATTTTTGCACAGACACTGGGTAGTAGGTACTATGAAGTTAGGACCCTAGTTCGGATCTGCTGGAATGAGAAAAAAAAAGAGAGAGAGAGAGAGAGAAGTCCTTTTAAAAGTGTACAAGACACTTGCTTCAGGTCAGAAGGTGCTTTTACCAAGACAAAAGTGATATGCCACCATTTTGAGTTTCTAATTTTATCATCAAAACAGAAAGAATCTTTTCTACCAAATCCTTTTGATGGTGTGTGTGTGTGTGTGTGTGTGTGTGTGTGTGTGTGTGTGTGTGTGTGTGTGTGTGTGTGTGCAAACTAAGCAGGATTACAATTCTGGTGTTCTGCTGGCTTTGGTCCCCTTTCTCTTGCTGATTATCAGCTGTTGTCTGCGCCATGGAATTGAGCTCAAGAGCCCAAATAGAACATTTACTCCCATCTTCCTCTCTTGGTTCTCAGTGAGGCTGCTGCACAGCCCAGGGCTGGGGTTCAGACCACATCATTGAAGACCTCAGCAAAAGCCTCCTAGGCTCCCATGCCAGCCCCAGAAATCTAAAAAGAAAATGCAGGCAGAATATGTAATCGGAATGACTCTAGAGAGGCATTGTATAAATGGATCTTTTCAGCCCTTTTCCTGTCCCAGTTATGTCCAGTTTGACAGAAGTCACACTAAAAACCAAATACTTCCCAAGTTAATACAATAGAATTAATTAAGTATGAGAAATTCCAAATGTATTGATAGTTAAGATTATTCTTATAATTAGATAACTCTTAATGACTCTGAAACTCCTGAAATTCATGGTTAAAAAGGGAAATCATAGGATTGCCCACAAAGAAAGAAGCACACACCAAATGTTCAAAACAGATAAAATCTAAACAGGCAACAATTAAATAGCCATTTCTCATGCTCAACTTTATGAAGGTAACACTGAGTGACATGATAGGCAATCAATTTCAGTTAAAGAGTTTTTTATGTGGATGTTTGAAAAGGGAAGTTGGATAACAACCTAGGGGTCAAAATTGAAATCCATTTCAGTTCATGTGTTACTGGGGGCGGGGGGGGATGAAACTGATACTCTGAAGAACGATACTTCACAGTAATCAAACGCGACATAAGGGCAGAGTCGGGAAACAAGCACTCCAGTGCTGTGGAGTCAGGAGTTCACTGCAGGGATTCCATTGCTCACAGAGGCCAGAGGTGCTGGGGAAGAAAGGTTCCAAAAGCAGGAGAAAGAGGATAAGGGAAAAGCCCCTGATCAGACTGTCTAAGGACCTGGGAAAGGTGAACATGTTAGGACATTCAGTGGCACTTGGAAGCCAAGCACAAAGAGCAACTGAAGTGGGGTCACATCTGTGGCAGCCACCACCTCTTCACTGCTTAGTGCTTTTGTGGGTTTGCAGCCAAAAGTTATTGGTCAACTTGGATTTACCACAGGTCAGTGGACCTGGGAGGCAGAAAGAAGTCTGTACTTGACATCGGACAGAGGGTACAGAGACAAACAAGAATTCATCCCTGCCTCTGTGTCTTTCTTGGTCTGACCAACACCACCTCCAAAGCACATGATCATTGCCATCACATGCCTCTCCAAATACCTATAATGTCCTCTTTTGTTCAACTGCAATCTGGAAAAACACAAGAAAGGTCTATTCAGGTTTGCCAAGTGATCCCTGCGCATAACTACACAGGACCATACTGCAGCCAGTGCAAAGTAAGAAAAAGAAATAATGATATGACCTAAGGATGCACCCTTTCTTTCTCAAAAGGACAGTTTCTGGAAGCCACTCATGATGTTTCTGCTTCTATTGTAATGGCCAGCAGCTACGTCATTCACTGATCAGATGTTTCCTTCTAATTTTTAGGTAAAATACCAGGACATGGCTTGGAAGCCCCAAATAAGCATCTGCTTTAATGCTTGACCTACCAAAACTTCCATTTGATACCTAATCACCTTCCATGACCAAATCCCAAAATCATAATGTTTACCAGTAACTAACACAAAAGCACACCAGCACCTGATGTGAAGGTGATAGCTCAATGTAGAACTGATGACTTGGCCTTCTACTTAATCCTATAATAATTATCTTTATATCGTGTACAAAAGTTAATTTTATGATGAATTTATTTATTGTAAAACACTGTATATGTTTTATTTTGTTTAATTCTCATCATCCTAGAAGATTTCAGCAAAGAATACATTGGAGACTGCACAAGTTTAAAATTTTGCTTTAAGGTACATAGCTAACAAGTACCCATCTAAGCCTTGAATTCTGAACTGTCAGAATTCACTGCACAACACCATCATTTTCCGTGTCTCCACTGTTTGGTAAAGACTCCAACACCAAAGTGCTAAGCATAATGGAGAGGCACAAGGCAGTACTGTGTTAGAGCTGTGTTAGCATCTGGGCCAACTGCATCAGTCCAGACTGGTTTTTGCCTGGGGTGTACCCCAAGCTGTGTGTTAACTCTGTTCCCAAGATAACTGCATGAGCCAGGATTGCTGCTCTAGCTCCAGTCAGCCAGCAGTAAATGTGATAACTCTCAGCTTCTGTGTGTGATATCACTTTCCTTCCTTCCTCACCCTGCCAAAGCTGTGTAGTGATATGACAAGCAACTTTACGAGCTTGCCTAGAGCGGCCATGCACCTTACTACTGGCATTCTGGTCCTCAGGATTCAGATGAATATGCCTGGGAGGCTGAGTATTTGAAATGCTTCCTTCAGCAACACGTAAACCCAGTTTCAGGTTTGGCCTTCCCACCTCTCCACTGGTTGGAAGACAACTTCTTAATATAATATTTCATAATATAACATTAAGTATGTGCCTAGTACTATTGTATACTTAAATTTTCATTGGTTTATTTGATTTAATTCACAAATCACATGTGTGTGTACTGTAAATTTGTTTAAAATGTGACGGGACCTGGCATGGTAGCCTAGCGGCTAAAGCTCTTGCCTTGCACGCGCCGGGATCCCCTATGGACCAGTTCTAACACCAGCTGCTCCACTTCCCATCCAGCTCCCTGCTTGTGGCCTGGAAAGCAGTCAATAACAGCCCAAAGCCTTAAGACCCTATACCCATGTGGGAGACCAGAAAGCAGTTCCTGGCTTTGGTTTAGCTCAGCTCCAAACATTGTGGCCACTTGGGGAGTGAATCATCAGATGGAAAATGTTCCTCTCTGACTTTCCTCTCCTCTATGTATATCTGACTTTCAATTAAAAATAAATAAATAAAAACAAAATAGATCTTAAAAAAAGTAACAGCGCCTCGAAAAACATGGACAATAAAATTAAAATTAATTTTATTTTGATGTTAAAAAAAAGCATTCATTGTGGAGTGACTAGATTGTGTAAATTAGCAAGCATTAACTCAGGTGTTTATCATTTCAGGGAGTTAAAATTGTTTGTAACTAAGAAGTAATTGTAAAGGCCACAGTAACAATCCTTAATCACAGTTGCATGATTTTAAATGCATATTTTAAACTCAATCCTCCTATCTAACTCAAATTTTGTAAGTTAAGTGCTCTGTTCGTACATCAGATTCTGGTGATTGAGGTGAAATTTTGTTCTGATCGTGAAAGCATGCTGCTAACAAATTTAAACCACTAGTTTTCTGGTTTGAGGTAGGGCAACTCTTGTTTTCCATCATTAGGAGCACCACTGGCCAAAAATTAAGACCAGAGTTGGCAAAACAGACCCTCAAAAGAGACTCCAGAAATGCCTATTAAGACAGATTGGCCAGTACCAGAAAGAGATCTATTACATACATTTTGCTTCATCTTGTTCTTGATGAAGAAGCATCTAATAAACCAAACATGTAAGATATGGAGGAACTATAAGCTAAAAACAATGCATGTGCTAAGTTCAAAGCCTATGACAGCTAATTAAACTCTAGTTTTGTCTTAAAACATTTAGTAAATGTCCAGGATGGCCACATAATATGTTTGCTCCAAATGGAATAATTCCAATTCTAGCTTCCAGTATTTTTCCTCAGTAACCTTTCTCTAGACTGCATCAATTAGTATTCATATAGCACTCTTATTCAAGTGTAGTCTGTTTATTATAGTTATTTATTTCTGTGCCATTTTAAGGAAGCTTCCATGGTACCATGATTGTATGATCAATTTATTAGTGCTACTAAAATAACCATAACAGGAAAAATATTTTTAATTTCTGTAACACCAGCTTTTGATAAAAGCTGCCTTCTGTTAACTCCATGGTAACAGTACTCTTGAGGAATTTCATGGGTGTGAATGAACAAGTTTAGGAGATGGGGTTTCCAGTTCCATGCCTGAATTAATGGAATTCTGTTTAACCTAATCAATGTATCCAGAGCAACCCAGGTGTGAAGACAAGCACAAGGAGGGGATTAAGATTCCCCCAGGCCATCCGGCTGGGATGCACAACAATCCAAATCAGATCCCAGGGACCTGAAGCAAATCGAATGTTCTATGGGTTACTTTTTAAAATAT
The DNA here is from genome assembly GCF_017591425.1 of Ochotona curzoniae. Lineage (NCBI taxonomy): Eukaryota > Metazoa > Chordata > Mammalia > Lagomorpha > Ochotonidae > Ochotona > Ochotona curzoniae. Next base: position 305,114 of record NW_024466737.1, read on the forward strand.
ATTTTTATGTTTGTGCTTATTTAAAAAGCAAGATACCTTAAAGAGCCAGATGGCCCCTGTATCATTAGTATGGAGGGTAAGGGAACAGACGAGAAACCAAGCACCACAAAGGCACACAGCTTGCTCTGCATCATTGTGATCAGGCTGAGAACCTGTGTCCTACAGTTCTTTAATGTTCTTGTCACCACACTCGGAGACTTTTCCAGAGGCAGAGGGTGAAGGGCAAGAGGTAGAACACCAGGTGACTTGCAGGCACCTGCGTTTCTGAGGGATGATGGTGGGAAACAGGATCAGGATCATCAGCCTGTGTTTTTTGATAACTTAATCACAAAACTGAAAGGACACCTCTTCCTGACAGTTGGTTGTCTCCTGAGATTAATATTCTCTTCATTGCTAATTTTTTTTCTATTTCCTTTTCCCATCCAATTTCATGTCAATTCACTCTAATTTATAGAAAAGTTTTTACAGGTTATTAAAATACTCCCATTAGTATTAAATCCTACATTCTAACTTAAAGTCTGTAATATGAGAAGCGCAAAGCCTATCAAAACATTCAGATACATACACCATTTTCATGAATTAAGTAGTTCATGCTTTGTAAGAAGCTATACGTTTTGTTTTCATAAAGATTGATCATTACAGGGCCTGGCGTGCTAGACTATTGGCTGAAGTCCTCACCTTGCACATGCCAGGATCCCATATGGGCGTAATTTTGTGTCCCAACTGCCCCACTTCCCATGAGCTCCCTGTTTGTGACCTAAGAAAGCAGTCAAGGATGGCCCAAGGCCTTGGGACCCTGCACCCACATGGGAGAACTGGAAAGAGTTCCAAGATCCTGGATTCATATTGGTTTACCTCCAGCTGTGTGGCCATTTTGGGAATGAATCATCAAACAAAAGATCTTCTCTGCATCTTCTCCTCCTCCTCTCTCTCAGACATATTTATTTTTATTGGAAAGGAAGATTTGCAGAGAGGAGGAAAGACAGAGACAAAGATCTTTTACCTGCTTGTTCATTCCCCAAGTGACCACAACACCCGGAGTTGAGCTGATCTGAAGCCAGGAGACAGGAGCTTCTTCCAGGTCTCCCACGCAGGTGCAGAGTCCCAAGACGTTGGGATGTCCTCGACTCCTTTCCCAGGCCACAAGCAGGGAGCTGGATGGGAAGTAAAGCAGCCAGGATAGCAACCAGTGCCCATATGGGATCCTGGCACATGCAAAGCGAGGACTTTGCCACTAGGCTACTGTGCTGAGCCCTTCTCTCTCTCTCTTTCTATCCCTCCTTCTCTATCATATGATACCTTTCAAATAAAAATAAAATAAAGCTTTAAAAAGTACATTGAAGAAAAGATATGTCATTCTCTTCATCAGTGCTATTACATTAATAGTAATTTAATAAAACAAACTCTAGATTAAATTGTGATTTCCTCCAAAAGCCTGGAATATTCTTTGTTGTATCAGCTAATTTATTCTCATCTTAAGCTTTTTAACAATGTTATTCTTCTATTTGGAACATATGATAATCATCTTTCAGCTCAGTTATTCTCCTATTTGGAACACATGATTATCATCTTTCAGCCCAGTTTCAATTAATGGAGTCATAAAAGGATCTCTGATCCATTCTTATAGAGACATTTGGAATATTTCCAGGTTGTGGCTTTAGTTATTCTTACCCTGGCCTCTTATTTTGAAAATGCTTCTCTGAGTTCTCATATTTGTGTCTATCTGCACAGTAAATGGTTTTAGCATGGTAATGTGCTCAGATCAGTTGCTGGAACAGTAATGCCAGTATCAATCAAAGACCAACATGTGATAGCTTGGAGACAAATGAGGCCTCCCTCTTCTCCTTTTAGCCTGGTACAGTTTGCTCTTCTGGAAGATGTGTTCAGTACAATGTAATTTCCAGGGATGCCTTCGGGTGTGTGAGACTTTTTTCTGTTCAGCTGATGAGCAGAGACAGACCTGCACAACTGGTGTGATTGTTGTGACCCAGGCTGCACCTGCTCAGAGTCCTGCACTGCTAGGGTGGTGGCTCCCAGGGCTCTCACCCAGCTCAAGCCCCTCCTTTCCATCTATTTTTTTCCAGTGCATTATTATTTGATTTTTTTTCAGAGTCCCTTTTTCTCTTCTACAGTTTTCCACACCTCACATATAGGATTCCGGGGTTAATATTTTGAATTCTGATTGTTTGGTCCTGGGGACTTTTCCTAAAAATCCGGACTAAGCCATTTTCCCATGTCTCTTCAAATGGTTTTCCTTAATATTCTTGCCCACTATATGTCACATTTTTGTCCTTCTGTGTTACATTCTTTTGCTTTAAAAAAAAAAAGTTGGTTACTTTATTTTTCCAGCCAAGATCCCACAGGCACTTCGGTTATACGTGTATCTATCACGAGCGCTTTGTCCATATTTATACAATTTGAATGTAAATGCATTCTATGTTTTGAAAATACACACTATGTGGCATACTTTACATAGGTATTATGTCTATCAGACTGCTAGGAAAGCAGAATGGTATACACAGATGTAGTAACTTGGGAGGTTAGCAAGGAAATATTGTTAAATGCAAACACAATGAAGCATACTGAAGGCCCTGAGACTGGAAACTTACTGGAGGCATTGCCCTATGAGGTATAAGGAATGGAAGCGAGTAGCAACAACTCCACTGCCGATACAAAGAGACTGTAAACTCAGACTGTACGATAGAAGGTGCATCTACATTCAGCACCTGGTACATAAAATAAGTAGTAGACCCTCAATGATGTCTTGCCTGGATATTTTTTTCTCTCTTCAGTATCAAAGCCAATTTTTCTTCGTAAGAGTCTATCACAAAGACCTCATAGTGCTTGGAGTGGCAAGATTGACAGCGATTCATAACTGTTGCAATATCAAAACCACTTGAGCAAGAACCTCAGAGCATGCCCTACATCTGGGACCTGGGGAGGGTGGGAAATTGGGTGGGCCTTCTCCCTTAATACCCCCCTTTAAACATGAAGGTAACAATATGGAAAACATACTAGTATTATCCACTTTCCTGTAGCCCTTGAACCTTCTTACCCTAATTAACTATGTAAAAAATGTCAAAATAAATTTTATTAAAAGAAAACAAAACAAAAAAAAGAGTCTATCACTTGATACCACTCACCACTCAATTAGTTAGGCAAACGTGAGTGGGAAGTTCACTATTGTCCAATTCTTCAGCATTTAGTTGAAATGTCTCCCGACCACTGTATTCAACCATATGAGAACAATAGACTTCATGTTATACCAAAAGCTTTTATTCAATGTATTCAGTGATTTAGATTTTAAAATTGTCTCTGATTAAGGATGAATACAACCCTGGAAATCTGAAGACAGGCAGAAAGTTGTGGGTTTTTTGTTTTCTGGTTTTTGGTTTGTTTTTTGTTTTTTCGGTTTTTTTTTTTTTTTGACAAATCACCTCAGCAAAAAGACGCAAGCTCATGCTCCTTATTTATTCATCTGTTCTTGCCAAGGAAACTTGCCAGTTCCTTCTGGAGCATGTCTTCTGGGAAAAATGAGAGAAGAAATAATAAGGGCACCTTGAAGAAACAATGTAACTATACATAAAGCACTGTGGGCAGATGTGAAGGTTGAGATGATTTTGCCATTTCATGTGCAACTGAGGAAAACAAAACCCTCCTTTCCCTACCAGAGGTAGATGTAGATATAGGTAGTTGATATAGATTAGATATAGATATATAGATATAGATATAGATACTCTATAGATGCATGCACTTAGCATGGATAGATGTCTTTTTAAGGGTTTTCTTTTTATCACCACTTGATAAAATGACTATCCTTCCCGAAGACTAACACTTATTTGTTGATGCTACATTCACCCCCTAATCTCACCAACTGACTCAATCTATCATTGGCAAGTCACTAGACCTAAGCTAGTAATATATTCAAGCCAAGTTGATTAAGTGCTATCACTGACACACATATGGAATGGTCCATCTTAAAATTCTTTTTAATTGGGCCTGGCGCGATGGCACAGTGGTTAAGGTCCTCGCCTTGCACGCCTAGGATCCCATATGGGTGCCGGTTCTAATCCCAGTGGCCCCACTTCCCATCCAGCTCCCTGCCTGTGGCCTGGGAAAGCAGTGGAGGACGGCCCAAAGCTTTGGGACCCTGCACCCGCACGGGAGACCCAGAAGAGGCTCCTGGCTTCGGACTGGCATAGCATTGGCCGTTGCGCTCACTTGGGGAGTAAAGATCTTCCTCTCTGTCTCTCCTCTCTGTATATCTGCCTTTCCAATAAAAATTAAAAAATAAATCTTCTTTTTAAAAATTCTTTTTAATTAATTCATTTTCTTATGCATTCTTTCATTTTTTTGAAAGGCAAATAACAAAGAATGGGGAGTGGCTGAGACAGCCCATCAGCTGATTCTCTCCCAAAGTAGCCACAAGCTTCCCTCACCACTGGTCAGTGCTGAACCCAGCAGCCCAGAGCTCCATCAAGTCTCTCATAACAGGTGAGCAGGAGCCCAAGCATGTGAGTCATCTTCCTTGGTCTTTCTTGGTGTTCCCTCAGGGATATGAATGAAGCTTCTTGGATTCAGAGCATGACCCAATACCAGACACTGATGTGACAGGCAGCAGCTTCATCCACTGTACCAGGATGACAGCCTTGGAACTCTTCTTATCATCCACGAATAAATCACCAGAGCATCAGTCATTATTCTATCTGCTCAGGTTTTAGAGGGTGTTTGCACTTCACCAGCCCTTTTACAACATTCAGCTTTACTTTGTCAACAACTGCTTCATAAAGTGCCCACCCATCTATTGGTGCCATCCATCTTTGGAGAGCAGGAATTTTGTAATACATATATGCTGCTTTTATGTCCCTACCATCCTTGTCTCTCCTGTGGACAACAGCTTCCTTGTCTTTCCCTCCCTTCTAGGTCTACATAGCTTAACTTAGGCAAAAGTCACAGGTAGGTCAGCTCCAGGCCGGGCTTGGCAGCTAGTCCCAATTCCTGGATTCTGTAATTAGAGAATTGGCCATATACTACAAGCCAAGTTAGTGAGATTCTATAAAAAATTACTAGGGAATGGTGGGAGTTTGGCATCGTGGCAAAGATTCTACTTGGGAAGCCCACGTGCGTTGTTCACACCCACAAGGAACTAAGTCTGATCTTTTTGTGACGTGTGTGTGTGTGTGTGTGTGTGTAAGTGTGGGGAGGAATTTCACACATATCCCAATACAAATTTAGGAGCTTAATGATATATAAAGGCACACTTTGATTTCACTTCACATACACGAAAAAGTGATAAATACAAGTAAGGACCTGTAACCTGGAAGGTGCCCAAAAAGGCTAAGGCCACAGAGTTGAACTCTGACCTCTCTTCAAACTGGGTTTCAAAGCATTGATGAGGGATGAGTCCGAGCTGACTTATTTTCAGACAAAATAAGACTTGCTTATGTTGTCATCACCCTGAACATTGCATTTAAATCAGATTCAGACCCCTAGAAATGCTTAGCAGCTCTCCTGAGAATAACAGTATAAAGAACTCCAGTCCCCTAACAGAAGAATGACTCTGCCACACAGAAAGGAGATTTTTAAATTTTCTTTATCACATTTTTAATATTTTTAGATTTATTTATTTTGTATTTATTTATTTATTTATAGAGAGAAGGAGACACAGAAAGGTCCTCCATCCGCTGATTCATTCCCCAAATGGCCACAAAGGCTGGAGCTGGACCAATCTGAAGCCAGAAGCCAGGAGCTTCTTCCAGGTCTCCATGCAGGTTCAGGGTACCAAGGCTTTGGGCTATCCTCTGCTGCTTTCCCAGGCCACAAGCAGGGAGCTAGATGGGAAGTGGTGCAGTTGGGACACGAATCGTCACTGATATGGGATCCTGGTACTTGCAAGGGGGAAGAATCAGCAAACTGAGCCATTAATTGCACCGGGCCCTCTTCCTTGCATTTTAGAAGACACCCCCTAAATGTATTATAGATACCAATTTTTAATTAACCCTTTAAAATTCTTGAACCTGTCATTTATAACTTGTGGGAAAATATACTTTGAATTTTAAAAATCCTATCTTGTTTGTTATGATACTTTTAATGACTATTGAGCAAATATTGTCTCCCTAGTCATCTCACTCTGGATAGTGCTAGGATTAGCACTACTAAAATTCTGGGGCCACCGCCATGGTAAGTAAACTAAGCCTCTATCTACGGCCCTGGCATCCTACATGGGTGCCGATTCAAGCCCTGCTGCTTCACTTCTGATTCAGGTCCCTACTTGTGGTTTGGGAAAGCAGCAAAGGATGGCCCAAAGCCTTGGGACCATGCATTTGCTTGGGAAACCCAGAGGAAGTTCCTGGCTCCTGACTTTGGATCAGCTCAGCTGTGGCCATTGTGGCCATTTGGGGAGTGAATAAGCAGATAGGAAATTTCTGACTCTCCACCCTGTAACTGTACTGTTCAAATAAAAATAAATCTTAAAAATATTAACGTCCATTCAATTTTCTCATAATATATATTTATGAACATTTTGAAGATTTCTCATACTCCTGGATTTCAAATTTTTGTGACCAAATAAACACCCTTTAATTCAATTTGAATGAGATTTTTGAAGTTCATGTGCAATAAACCTGAACCAAACCTGACTGGCATCAAACAGAGCCAACCTACAGCCAGGTCCTGACAAGATTATCCAGACCACACAATTTCTGAAGATCCTTCATAATTTAAGAACAAAACACTTGTAAGCCATTTAGTGTAGAGTAGATGGTTTCACACCATTATAGTGCCATGAACTGACTGCTATAGTTTGCATCTATACACTTTTGTGTTTTATTTACCACAGTATAACTCATGTAGCCAGTATGCCTTAAGAGGTATGGGATGTATGAGAGAAGTAAATGTGTGGTCTGCACTTGACCTCAGCCAAAAGGTCGAGAAGCAATAACTGCATGGTCTAGAATGTCATCATTGCACATTAGCCCTAAACATGATCTTAGATGCAATCAGCCTAAAAAAATCCCTGCCCCTAATTTGCACTGAGGCCAAGATTAAGTGACATTCTTCACATGACTAAAATGACACAATATCTGCATTAACAAAAGAATCTTTGCTTACAGCTCCACAATATACCCACAATATCATTCTGTTCTCTCTTGAGCATCAATAGACTAATTCATATTCTAACATCTCACTCTTCTTTTATAAGTAATCCTAGGAGAGTTTTTCTTCCTTTTCTTGCAGTTCCTCTAAGCACTACCTTGAGGAGCATAAAAGCTAACCATATTGGGCATCTGCAAAGGCTTTCACTGCTGGGAAAAGGAAGCAATGCCACTTTGTCTTGTGTCATGAGATATGGACAGAGAATGCCTTTGGCCAACTCTGCACCATTTCCCTGAAAGTCTGAGTTCAACCGTTTTCACACCTCAGAAACAAACAAAAAAAAAAATTAGAGAATACATGTCTATGCCTATGTTATTTAAAAGTTTTGTTACAGATCTTGCAATTAGTATCTATAACAAAGTGAGTTGAGATCTCCAGGCTGTTCACACCAAAAGTTGTAAGTCCAAATGACCAAAGGCCAGATGATGAATGTAAGTCACACGACTGAGGAGGCTTGTTGAGAACTTCACAAAATGATTAGCTCAGGCACTATAACACAAGAGAGAAAATAGCAGCCACTAAAATTAGCTAAACTATCAACCTTAGGTTAGTCCACAAGAAGCCACACTTCTGAATTTCTGTAGAAAACAATTGATTGTTAAAGCATTGTGATTATTTTTATTAACACTGTGATCCATTTAAAGCATACTGTGTGGTATCATTTCTTTCAAATAAATCAATATTTTAAAAAGGATGATGGAATTCCAATGAAACTGTTAAACATATCTTGACAATGGGATGCTGAACTCTGCCACTATCGATACCTATAATGTCAGGATACACTTAAATAGCAGAATGAGGGACTTAGGACTGTTTATAAAGGACTATACTACTGTAATAATAAAGGTGAAATCAGTGAGAAGGTAGGCATTTGGGGAGGAGCAAGGGAAATCTCAGAGCCTATGTAACTATCATAAAATAATAAAATAATTAATTTTAAAAGGATATCTGCAAGCTGGATGCAACTATGTCACTGTTATACAGTCTCTGACAAAAATTAATAGAGAATAAGGTGTGTCATGAGAAATTAAGGTTATTGTGATTATATCCTCTTTAAGTCATAATCTCTTGATTGTCCAATTTTAAAATTATGTGACTGAGTAATTCTAGAAATATCTGCTTATAAGGCTGTACTTGGTGGTTGGCTCCTTCCTGTATCGTAAGAAAATAAAATACATAGTGCATGATGAAGTTTCTTAAAATAGACCATGTCATGTTTCCTCAAACAATGAAAAGATGGAATATTTTCAAAAGAATAGAAAGTAGTATATCTGAGAACACAATTATAAGCTTATACTTTTTTTTCAGTATGTTTAATATTACATAACAATTTCTTAGGCTACATTGTCCAAACTGACACTAAATAGTGTTCTATTACCCAAAGCATATGAATTAAAGAAAAGCCTTTCCTAGACTCACACTTCATTATAGTGGACAAAGTTGACCTTACAGAACTAGTACACATCTGTTAATAATTGAACTGCTATTTCACACATAAAAATTTTGTCGCTTAAAATTCCAGTTCTTTATTTGCTACAAAGCCACGTGCTTTGTGGTTTCTGAATTATTTCTACATTACAGGTAGTTTGAGGGGTACAACAAATTTCCTTTCTTAAAGACAGTTTTCATAATCATTCAAAAAGTGAATCTAGAAAGATTCGCTGTATGTTTTTAAAGACCATGAAAAGGAAAATAACACAAGGTAGAGAATTCATGAATAGATAATCACTTTGCACAGACAGTAAGCAGTGTTCCAATAAGCCCTGAGAAATAACTAATTAATTTTCCAAGTGAGCAAACATTATTTTGTAGTCCTGTAAGCCTAGGGAGAAATCTAAAGGTAGTGAATAGCAGTGTGTTTCTAATTTTCAAAAGAAGATTAAAAGGGCCCTTGGTCCTCATTGTTTAGCTACTTCAAGCCCTATCGAAAGAATAAAACCCAAATTAGCACAAAAAATAAATTTTCACTGTCCTGGAAAATAAGGAAGCAAGGGATAGCTTTTGTTTACAGTCAATTAGTAAGAATAAATTTTATGTCTTATTGATGAAGTAACAAAATGAATGTAAGATAAAGTACTCTAGATTCAGTTCCTTGATAATGATAACGTACTTGGTGAAACTTCCTACTATACCAACTTAAGATAGCTTAGGCAATAAGTCGATTGAGAACTTCCAATGGATGGAAAAATATATAAGTTAGTGAAAGCTATATGAATCAGAGGTAGAACCAATTAAATGTCCATGATTGAGAAAAGAGAATGTGCACTAAGAAAACAATTAAATTTCTGAACATCTGAATTTTGAATTATAGCAACTACAGGAACATAAGATGAGATCTCAAAAGATAAGAATTATCTGCAGAAAGAAAAAATTCATTGATCCTGGGATCAAAACTTAGATGAACATTATTTCAGAAACCCTGGGATAACTCTGGGTGTAAGGAATAGGTTCGAACCCACTTGATAAAGTCAATGATACAATATGAAAACAGAGAACTACTGTCCTCTGAAGATTCCAGAACAAATACAGCAGAGAAGGGATGTCCACCTTGACTTCTCGCAAGCCTGATTTTTACGGATCTCATTCTCCAACATGGAAAACAAAAACACAAAAATTTATCATGTCCCTAATGGTCCAAAGAATTCTTAGAGATCTGACAGGCTCTCCTAGGGGCTGTTACTGGCTCATTCTGTTCCCTTCAACACAGAGCCCAAGTTCTCCTCTTGGGTGGTTTGGGAACTTTGTGTTGCCTATAGTCATAATGATTCGTAATTATGCAACCATCAAAGGAGAATTTTCTGGTTTGCCTAGTCTAGACAACATCTTCAAAGTGAATGTTGAGGTTGTGAGACATCTGAACCAGAACCAAATACCACACATCACTGCTAGAGATACAGCAAAATACCCAGTGGATGAGTCGCAGGATGCTAACGGCTTTTGTTGCTGCTAGTGAACGTCAATATATCTGTGTCAGTTATTCTTCTCTCCAATCCACATAAGGAACTATGAGTTCATTTGGAAGATGCCACACAAATAAAACAAAATCTGCTGGCCACCCCAAAGTTATCTCAAAGTGTGGCATTCCCCAGGACTGGCATTGTAGCACAGAGGATTAAACCACCAGTCCATACAGGTATAGGTTACAGTCCCAGCTGTACCACTTCTACCTCAGAGCTCTACTGAAACACCTGAAAGCAACAGATGATGGTTCAAGTGCTAGAATTCCTGCCACCCACATGGGAGACCTGGATGGTGTTCCTGGCTCCTGGCTTAAGCGTGGCCTGCACCAGCCACTGTAACCATTTGTGCCTTAAGCCAGCAAGTGGGAGATTTCTCTCTCCTCCTTTCCCTTTCTTCTTTCTTTCTCGCTTCTCTCTCTCTCTCTCTCTCTCTTTCTCTCTCTCTCCCTCCCTTTCAAATAAATAGGTAAATCTTTTAAAAAAAGATTTTTTTAAAAAAAACAATTTGTGCCTATTCTCAACATTCTGCCCATGTACTTCTTTTTAACAACTTTTAGTTATTTATTTGTTTTCATTGTATTTGGAAAGTAGAGGCAGAGAGAGAGAAGGTGATCTTCCCTCTACTGGCTCACAACCCAAATGCTCAAAAGAGCCAAGTCTGTGCAAAGCCAAAGCTACGAGCTGGGAATTCAATCGGTCTCCCACACTGGTGGGCAGGGACTCAAGGACTTGGGCCACCATCTTCTCTCCCAATGGGTGCGCATTAACAGGAAGCTAAAACCCACAGTGGAGCCAGAACTCAAACCAGGCATTCTATTACAGAATGCAGGTGTCCCAAACTTAACCACTGTGCCAAATGTCACCCCCTTCATCTCTTAAATGTCCTAACTGCCTATCCTCACCACAGTAAAATCCAATTCTACCCTGAGTTGCAGAACAGACAAACCATATTCAAACGACAGCAATGTATAAGATTCAACACTTACCATCATCTCATATTTGGAATTTATTTAGGAAATGAAAACTCATTCTGTGGTTCCAGAAAAAAATTAATAAATGTCTCTAAATAGATGGTAATTTCATGTTTATCTTCAGAGAGATTTAGCTGCATTAGCAGCACTATTTCCCAACACCCATAATCTTCTAAATTGACTTATCTGATGCTCTTAGCATCTATTTGTTTGTAGACTTAAGCCTAACTACACACCCTTTTGAAATGCTCTCTGTGCTTGTGAATCTAACTAATATCATTTTGTCATTTGCTGCCATTTTTCTCAAGAAACAATATAGGGCAGGAAGAACCGTGTGGTACTGCTTCACATCAACCTCATGCTTTGATGCAAAATACAGAGGAGACATAAGGAAGAGAGCAGAAGGGAGGAATGAAGCTCTCTCCACATGAAAACCTTGCATGGTAGGCAAACAGATGCAATGTAAGAGGACAAGGTGTGGAGTCAATAGGAAATAATAGAAGAGTCTCTTGGTAGAAATGAGAGCTTCTGAGTAGTAATTAAGGGACTCAGACTTGGTTTGTTCCCTTTCATCAATGCTTTTCCAGAAACCTCGTCTCCATTCTGTCCCTGGCATTCTTAACTCAGCCAACCTTCTCTGGATTTTGTTTAATTGTCTTGCAGAAATCCAAATAAAAACAGCAAATTATTATGCTTTCTTCAAAACTGTCAATAAGTCCAAATTGTGTTGGACCATACTTGAAAGGGCTCTGGGGGAGACAGCCACTTCTGAACCACAGGCTCTCTGTATACCATGTGACCCACCATAACTGGGTTCTTGGGGAGAGTTCCTGCTGTTCCACTTTCGTTCAAGCTCCCTCGTCATCCAACTGGGAAAGCAGCAGAAGACTGCTCATGTTCTTGGGCACCTGTCACCGACGTGGGAAACTCGGAGTTCCAGCTCCAGGCTTCAGCCTGGCCCAATCCCAGCCACGGCGACCATTCGGGGAGTGAAACAACAGAAGGAAAAAGAGAGAGAGAGAGAGAGAGAGAGAGAGAGAGAACGCCTTTCTTTCAGTTGCTCTGCCTTTCGAATATATAAATCTTTTCAAAATTGTGCTCATTTCTACCAAGAGTGCTTTTCTTGTGGAATCTAACTTCATGCTGGAACGGAAAGGGAGAGTGCACATACACAGGTATGTGTAGTGTGTTCTTGTTACATTCTCTTTCGCTCTCACTCTCGCTCTCAATTGCATATGCTTAGCTCCTGAGCAAAGGTCTCTTACCTCTCATCCCTGTAAAGCAGGTTTTGAACTTTGCAACGAAATGCCAACCAAATCTCCGTAAATACGCTGGAATGCAACCTTGTGTGAATTGCTTGGAAACAATTGTCCTCATTTCGTCCCAGCAGAGCCTCCTCCACCGGTCCGAGCCAAGGCAGCCAACCCTGCAGACTGCGGGCATGTGTTTCCTCATGGGACAACCCATCAGACCCCTGCCACTGGGACCCAATCCACGTCCTTCCAAGGACGCTCAGGGCCAGTCTCCCGTCAAGCGCGTGGGACCAGTGGCAACACCTCCTCCAACTCATACCCTCGCTGTCCTTGGGCCGCCCAGAGTCCCCACGCCCAAGAAGGCGCCTCCATGTGTGTTCGCCCTCGCGCATCTCCGCCAGGGCAGTCTGGACAGCAGCGCAGCATAGGCTCCTTGGGGAATCAGCTCCAGGGCCAGTATACGCACAGGGCTAGCCCGGCCTCCCGCTGCCCTTAGCTCCTCACCTGCAGCTTTTCCCTGTATCCTTGCCCCTGGAGTTGCCCAGAACAGACTGTTTTACCAGATTCCCTCCCCCCGCCCCCCCGACCCTTTGGCGTACCAGCAAGGGAAGCAAACCTCCCCCTGGGGATTTGCCCCAAGTGGCAGGGCAGGGGTAAAATAAGCTTTGTTATTGGGAGGAGCAGAGTTACGAATGCCGTGTGTGTGTGTGTGTGTGTGTGTGTGTGTGTGTGTGTGAGAGAGAGAGAGAGAGAGAGAGAGAGAGAGAGAGAGAGTTGTTTTGCAGCGGGGCAGCGGAAAAATAATAAGCAGGGACGAGAAACAAGCAGAGGCTGAGGCTGGTGCCCCCAGCTCCCCTCGGGACCTCTGGTAGCCGTGCGCTCCGTAATTCCATTTCCAGAGCCGTACAGATTTCCACAAACAATGACATCACTCGGGCGCCGCCGGCCTGCTTGCAGCTGGGGGGATTTTCCTGGGTGCGCGGCGGCCGCCGAGGCGGAGCTGCAGGAGCGCGCCGGCTGCGGAGGGGACGGGGGGCGCGGGCTCGCGGCGCCTAGGCCCTCCCCTTCTCTCCCTCCGCGGAGGTGGCCGGCCGGGCCGGGCCGGGCCGGGCTGGGCTGGGGGCGGGCAGGGGCGGCCCAGGGCGGGGCCCACCACTTCTCCAACCCTCATTGGCCGCGGGCGGGCGCACGTCAGCCGGGCTGGTGCTCTCCTCCAGCCCCTAGGGAACTGGAGCCGAGGAGGAGCTGAAAATGCAGATTTAGCATCAAGCACAGACATACACTCGCTCTTTCTCTCTGGTACACACAGCTCCCCACGCTTGCACCCCTTACAGCGAGCCGGGTCGCCGGGCCACCCAGCTTTTCCCTCCAGCCAGGAGCCGGAGGGGAACGCACACTTGATTTGCTGCTCTTTAACCCCCTGTTCCGTCTCTTTCTCGACACAAAGATTTTAAAGAAAGAAAAAGAAACTATAAATATATATATATTTTTTATTTGCACCTTCCCTCCGGGTCCCCCTACTTCACCAGCCTGCGCGCCTCGGAGCCGCACTTTTCGCTCCCAAAGGAGGATGAAGGGTGGTTGTATCTCCCGCTGGCAGGCGGCCGCTGGGCTCCTCCTGTGGGTCACGGTTTTTGCATCCTCCGAGAGAGCAGTCTTCACGAATCATTTTCTTGTGGAGTTGCATAAAGGGGGAGAGGAAGAAGCTCGCCAAGTTGCAGCAGAACACGGCTTTGGGGTCCGAAAGGTAAGCTCTCTCGTGCATTTCGCATGTCGTTTGCCCAACGACGGGTAGCCCTGCGCAATCTCCATGCAGATTTGCAAGTTTTTCTCTTTCTCCTACGATGCAGATACTCTGCCATCGGCTCCTCCAACACGACATTGCCTCCGGTGATCTCTCACGGGTTATGTAATTAAAATGCCCTTCATCTGTACCAGTAAGGTCATCAAAATAATTTATTGCTCTATGACTTGGGGGCAAAAATAAGGCCACGTCTTTCAAAGGATGCTGTGCGCCCGGCTGCTGTCCGAGGTACCAAGTTCTCCAGGCTGCCTGGAGACAGACGGATGGAGCCCTGCACAACCGGGCTTGGCGTCCACTACCCCGCCAGGGACGACTCCCCTCCAAACCCCACCTCTGGTGAAAGAACAGTTTCAGAGCCACCGGGCCCAAAGCTTGGACGGTGCCCTCAGCGACCCCGCGCTGGGAGGACTTTCCTCCTTGGGACTTCGGTCCCTGCTCTTTCCCGGGAAAAGCCGCTCCAGACCGGGAGGATCTGACATAAGAGCTGGTCTCTCCCAAATCTGGGCGGAACTTCTGAGCCCTATTCCTCCCCTCACCCTTACCCCCTCCCCGCCTATGACTGCCCACCCCTGGATCATGCTCGTGGTTGGCTCCCTGGTCCTCCACTAGCGGCAGGTGTGGACTTTGAGTGGAATTCTCCACGGAGACGCGGAGGTGTCCCCTTCAGATGCGTGGGCAGCCAGCCTGGCTTTCCCACGACAGCGTGGGAATCCCCGTTGCCCTAAGTTGTCAAGAGTTCAACTGAGCAATTAGTGAAGGCTCCGGGTCTCCGATGCCTCTAGCCCCTTTGCAGACGCAGGGTGACCATTCTGAGACGACTTGGAGGAGAGTGCTGGCTGGGGACCGTGGCTGACATGCTTGCTCTTCCTTGGAAATATCTGTAATGGGGATCGCGAGTGTCCTTAGGGAACCTGGCCCGATTGCGATGCAGTGGGGGTTAAGGAGGTGCAGATCTGGAGCGAGGGGACACCAACAGACAGAAGGACACGATGTGGCTACCAGAGGCTGTGCGAGAGAGATTCCACGCCCCAGGAAAAGAGGCGGGACGTAAGCGCTGGGTGCTTCTGATGTTTGCTTTAACCTGGGGCTCCGACCAACTTCTTCTGTCCCTCCTTCCCACGCCTCTGGCTCCTAGCCCAGCCATCACTACCCCCGCAGATGCAGCGGGCTCTCCCACCTCCCTGCGATTTCGCCCCCGAGCTGATTCCTACCAAGTGCCCTGTCTGCCTTTGGCGCGCGGGTGGGTCTCGCAGAAGCGAACTTGTTGCTAGCAGGAGGCGTGGGTGGAGCAGGGGCGATAAGGCGCCAGTGGAGGGTGCAGCTCGCGAATGTAGCTGCCGAGCGCCTGGGGACCGTTTCAAGAACACCCCTCAACACAGTAAAGGAATATATTCTGCCTTATTACCCTGTGCTAAACTTGGGGCTGGGGGCGGGGAAGGGCGTTAGAAACACAGTGCTGATTGTCATTAGGGAACAAGTGTAGGAACACTGAGGTGCTGTGGTCCTTACATGAATTTCTCATCTGATCTGGCAACCCTTAGAGGAGTACTATTAATGAGACTGATCAGGAAACGGGTTCAGACAGAAGCCCAAGTTAAAAATAGGTAAGGATTGAAAAACTGATCTTTCTGAGTTGAATCCCATGTTCTCTTCCTCCTTGGTCCACAGGAAGCCAGGTGCTGACAGCTATTCTGGGAGTTAGGATATGCTGAGAATGGATGTGGCCCTGGATTATTTCATCCTTGGGTGTAAAGGGCTGCGGCTGATACAGAAAGACCTGTGACTCGCTCCTCTAGGCATGTACCGTTGCGTGGTGTGGGTACTGTCCTCATTAGTTTTATCTCCTCTTTGCTTCTCCCTTTTAAAACTGCTCTTAGGCTCTGACCTCAAAAACTTAACCAAATCTTACTGTAGTGGAGAATAATGCCCTAACTTACGAATTTACCCAGAGGTTACTCACTGTTCCATGCAGCAATAAACAGATTATTGAGAAATTCAGTTAGTTTGTTACTTGGGGGGCGGGGGGCGAGGGTCTAAGGATAATACAAGAATCATTTCTATACCTTAATCCCTTAATCTTTAAATCTCAGGGAGCTTGTCCTTTTGAGGCAAAACCAAATAACTAGGCCTCTTACTACCCCATTCTTCCTGGGAGAGGAGCCCTGATTTTATTCAGACACCCAGATCTGAAGAAATGGATTTTTTTTTCCCCCTGGCCATCTCTCTTCACCTCTCCATAGTTCGACAGGTGGTAACCTCTAACCTAAATCCAGTGAGGTAACAGTCTGACAGGATACTCCCACCCTGATGAGTCTGCAGGGTGTAACTGACACCTGTCAGGATAACCCTGCTTTTTCTTTGGACTCAGTTCCTGTCCACCTTTCAAGATCTGAACCGCAGAACCCCCTTGACTCCATTGCACTAAACATGTGGGGGACCAATAAAGAGAAAGTCTGCACTACAGAAACTAGTGTGTTCCACTGCTTGCCTGCATCATTTCACACAAGTAAATACATTTCAGGAGAGAGGGGACTGCTACTCTGGAAATGGAACTACTAGGGATGAGAGCATCTGGTTTCCTCCGATAACTACTCCCTCTCTGTTCTTGCCAAAGGAAAGTGCCTTAGCTGTACTGATTAGTTCAGGCTTCTCAAACATTGTTTTCTGGTCTTTTTCTGTACTTTTACATACATTTGTTACTCGCTGTGCATTTGAAACCTTCAGTATGTCCTTCCCCTATCTTACTCTGATTTCAAGCAGCATCCCAAACTCCCTGCTTCTCTGTTCCCCCATCCCATACAACATGTCCGACACCAAATATTCTCAGTGATTATTTATTATTGGCCCTTGTGAGGAGTCAGAAATATAAGCTAGCTGAACCTGCTATTTTTCCTCAATTGTGCCACAGTAATCTCACAAGCCTATGGAAGGAATAACTGCATCACCCATAAGTCTCAACTAAAACTCTTAAAGCACCAAGAGGTTAAGTAACTGATAATATCTGCTAAGTGAAAAAACTCATTTAAAATAAAAAATTGCTTGACTAAAAAATAATTTTTCTACATCATGCTCCTGAATGCCTCTTGAAGGCACGGTTTTAGATTTGTGATATTTTTCCTTTCATTTTAACTTTTTGTATACTCGCTATTTATCTGTTATTAACATAGAAACATAAGTCATCAAATAATGCTTATGTTCATGTTCTTATTCAAGTTCACTTTTCCCAGAAGAGACAAGGCATATGAATTTTTACAGCCTCTATATATAGCATGGTGACCTGAATATGAGGTATTCAATAAATATTTATTGATTATTTGATATTTCCAATACCATGAGCAAAACTGCTCATTTTCTCTCTAAAACGGAGTAAAAATACTACAAACTTACCACCACCACTTCCACAAAAGTTTATGTAGATTGAAATTTTCTATTATATCATGACCTGGTCCTGGCCCATATATATGCTATGTCCGTTACAGAAGATACACATCTTGAGGAAAATGAGTTTACAGTGATCACAGACATGGTACCGCAAAGGGTGTCATAATAATCCAAGTGCTACTACTTTTAGTTCTATTAAAACATAAAACAAAAATTATTTATTAAAGCAAAAATGTTGAAATGTGATAAAAAAAATCATAAAAGCCAGAACAAATTTAAGGCAAAAGAAAAACCTTATAATTCAGTATTATTGTTTCATTATAGTCTGCTCTATTGATTGATTGATTGATTATTTACTGAGGGCTGAGCCTGGTTTGATTATACAAGTAAAGTAATGGAAGTTTTATATGTGTGAGAATGTTAAAAATTATGTAGTTATTTGAAAGGCAAATACAGAGAATGGAGAATGAAGGAGAGAGAGAGAAGGAAGGAAGGAAGAAAGGAAGAAAGGAAGGGAGGAAGGAAAGAAGGAAGGAAGGAGGAGAGAGAGAAATTTGCTGGTTCACTCCTCAAATGGCCACAACAGCCAACGCTGGGCCAGGCTGAAGCCAGGAGCCAGGAATTCCAACCAGGTCTCCAACATGTGTGGCAGGAGTCCAAACACTTGGGCCGTCTTCCACTGCTTTCCCAGGTAGTAGCTGGTTAGGAAGTGAGTAGCCAGGTCTTGAACTTGCACTCATATGTGATGCTTATTTTTAATTCTCAAGTCTGATAACAATTATACTGTCAAGTACTGAATGTAAATTTCTGATCATTTTGCTTTCATGGAAGTGTAGTATCACTTAGGAAAGAGCTCAGCTTAATAAATTTGTGCAAACAGTGCATACGTGTGTAACTACTCTAAAGTAAAAAAATGTTTTGCTTATCTGGGTGGTTTTCAGGTTTGGACCATTATATAAATGTTGTTTTTCTGCATGCTGAAGTACAGTTGATCCTCCATGTCTGGGAACTCGGCTTCTATGGACTTAACCAAATCTTAAAAAATATTTGGGAAAAAAATCAACTCTGCACTAAAAGCATGCAGCCTTTTTCCTGTCATCATTTCCCCTTCAGCACAGGGTAACCATGGTTCTTACAACATATGCCTTCCATTAAGTATTGCAGGCAATCCAGAGATGATGTCAAGTATATAGAAGTATGTGCATAAAGGATATGCATGTCCTGCACCATTTTGTGCATGACCTGCACTTCCAGAGGTTTGATAATAACAAGTTGACTGTTTAGCAAATACTCTTCTCCTGGAAAGCAGCATGGATTGACTTCCATAGCCATGATAATTGACTGGATGATGAATCTATACCTAGTCCATCAACAACTCATCCATAGGATAACCAAGGTCCATGAAATGATATGGTTCAAATATTTCAGTGAACTTCATTTAGAAGGAATCATAATTTTCTCAGCCAATAACACAGATTCCCACAGGAAATTTTGCTGGCTAGTTGATATAGAAAAGAGAATAGAATCCATTCAGACAAAGGGGAGGCTCAAACATTTTGTGTGAGTTCCTAATAGTTTTCCATCCACATTTTACAGCAAAAATTAACTGTGACAGCTGAAGACATAAGTCACCAATTTCATTTCCCCTTCTTTATGAGTCACAGCAAGACCACCTATCCCAGTCGGCACTCAAAATAAGTGTGACCATGTGGTCATTTCTGTCTGTGCATTAAGAACCTAAATAATGAATTTTCACCCTTGAGCTGATCGATAAAAATTCCCTTTTGATTGACTCTAGATTCTTCACTTTCTATCGTTTTTAAAACAGCAACTTTGTAAAAGCCAAATGCTAAATATGGCAGAATCATAAGGCACAAAACACCCATGTCTCTGATTCTGGACTTAAGAGCTCTTATATGAGAAGTGAAATGCTATTATATTACTGAAACTAGGGTGTTAATCTTTAAAGCAGTAAATGTTACCCAAACTAATAAACCGTCAGTAAATATCCCTTTCCTACTGTTGCTAAAGTGAATCTCTAAACCTTACAACCAAGCCAACTCAAATTATAACAAAAACAATTTCTGAAAGTCTTGTGAAAAGCTTTTATGTTTGAATCTCATACCATCAACCAACTTTTCAGTTATTTAGGATTTGTGTTCTCTAACAAAAATATGAAACGCATGCACTGCTCAGTTCCTCACACTGATAATCAGTATGCTCTGCTCATAATAGACACTCAACATGTGCTTCTTGCACCCCAAGAAGATTTGGTCAGGAGCTCAGAGAAAAAGTGCTGGAAGAACTGCTCTGCAAGATGTTATCCCTGTAGGGTCCATTTCAGTTCAGCTAGGAGGCAGAAAAGTAACAAGCAACCAGAAAGTGGGTGACTGGCATGCTTCCCTGAGTCCCTACAACCTTCCTCTTAGAAGCTATCAGTAGTGAACATAGGAACTCTGAGCAAACAAAATAACATCTACAGCTCAAGTCTAATCAAGATACAAAAAGGAAGAGAAATTATATCACTTTTTCTCAAGTGAATGAATTGCTGGAAATCAATTTCTATTTCAAAA
This sequence comes from Ochotona curzoniae, assembly GCF_017591425.1. Classification (NCBI taxonomy): domain Eukaryota; kingdom Metazoa; phylum Chordata; class Mammalia; order Lagomorpha; family Ochotonidae; genus Ochotona; species Ochotona curzoniae. The sequence continues at coordinate 325,211 of NW_024466737.1, forward strand.
GGTCTTATTAGGTATAGATCAGAATATTATAGTTGGAAAGTGATGTTCTAGCAAGGTTTGAAATAATTACATATTCAGTTCTAAATGTTCAACGTAAAACTTTGAGTAAAACACAAAACTCGAAGTTCAAACTTCTCCCGACTACAGAATTAGTATCATTTCATATTTGAGTTCACACCCATCATTTTTAAAAGGACTCTACTGGATTTACAGATTGTGTGTGAGATCCAAATAACTTCTGGACAGTTCAAAAGCAGCAGTTTTTAGTTATTAAGATGCATTTTTATAGCTGAAGTTCACTAAAGTCCTCAAATGGTAAGAGTTAAGAAATTACATCTGAGTTAAAATTTTAGTAGCAAACAAATAGGTGGTTTTGACATGATACATATACCAAAAGAGCTAACCTGCCATGAAAAATTCATTTTGTTCATAAAAAAGTAAGTTGACTGTGGCTTTTTGCATAATGCTGTGATAATCTGAGTTTTTCTGATGAAACAGCTGCATGTAATAAATGCTTCTTTTGAAACTCTTAATTTTCTTTTGTAAAGAAAAATATATTTGGGAATGTTGAAGGATTTTTAAAAAGATTTATTATAATTACTCAAAAGGGTGACAGAAAAAGAGAGAAAGAAAGGAGAGAAAGGGATCTTCTATCTACTGGTTCACCTCCCAAATGGCCACCATAACTGGGGCTGGACCAGGCTGAACCCAGTCTGTTCCCCCTGGGTGAGTGACAGGGGCCCAAGAACTTGAACCATCTTCTGCTGCTTTCCCAGGTGCATTAGCAGGAAGTGGATCAGAAGCAGAGTGGTCAAGATCCCAAGCAGTACTCTAATACTGGATAACAGTATTACAATCAGCTGTTTAAACCACTGCATCACATTCTGCTCTTGTTATAGAATATTGATAGTCCTGGGGTTACCCTTTATTTATAACTTTAAATTTGACATTAACTTCCGTAAATATCCAATTAGTCTCATTTTTTCCATAATTGCTTTATTTAATGCTCTCTTTATATCAAGGGAAATTTAAAGAACAGTGAATAACTTATTTAGGGATATCAAGAACATACAGATAATCACTTAGTTCTAAAATATTGGCAAGGTGTTATATTGTCATTAGAAAGTTCAGCTGGGGCAAGAGTACTTGGGTTTCACTGTTCTAAAACTTTAATATAAGGTGAAGGTAAGAACATTGTCAGTCTTCTTTTCTATGTAATCATAGTATCTGACAAAATAGCCTGCCATGAGTACTTCTTGAACAAATGATCTAACTTACACTGCTATTAAACTGAGTAGACAATTGAGCACTTTTCCTTGTTTTATTTAAGCAAACAAGGGTGGGTGCTGTAGTGCAGCAAGTCAAGCTGCACTCTTGGATGCCTACATTCCATATCAGACTGTCTAGGATCAAGTTCTACCACTGTTTCCAGTCCAGCTTCCTTCTAATGCTCTGGGAGGCAGTGGATAATGGCCCAAGTATTCTTGCCAATCATGTGAAAATGTAGATGGAGTTCCTGACTCTGGGCATCAGACTGTCTGACTAACTGTTGGAGGCAATTGGGGACTGAATCAATGGATGGGAAGTCTCTGTTTATCCCTTTCTCTCCCTTTCAAATAAATACATAATCCTTTAAAAATGTGTAAGCAAACCTCTTTTATTTATGAAATGGCGAACATCTCCTTGTAAGGATGACACTCTTAGCATTGTAGCACTTACGAATGCCATAAGTGGAAATAATCAAGTTAAATAAAATCAAGATAATTAAGAAGCTCTAATCTCAGGAAAAATATACCTTTTTATTTTTTCCAAAATCAAACCTTCTCATTACTTGTAAAAGTAGCATTTTGTACCAAAAGAAAGCTCTAGAAGAGAGTACATTTTTAGTAATCCAGAATCTGATTAGTCAGAAATAACCACTACCAGAACTAGATCAATTTTATTGGAGATATTTCTACATTGAAAAGTATAGAAGCAAGCAATATGGGATCACATCATATATTTTATTTTTAGTTTTTAGCTATTTAATTTATTATTAACAGAGGATCAGGACATTGAAAGAAAATAAAAGGAATAGTTAAACTCTGCCATACAAAAACATGGTATGGCCTCATAGTGCTTGCTAAAGTTTGGAAAAATACATCTAATAGTTGGGAGCTTGTGATTATAAATTTTATGCATAAATGATTGATAATATGTATTTAGTCATATTTAATTATCTAATTACATATTTCCATTTCATTGGGGCTTACACTCAATGCTTTCCAGAATGGAGAAATCAGTATTCCAAACCTTCCTCTCACCTCCCTGCTTCTGCATCCCAATCTTTGTTAGCTCTATTGTTATTTTTGCATCATATCACAAATGTAAATATTAACCTTCTTATAAACATAGTTCTTACTACTGCTTGTATAAATTCTATCTTAAAATTACTTCTAATTTCATTATAATTATTTTTTTCCAAAATCTTTATTTTTTCATTTATCTGTTGGTTAGCTGGGCTTTATTTAAAAGTGAAGGGATTCACCTAAGGAAGACAAGGGAACTCTCCTCAACCAGACTAAAAGCAGAAAACTTAGTGAATGGAGTCTGGTTTATAGACACAGAGGAGACTGTGTTGGTAATATCCATTTAACAGTCATGATTATTTTGAAAGAGCAAAAGGCAGGGTCAGTGTTGAAGTGAAGGAAAAGGTGATCAGGTGAGTGGCTTCAGGGGAGTTAAAAGTTTCAACACTGCTGGAGGGAACAGGAGAGAAAGCTCACAAAGACCAGACAATTTCTGAACCATACTCGAGGTTCAACAAGCAGAGAATGAATCTTAACAGTGCAAACTGAGTCCTTTTATTAGGCAACGTTCAGATTTGGACTGTGATGGGATAGAGAAATATGAAAAGAGCATTTTTTAAAAATAGGGAATTTCAATGAATGAGAAGAATGGGTGAATTAGGAATGACAAAAAAAAACTGAAAGGAACCAAGATTTCCAAAAACTAAACACTAGAAAATGACAAGGTCCATGGAACTGAGTTACCAAAGGGAAAAAGAGGCAAAAGTGGTGAAGAAACTGAAAGTCATACATTGACTAACCCATACACCACCTTCTTCATGCCAGAGAAGTAAATGTCATCGCCTAGGAAGACTGTTGAAAGAAAACGTCTTGGAACAAAATGTTATAAAACTTCAGACTTGAAGAAAGAATGAGAAGTGAGGAGAGCAGGCAGAACTTGGACCACCAGAGATATAGGAGGAAAACTGAGAGTATGCAGGGAATTTAAGGAAGGGAGATGTTTATGGAATCAAGAATTGGGGAGCCATGACCACTGGTTTTAGAGACGAAGTCACTTGGAGAAGTCAGAGGAGTTGTCTCAGCACATTGGAAGAGGAACTGTACATCCATTTGGATCACCAGGAGAAGGTAGGACAAGGATTTCCACATAGCAGATTCAGGGAGTAATACTAGAATAGAAACATATTGCTATAGGAATGGAGACTTGAAATAGAGGTGGGAAAGCAGGAATAAAGGATGCAATATGGAGCACCTTGTCATCATGGATAACAGGTACCCAGACTCACTCAGGCAATCTAGGAACTGGCAGAGACCACAGGACTCAGATTTATTCTGCCTGAGAGCTGCAAGAACTGGGATATTTATATGCCACTTGCATTCAGAGATTGGTTGGTGATTGATAGTTAATCTAGGCTGTGCTAACTCTCTGGTGTTATTTTGTTTGTTGGTTGGTTTTGTTTGTTTGTTTGTTGCCTGGCATAGGTACAGATAGAGCAGAATTTGGCCATCTGGGGTGGTGGGGTGGGGACTTTGAAAAGATATGAGGAGGCTGACATGCACTCAGTAGAGAGAGCTGGAGGATCTGAACAAGCGATTGCTCATGTCTGCTGTGGGAAGAGTAATGGAAATTCTGATGACATGGAGCTAACAGATGTGGACAATTCCTGTAAGAAGTGCAGTGGGGAAAGGAACAAAAGAAGAAAAGTGGTAGTATAGTACCTTGATGCTGTTATAAGGATTTCTATGAATAATGATTTCTAAACACTTGTCAGACAACTTCGAGATTGCTGCCCCACCAAAATATTATGACATGCATAGCTAATCAGAGCTGCATGACTCTAACTGGTTTATCCAAAGTCATTAACATCTTAAAAATAATAACTGCAATTACAGAATCACAGCCTGTCAGAAAAGGAAAGGATCTTAAAAAGACATTTTTAACCCTTCATTTTATACATGAGGAAAATTATATTAAACACTATGTTTATGTTCTTAACTATTTTGAAAGAGAGTATGAGCTCTATTGCCAGTCGGCTGTAGTTTATACAATACATTGTTGGAACCATGAACCAATTTTTCAGACTTGATGAAACAACAAGCTGGAAGATTCTGTCTCCTGTGATTGCTTAGCTACATAAACAAATTTTATCTGACCATACCAATTCATTTCAGATTCTCTTTATCTATTCTCAGCATTTGATACCTAAAATTTTTATGAATTCATGTTTTACAAACAGCTGCCCATGAATTACAAGATCACACACCAACAGTGGACTCTTGATAGAATAAAAACATAGCTATCCCCTCAGTGAATAACAGTGCTGTATATTTAGGAAGCACTAAGTAAACATCAAAATACATGATTAGAGAAAAATGTAAAAGTTTAGCAGTATCATTACATGTTTCCTGTAGTATAGGTGAATGGGGCAAGAGATGTGAAACTAGGAGGGCCAAACATGCTAGGAAAAATTATATGAACATCCCATTTCATGCCTATATTAAATGGCTTCCATCAGGGCCAGTGCTGTGGTTGAGTGGGTTAACCCACCACCTGCAACACCAGCAGCCCATATGCATGCCAGTGTGTGTTCCAGCTGTTCCACTTCCAATCTAGCTCTTTGCTACTGCACCCAGGAAAACAGCAGAATATAGCCCAAGTTCTTGGGCCCCTGCTCTCATGTGTGAAACCCAGATGGGGTTCCAGGTTCCTAACTTCAGCCTGACCCTGGCCTGGTTGTTGCACCTTACACCTATTTAAGATTTCTCTGCCTGTCTGCCTGTCTGTCTCTCTCTCTCTCTCCACATGTATGTGTGTGTGTATAAAACTCTGCTTTTCAAGCAAATACATAAATCTTTTAAAATGCCTTCCATCAATAATTTGCCCTTCATAGCCTAAAATTTTGTGGTTCAGTAGCTAATTGATACAGGAAAATGTCATCCTTCTTTTTCCTTAGCTTATTGTTTAATTCTTCCTTTTTCTACAATTCATTTTATTTTTTATCACAAAGTCAGATATACAGAAAGGAGAAGAAACAAAGTGGAAGCTCTTCCATCTGTTGATTCACTCCGCAAATTGGCCACAATGACTGGAGCTGTGCCGATCCAAAACCAGGAGCCCAGAACCTCTTCCAGGTCTCCCACACCAGTGCAGGGTCCAAAGGCTTTGGACTATCCTAGATTGCTTTCCCAAGCCACAAGCAGGGAGCTGAATGGGAAGCAGGGCCACAGGGATTAAATTCGCACTCATATGGGGTCCCGGCATGTTCAAGGCAATGACTTTAGAGGCTAGGTCACAGCACCAGGCCCTTGCTGTTCAATTGTATGAGGGAAAACAAGCAATGTTATCAGGTGCCTATCAATCATCTTCAATGATGGTGGAATTTCAAACAAACAACAACAACAACAAAAGATAGAGTCTATTCCAGTCATTTCTGGCTGTGTTCTGAGAGGACTCACTCAACAATGTGTGACCAATAGAATTTGCCATTGGTTCTAAGAATGATTGGAAACAAGACTCTGTGATCCCTTGAAATCTATGAGCAGTGCTTTTCGGGCAGGAAGGATTTGGGGAGGGACAGAATTAGGCTAAGAAGCTTGAACATTTGCATTTTCTATGAGCATTGACATGAACCTAAAGTTGAACCCAACTGTTGCAGCTATTTCCTGGAATGTAAGAACTCCAAATCAATGGACAAAAAAGTGAACCGTAGCTACAATTATACCTGGGGAAAACATGGAAACAGAGGATATTCAATTTATTTAACAGTTTTGTGCCGAGTGTATGCAACAAGCATGTATTATGTCCAACACTGAGACATGGATTGGGGATGATTAGGCAGTTGGGATTAAATCCAGTTGGATTGAGTTGGGTTCCAATAAATAAAGCAAAGATAAAGATTCCAATGTGAAAACATTTGTAAAGTGCCTGTGTATCATATTTACTAAATCCGTTTTGTCAAAGAACTTACATACCATAACATTCTGCCATAGGACTTTCTAGCAGTAACAGATGGGAAGCTGGGAAATTGAGTGCCAGTTTTCATTTCCTTTTGTTTGAGGGTTTATCTTGAATCACATCAGATCTCTGACATTGCTGCCTGCCCCAGGTTGGCCAAGCTGGATTTCAGAAACAGAGGATACCCTCTGGCAGAGATGCATGAAAGATGTTTGCACGCATAGGCACTGTCTACAGGTGACCTCCAGGGTGAGCTAAAGGAATGGAGACAAGTCATCAATGCCATTTGAGACACACACAAAAAAACATAAAGTTAGATACAATGCAGGTCGTAGGTTCCAGAAGTCACAAGGGAACACAGGTGCTCTTGTGAACAAGCAGAGTACTGGGAAGTTTTGAGATATGTTTAAGATCTGATATACCTGAGGCAATGAGTGCCAGCAGAAGGGAATCCTCACAAAACAGGAAATGTTGAGATGAGTTGACACTGAAGCTTTCAGTTTCAACAGGTTAAAAGGAAAGGGGGTTTATAAAGGAAAGCACAAAAAGTGCAGCAAAACGTACAGGCATTTCAGTAGAATTGTTAATAGTCTTGTCTGTCTAGATTCTAAGAAACTAGGAAAAGAGGCCAAAGAAATGGCCTAGAGATAGGTCATGGGGTGTCACCCTCAGAAAAGAAGAGTTTAGACTTCTCATTTGGGTAAAAGGAGGAAAGGAAGGGCATTTGAAAGTGTGACTATACTTTTCTTCATATATGAGAAACTCTAGGGTAATAAGCTGAGCTAGTAATGAGTTAGAGAGACTTAGATCTCAGCCTACTCCCTTGGTCCAGTGAAGTTGCTCATGCCCTGGCAGCTAATAACACCATGCATTTTAATAAATTGTGCCACCAAAAGTCATGTTATGTGTCTTTGATCCAACTGTCACTGGCTGATAACATCAGTGATACCAATGATTTGATTAATTATTGTCTTTAAAACCACCAGTTATTGCTGTAGAAGCACCCAGTTCTATCCAAGAAGGCTAAGAACAAATAATTAAATGCAACTTACTTTCTCTCTTGACATATGTTATATGAGTCTAGAGAAGGCCTGCTAATTTAGAAGCCAAAAGAAGAGGAAAGAAAGTATTAGTTTTCTTTTATATAAGCTCACCTAATAGCTAGATTATTCCCTAAAACTACAAAGGAATAATGCTTGTTTTTAGATTTTTCTTTCTATGATAATAAATGGATTTTTTTTTACAGAGGAAGAAAAAACATGGCTTGTGGGAGTTGAGTACCCTCAACTCATCACATCTGGGTATCATTCTAAACTTGATATAAATCAGTGGCTCAATTCTTAGGGATAAGTCACAGTTTGAATAGCTTCTATCTCCATTACAGAATAGTGAGGAACCAAAGATAGTCAGGCTGGCCATTGGGAAGGGTGGCTTGGAGAATCACAGAAAATAGCTGAGTGTTATCCACAGAGAACAAATGTTTAGGAGCAAACAGGGTGGGCCTGCAAATAAGTGTGTTACGTGGTAGGTCAATAACTTTCTTCCCTTCTACCCTGTTTCTCTTCCACACAATCCCTTACATTTCAACTAACTACAGAGGCACATCCACCTCTATGTCATTATGTTATTAACAAGTTTTTACTGAGTCCTTTAGGGATGAGGAACTTTGAATGGATAGATTCTGTAGAAAAACAATGTATTCAAACTTACATGAAAGCAAAGCATATTATTGTACAAAGCTGAGTTTATACACTTCACCAAACTTAATATCTCCAACAAGCTCTTATGAATATCACTGTTATGAATGGAGGTAGGGAAATTGTTTTAGTGATTGGGCTCTAGTTAAAGTTGCCAAGGGCCTTCTCCGGCAGGACTAACTTTATAACATTCCACCCAAAACCCGAGGCTGTATAAGTCCTTCTTTCACATCTGCTTACTCCAAGAAATGATGTCCAATGTTCACAGGCCTCCCATTGACAGAGGAGCTGACATATAAACAATTCAACACCTCCACCGTGTGAAACAAATCTGTCTGAAGCAACAATAGGGCCTTCCATGGCTCTAGGGAATTCGTATTTACTTTACTCATCTAAAAATATAAGGCTGGTTTCCCTTTACATGAGCTATTTCTCATTGATTGGGTTTTATGAAGCAATGTATGATTTTTTAATGCTTCTATCTGCCACTCTGCTGAGAATGGAATGGCTTCTTGTTCAGTAGTTTCTATGACTATTCAGTTGATAGTTTTTGAGTCATTAAATTTACTCAAAATGTTCAGTTCCTCAACCTAGCCTATGCAGAGCCAGCAAATGCAATATGTTTCATTCAGTGATTACCAAATGCAGCTTGTTTAGCCAGCACCATGCTTTCAAAATGCTTATCTTGAGGAGAGCATGTCATCCATCTCACATCAGGTGCTACCTCTCCCCCACTGCTTTACACCTGCTTCAAATTCCTACATGTCGCTTACTTAATCCCAAAAGTATTTTTTAAAGATTTGCTTAAAGAGGGGGAAAGAGAGAGAATTCTTCTATTTGCTGGTTTACTCCCCAAATTGCTGGAATGCCAAAGCTGGACCTGTGCAAAGCAAAGAGCCATGAGCTTCATCCAGGTCTCCCACATGGATGTCAGGGGTCCAGACACTTGGGACATCACTACTACATTCTGAAGCACATTAATAAGGAGCTGGATCATTGGTGAAGCAGCCTGGACTTGAAACAGGGCCCATGATGTCACAGGCCCACTGTCATAGGCATTTACATAGGCATTGCTTTACCCTCTCCACCAGACCATCATCTCCTAAATGTTTTTCTAATAGCCAAAGAACAGTACATTCAAAGAGATTTAACCATCTACATTGAGTTGCTCAAATATTTAGCACCTCTTTTCAGAACCAAGAATCAATAAAATTGATGCCATGAATACTCAATACCAGACACGTGAAAAGTGAAACAGATTATTATACCTCTGGAAGAAACAGTCCGTCCAGTCTCGTCCAGGTCTTATTATAATTTTTCAGCATGTTGGAGTCATTTTGAAAGATGAAAATTTAAGCAATATGTCAGTAGCTCGATTTTCTCTTTTTTATTTTAAGATTTTTCTCATTCCTATTACTACATGTAATGCAGTATAGATTCGTGTGTATGACTATGTCTATAGGAAGAATCATTTCGTAAAGTGAATTATGCATGATCCACTTGGTTGTGGATTAGTGTGGTGGTTCTGCTGGAGTTCACTGGGTTAGCCCATCCCCGCTGGTAGGTCGATGAGAACATATAGATATCTAGAGAAATTGGAGTAATATGGCATCCGCTATGGCACCAGATCACTTCCCAGCTACTCTACTTCCAATCCAGCTCCCTGTTAATAGCCTGGGAAAGGCAGGAGAAGATGTCTCAAGTGATTGATTGAACCACTGTTGTCAACATGGGAGATCTGGTAGAAGCTCTTGGGTCCTGGCTTCAGCTTAGTCCAGTCCTGGCTGTGACAGCCATCTGAAAAGTGAACTGATGGAAGACCTAAAGACCTGTTTCTCCCTCTTCCTCCTGTAACTCACCTAAGAAAAAGAAATAAAAGCAGAATCCACTAGGATAAGACAATAGCTGATGACAAATGTTTGCACTCTGCAGTTAGGACCTGAAAAACCACCCACAGAGTACCAATTGTTGACCCATGAAATCGTGAGCTAAATCCTTTAGCGTACCTGTTTGTAAGGTTCTAAGATTTTTGGTGGTATGCAGCACAGCATGGTCACAGTGATACCTGACTGATCTTTCATGTGACTCACAGGCTGTCTCCAATGCTAGAGAACGCTAATGAGGACCCCTGGGGCTCCTTCACCATCAGAGTGGCAGCCTCCTTCCCAGTTTGCCTATCTCTCCGGTGTTCAGCCACTGATCATCATTTCTGAGCTTCTTTATGAATCACCTGAGAGCCTGGCAACAGAGGCAATTAATATTACTCCTGCAGGGCATGAGACAATTAGGAGTGCCAGGCAAGAGGGAAGAGGGTCTTTACCTGTCATTCTCTTTCTACCAGTCGATTTTTTGGGGGAGGGGGGTTTATTTCTCTTTGCCAAGATGAGGCAACCAAAGTAACAGAGTTCAAGTAGCTGAGAAAGGTACTCCTAGAGCCAGTCCTTAAGAAAGAGGAACCTAATGGAGGGAAATGCAAGTGAGTACAGGTGAGCAGTTAGAATGTATGAACAGATTATTCAGCCTAACTGAGGCGTGATTGTGACAGATAGGACCAGGTTTCTGCTACATGTTTCTCCTGATGCTGAATTCTCATCTCCTCATTTCTGGCCCCAGACACCTCTACCCTATCAGCAAATCTTAGGTGAAACGTAAGCTGCATGTGGCTTGGGCTGTTGCCCCTGCCAGAGATAACAGTATTTTCAACAAAATGAAGCATTCAGCACATGCACACAAGCATGAAACTGGGCCCTGGGCTGAGAGAGAACATTCTGAGACAACAACCGACCTTTTAATGTTACCTAACTCAGACCAACAACCTATACCACTCCATTAAGTTCTCAGCCCTGCCTCCCCTTCCTTTTCTCTCCCTAGTTTCCCCCATTTCACACATACCTTAGACCTCCATTTTATTATTCTTTGTTTCTGGGGTGTTATACGTGCCTCTCAATTGCACAATGTAATTTTGTCTGTATGTGTTCCTGAAAGCCTGGGACAGGTTCTCCCTGCAGGGCGCCTTTTTCCTGTCAAGATGGCTGTCTGAAAAAAGGGGGAAAAATGGGCTCCAAGAAGCATTTAGACAATGCAGAGCCTATCCCTGTCTGTAGACTACAGGCCCCCAATTGAAAGTGATGAGCAATAATCAACTGGGCCAGCTTTCAAGTTTTGATTGATCGCTTCATCTTCCACTTTTTATTCCTTGAATCTTGACAACTTCCCTTAAGACAAAAAAAAAAAAAATCATAAAACTCACACATAGGATGACTCCCAAAGTTCTATCAGAATAGATTCCCAAGTCTGATTGAGGATCATGAAAACCAAAACTATGGGCACATGCAAAGAAAATATCCACAGGACAACTGATGGGTATGAGCCAAGCAAATCTTGCTATTTGAAGGCTGGGCTGGGGGTGGCTCTCTGAGTCCATTTGGAAAACTGTAATAAGCAGTGAACTGTCTCCTGGGAACAAACAAATGCATAGACACAACATTTGGGGTGGAGGCTGTGGTCGCACTCAACTCTAGAGCATGTGTGATTCACCTGGTGTCAAGGCAGGCAGGCAGGCAAGCAGAGGACTCTATGAGAACCTAACATGTGTTTCCATTTCCATCTATTGGTTGTCAGTTCTCTGGGGTTCCCTACTGAGGGGCAGAGGGAGTATATAGGTTTAGAGAAGTGCTTTACCTTGGAGAAAGGAAGCAAGAGGGAACAAAAGAAGGCAATGAGAAACATTTCCATGCTTCATAATTTTTGAATAATGAGAATTCCCCAAAATATTACAAGTCTGAGTTAGCGGTATTAATATATTGTCACCCAGCCTGAACCCTTAAGCTGACAATTTGCTATGAATTCTTCTTTCACTCCTTTTGCAACTGTAACTGTACATTTTTTTTTTTTTGCTTAACAGACATGTGTATATGAAGAAAACACTTTAAAAAGAAAACCTAACTGCCCACCATTTGAGAAATGTCTTACCAGGATGCTCAGCTGAGTATTTGAGTCTTTGTTGTTCATAATATTAATATAATTGAGCTAAAATCCAGTGAGCATCACATCACTGAGCTGTGCAGAGGCAGCAAGGCCCTTGCGCTCCAGAGAGTCACACAGCAGTGATTCTTCCTGTGCTAAAGCTCCTGCCTGTACAAGATTCCCAAGTAGCTGCTGTTTTTAGATACTCAAATGACAGTAGCTGATAGATCTGTGCTCCAAAGAGGCAAAAAGGATCCAGAGGAATAGCCAATGCCTGTGATCAAGTCAAATCAGTTTACCTACTTATGACCCAAGAATAAGTTGCTCAGAGTTTCCGATTCTAGTTCCCCAAGACCAGTGAGCTTCACTTTCTTCTACAATTAAGACAGCTCCTCTTACCAAAGAATCCAGAACTAGGGGGTTGAGGTCCCAGTAATGGAGCTGTCACTCACTAACCTGGATGTCCTGTGTTCAATTCATTTCACAGAATCCAGCCTAAGATCTCACAGGTTTGTTGCCATGACTGCAAAGAAGAGGTGGCACAATGTGGTTCTTAATGGAAGCAGTGGGGTGCGAAGGGTGCTGGATATACAATGAGGAGACCTGGGATTGTTGTCAAGAGCACATCTTGGTTGGATAAGCCTTACTCTTCCCTGAGCTACAATGTTAGTTTCTCTAAAGCAAGGTAGTTAGATGAAGTCAGAGAGTGCAATTCAATAAGTTATTTTGGAAAATAACTTCAGTGATTGATATTCAGAGTTGGTGGGGCCTGTGACTTGACACTAATTAAGTATATGACTCTCCTAAAGACATTCAAATTAAAATGTTAAAATATTTTACATTTTAACTTGTAATTACTCTTTTTAAAAGATTTTTAAAATTTTATTTGAAAGGCAGTAATAGAGAAACAGAGAGAGAGATCTTCCATCTGCTGATTCACTCTCTAAAGGGCTGCAATGGCTGAAGCTGGGCCAGTCAAAGCTAAGAACCAGGAGTTTCTTTTGGACCTCCCAAATGGATGCATGGACTCAAAGACTTGAGCCAGCCTCTGCTGCTTTTCCAGGCCTTAAGCAGGAAGCTTTATCGTAAGTGGAGCATCCAAGACACAATCCAGCACCCGTATAGGATGTCAGCACTGCAGGTAGAGGTTTAATCTACTATGATACAGCACCGACCCCTAGGAGTAATCTTACATTTTAAAAATGTTACAAAAAAACTCACAGGTATACCTATACCCACAGAAGCATTATTCACAATTGCCGAAAGGTAGAAGCTAATGAGAAACATATTTTTAGAAAAAGAGGGATTGGTTATTTGGCCTAATAGTCAAGATGCCTACATTCCACATCTCAGGCTCCTGGCTCCAGTTTCCAGTTAATGCAGATTTCTGAAGGCAGTGGTAATGATTCAAGTGGTACAGGTCCTACCACTTACAAGGGAGATCTGGTTTATCTCATCACTTCCTGGCTTAGGCCTGGCTCCATGCCAGCCATGTGGAGATGTGGGAAGCCAGGAAATAGGAGAACGCTCTGTTATACACACATGCTCTGTGTGTGTCCATCTATCTTCTTCTCAAAAGTAACAACAATAATAAATAAAGCAAAAGTAGAAATGTTAAAAATAAGATAAAACTGCCCAGCAAGAGATGAATAGATAAACTGCTGTCTATACATAAAATTCATTTAAGTCAATCTTATAAAGGAAAGAAATCTGACACTTGCTACAGCATGTATAAAACCTGAAGACATCACACTTAACAAGCCAGACACAAAAGATCATATACTGCATTATTCCATCTACTTCAGGTTTTTAGAGTAGAGAAATTCATGGAGTCTAAGATTAAGATGGTTGCCAGGGACTGGCTGCAGGAGGGAATGAGCAGTTGTTATTTGAAAGAACTTCAGTTTGTGATGATGAAAAAGTCTATATATGGATCGTGGTGTTAGCTGGACACTACTTAATACCACTGAACTATACATTTAAACAAGATTAAGAAGTATATACATTATATCATAATAAAAATCCTTTAAAAATAAGACACAAGTTTCCATATGTCCTTCATTCAAGCTTCTCTAAGTTAGCATACTGTATAACAATAGTGCAATTACAAAAAATAGAAAACAGAGACATAAGGCTATTAACTCATTTGTGTATCTTATTCTAAATTTTCCAATTGTCCTAACAATGCCCTCTTATTGATATAGGGATCATCCAGGATGTACATTTTACATATTTAATGATCATAGCTTCTTTGTCTCCTCTAGTTGGGAAAAGTTCTATAGTCCCTTTTTTCTATTTTTTGAACACAATGACTCTAAAGAGTACCAGAAAGTTAACAGTTTACTTAATGCTTCTGCCTGAATGAATACATATTGCTTTATTTTGGCAACAAAACCATATCAGGGATGCTGTATCCTTCTGAGTGCATCTTATCTTGAGGCATTCAAACTTGGCACATCCCACCATTAGATCACTTGATTAAATCAATCTCTACCAGGCTTATCCACCGTACAGATAAAATCCTACGTTAGCATCCACTGGTATGGTTTGCCAGCCACCAGTACTATTACACTTCTTCATAACTGAATATAGCCAATTTTTACCTTTACTTCTATACTTATTAATTGGAATTCAACTATAAGGAAGAGTTTTCACTTTTCCTTCATCCAAACTTAATGTATAAAATATCAACTAAACAAAACCAAAATAGTGGTCAAATGGGTCCCTCAAATACCCACTGGCATTTAATACCCCAAAGATCCCCTCTAGCATTAAAATTTTTGGATTTAGGCCTGGTGCAATGACTCAATTGGCCGATTCTCTGCTTTGCAAGTGCTAGGATCCCATATGGGCACCAGTTTGTGTCACAGCTGCTCCACTTCCCATTCAGGTCCCTGCTTGTGGCCTGGGAAAGCAGTTGAGGACAGCCCAAAGTCTTGGGACCCTAAGCCCTAGTGGGAGACCTGGAAGAAGCTCCTGGCTTTGAATCAGCTCAACTCTGACCATTGCAGTCACTCAGGGAGTGAACCGGTGGATGGAAGTTCTTTATCTTTCTTTCTCTCTCTCTCTCTGAATCTGCCTTTCCAGTAAGCACAAATAAATCTTTTTTAAAATAAATAAAAAAAATATTAGATTTATCATGCCCTCCAAACCACCTGAAAGAAGACTGCAGAGGGCTGCTCATCTGTTTTCTTTCCCTTCCACCACTTTTTCTTTTTTTATCAAATCTTTTTGTTTCTTTTATTACATTTTAATATTGTCCTAAGTGTATCAGTGAGTTAAATAGGGAAAACATTTAAGAATCACTGAACCTGGAAAATTTACATAAAATACTTGCACTAAATGTTCTCTAGAGGCTTTGCTTTTTCATGAAGAGCACCTAAATCACAAAAGCTACAATTTTCTAAATGACTTTTCATCCACACACTATTCCCTTAGCTATCTTGGCTGTGCCTTTGAAGTCCACTTGGTACCTGCTGACTGCAGGTCCTTTCCAGTGCACTAGGGTTGTCCCTGGACTGCCTCTAGTTTAGCTGACCCAGGCTGCCTTCACAAACTGACAGACAGAACTCATACCGTTACAGAGTTTACAGCTGGTACATCTGTCAAAACTGAGACACTAACATGTTTTTAGGCAACTAGTTTTTCCTTATTATACATTGCTGAGCAATGAATCAATTACAGAATAAAATTTTTATCCTGCTTATCAAGTTTAGGGAGGAGAAATTCACACAGGGCACAGGCAGAATGCCAACATTCTGCTACAATGTCAGACAATCTAGCATCCCATTGTCTACACATGTCCAACAGTTTCATTGGGAATCCATCTTTTATCTGGAAGCAGGGATGCATGTTGCATTATACCCCCACATCTGTATATGATAGACCCCAGTACTCCATCATTATATATTTCCATAATTGAGAAGCCATGAAACAAGGTCAACAACTGGTATGAGTTAGAACAACAGCCTCCACAACAACAACAACAACAACAACAACAACAACAATGAATTACAGCACCATGAAAAAATGCACCACTGAGTAACCAACACATGGGTGACAAAAAGGAAATACAAAAGTCTCTTGGGAAAAATGATGCCACCATGTAATCCATGAGACAGCAATGAATTTGACAAGAGAAAAGAAAGTATTTGGAATAAATAAAACTGAAATAAAAACATCAAAACACATGGGATGCAGCCAAAAAAAAAAAAAAGTATGGATCAGATTATTGAAGTTACACTTTCCATGCTGGTTTCCTTATATAAGAGAGAACATATGGTATTTGTTCTTTTGTGATTGACTCATTTCACTGAGCATAATGCTCTCTAGTTGGGACCACCTAGTTGTAAATAGCATAATTTCATTCTTCTTAATAGCTGAATAATACTCCATGGAGTAGATGTACCACAATTTCTTTAACCACTCTTCTTTGGATGCACGTCTTTGCTATTGTGGATTGTGCTGCTGCAAATACAGGATTACATATCTCCTTCTCATATGCAGATTTCATTTCTATTGGGTATATTCCTAGGAGCAGGATAGCTGGGTCATATGGCAGATTTATTTGCAATTCTCCAAGCTCTTATATCAGGTCACCACCTAGAGACACATGTTGCACACACAAGATGTTGCTTGGCCTAGTCTGAGTTGGCCCACCTCCTGTCTTGGCAGGTACAGTGGCCTTACCCAATCAACCCACACCCATTCCATATCTTACTGCTGGGTGCTACAGCCCAGACACACGTGGTCCGCCCACAGACCCAGCTCTCCCGTGATTCAGCAGGAGCCAAGACCTAGCCCAGCCTGTCCTATACCTACCCTGGCTCTCATAAGCACCAGTAGGTACTGGAACCTAGCAGAGTCTGGCACACCCTAGACCCAGTCCACACCCATGCCGAAGGATACTGCAGCCATGTCCAGCCCAGTTCACCATCCCCATTGCAACTCTGTCACTCACTAATGGGAACTGCAGTCCAGCTGGGCTGTCTTCTTAGCTCCCTGACCAAGCTGGCTCCCAGTCACAGATCTTGCTCATGCTCGTGATTGCTCCAATTCTTCCTGGCATGACCCATCACCCAGCTTGACCTTTGCATAGATGATAAAGCCTGGTTTTCCCCTAGTCCCAACTTTTGTCAGTGAGTGCTGTAGCCTACCCCTGCCCCACCTGCCCATTCTTGCCTTTCATACAAACCAGTAGGTGTGATAGCCTCACCTGGTGCAGCAGAGCCTGCACCCCATCCTGGCTCTTGCACATGTCAGTGTGTGCCAATTTGACCTCATTCTGACCAATCCACCCCTCAAGAGCCAACCCGCACACCTGTCAAGGAGTGAGGCAGTCCTTCCTTGCCTGACCAATACCCAGCTGACTTACATGCTCACCAGTGGGAGCTATGGCCCACCAGGTGAGTTCCCCACGTTTCCCTCACCAGACCCACTCCCATACCCAGATTTCATATGTGCCAGCAGTTGGTTAGGCCCTTACCTGACACAGTCTAACCCCCAATGTCAGCCTTTGTGGGTGCTGGTGGATTTTGCAGCCTGGCTGCCCCACACCCAATTGTTAGATGCACCTGTGGGTGCTGCAGCCTGTTCCAGCCCAGCCTGTTTCCAACCCTAGTACCTATGAATGATGATGAGTTCCATGGTCATGATTAGCTTGAACAGTCACAACTCCCAGCCCTTGAGCAAGCCAGATGGAGTTGCAGTCCCACAGGGGTAAGCCCACAATTCCCCAGAGAATCTGCTCCCAGACCCAGCTCTACTGCATGCTGCGTATGGCCCAGACTGACATGATCCTACCCTGCTCCAACACTTACTGGCAGATACTATAATAGAGCCTTGCCAGACAGGTTCCCCAGCAATGGCTTGCATGTGTGGTTGGTACTAACAAGCCCAGCTAAGATCTCCTGTATAGGTGGGTATATTGGTTTGGCCCTGAAAGGCCCTCCAGTTTTCCTCCTCCAAACCACCCGGTCTTGCCTTTTCATTTATCTGTAAGTGCAGTAGCCTGGTTGTTGGAAATCATTCCTCACCTGTCACATTTTCCCTCAGCAATCCTCCCTCCTACAAATCCCCAGACCTCCTTCCCTGAGCAATCCACAAACCCCATGCACTCAAATGCACAGATCTGAAACCCAGTCCTCCAGCAGTGTGCTGTGCCACCCTGGTGTCCTATGTGCCTACCTGTGGCCCCAGACCCAATTTACTGTTGTGCCAGTATCTGCCCTTAACCACCAACATATCTTAAAAAAAAAAAAAGAATAGAATTGGCAACTAGGATGATACACTGGTATATTTAACATAAATTTGGTGTTAAAGCAGGTCCAGGATGCCTACCAGCTATTAGCTGCTTTTCTCCCACCAGAGTAGCACTTGGCATCACGGACTTCATCTCCTGGCATGAAAGAGTCAGGAGCTCTTCCAGGTCCCCCATGCGGGTGCAGGGTACAAAGGATTTGGGACATCCTTGACTGCTGTTCCAGGCCACAAGCAGGGAGCTGGATGGGAAACAGGGCCACCGAGATTAGAGCCAGCGCCCATATGGGATCCTGGCGCATGCAAAGTGAGGACTTTAACAACTATGCTATTGCGCTGGGCCCAGCAGAATAATTCTTTAGTAATCAAATACTAGTCGAAGAGAAAAGAGTGGACAATGCCATATTAACATGGATATAAACATAAGAGTTCAGAGAAAAGATGCAGTACTCAAAGGGTGTGTAGAAACTAAAAATGAGGGAATAAATAGAAGATGAGAACCAGTAAGCAAGCAAGAAGAAAAAAAGTACTCTGCTAGGTAATCAGAGGGCCAAATATGCAGGAGTTTAATCCTGTGCAGACCCAGCTTAGTTGCCCCTGTGCCTGGTGCAGCCCCAGAAATTAATCATACCTTGTGTCTGATTCTCCACAGCTCCCCTTCACTGAAGGTCTATACCACTTCTATCACAATGGTCTTGCAAAGGCCAAGAGAAGACGCAGCCTACATCACAAGCAACAGCTGGAAAGAGACCCCAGGGTGAGTTTTCCCTGGAAATCTGCCTTCCATTCTCTATGCTAAAACTGAGGGGGTGAAGAGGGCTTGGGCAGTGAACTTTGAGGTAAAGGAATTTCATGTACATTCGTAGGACATGGATTCCTTTGCAGAGGACATCATGGACTCTCTGCTTCTGTCTTGTTCATATTATTATTATTAGCTGAGGTCTTTTGTAGGGCCTTGGAGAGAAGGAAATGTTGGTTAACATCTTTTACTGGTTGTCTCATTGTTCATTTGCTTGTGAGGACTTGAATTTGCCGGGGGACATGTTTTGGCTTATGATGGATGGGAAGATACCCGGCAAGTTAATAAGTTATTCTGTGGAAGGTTGATGCTGGTGAAACCACAGGCTCTGAAGAGGCTGTCATGCACCATATTGTGAATAGGTCAGCACAGAGCACACATGGACTTTCCAGTAGTCATGGATGGTTGTAGACATGGGATCAACTCAGCCTTTCTTTTCATTCTATGTTCTCGCGCACTGATCTAATTTATCCCTCACACCTCAACTATCTTCCTGATGCTTATTACCCCTATTTTTTATTTCCACTTTTTTCTTAGTCTTGAACTCCATGTCTCATTTCCTCCTACTAATGCAACTTCCCCCAGTAAAGCATATTATTATAGCCAACAAGGCAGCTAATCTTTCAGTGTTCTTGTTCCCTACTTCCCTGAACATGAATTTTGATCATCGTTGAATTCCCTCATGCAGTCTATCACCATCCCCACTTACCTACACATTATTCATCGTATTGTTTAGATCCGGACTTCTCTCATGCAGCTCACTAAGCTGCAAATCAACAATCTAGGCAAGTCAGTCTCCTTGCATTGAAGGCAGATAATTTCTTGCCAACCCTCTTGGGGAAGAGTTAATGAAAAGTGGGTCACACATCTGAATTAGGGATTTGCACATGAAATTTCTTCTGAGCAAATGGAATCCAGAAACTGGTTCTTGTGAGGCTTTTCATACAAACATTTCCCTGGGTTTGAGCTTTGATTAGGAATGTAAATGACACAGGCTCCCAAGCAGATCACCAACTAACAGGCCAGAGGCAATTTTTCTTTAACTCCTCAATTCAAGAGTTCACACTATCCCTGCAGTGGAATTTCTGCTCTAGGAAACACTTCATAAGAAGAGCCAGATTGGTGCTGCTGGCCAATGGCAAGCATTCTCCAAGTTTCTGTTGTGAAAAAAGGCACTGCTACCTAGGAGTGATAGAATCTTGGTGCTAGTTGTACAAATTCATTGACTGACAATATGATACTATACTTCCTATCTTTGTCTATACCTGTAATACCATGTTGCACATAAATAGAACACTAAACTTGTAACCGTTACTAAAAGACAATACTACTGTAAGAATGTGGAAGAAAGGGCCCGGCACAGTGGCTGAAGTCCTCAACTTGCACGCACCAGGATCCCATATGGAGGCTGATTCTAATCCCAGCAGCCCCACTTCCCTTCCACCTCCCTGCTTGTGGCCTGAAAAAGCAGTCAAGGATGGCCCAAAGCCTTGGGACTCTGAACCATGTGGGAGACACAGAAGAAGCTCTGGGCTCCTGGCTTCAGATTGGCTCAGCTCTGGCTATTGTGGCCACTTGGGGAGTGAATCAGTGGATGGAAGATCTTCCTCTCTGTCTCTCCTCCTCTCTATATATCTGACTTACTAATAATAAAAAAAAAGAAAAAGAAAAGAATTTGGGAGGAAAAGGTGGCAGGGGGACAACAGGGAAGAGGAGGGGAGAGTTCCTATACTTACAAAACTGTATCATGGAAAATAATAAAAAAATTTAAAAATTCATTGCTGGAGAACCAGATGAGAGCAGCTATCTCACGAATGAATCCAGGATGAGCAGCAGTAGACAAAGACCATTCTAGTGTGGTGCACTGTGACATTGGTCTCCCCTACACTTCATCTCCATCTAATTATATATTGTGTGTGTGTATTTTATTTTCTTTTTATTGTTTTCCTTTTATTTATATATTTTCCTGAAAATTCCACTTTGTTTTTTCTTCCATGACTAAAGGCACTGTCTCAAGACAATCTGTTCTCTCAAAAAAAAAAAAAAAGAGCACATAAGTGAACTAAGAGTAGAAAGAAACAGATACTTATTTTGCTTAAGTTAGGAAGGTAAACTGAAGAACAGTATAAATAAAAAACTGCAGTTTGGAATAGAGACAATGTGGGATCACTCTGCTAAACTTTTGCTCATTTTAGCATTTTTTGACAGAATCCTGAGACGCTGACCCTGAAAACAAATGCAGAGTGATTTTTTTTCAAAAAACAAGAAGTAAATAAAGACTAGAGACTGGGAATTTCAATTATTTATCTTTCAACTCAAAATATTATCTTTCGTCACTACAAGAGGCATCTGCTCCTCCTTTGTTACCTACTGTGACAAAGGTAGCCCGCTGGCTCTGCCAGGCTTGGGTATGCATCTGCCCTGCTGGTGAAGGCAGACGGAAGAGAGCACAGAAGCTAATACAAGCTAATACCTGCGTGCCCTGGATCTTTGCTCTGCCTTCTCATCAAGGCTAAATATCACAAAGGTCAAATGTTGAGGTTAAATGTGACGAAGGTTAAATGTCATTAGGAAACTCACTGCAGGAAATAAATCAATAAATAAATCACCAATATCACGTAATTCTTGGCAAATATGCATATATATGTGTGCACACACACAAATATATATGTATATCATGACTGCTCTTTCAAAAACATTAGGTTAAAAATAAATTTCTCCCTTCGTGATGTTTTTGTAATTGTCTACTTTGAGTATCTGCTAATAGCAATGTATGTTGTTGATTGTTACGAAACAAAAATCATTGACTACGAACAATCTAAGAGTAATAAGAATTCTTCCCTTGTGGGTATACAGACATTTTAAAAAGGGTAAACTCTTGTTTTTTTTTAATCCAGTCTACTACTCTGTAACATTTGATTGATGAATTTAAGCCATTTACATTCAGGGTTAAAAAAAAAAAAACAGCTATTTGTTGTCTACAGAAGCCATATCTTACCAACAAAGATCAGCAGAAACTATATCTCATGGATTCTGATTTTTTTTTAAGTTTCATCTCTTCAAAACACTTTTTATTAAATTCTTTACTGACTCATAGATCATACAGTAGCATCATTTTCTTCAAGAAGGTTCTTGATTTTTTTTTCATTTCTTCAGTGACACATTAGTCATTCAGTAACATGTTATTTAACTTCATAGCATTATAACTGTCATTTTTTCTTCCATTTTTTATTTTATTTCATGGGTTTTCATTTAAGAGTATGTATAGTAAATGTATAAGAGACTACCATAGTCAGTAGCATGTTGTTTAACTTCATGGCATTGTAAACTTCTGTTTTTCTTCCTGTTGTTGATTTTGTTTTGTGGCTTTTCATTTACAATGCAGTATTCATCTGCTGTACTTCCAGATCAAAGATGGAATCTCAATGAAACTGTGAAATACATCTTGACAAAAGTTATTGGACTCTCTGCCTTGTCCATGCCAGCAATGATGGACTTACGACTATGAATAACTATTCTATTGTAATAATATAGGGGAACTCAGTAGGGGGAAGATTTTGAGGAGGGGATAAAGCAAATCCCAGAGCCTATGGAATTTTATCATAAAATGATGATGATGATGATAACTTAAACAAACGGGCAAAGTCTAAGTGTGAGATATCCCAATTTGAAGGCTACCAAGCACATTCAAATGGAATGGGAAAAAATCAATAAAAGTATAAAAAGGAAAGAGGAAGAACCAAGGACACATAGGAACTTTTGATCCAGATGTTTAACTCTAATGTAGAGGTTTCCAATTAGGCTTTATGAAGCAAGAGTTTAAGGGTAGGTTATTTCATCAATCTCTGAAGCATATTATCACCATGACCTATCAAATTCATCCATGCTTTTCGTCTCAGCTTCCTTCTTCTTCCTGACTCAGCCCTACTTTATTGGCCTCTCCCAATCACTGTCCACAGATTGTAAAGGGAAATGCAAAGTCCAAAACAGCATGCAATTAATACAGGATTCTCTGAGCTGCCGCAAAGTCTCAGAGCTGGACCTGCATAACAGTATTTTGATCAAAGAAACTGCCATGATTTGCTACCAACCTCAAGAAACAAAGAGAAAGAAAGCCCAAGTAACTTATTTGAGTTGTGTTGGGTTCAGAACATAAATTTCAATGATGTTTGTCTTCAATTTAGCACCCAAATTTAATGTTAAAGGGAAATGAGAAAAAGACTAGAAATAAATTGCTGTTTATAATATGCTCATTTTTGTTTATCAGTATATAGGACAATAGGTAAGAAAATAGGTTCTGAAGTAGATTATTCAAAAAATACTCTCTTGTCTTTACAGTTCGCTTTGCTAAAAGATTACCTGAGTATCATCATTTATATGCTAAAAAGTAAAATTGTTTCATTTATTTTTGTGCTTTCATTGCCTAGTGCAGCACTGAGCATTTAATAAATATCCAGTAAGTAGCTGTCAAATGAATAGATGATTAATATTTTCCTGTTAGAATTCTAATCCCTGGAACCGTATCGTTCTTCTTATCTTACATTTTTAACCTTATTCTAAATTATGCATCCATTAGGAAAAGACACAAAGCCTTCTCTCTACCTCCTCCTATAGGTACATTCTTAAATGTGGACAAGGCAAATCATTATCATTCCAAGTCTTCCTGGAAAATCAGTTTTAAAATTTTAAGGTCCAATATTACTATGTGTTCTTGTCCATATTCCCAGGGAACAGCTAGCTACTAAAGCAAAAATTATGTGTCTGGAATTTTTTTTCACAGTTAAAATAATTTAAAGGTATAATAAATAAACTCAAAGTTGTAATAAAGTAATAAAATTAAACTGTCTTGTCAGCAGTGGGGTCAAAACAAATACTAACTGGCCAAAACCCCTGTGAGACTTAAACTTCAGCTACAGCAGATTCAACAAATCTTGAAGCCAAACCTAATTACGGCCCATAGTCAACATCAAAGCCCTGTACCTTCTCCAAGTATTTGAAAAGCTGCTGGAGAACAGATTTATTTAAGATAATATTTGTTTCACAGACTGTCAGACCATACTTGCACTTCTGAAACAGAGTGTTGGAATGAAATAGATTTTAAAATGTGAAGGACTGACATTGTTCTATGAGGAACACACACAAGTTGTGTGGAAGCCAAACAATTTAATAGAAAAAAAAAAAAAACCTTGAACTTCATTTGTTTAGAGACTTTATATTTGATTCAAAAATTACAAACATTTATTACTTTGGCTAAACAAGTTTACTGGACCATAGAACTCTTTCAAAAGTCTTTTTACACCTGTTCCAATTTTACATCTCAGAAACTTCTGTCAGTCCAATGGAAACTTCTCTTTAATCTACCATTTTAAAGAGTAGATGAGGTTTCCTTTTTATTCTATGTTTGAAATCTGTATCTTTCTAGTTTCTTGTTCATCCAAATGTCTTCATGAGTTTAATCATCATAAATGGCACTTAGTGATGTCATGGTTATGTGTTTTAATTCCCTTTGGTTTAATGCCACAATTTATTTAATAACCTTCATGAGTTGGTATTATGGGATAATGTAATCATTTCAAAGATCTTATAGAACTGTACCTCCATAGCAAAAGAAAAATTTCCTATTATTACTGGACATGAATCATGTGACTTGTTTGTAAAAATTAGAGCCAGTGTAGGAACCCGGCTTTGCTTGTCAATGGGATTTGATAATTCAATCTTTATACTGTTTTTTTAAATTGATTTATTTTTATGGTTGACAGAAGGTGAAAATGGTTTGCAATTGTTTCAGGTACTTCTCTAACAAGACAGATCTATTCAGATGTATTTAGATCTAATTCAATTAATGCATCTAGATCTAACTCAAGGACACAATTTAGCTACAATTAGTTAAGACCTTTTATGACTACATATAAATTTAATCAGAAAGATTAAATGTAGATAAAATGAAAAGGTGATCTAAAGAAGCTCATGAACTCCATGACAATAGCATAACAGTGTAATCACAATCCACACTCAGTAAAGAAAACTGGACCCTCAACAGTTCAAAGCAAGCAATGACCTTCTCCCACCACAGTTCAATAAAATGCCACAAACTCTTAACTTCCAATTCTTTTTAAATATCTAGAATTAGTCAGAATCGTTCATGATAGGAGTATGCCACTATTAGGTATTGTGGCAAAGCTCTTATTTCTTCTGATTTATGTTACTTAAATATTTGACTATTTAAACATTGGAGAAGAGAAGAAAAACGCACATTTATCCTTTGAAATATCAACTTTCAAATAGAAAATTTCCTGGAGGAAAACACCCTCCTTTACTTTTATCTTAATCAAACCTCCCTCTGGTGGATAACTAATACAATTTCAGATATTTTCTACATAGGATTTCTACATAGGATTT
The DNA here is from genome assembly GCF_017591425.1 of Ochotona curzoniae. NCBI lineage: Eukaryota > Metazoa > Chordata > Mammalia > Lagomorpha > Ochotonidae > Ochotona > Ochotona curzoniae. Next base: position 350,573 of record NW_024466737.1, read on the forward strand.
ACCCAGGAACTGGGTAAGAGAAAGAAAGACAGAAGGAGAGAGAGAGAGATGCTTTCAGCACTCTTAAAAAAAGAATGGAGATCCACACAATAGGCTATTTTATTTTATTGATGGTTCATATTTATGAATACAATGTGATTGTGCAAAAATGTATGCATTCATTGAGTGATAACTGAATCAGGTTAGCACTTAACATTTCTAAATTGTTTATTGATGCCTAAAAGGTTTTCATATGTGTGGGGGAATAGTGTGACATTTCAAGTAATGTACACAATATGTCAACTCTCTCACCCCATCACTACTCCATTCATTCTGTCTTTAACCTCCTCTCTTCTATTTATCACAAAACATATAACAATTTATTGTGAACTCTCTAGCGAACCCACTGTGCTGTGTAACATAAGAACTTACTCCTTCTATGTAACTGTGCTTTTGTTCCTGTTATTCAACCTCCCTCTAGTTCCATCACCCCTCTACCTTTCCCAATCCCTGGTAATCACTAGAAAAGGCTTTTTTTCCTCCTCATACTTATTGAGGATAACGGTTATGAAGTTTGAAATTTTGATATGCTGCTCTAAGCAATGTAAAGGAATTTTCCAATTAAGTCTTTCCTGTGCTTCCTATCTGTAACTTCTGTTTCAGCGGGGCCATGCAGGTAACTAAGATATCTTCCTCCCCATTTCTTATTGTGAGCATTACAGGAAATTGAATTTCATCCACAATCCACTGGATGTGGCAGAATCACAAAAGTAACCCCACAGGGAATGGGATAAAAATTCTGACCAATGTTTCACTTTCCAGAACATTTGACATGTCCTCTGAGGCCAAGGGTTCTCACTATACTAACAAACACCATTGTCTTCTCTACTGTCCTCCTCCAAAGATTGCATCAAACTTCAGCAGAAAACACAAATCTTTAGCTGAGAGATGCAAGTAGAGTCATTTCTGCCTCCACTTACTATCATTGATGCCCAAAATAGTTTTCTAGATCCCAAGGTAAGAGATCAGCAAGGGTGCTCCCCTCACTTATGGTGCTTTTTATGAGTGACTTGCTAGCACTGGGAGACGTGTGGTGGAGAAAAAGGGAGGAAAATCCAGGAGAGTTAGGACTGCATTCATGCCCTCCGCCTATGGGAAAAGTTTATCCCTAACTCACTGCTTCTAGCAGGCAGTAGGGAGCAACTTTCATCATCTCCTCTGGGCATTGCAGATGTGCAGGCTTCCCACCCAAAAAGCTGCTGCTGGGGCTATAATTAACTATTTATGGGAAACAATGAAAGATTCTTTACTATAGAAAAGCATGGGGAAAACTGCTAGTGAGTAAGTCTGGCTCTTCTTTCTCACTCCCAAGCATTATGAGCACATTCTAAAATAATAGCCTCTGTTTGCTGTAGCCAGTGCAGGAAAGGCATGAGCACAGTGATGGGCATGGTACAAGTAAGCTCAGAAATCACTGGGAAGGTTTTTTTCTTTTCTGCAGAAGAAAGTCTAATAAGCCCCACAGTAAAGGAAAGCAATGTGGGGAGAAGAATAGGGTATGCTTCATCTGTCTAATTTGCGAGGCAAAATCTGGGCTCCCAAATATTGTAGGACTTCCTGCAAAAACACCAAGTTCTTCTGAATGTCCTCATGAGGTCCCTTCACTAACCTTCCCCAAGACACAAAAGAAAATGTGCTTATATATTATCTAACATGTCTATCATATTTCTAAAAGTGATTATTTTGAGCCTGTTTACTAAATTCAACAATCTAATTTTTTAATCTAGTGGCTTGCTGGCAAATAATTTATTCACTTAACAAGCATTTATTGAGCTCAAACTATAGTCTGGGTACTATTTTGTGTACTGAGATATGACAGTAAACAAAGTTGACAAAATCTTCTCCTCTGATCTTGTATACTTGGAAAAATGGGAGAGACAAACACAGAAAAAGAGATTAACAGAAGCAGTTACATGGCTGGTGGTGAAGGTACTATGGGAGTATGGGAAAGAAGGCATGCCCTTGGAAGGGAATTTCTACTTAGTAAAAGGTGCTGTGGCTGTGTACTCTGGTACAGTGCTTAAATATAGAGCACAGAAAGTCAGGAAGGCGCATGCTTTCAGGAAGCAAGAGAAGGCCTAGAGTCCAAGGCATACTTGACTGTTCTAGCAACAGCAGGAATGCCTTTAAGTCCACAAAGGAATGAGGCAAGGATACAGTCAGACAGCAGAGGCAGAGCAAGATCATAGACAATGTTATAGGACAGATAAAGAACTTTGCATTGACCCTTAATGAGATGACATTCCTCTGCCTCTAGGTGAATCATAAACTGTGGAGCGGGTTCAGGAATGGATGGGACAAGTAGAAACCAATGAGATCAAGGGAAAGGGATTGCAATATTCCAGAAGAGAAAAGCTGGTGACTTAAATCAGGATCGAAGTGGAGGAGAAGGAGAGAAATAAGTAAGATGTGTGGGTGTACTGTGAAGCTAGAGTCCTGAAATTTGTTGATGAATTAGCTAAAGAACCGCAGAGAAAAAGAGAAGGCAGGAGTCATTCCAAACTTGTTGGCTTGAGTCATTTTATGTAAGTCTAACACTGAAGGAAGGAATGCATTGCTGGAGAGTAGGTAGGGAATAAAGGGTTTAGTCTGATGCATGCTAATACTTGAGGTTTGCTGTAAGTATTCCATAAAGATGCAAAATAAACAAATAAATAGATATAAGATCTAGAAGGATATCAGATTTGAGGATATAAATTAGGATCATTTATATATTGGTAATAATTCAGTGTCCTAAGGTAATGTAAAATTACCTAAAAACTTGGCATAAACAGAATAGAAAAGTTGGAGATTGAGTGTTGGAGAACTCTAAAATATATAATTCAGAAAATTCCTGGGGACCAGCACAGGAGAGGAGTCACAAGTAATAATAGAAAAAGAATCCGCTCAAAAGAAGACCTAGTTGTGGTCAATGAATCCTACCTCATCTAAATATTATCAGAGTATTGATTATTCCTATTATTTCATATTGAGCATACCCATTTCTTCAGTTTTTTCTTTGTAACGTACTTTTCAAACTCTTTCACAAAGGATATCAATATTCAATTCATGGTATATACATTCAGTTCACAGAATGAAAATAACAACATAAAATATTTTTAGACTTCTCAATTGCTGTCTGTTTTAAAGCAAGAAGTCACATTTAACACGAAATGATAAGAATTAAGCTTTGAAGGCTTCCAGTCTGATTAGACAATATCTCAGAACCAAGTGGATTCTGTAAGTTAGCGACCACAAAGTTGCCAGGAAACCCTTTGACAACTCAAAATGAGAATCTGAAGACCACTTTTTAAGTTTTACGAAGCTATAAACCTTCCAAGAGTGACTGGAAACCAAAAGGGACAATGTGTACACTCCCGTCCCCCACCACACACACACCCAGCTAAGCAAAATAAAATCCAAGCTATGCTGGTGTAATCTTGATCATATTTTCAGGGGTTTCAGATGCAGGTCATAAAATAATCCCCTGTTAATATTCAAAATCTATCTTGAAAGTAGTTTCTCGCTGGTTTAAAGTGTATTTTATTCAACATTTAGCTGCAAGAGACTTTAAATGCTTCTTTTTTGTTAAGATTTGTTTACTTATTTTAAATGTCAGAGTAACAGAGAGACGGACAGAGAAACAGAGAGATCTTCCATCTGCAGATAGCCACCGGAACCAGGAGTGTCACCCAGGTTCTCTATGTAAGTGGCTGGGGCCCAAACACTTGGGCTGTTACTTTCTCCCAGGGCATTAGCAGGGAGATAGATTGAACATGAACCAACAGAGACACAAACCAATGCCCTTATTGGATGCTAGCGTGGCCGGTGCCTCTACTAGCCCTATAAATATTTCTTAACAATATAAATAAGCAGTTAAAAATGTATGTCTGTTGAAGTGCAGAATATTCTTCCTCAGGTAATGTTTTGTGAGACAAAGGTGTGAGGCTGGAAATGCCTCAGAAAGGTTTTAAGAAATACTCTTACGGCTTTTTCCAGCATCTGTAAATTGCTGTAGTCATTTCTCCCTTTATGATACCCATTGGCATGTTTGTGATCCCATCCTCATCCAAACACAGGCTTCATGTTTTTAAATTCCAATCAAGGGAATTTTGAAGATGAGTGAAAGTGAATTTCTGCCATTTCCAGCTATTTCAGTCTTGTGGGTTCAGAAGAGGATAAGAGAAGTGAAGCCAGGGCTAGAGTAAACAGCAGTTAGACAAAGAGATTCATGTCTGAGTAAAAAACCCAATTGCTGGAGTTTATCTAATTGATTTGCCATTATCTGAACCAAAAATGGTGTTTTCCATCTTCTCTACACCAAGTATGTCCTATTTAGCAATAAAGAACTGATTGCCTGAGGGGGGAAAAACAGGTAAGGCAAAACAATTTTCCATCTTCCATTCCCTCAAAAAAGGGACAGCAGCCCCTCCACCCAAGTAAAGAATTCCTTAATGGATGACAGTTTGTAAGGACGCCTTAGAGAACTGACCTGAGAAATCCCTCCAGGGAACAGAAAAAATGCAGAACAATTAGAACCTATGATGTGGATAGGGACTTAAATAATTCTTTATCTGGAGAAAAGAAGTGTGAGGGAGAGATGCGATGTGAGGATAGTCTTGGGTGCTTGTATTAGTCCTAACACCAACTGTGTTTCCTCCAGGAAACCTTTTCACCAATCTTCAATTCCCTCACCTGCACAGTGAGGAGTGCAAATGAACTGTTCTCTAAAATCCCCCCCCTTGGGACCCACATAGCAGTGTTACAGAGTTAAGCTGATTCCTGAAATGCTGGCATCCCATATGCTTCCAGTTCCAGCTTCTTTGTTTCCCATCCAGCTTCCCCTTAATGCACTTGGGAAGACAGGAAGGCAGTTTGAGAACAAGGCTTCAACATGATTGGGGCCATTTGGAGAATAAAAGAGCAGATGAAAGATCTCTAATCTCTAGCTCTACTTTCAAGTATCCCTCTCTCTCTCTCTCTCTCTCTCTCTCTCTCTCTCTTACGCACACACACACACACACACACACACACACTGTAAAGAATGCCTAATATCTGAGATTTCAGGAACAAGAGCCTGAATTTTCTTCAACTGATTAACATTAAATCCAGGATTAAAACTCAGACATTCACACTTCTGATTATTCCTTTATGTATTCTTATTTTCATCTAAGAAATGGAAAATTTTTTAAAGATTTATTTTATTTTTATTGGAAAGGCAGATATACAGAGAGGAGAGACAGAGAGGAAGATCTTCTGTCCGATGATTCACTCCCCAAGTGGCCGCAACGGCTGGAGCTGAACCAATCCGAAGCCAGGAGCCTCTTCCAGGCCTCCCACGCAAGTGCAGGGTCCCAAGGCTTTGGGCCATCCTCAACTGCTTTCCCAGGCCACAGGCAGGGAGCTGGAAGGGAAGTGGGGCTGCCGGGATTAGAACCAGCACCCATATGGGATCCCGGGCGTGCAAGGTGAGGACCTTAACCACTACACCAATGCACCGTGCCCAAGAAATGGAAATTTTTTAAACCAATACTCTACAATGTTTTGAAGAACTGCTTTGTACGTGTTAGTGTCCTCATCTTTTAGAAGAGAATTTCAAGTCCTTGTGTTGTACAAACCAAATTAGCAGAGCCCTACCACCTCCTTCCTGTCTTGTCTTAAGGGAAATGTTAGGCAACAGAGATAATTCATCCACTTCAAAGAAAATAGCTACTGTACTGTGTTTCATAACTTCAAATTCCTTGTAACATTGCATTTGGCAAAGGGAATATTGGAGAAATGGAGTGGGAAGGGCCCTTCACTTAAAAATGTTTGAAAACCACTGGATTCTATAGAAGTCCCATTTTCCAAACCAGTCAATCCATATATCCTAATAGATCACACGCTCAGTGCTTAAAAAGGCAAGAAAATAAGATTTTTAAAATTGAGGTAGAGGCCCAGTGCTATAGCCTAGCAGCTAAAGTCCTTGCCTTACTCACACCCCAGAATCACAGATGGGTGCTGGTTTGTGTCCCGGCAGCCCCGCTTCCCATCCAGCTCCCTGCTTGCGGCCTGGGAAGGCAGTCAAGGATGGCCCAAAGCCTTGGGACTCTGCACCCAAATGGGAGACCCGGAAGAGGCTCCTGGCTCCTGGTTTTGGATCGGCGTTGCTCTGGCCGCTTCGGCTGCTTGAGGAGTGAATCAACGGCTGGAAGAAATTCCTCTCTGTCTCTCCTCCTCTCTGTAAATAAAATATCTTTATTTCCAATAAAATTATAAAATGAATCTTAAAAAAAAATTGAGGTGGACTATGTATAAGCAAACAAGAGGATAAATGACAAAATTATCTCCTGCCTAAATGTGGGTGACACTACAGGGCATGCAGGGTACTGTGAGGAACTGGAGCACACGCCTCATGGGCACATGGAAGCATTCTCTTCCCTAGATGATTGTTTTCTCCAAAAACAGTGGCCCATGCTGCCAGATACACCAGTCCACCAAAAGGGCAAAAAACACTGTGGCAGGGACTTTCATGCTAAAAGATCAAAATGATCACAGTTCATGCTTCACACTACAGAAGAATTTTCATGCGCACAATTTCAATGAGCAAAGCAATGTTTATTATAAGATATTAAACATGGGAACCTGCTGTGCAGCCTCAGGAGAGGGTTTTCAAGAGAGAAAGATCCAAGAATACAGTGGAAGTGGTATCTTTCAAGCACAATTCTGGTGAACAGAATAACAGCTAACAATCAACAAGAGGACAAGGTCAAAAATCTGTCCAAAGACCACACCTACAATCCTGTCTTCCTTGCTCATGATAAAAGAAAAAGCCATCTGAAAAGTGTGACTGGTACCTTCTTTCAATTCTAATGATAAGCTAAAAACTCAGAATTGGAGACCTGAAGCTCCTGGCTCCTGTCTTTGGATTGGCTCAGCTCTGACCATTGTGGCCATTTGGGGAGTGAACCAGCAGCTGGAAGATCTTTCTGTCCCTCCTCTCTGTAAATCTGCCTTTCCAATAAAGATAAATAATCTAAAAAATATATATTGTACCTACAAAATATATGAAATATTTTCTCTTTATATTAATAAAATGCTAAGATAAATATGTAAACAAGAAGGGAAATAATTAGTAAATAAGGCAAAATTTCTTACCACACTAACCAAGCTAATGAAAATCAGCCAGCAGAGAAAAGTCTCCCCATTAGTCCCATTTTGCAATCCCTACTCTTCAACCTCCAAGGATAAAGTCATCCAGCATGCGGCAGGACATCACTATGACTTTGACTTCTCTAATTGCCAATGAAGTTTATATTAAAGTGAGGCAGTGCCTAAGCTGCCTCCTTGTGGCCTTGGTCCACCATCCAGGTTCTGCATTCTGGAGTTCAGATGTGAGAATACTTCAAATTTTCTTGAGTAGTCATCAGGCCTCCTAGACCTTCCTAGAGCAAATAGTTCAGACTCTATCAGATGTTTTCATTGAATTTGCTGCTCATTTCCCTTGCTTTGCAGATGGCATCTCTCTGAATACTGAGAACTAAATACAGCATTCAGCTATCCTCCAATGATGTCAGAGTAACACTACACTCTCACTTTTCATATTTCTGTATTTTGAAAGCTTTTCTTCTATTTAAGCAACCTAAATTCACTTTAGAGTCCTTTCTGAACATGGTAGATCTTATTATTGACTGATAGTGGTTAGGTCCTTCTTTTATATGCTGATCATTAATCTATCCTTGGAAAATTAAGAGTATTGGTCCTAAAGCAAAATGCTTATATTTACTTTTAAAATTAATTATCTTCTTAAAATTCATTTCAACCTGTCAACATTTTATCAGATCCTGACCCAACCTCCTTCTTAACTTCCTGTCCTCCAGTATTTTGATCAACATCAATATCCCCAATCAGTTTTAACAGAAAGGTTGAATAGGACAGAAAAAAAATGACAAAGCTTGGAACTTCTTGTTCAGGGTGATATGAATCTATTAATATAGACTCCAGGGTGTGTATTTCATGCTGACCCCATGTTAAAAGGAAATTATAAAACATCCAAAGCCCCAGTAATAACATTCAAGGTAAATGAAAAGCAGTATCTCACCAGTAAGACTATTTAAGAGAGTGTTTTTATGGCTTACTGCATCTCTCTGAATCTAGTTGATTTGGTTGTGTACACTGCTCTCAGAGAAATCAGTTTATTTACAACAGAGCAATTTAATTCAGTCATTCACATGATAAAAATCACCAGACAACCAGTTCTTAATCTGGTCTTTTGAGGCAATTTGAATTCAGTTGATAACTTGTCCACACACCTGCAACTGGTGGATGTTTAATCATGAAAAATCTCAATCAAAGAACCAAAATCAATGGGTAATTACTAATCATGAGAGTGCCAGGTGGCATTCAAGTGTGGACAAAATCAAATTTGTGAAACTTAATAAAGTGATTTCTTTCAAATGATTTAGTGAAGTCATCCCATAAGTAGATTAATTCAGCTAAAGCTAACATTCTCCATCATTAAAATTTAACCTATCATTTGACTTAAATCAGGTTCCCAAAAAGAATTATTCTAACACTCGTGTGACATGAACAAGTCACTTAACCCCTCACTAACTACATTCTTAGTCTCCATCATTAAATAATGATGAAAGTCCACAAGCCTAGGAATAAATTGCCCCACTTTTTGGTCTTCATCCTGCAGTCACAATGAAAACTCAGGCTCATTGTGGCTACAAAGCTCATTCTTCCTAGAAAGCACACGTTGGTTTCACAGCTATGTTACAACTTTGCCAGAGCAGAAAAGGTTATGGTGTCATCTACAGCTTTGCACATGTTCTCACACTGAATCCTACTTTTTCTCCTTGTCTGCTCCTACTCCAGCAATATTTTTTCATGTGCATTAAAACAGTACTCACTAAGTGGCATTAGGCTGGAGTCCTTTCGCCTCTTCACATTGTTACCAATAAAAACTATTAGGTAGAATAAGACAGATTATATTGTGGTAACAAGTCAACCCTTTAATCCTAATGGTTTTGTTTCCTTCCCACATCTACTGCAAGGCCAGCATATGTAGGGGCTTCTGATTGCCACAATCATTCAGTAACTGACACTGTTGAAGGTGCTATCATCTGAGAGAACATCATCCTACCATCATGCCTCCACAGCAGGAGAGAAGAAAAGCAAAGCATGATGGACTCAACCCCACACCAAAAGGCCTAAGTTTGAAAATGGTACATGTTTGTCTCCTCAGCCCCTACCCAAAAGAGACAACAGGCAGTTTCTTACCACAGAGATGGCAAGCATAGTTCTCCTATGAGCTAAGAAAGGAGGAATAACCTGGGTGTAGGCAGCAGGAGATGTCACTTGAAGAGTGCATTTAAAAAAAAAAAATAAAAATCTTGAAAAATATATATTCTTTTCTTCTATATGATTCCTTTGGGCTGAGACTTTGCCGGCGTTCATGTTATCATTATATCAGCACCAATTTCTGTCACACAATTCCTAACTGATGAAAAAGGATGGACACTAATGTTAAACTAAGGCAAATATGTTGTCGTAAGACATTTGGGACAACTTTCTGCCATGTGACCAGCTCCTCTTCTGTCAATAGGGTAGAGTCTGTTTCTCTGCCACGTGAAAGCTCTGTGACTTTTTCCTGAGCAGATGGCAGCAGTGATGCTGTGCTGATTCTGAGGACAGCTCTTATTTGACTAAGCCAGCTGAAGGGGTTGATACACCCACCATTGGTAGAGACACTGAAGCACAAAAAGCCATCCTGGAAATGGAAATCAGGCATGGGTCCTTTGTGTTTCAGAAAGTGGCAGAGTCACAACAGTCCACTGGTGTCCTGACTCGTTAGATTCTGTCACCACTGAATTCTACCCCACTTCATTATGGATGTATCAGCTGTTGAGACACGTGACTTCCAGTGTTCCTAGGATCAATGATTGCCTTAATGCTATAGACCAGCATCCTGGATGCTGTACATAGTGCACCCTGCAATAGCACTTAATGAAGCAGAATAGTAAAGATCACTGGGCTCTGTGCCTAGATGTAGTAGGCCATTCATAACAAAAGGGTAATTTTATTCCAGAATTCTGGGGTATCTATTAGACCTAGCTACAACAATTAGAAGAGTCTCCATTAATTCCTTTGATCCTGACATGAGAACAAAGTACACCTAGTGTCAGGGCATTTTATCAGTTAGCTGGCATTAAGCTTTCTGGTTGTACGAATGGAGAATACACACAAAGTAAATCATGGCTAGCAATAATCTCCTGAGTTAACAGTCTGGGGATCCTATGCTGACTGCAAAATTCGATTGCTCCCCATAACCACTGCTTTCTATGACCACTGCTCTCCATGACCACTGCTCTCCATTAACCACTCCTCTGCATAACCACTCTTCTCCAGTAACCACTGCTCTCTTTAACCACTTCCCCCTAGTAACCACTTTTCTCCAGTAACCACTTTTCTCCATAACTAGTTTTCTCCATAACATTTCTCTCCATACCCACTTCTTTCCATAACCACTGCTCTCTAATGACCACTGGTTTCCATAACCATGTCTCTCCATAACCATCAGTCTCTAGTAACCACTGCCCTCCAGCAACCACTGCTCCCCAGTTACCCGTGCTCTTCGTAACCACTACTCTCCAATAATCACTGGATTATTTCTCTCTCCTACTATACTTTGATCTGTTTGGCAGGTCTCACAAGTGTTGTGACTACAACTTCAAACTAAACCTTATATGGTACCTTTGCCTTCTCCCCCTTTTATCTGTTGATCCTCTTTAACTCCTGTTGAATGCAAGCTTTTCACTTGACTATGTAGAGGCCCTAGAGAAGTTCATTATCAAGACTCCATTTTGGGTCACACTGGGCGGGCATGTGACAATCCTCAGTGGATATACCACCCATTTTGACTACCCAGGTAACCTGCAACAATTGAGAGAATAAATTTGTGTCCTCCTAACTCTGTAATGAAATTAGATTTATCCCTTATCTCCAATGGCCCCTCACCTAATTTCAGCAATCCTAGAACTCTCTGCTTTTCTGGGCACTTCTCCCTGACAAAGATGAAGAAACAGGTCTAGAAAGAAAGTCAATAAACTTTCTCCCTTGCTGAGCTATATATATTTTCGTCCTTCTCTGTGACACCAATTTTCTCATATAGCTACTGAGAATATCTCAAGGGAATGACACCCAGTTTTTCTACCAGCTCGGGGTGATTGGCATAAGTTTTCAAATGACCATAAATGTTTCTCTTCACTCTAATCTGCCTATTTACTAGAGTTAACACAGCTTCTGACCCCTGCCCAACCTCTTACTAGGTACAGTCTCCTTCTCTATCAATGCTCCCTGCACTCTTTGATTGAACCAGCCACAGTATTGCTGCAAATATAGTTTTGTCCGTCTTTTGCTTTACATGTTGTCAGATAAGTGACATGTTAAGTTTGAGTTAAGAATGTTAAATTTCTGTTGCTTAATGGTCTATAATTTACAATTTACTGTAAATGGATGAAATCATTCCATTTGCTTGTTATTTATAGTTCTTGAACAAACTACAGTCTTTTTAGCTTTCTAATTTTTAAACTTTTTATTTGGTGGAGACTAAGCCCTTGACTGTAGTGTAAATTAAAAATATATTATCTCAAAAATCATCTCAAGAGTCTTCAAAAATCCATGGGAATTTCATATTAGGAAATCTAAGGATTTGAAGGAAAAAGAGGAGGTGGGAAGTGGCTCTCAGTCTTTCATTATGCCTATTCCTATAGAACATTAAGTAGAAGCATTTGTCTCATTGGTTGTGCTTGTTTTTGACCCAAATATTCTCTTTAGTCCACTGTCATTTTCTTAGATAAGCTTACTCAAAGAAAGAAGAGCCCCCATTGTTGTATCAAATATAGATAAGTTCATGCCAGTATAATACCTCTTCTTAATCTTATTTCTGTAGCTTAGGATAAAAATAAAATCTCCAAAGGGGGCCAAAAGAAAGCCACATTAATTAAAAGAAATGATTTTTTTCCATGAAATGTCTAATAAGTAATGGACAAGAGAAGGAAACTCATTAGTGGAAATATTTCCTTTGAAACAGCATATACACTGTGAAAAAGAAGTGTTATTAAACCAGTCTTTACTTATTTTTTTAATAAAGTGAGACCTTTTGTCTTTTTGCTATTAATAACACAGGCTGCAGAGAGTGAGTCTTTCTGAATCTTGGAGAGAAGTTTCCATGATTTGAAGGTTATTCAGATCTCAGATTTCATATTTCACTTTTCCCTAAGGGAAGATTTTTCTTCATTATGCATGGTGTTACAAGTATGGGTATTTTGATCCAATTTTTCTAATTAACTTGTAAGCCACTTGCCAAAAGGATTTTCTACAGGCCTTGCCCCACTGAGCAATTGGATGGGGAGTTAATCACTTTTCTCAAGACGCTATACTCAAACAAGAAAGGCAAAAGGTGTTGCAGTCAGATAGATAGATAGATAGATAGATAGATAGATAGATAGATAGATAGAAGGCAATAATTTTTTAAAGACTTAAGGCTTCAGTTCTGCCATTGAAGAGTGAAGTCACAACCAATCTTGTCAAGGCAAGGAAAGAGGCTGGGAGAACATTCAATACCATTGTCAACTCTTCAAGTTGCTGACTTGCTGAAATCAAACTGGCAACCTCATCTAGTCCAGGATTGGCTAGGGTAAGAATTACTTACAGACTTCTTTCTCCTATCCAAGCTTCTCTTCATCGGTATAAGAAAGCAAAATAAGCATCTCAGAAACTTGCCACTGGAGAGAATTCTCACTTAAGAGAATCCATATCTCCTATTCTGATGTGTGTAACTCCAGCCATGCTCTCCAGTGATGGATTTTTTTAAAGATTATTTTATTTTTATCTGGAAGACACAGTTACAGAGAGAGGAGAGAGAGAGAGATCTTCCAGCCATAGGTTCACTTCCCATATGGCCTCAATATCAGAGCTAGACAGATCCCAAACTAGGAGCTTTTTCCAGGTCTCCCACTTGGGTGCAGGGGTTTAAGCACTTGGGCTATCTTCTGCTGCATTCCCAGGCCATAAACATGGAACCAAGTTAGAAATGGAACCACCAGGACTTAAATCAATGCCTACAAGGAATGCTGACGCTGTGGGCAGGGGCCTAGCCTACTATGCCACAGCACCAAACACTAATGACAGATTTTTGGCACACAGTCATGTAGCCCTGGCTCTTTTGGTCCGTTCTGTCATAACCCCACCCCCACATTCACCATGCCACTTGAATTTGGAAGATCTGATGCGAGATTGGCCAGAGTTGTTGTCTTGGCCAGAGCAATGGGAATGTAATTCCAATTAAATGGAGAGACAAGTTTAGAGAACTGGCATTCAGAGTGAGAATCATATCTGATCTTCAGTGGCCCTGAAAACATGGTTGCTTATTTTTTAATAGATTCACTCAATCAGCTAGCACTGGCCCTGTGTGTTTGCCTTACTGTGATCATAACATGTTGTAGACAATGCCTTCCATCATCTCCATGACAGCAATCCTTGATGTCCCCTAAACCTTACCCTAATCACATACATGACCATTTATTCACATTAGAGAAAACAACAACTATCGAGTAAGGACAGGGGTTTCAATTTTCTACACAGAATTATTTGGAGGAACCCTTGGCTGCTTCTGCCTTGCATTTATGCAGCGTTGTGCATAAATCCAGGAGTTGTCACATTTGCTTATGGCTGGGGAGCAGGTGCATGCCAACTGTGTCTCCATAGCCCTGAGTTCATGAGGAGGCTGTATTTTGAGTTCCTCTTGCAGGCAGCAGTAGACAAGGTGGCCCCAGGAGAGTGTTAACCTTCAGACCAAAGCTCCAAGAATGTGCCAGAGCCTGCAAAATTCTGCATCAGTTGTCCCTGGAACCCATGATCCTTCATTACTGTTTTAAGACTCAGGAATGGAATTTTCCTTCCTCCAGATCTAGAAATTAAGCCATAATCAGCTTTATCCAGGCACCAGCACACCACAGATCCACCTGTGGGCCCACCTAATGGGCTTGGAAGAGACTGGAAAAAATATTCTTACTCACAGACTCCACAGGCACTGCTGAAAATATCCCTGGACTGTAACTGCAGATTCACTTTGAGTCTTTTTAAGTTAAAGTGCATATTGTGAACATTTTAATTGACAGCGAATATAACTTTCAAAGCTCGCAGGAAAAAAAAACTACATAAAGGTAAGGTCAAGATATCCTTCCAAAGAATTCTGTGCAGAAAATAAAATCACATTATCTTCAGTCAAGTTCCCCTGTTTTCTTCACCAAGAACAAGCTTTGGATAATGAGGTGACAGCTCTTCCTGGAGCCCCACTGCTTAGAAAAATATATAGCAGTAAATGAAGACCTTGCTACCTGGCATATGTGGCTACTTGAAAATTAGCTGAAACAAAAACAAGCCAGAATCAGCATAATAGTGTATAACAAAACCCAGATGTCTCTTGAATAAAAGGTTAATCAAATGCTAATGTTAAATGAAAGAGCTTCATAGACAGGAGGAAGAATGCTGGAGATAAATGGGGAAATTAGTGCAGCCTCCATATGACTTGGAAAAGCAGGCACAGATTTTTTTTTTAAGGAATTAACCTTTGCTTTAACACCTAGAATGTGTCAGGTGGTTTATAAGAAAGGTACTAAATGCCATTCCAGCAGCTTAAGCTTTGGTGAAAAAGCCTACTTTTGCAAGTATTTGGAGGGAGAGAAATGTTGAAATTGCTGCAATGCCTTAGATATTGCCCTTGCTAAAGTTTGGTAGACATTATCATATAAGTCATAATTTTTCAGGAACTCTGTAATAATTCACCATGCTTTGAGGCCCCCCTGGTTTGCTTTGTGAATTGCACAACAGCCTATGCCTCACTCCCAACACCCCTCCCTGGTCCTTGTTCCCCGACTCCGACCCCACCACCACCACCAGATGGAGGGAGGAGTCATGCTCACAGTCTGTTAGATAGCAAGGTTCTCCAGGGAAATCACATGAATAGGATGTATGGAGAGAGAGGAGATTTAGTTAAGGAATCAGTTGATGAGTTTATGGGCCTGGAAAAATCAAAGTCTGCAGGAAAGGTGGCAGGCTGGCTGGCAATGCCAGCACAAATGAGTGCTCTAGTTCAAGTCCATGCGCAGTCTGCAAGAAGAATCCCTTCCTCCAGGAATCACCGTGTTTTCTCCTCAAACCTTCCACTCAGGCATATGAAAAAGTACAATCAACTTTACCCACTGAATTTTTAATTGCTCTATTGTGCCCTTTATTTCTAATAATTCTGCTTGATTTTGTTTCAGTGTTGCTATTTCTTGTGTGACACAATTCTTAAGTTCCTGCATGTGCTTCTCATTGTTGATAAGAAGCTTTATAACAAGTTTTTAAAGTTCTTTATCCCCCATTTTCTCGATGTATTCCTCAGTTAAATCTGAGGTTGGCAAAGGCTTTTGTTCCTTTGCAGGGGAGTCTTCAGTAATACTTATTGTGCCTCTATCTCTTCTTTTGCTCTTGGTCATTGTACTTCTGGTTATCAGATTCTTCTTCTTGGGGCAGGTTTCTAAGCTGTGTCACTCACAGGTCTAGTTCAACTTTATTGATTGAGTTTGGTACCCAGTTCTTCATTTGCAGTCATTTGTGCCACTCCCCCCCGGCGAGTTTCAGGTCTGGATTCTTGTGTTAGGCTTTCACCACAGTCTCTGTAGCTCTAGTTCCTGGCTCACCGCTTTCTACTTCTTGTGGACCTGTGCTGTGGTGGCACTGTTGTCTGTACAGCCTTTCTTCCACTTCCAGTTCAAGAAGTTTCCAGGATTAGGGAGATGCTAGTTATCTTAAATAATTAGGTTGTTGGTGGTGCTGCTCTTGCTGGTACTTGCTAGCTGTTAAGCCTGAGGGCCATATGTATCTATTTTGGGTGTGACCAATAGGAATCCAAAGTCAGTATTGCTTTTGCCATGGAACCATGGCAATGCACTGAGCTAGAAGTGTGCAGCTCACTGTTGTCCCTCCAGTCTCACAGCCTTTGCCACACTGTACAAAATGACACCCAACACGGCACTGGTGGCGTTCTGCATCTGCTGGCTGTTAAGTCTGGGGGCTACCTGGAACTATGTGGGGTAGAACTGTAGGATGACACATCAGTACTGTTTTCCCTATGAGACCAGCGCATTGTACCGAGTGAGCCGGAAATGAGTTCATTCCCGGCTTAGCACAGGTGCAGCTTGCTATTGCCCTCCCAGTCCCACAGCTTTTGTCACCAAACACAAGATGTGCCTGGTGTGGCACTGCTGGGCATCTGGGCTGTGAAATCTACCCTGTTCTGCACCACCTGTTTCAGCTCTTCTCTGTCTGCTTCTGGTTGGATCAAACAAATCAGCAGAACAAGCAGTTCTTTGCCTGGGTTCACCTGCTGAGCTCTCGGTGAACTCCACTTCCCACCTGGTTCCAGGTGGAGCTCAGACCGCCACTGTTTACTGACGCCTGAGTATTTGGTCACTCCATTGTCTCTGCTGCTTCCCTGTGTCCACAGGTTTCCAGGTACTCCTCTGCTGTCAGAGTGTCCTGGCCTATTTCCTGGAATCTGCCATCTCTGCTTCACCTTAGCTAATGGTTCTCATCTGTTTAAACATGTCCTTACCCTATTGCACCATGTTGATTCTCCCTCCAAATAGTTCATCTTTAACACAACCACTATACTCCAAAATTGAAGTCAACACAGTTGTTACTCATCAAATTATTTTTGGAAAGAATCTAACCTATCCTGAGGAGAAAGAAAATTAGGAAAGAATTAAAGCAGTCTCTCCAAACCATACATTTGTAAATATTGTCATATTTAACGTGCTTGAGAAACATGAATTCTCAATTAATAAAAATAGTAGTTTGCCACTGGCAACAGAAAAAAATCTCAGCAATAGTTTGCCAAATGTTTTAAATGTAAAAGCTGTATTGTTTTGGACTGATACATGAATAGAATCTTCATCATTACAATGGCTGTAATAGTCTTATACTCACTTTGTTTCAAGTGAAGTCTGTATTATACTATCTTATCATTTAAAAATCTTCTATTCACAATGCAGTGCATCATTAATTCTTTTTATTACAGTTTTAAAAGTTTTGTGTGTTACATTAGCTTTTTTAAAGAACCAAAGCTTAGTTTATCAGACTGACTCTGATGTTGCATGGAAAGATTTTGTTTCTGCTTGTATGTAAATGCTATCTCTTTCCTGTTTCGTTTGAAATTTTGTTTTTGTTTTTTGAGTAAATGCCATTATTTTATTTTTAACAGAAACTATATGTATGTTTCCTTAATAACTAATATTCTGTCAAAAATGCTTTCTTTGAATCAAGGTTTGGACTCAACTCATGATGTTTGGAATGAATGCCTCCATTTCTATTGCATTCTAAGTAGTCTATAATTATTTTTACATAATTATTTTTAAAACAAATATTAGAACAAATGTGCAGTATCTGCTTGTCAGTTGCACTGCTTTCTACATGACTGTTAAATCCAGTTTCATCACTGTGCTAAAAAAATCCTCTAGATCCTTGTGGTTGCTTCCCTTCTTGGTCTATCAGTTTCTGAAACAAATATGTAACCTCTCCACTATAATCAGCATCTCACTGAATTTTCTTTCCTTGTCTAGAAGTTGTCACTTGGTGTGAATTCCAAAGCTTCTAACACTTAAAAGTTTGAGATTGTGGAGTATCTTCAAAGGATTGTCAACAATTCAGTGAAATATCCCTCTTTTTCCTTTTCCTACCTATAACTTAACTTTTGTTTCTCCTCATTTTAACATGACCTGCCCTTTTCTGAGGTAAGATGCTTTGCATTTACCTAGCCTATCCTTCAGCAGCCCTTGCATTCAGCCTCTCTCTTGCAGTGTCTTTTGAATGATGGCATATGACTGGCATTTATTTGCTTTGATTGATTCAGGTTGACATTGTCTTCTCTGAGATAAGTCAGTCGGATTCAGGAGCACCAATGATTGTGTGTCTCATTTTAAGTCTGGTGTACTAGAGTCTGGTTGTAAAAAATGCAATTAAAGGGTAAGTTTATCCCCCTCTCAATTTTCAAAAGCCTGTCATTGTTTTTTTTTTCATCATACCACTTTACATAAACTTTTTGAAGACGCTCTCATAGATGCATACTTCAAAAATTATCTTTCAATCCCATTTTCCATTATTTCTTTCAAGTCCCCATGTATTTTTTAGCTTTCCAATGTTTCCTTTCTATTTTTTTTCTTTCCTGTCTGTGGCTGGAATAAACAACTCAGCTTTGTTGCCCTCCCCTACACATGTTAGATAGCTTCAGACTGAATTCAGAAGACACAATTCATTTCCTCTCAAATTTGTAGACCATATTCCATTTTTTTTCCTGGCATTTGGTGTTTCAGATAAGATGTCCAGTACCTGAAAAGCCCAGTCTGATTTTCCCTCCTTTATCATATTGTTCTTCTGCACAAGTTTAGATGACTTTTCTTTAGTCCACAAACTCAGAAATTTCCCAAGGTATGACTTGTCTTTAACAATCATGTCTGTCACTTAAGAGTTGCCAAGTGAAAACTAAAATCTTTCTGTAAAGTAGAAAGATTCTGCTTCTGTTCTCCGACTCCTGCTGTACAGATACAAGAGTCTCTGGGTCTCTTGGTTGTCACTGGCACTTATCCCGTCATTTGCTCCCTCTTTGCTCTGTTCTTCTATTTCCTTGAATTCATCACCTCAATTTACTGCTACATTAAATTTGGAATAGTAACAGTTTTTAATTTCTTAGAGGGCTTATTTTCCTACATATTCCCTTTCTCACAGTAAATTGTTCATGTCATATTGATAGTATTGAAAGTCTAATGTGTCTCTGGCATTGTTTCCCAACACAGTGTATATTTGATCCCAAACAAGCCTGGGAAGATATTGCATTTCCTATGTGCATAACGATCATGACCAGTATGCCATATGCAAGAAGATTGGGCAAAGCCTAGATGCAACCAGGCAGTCTGACAGTAGGGCCCAGAGCATTCTACCACCATACAATGCCAGCATTTGCTCTTTATGATAGTTGAGTCACTTGAGTCTAATTACTGCTTCTACAGCTATTTCCATCAGTTCTCCGTGACTCAACTATTTACAAGTAAAATATGAGGATGGGCATTTAGCCTAAAAGTTAAGATGCTCCCCACCCTGCATCTGAGTAATTGGGTTCAAGTCTCAGTTCTGGTAGTTGACTCCCAACTTCCTGCTGATGCAGAGTCTGGGAGGCAGCAATGATGCCTCAAGTGATCAAGAAGACTTGGGATCGTACTTCTAGCTCCCCGTTTTGGCCCTACCCGCAACCCTGGCCATTGCAGGCATTTGGGGGAGGAAGCCAGCAGATGGAAGCTCTCTCTCCTTCTCCCTAAAATGTTAAAACTTTTAAAAATTAAAATGTACCTGAATTGCTAACCAGTATGGCTCCATCCTAGCCCCTCTCTAAGTAAGTATAAAGAGGCAAGTGTACTTGTCTCTGACAGTTCAGATTTGGAGTACAAGCTGTACTGGGCTCCCAACTCTGGTGTCTGTCAGATTCTCTGCTACAGTCTCCGGTGGCAGAGGTGTACCTGCCAGGGTGCAGCAACAGATTGCCCGAGTAAAGCAGACCCTCTTTGGCCTGTGGTAGGGAGTAGCAGTAACTGTTAAGGACACATTCTGCTTTCACACTTCAGCCTCTCAAAAGCTCCCAACATCCCAGCACAAAACAGAGCTAATCAGCTACATAACGTATGAAGCATAAGTCATGGACTCTTCATCTAAAACTGCCAAAAACCATTTTACAATACTAATTTTTGTAAGGCAAAGAATAAACGCAGAGAGCCTACACATGACTTTGGCCAGACAGTCAGCCCCACTCCAATCCCCCATCCACTTCCTAAATTGGGACTTCACCTGTGCTCACCTTGACACCATCTGTCTCCTGTCTTACAGAAATTCTTCCAACCCAGACTGTCAAGTCTGGCCTTCTGGGCTTTGCAGCTCTCCTGCATATTTTCCATGAAATGTGCATTCCTTTTGTTATTTCAGTAGAATATTCAAGTTCAAATACTATCTTGGAAATGAGACTTGCTGTATTTCTGGAAGACTGGTATTGCACAGAGTATTTTAAAGTGGATCATCTTAAGTTGTTAATCAGAAAGAGAAACTGTGGGAGGGGATTTCTTCTTCTTTTTTTTTTTTTTTTTTTTGTGAATCATTCAGTCCTGAAAGTTTGGGTGAATTCAATTCTGTTTTAAAAGCACAGGCAGAAGACAATATGTGATAGCTCCTAATAGTGTGTTTTAAAATGTTATATTTCTTGTCCCAAAGATGGTATTTACTTTTGTAAATAAAATATCATTTTATAGAGGACCAAAGAGCAGCATATGTGGAGAGTAAGCCAGATTCACATGTGATTCCAAGCAGTACTTTTACATTTCTATTTATTTTAGTATTATCCTAAAGGAGTTATAGTTCCATGGCATGTGAATTTAATTATAACAGCATAAGCTACATTAATTGCATTGACATTTAAGCAGAGAACTTAGTGAATTGGGTGTTAAATGAAGTAGGGGTAGCCGAATTCAAAGTCACACTGGAGGTGTTGTTTTGGAGAAATAACAAAGAGCCCCAGGTGGCCAGAATGCAGAGAAGCAAAAGACAGGAAACCGAGTGTCCAGCAAAGACACAAAGTTCAGGCTGTGCTTTTACTTTGCAAAGAAACATAAGGAGGTCTGGCTTCTGGGAGAGCAGCTGGGTGACTTGAGTCTCAAGAGGAGTTGAGGGGCTAAACAGAATGAACTAGTGAGTGTTGGGGACTACAGGAGCTACTCAAGTAGACAGCTTTGTAAGATCAGAGCCTCACCCGGGAGACGAGGAATGAATTTTTCACAGATAGTCTAGACTGGACATAGGCACCATCCCAAACAATACAGACTGCCGTGTTGGCTGAGCTGTACTCTCAGGTTGCAGGTTGAACCAGAATCTCTCCCTTCCCAGGACTGGTACCTTCTAGAGCCTGCCTTTGATGTGGCAACAGCAAACAGGAATTGTGGGTTTTGAACTGATAATATTTGGCACCATTATCCTCATTAAAAATATAGTTTCCTATCAATGTAAAACAGATCATTTAATGCTTCTTGCTTTCAAGTTTATTTTATCCAGTATTAATATAACCTTACAGCATTGGTGGTTTGGTGATAGTATTCTGACCTCCCAATATAACACCACCCTCCTGCTCTCTTGTCACATGAGCCCAATAAATCTTTGCTAATCCCTTGTATTAATTATATTTTAAGTATGTTTTTAAATAACATGCCATTGGATTTTAGACATTGATTTAAACTAAAAGAACTCTATGAATCAAACATAACATTTTAAATTAAAAAGGTAAACTAAGTTCATTTCTTTTAGTAGAACACTAGAAAGCATTTGTATTTATCAAAACTTGTATTTGTTCTTATG
Source organism: Ochotona curzoniae (assembly GCF_017591425.1). Classification (NCBI taxonomy): domain Eukaryota; kingdom Metazoa; phylum Chordata; class Mammalia; order Lagomorpha; family Ochotonidae; genus Ochotona; species Ochotona curzoniae. The sequence goes on from NW_024466737.1 coordinate 372,065, forward strand.
ACTTCCAGACAAGTTCCTTTTCTTCTGTCCTTATTTTATGGATCACATGTTATTGTTCCTTTCCTTCCTCTCTTGCTTTGAGAGCTATAATTCATCTTTACTCATCTCCTGGTTGCCATAAAAATTCAGCATGTTCAAAGCCCTTTTTCTCTCATTACATAATGTCAATGTTAAATTGTGTCCAAGTGAGATATTCCATTCCAACATATTGTTTTTTCCTCTCTGCCTGCCTATTTTTCAATTTCAATTGATAAGTTGAACTTCCCACTTACCTCCCACTTTTCATGTCTTACAAATACAACCCAGCTCTAAAGCCATGGTTCTCACCATACAGAAGGAGTTAGCTGGACCCCAGGGGACCTTAGTCATGTCCTGCAGTCAGTTATGATTGTCCCTGCTGGAGATGTAATAAGTGGTACTGGTGTCGAATGGAGAGACCAGGGAGGCTGCTCCATGTTCTACAATGCACAGGACAGTGTCTCCAGCAAAAAGAATGATCCATCCAAAATGCCAAAATATTGAGACTGAGTAACTCTGCTCCAGAGGTTTTATGGCTGGAGTTAATGTTAATGATACTAGTCATATTTCAATTTTAAGTTAATATTTTATGTGAATGTTACTAATCATATTCAGATATTTTACCAACAGTATAGGCATATCTTCATCCTTAAATTTCTTAAACTTCCATTTATCCTTTGACTGGCTATAAAATGTTTTTCTCAAGTAGTTGTGGTAGGGGAGAGGAACCATACTTTACTGGCTCCCAATGTTTAAGCCTATCTTGTTAGTATCTCCACATGCAAGCTCACAGCAGCAAACACCTCCTCCAAGAAATGATAGTTTTCTGCTAGATGTTTTTCCCCCCATATATTTGAATATATTTTACACTTGTATTTGTGGATTACCTGTCCATTTCTTGGCTATTTTTTTCATATCTGTGGTATATTATGCAGTTACATATTAGGAGTGTTAACCTCACATTAAACATATATACTACAAATATTAACATATGGAATTTAGGATATCATTGATATCCTGACTATAGTTCCAATTTTTCTGTACATGGAAGGTTTAAATTTTCATTTTTAGGAGTTTCTTCATGATCTTTCAAGTTTTTGCTAGAAAGCCCTTTTCCATTTAAAAAGCAGATATTGTCCTAAGTATCTCCTATTGTGTTTTAACTTGGTCATTTCAACCCAACAGGATTTACATTTGTGTTCCTTATAAGATACTTTTGACCTGATAAAAAAAACAGTCTGGGTTATTTAAAAACCCATTTCATCTCTAACTTGAGATGTAGCTTTCATACGATACTAAACACAAGGATCAGTTTCTGACAGGTATGTCACACTTCATCCAATCCTTCTTGTCTTCCTCTAGCCTCTCCACCTCTCCATTTTAACTTATTGAGCAATATGATGTGTTCTCATACCTGCCGGGCTTCTTTCATTCCAATTTCTTCTAACAGTCATCATTTCTAAGTCTTTGTCTTTTTTTTTTCTTTTCCAGAAGTCCTCTGGAGTAGCTTTATGTAATTTCAAAAGAACATCCTGTTTGGGGGAATCCCAGAGCCTATGAAACTGTGTCATAAAACAAAATTAAAAAAAAAAAAAAGAACATCTTTTGGAACTTTTGCATTTCAATTCCAAATGTAGGAAGAATTCTTGCAGTATTAAATATCCCTAATCTAGTTTCCATTTCTTTTTTCTTCCACAATGTATACGTCCTTTCTGTTTCCCCTAAGTTCCGAAAGAATTTCTCCAATTTACCTTGGCCTTCACCAATCCCATTTTCTACATAATCAACTATTTTCTTCAGTTTTGAGTTTAATAATGCTGTTTTTATTCTTTATACAATATTTACTGGTACTAAAGCATTTCCTTTGTAGAATTCTCAGCACTACTTTCACAAATTTGATTGGGATTTGAAAAACACTCATTCTTTCTTCTCTCTTTTGCTGAAAATCTATGCTGGTGCAAGCATCGACTTTGTCTATAGTTTGGAGGCAGAGCTGTGTTTCACCTGCTCACATTTGAAGTGTGTCCCTGAGAGAGGGTTAATAGCAAGCTTCAAACCCAGAGAAGCAATGAAAAGCCAATTCTCTGTGGTTTGATTTCACCTGCTCAGAGACCCAGACATAAGGGTTGGAGTCTGAGGGATGATCTTGGCCCTCTGCCAGCCTCCTTCTCCCTACACCAAGAAACCGTGAGTTAGTCCCAGCAGGGTCTATGCAGTTCACCGGCTACAGCTGCCCTCATTAGAAGTCCACAGCCTTGTCCTCCCGACACAGCCATCTGTGCCCGTCACAGCCCAGGGTCTGCACTGCGGTGGGCACCTGCCACCCAGTGACATTGATGGGGATTAAAATGCCTCTCCCCAGGGCTCTCCGGAGCTCTCCGGAGGTCCCTGCCAGCCCATCTGCACTGACTGTGGAGAACATGCTAAGTAGCTTAAATTAGGCACAGGCCCTGGTTTACACCCAGCTGTAGGTTATCTTTTACAGCCCTTTTCATCATTTCCATAGGCATTCAGGACAATGACATTCTGAAGTCTGTCTAACCCAGCCTCTGGATATTTAAGAGGCATAGCAGTGGTAACTGAAGGACACTGAACTTTATTTCTTGATTTTTTTTACAGGGCGATCTTTCCATTTTTATCACTTTTCATTTGCACATTTATTGTTTTAGTTGATCACAGAAGGCTTTGAAGCTATAATGTTTGAAATAATTTTAGAATGCTGAATTTGTCGTCATGCAATTGGAAGTTTTACCCACATTATCCTCAGGTGAAGCTTTGCAAGTTCTCTTACTTCACTCCCCATTACTTTACTTTACAAAATGGATTTATGATTGGGAATGGCTTGCCTTAAATAACCTTACTTGATGCTAATTTTGGACACTTAGAGAAGTGACTCAATGAAATGAATGAGCAAAGAATACAAAGAAACTGAACAAAGACATAGCTACTTATTACTTGGGACAGGGCCTCCCATTTCAAGGATGTCACTTGTAAACAGCCTTTTAAAACTAGTTTTAAAAGCCTGAGGCCATTACCCATAGGATAAAGAGAGAAAAGCCATTTGATGTTAGGATTATGGCAAGGGGAATTTAGGACTTACAACAAACTTCCTAGTGTTCCATGTGGATTCAGAGATGTAGTATCCTAGGTAATTTCAATGGCAGTGAAGTTACTAGGAGCTTTGCTTTGCCAATCACAGTGTAAGGAACTGAGGAGGAAGTGGAGCACATGATTACCACAGACCCTGCAAGCAACTTGGATGAAATAATGTCACAAACTGAGAGTGACAAAGCAGTGGTTTGAAATCAACACTCCATACAATTTTAAATGTGTGTCATTAAACAAATAATTTTCATGAGGAAACATTCAACTGACTCATCTGTATTCCAAAAGCATATGTAAATATATATATTTCTTCTTGAGAAACTTGGGCATCACCTTCTATTTGAGCTCATCTTCTGGACAGATTCAGTCATAAACATAGTCATGCTAATATAGGCTAATATATTTTAAGGGAAAAGTGACCCTTTCATTTTAGTTTATAGCACAATTCTATTTTTGACCTTTTGGAAAATCAGATTTATAAACCATAAATGTTTAGCTGTGTGTTGTCCTTTTGTTGAGTTGAAAATTGCTCTAATGATGCATCTCTGGAAACTTCACTATGTGCTTGTGTAATTTCCATAAGACAACTTAAACATGAAAACAAAAATCTGTGAATTTAGTGAGCTAATTGGGAATTTTTTTTTACTTTAACTGATTTATTTTTACTTATTTGAAAGAGGGAGAGACAGGGAAATAGGAAGGCAAAAATAAAGGAGTGCTTATTAAATGCTTATAATAGCCAAAGCTGGGTCAGATCAAGACACGGAGCCTGGGTCACGTGTGTTGGCAGCAGAAATCTAACTACTTGAACCATCATCACTGTCTTCCAACCTGCATTGGCAGATAGCTGAAACAGGGAGTGGAGCTGAGTCTTCAACCCAAGTACTCTGACATGCGATGCAACCACTTACCCAGTGCCGCACTGTACTGGCCCTGAGATAAATGAATTTTGAAGTCACTGCCTCTAAATTCAACTCATTTAAATTCTTAGTTGTGTGACCAGATATAACCAACCCTCTCTGAATTCAGTTTTCCTTTCTGTACAATGCAGACCACAAAAGTGTCTACCACAGAGTCACAGTAAAAATTAAATGAGGTAACAATTTAAAAAAAACAGTAAAAATAAAGCTTGATAAACAGCAAGCACTCAATAAATAATTAGCACTCAGTATTACCGACACACTAATAATAGACAGCAAAACAAGGAAAAAAGAAGACAATGAGGGGGAGAACTTGCAGTAACCAGAATCTAACACAAGAATACAATCAAAAGTAATTCCACTCTGCCTCTCCAGGCCTCCTATTGTGTTTTGATTTGTTTCTGCCTGAGTCATCTGCCGTAAGCCCACCTGAAAGTGCAGCCCCTTCTCTAAATCTCATTTCACAAGCCTAGCAACCCTTTTGTTGCTCCCTCTTGGTATTAATTTTGTTGCCCAGTGGTTGGGATCCAGGAAGTTCTAAGAGAGTTCAGTTTCTGCTCCACTAAAAACTAATTATTCCAAAGCAGTAGTTTCCAAAATAAATTCATTGTTAGGCAAGAAAGTGTTTCTAATGGTCCAGGAGTTTGCGTAAATACTTTGTTTAAACAGTATTAAACAAATGTATTTATCCTAAGACTATCTGGAATTTTAGACATAAGAAGGTTCTGACACATTTTTTGACAGAGGAATAGGTTATAAAACTTGTAACGTGAAATTGTCTTTACTGTGACATATAGAGAACTACTTTGTTTAAAGTGCACATGTTGAGAAATCTTTTGTTAAAGTTAAACCCAAAAGGGGGAAGGAACAGAGGAAGGTAACAATCGGAGGGAAGGTAAAGGGTTGTATCTTATATAGCAACAAGAACAATGCCACTAGGTTACCTGCCATAGGACTTGATGTGGCCACTTGAAATCCTTCAGAAGCTATTTCCTCATCGCTAAAATAAGTCAATGTCTCCCGTAGGATCATTATAAATATTTAGTTAGAAAAGCATGAAATACATAGCCTAATAAGCAAGCTGACAGGAAAAGAAAACTCAAGCACACAGTGAACACAAAATGTTTTCTTATTTTATTTATTTACTCTTTGTTTTCCTAACATCTGACATAGCATACATAACTGTAGGCACTCACTGCATCTTTGTTAAGTAAATAAGTGGGCAAAAACCCTTTCACTAAATCACCAAAAAGGCAATTAATCAAACCATTATAATTTAACACTATATCAAATACACAAGCATTAAAAAGATTATTACTATTATAATTATGTTGAGCATGATACATCTAAATATTCTTAGTCATTCTCATTGTGAATGTCACAGTATTTTCTTAGATATTTTTCTACAAATATATTACTCCCAAATGATAGCAAAATTTGCATGGCTAGTGTTTGGCTCCTAAACACTGGATTTATTAGGATGAACCATTTTTATGGGGCTTTCTAAAAGACAATTATATGGACATAAAAACGGACAACAATCTTATGTCCCTTTAGTCAAAGAACATTGGAAACGCAATTTGTGCAACATTTATATGGACAATCTTAGTTCCTCATTTGTTTTTCGGTCTGCAGATAAATTATTCTGTTAAGTACATCATCTGTTTTCAACTTGGCATTGAATGAGGGAAGTAGGCAAAGAAAAATATAGACATAGAAATAAGTCTTTTGGTGAGTGCACCTGCAGACTGATTGAAAGAAAAGCCTAAAGCTTTCCCAGAAACCACTTGAACCGTCTAACACAAGATGGTCCAGGCAGGTGATGACATAGTGTGCATAGCAAGCATTATAGCTTGAAAGTGAAACTGCTTTGCTCTAAGTTTCAGTGTGCAGTTTGTAAAGGTCTCACAGGGCTCTGCATAGGTGCAGTGCTAATGAGAAAACAGGGGGTGAGGAGAGTGACTCAACACCATCTATGGCCCCCTTTATCTCAGTACTGCTCCATCTGTGCCACGTCTGGCAAGATCACTGGGTTCATTAGCAGAAACACTTTTGTTGATTCCAGGGTTCCTGTTTTTGTCCTATGTAAAGATCAAAGCATGCACCATGAACTGGAAACAGACTCTCAGCCTCAGCCAAATTGTGTCACTGTAGCAAAGCACATCATAAGACCAGCTGATATTCAAAAGAATGAGAATAGACACTGATGTTGGTGTAAGGAGCTTGAAAAAAAAGGCATGTGGCAAAAAGCATGAATGAAATATATATGGACGAATGAAGTGTCCATTGTGGACATTATTGAACAATCTAGCATAAAGTTGAAGAGACTGGCCACAGAAATATTATGAGTAACTTGATTCTCCTTTCATATGAACATAAGAAATTAGGACTGCCATGGCAAAAAGGAAATAAAAGCTGTAATAATGTACAATATGTAACTGATAAGGGGTGGACAGTTGGAACAGAGTTAAGACATGGTTTAGGGCAGGCCGTCTCAGAGCACTTCAGATCAGCCCTGCTCATCATTCTAGTTTGCTGCTAATGCACATGCTGGGAGGCAGCAGGTCATGGTTCAAGTAGCTGTGTCTCTGCCACATACTTGCAAGATTTGTATGAAATTCCTGGCCACTGTCTTGGGCTCAGCAGATACAAATTCTGTCTGCCTGTTTCTATCTATCTGCTTTTCAGATAAATAAAAAGAATGTGTAAAATAAAATTTTAAAATAATAAAAATAATTATTGATGAGCTGGAAGAAACTTCATCCTTACTCTGTTCCATCAAGTCAATAGAAGAGGCAAAGTTTCAAAATAGTTCTTCAAATTCTTGTACAAGAGTCATTCCACCCACAACACTCCGTTGCTTAAAGATCTTCTGTAGATCTGTTGCCATTTTGTGCAGACTTAGAAATCACCCCACCTGTAGGCAACTGCCTAGGTCACCATGTCCCTAGGCGAGTATTACACTGTTGGGAGAAAAATCAACCACTGTCTGGTGGGCATTAGGGGCCTGGTTAATGTCAGTTTTGTGTTAACTTTACTAATATGCTATTACAGTTACCTATTCTTTTTGTTTTTTTAAAGATATGTGGGAAAGGTGAGGAACACTGGGCAGGGATGTGCCACTCCGGCCTCCCCCAGCCTATCACAGTCTCCAGAGGGGTGCTACACATTGCCTGGGGAAAAGGAGTCTCAGAACATTTTGGAGTAGGAATTGCTGAAGGCATGTTTGATAGGGGAGGAATGACTTCTGGAGCTTTCCACGGATCGGGTCACTGCTGTCACAAATAGGCAAGGGAGCGGAGATGGAGTGGTTTGAAGAGGGGTGGTGGAATCTGGAGGGCAGTCTGGGTCAGGTCAGGTGCCTCCAATGTGGCAGACCTGGGCTTGGATAAATCACCTGCTGCTCTCTGGCACATGTGAAAACTGGGGTTGAGGGGCATGCCTGATTGGGCTAAGCCACAGTGTCAGAGCAGGGGGTGGGTCATGTCAGGCTGGGCCACAGCACTCACCAGAACATGAGAGAACCAGATCTGGAGGTAAATTCTACAGGGGACTTGTGGGCTCACCTCTGTGGGACTGCAGCACCCCCTGATTTGCACCGAGAGCTGGAAATGGTGATGGGCTGAGCTAGGTTGGACCACAGAACTCACCTGACACTCACAGGAGCTGAGGCAGGAAGGAGGTTGGGCTATGCTAGCTGCAGTACCTGCTGGCACATGCAAAGGCCAATACTAAACGCAGACCATTTCAAGCATGACTGTGCCACTCACCAGCTCATATGAAATCCACAGTTGGGAGCAGGCCTGCTAGGGAAACTTGGAAAACTCCCCTGCTAGGCCACACCTCCTGCTGGAGAGCACAGTGGCAGGAGCTGGAGGCAAACCAGGCCAGGCAAGGCTGTAGCATTCCTCAGCATTTGTGTGGGCTAGGTCTGGGAGCAGGACAGGCTGAGCTAAGCTACTGCCTCTACTGGCATGCATAAGAGCCTGAATGTGTATGGATGAGTTGGGCTAGGCCACAGCATTTGCTGATAAGAGCATAACTAGACTCATGTCAGGCTAAACCACAGCACCATCTGGCAGGTGTAAAACCCAGGGCTGGAAGCGAGTCTGGTAGCAGAATTGTGGGCACTCCCTTGTTGAGCTGCAGCTCCTGAGTATGAGAGTCAGGACTGGGAGCAGGCCAGGCTGATCAAGGCAGCACTTGTCAGCATATGTGTGGGTCAGATCTGGGTACAGGTCAGGCTGAGCTAAGCTACAGTACCAATGGGAGTATACAGAACCAGATGGGAGGCAAGACAGACTGGGCTTGGCCACAACACAGGCCAGCACATGCAAAACCCAGGGCTGGGAGTGGGCCTACTGGGGGATACTGGGGGTCACCCTGACTAGGCCACAGCACTAGATGATGCATGTGAAAACCAGGCTTGTGGTGGGCTGGGCTGGGCTAGGTCATAGTGCCCATTAGTTCAAGTGAGATATGAAGCTAAAGATGGAATTGACCAAGACAGCTGCATCCCTGGCATATGCATTGCCAAGTGCAGGTGATGGGCCAAACCTGACCCTGCACTGGCTGGCACACATGGGTTAAGTCTGAGGTCATCCCAGGGAAGGTCTCTTGGGGACTCCTCAACTAATGGGACTCAAACTCCACCCATAGGGAAAATCATAATTTTTGTGGTCCAAACTTAGAGTGCACGTATCATGACTGGGTCTCCTCAGTTGCTGATGTCTGTATAGTGAACAACATGCCCAGATACACACAAAAATCATGACAGCAGCTCATCTAGGCCAATAGAGATTGTTGAGTGCCTCATCAGGATGGAAAGCAGAACAGGTTGGACAACTCTGCTGGCCAAGCTTTGCAACATGTTCTTGGGCCTGTGGATGCACTAAGATCTTTCCAGCCAACAGATATGGAAAGATTTTCTCAACCCTGGTGCAATCAAACTGACAATGTCTCAGAATATCAAGCCTATTCAAATGACACCCTCGGAATACTCTTCCTCATCTCAGGGTCTCTAAGGCATCATCAAATGACTGTCCTCCATCCCTGGGTGCTGATGTAGTTTGACAATAGGAGCTGCCCCCTTGCCTCCCTGCAGACCCACCTTCCTCCATGCCTAGACCCTCCCCACCCTAATGGGAGACCCACATGTGCATGCATCCCTTTCAACTATGTAAACAACATTAAAAATAAAATTATATTAAAACATTTTTTAAAGAAATATAATCACAGACCTTAAAGTTTGATCCTTTCACCTGGTCACAATGGCTGAAGATTTGGTTGCCATCAAAGGCCAAATCACTGATGACAATAATTATGATAATATTCTATAAATATAGAAATTTTATCTAATATCCACACCATTTAAAAGAGCTCGTGAAAATAACATGCTCATCACTAACACAGAATGAGAATATGCCTTGTGTGTCTCACCTTGAACTCTGAAATGCCAAAAATAAATATTACCAATCTATGCATTGTGCAAATTATTCAAACTATGTCTTCTTCTATGAAAAAATAATCTTTAAAATCAGTCTGTTCCTTCCCTGGGTCATATATACCCACACATATATACCCAAGAGGTCACATGATACTGCATCAAGCAAGACATCAAAATATTCATGGAGCAAATGACTAAAGTGCTCTTTGAAGATGCAGGAGATGAAAGTTAAAAACCATCAGCAAGATTTCAACAATCAGAGTGACTTGGTCAAATTTCCCTTGAGATCCTCCGGTTTTATCACTATATGTTAATTGATCTTCATAATGAAAGCTCTCTGCCTTTAAAAGAATTTCTATTCTGCATTCTAGTAACTTGAATGATTTCCATTGAACATACCCACTTTTTAAATCCATTTAATATTAAATAGTTAAGTTTCATTTCCTGAAAAAAATCACTTAATCAGAATAATAATCTCCTGATAATTTCTGATAAACATTAGATGAATACTTCATATGTATATATTTCTGAAAAAGTTCAAACACCTATGACTTGATTGCTTTCCACTTAACTGGAGTTTTAAGTAGCTGGTCCTCCAAGGTAATCGGCAAGTAGGCAGCTGAATCTAAAGCAGATGATTTATCACCTCATTCTGTGAGTGCAAAGAAGTTCTTGGCTCTAAGGATGCACCTTGGACCATTAAAGTGCACACTGACTATGATAAATGTGACTTCACTATGTGGTTTATAACACATAGATCAGGACTAGGGCAAAAGCCTACATCTCTTGGTCCTAATACAGTCTGTTTCCTGGATGCACAACTCCCATTAATGTCCCTGCTAGGAATCTCTAGACTAGAAGAAAATAGAAGGCCATGATTTTCACGGGACATCAGTTAACGGCTCCAAGCCCAACATTACAAGCTTACTAAGATCTCCAGAGAATAACTGCTTTCTTTCTTTCCTCCTTCTGTCATCCACACACTATAAATACCATAGGAAGCACTTTGCACAAAATGTCTGTATAGTAAACCTCCCTCTTTCTCATTCAGTATGTGCTCATGATAAGCTTACCTGCCATGATGGACATCTAGATAAATAGAACATATTCTATTTCATTTTCATAACTTGGCCGCTTTACTATGCAGACTCTATTATTGAGAATTCTCTATCCTGGCAGCAAATACGTCATTTCATCAAAAAATTCTTTACAAATAAGATGGCACTGAAAGGTAGCCTCTCATTTTTCAGGGATAGAAACTAGATTTTTATGGAAAACCTTAAGAAAAAAATCAGAAGTCAGCGCTCTGATACAGCCTAGTCTTCCTGCCAAGCCCAGCTTCTGAAGTCAGTGTGAGAGCAATGTCAGGGTGATGACAACCTCAGAGTCCAAAAAAAAGGACTTGTGACTCCTGCAATGGTTTAAAAAGTGAATCCACCCTTTTCCTCAACTAGCACTCCTCTTTAGAGGACCTATCACAGCCTGTTCATTAAGAACAAATTAATATTTTCCAAATAGACATCCAAACCCATTAACTCATTGGATCCATGCATCAACCCCACGAAGTCAGCAGGCCAAATATTGACATTTTTAGTAAATGAGAAAGTGAGGCTCAGAGTGTTCAAACAATTAACTCAAGGACAAACAGAAATTCTGGATTACCAGGACAACAAAAATATTAGCAGACCTGGACCCTAAGTGCTCCTGTGCAATTTCTCATCCAAGTCTGAGAGGAAGGGTGTGGTCTTTAGGATCAGTAAGCAGGCTAACTTTCCTGTAATGCTGGTGTCCCATATGGGTGTCTATTTGTGTCCCAGCTATTACGCTTCCAGTCTAGCTCCTTGCTAACAGTCTGGGAAAGCAGTGGGTGATGGCCCAAGTATTTGGGTCCTGCCATGCATAAGAGACCCAGAGAGAAAGCTCCTGGTTCCTGGCTTCAGCTGGGTGCATCCCTGGTCTTTGCAGTCATGTGGGAAGTGAACCAAGGAATTGGAAGATCTCTCTCTCTCTCTCTTTCTCTCTTTCTCTCTCTCTCTCTGTTTAACTGTGCCTTTCAAGTAAGTAAATATATCTTAAGCAAAAAATAAAAGGATAGTTTAGCTTAAGCCACCAAGTCAGCCCCGAAGAAATTACAAATTAACCAGCAAATGGAGCAGATGTAACTCTACATCTGGAACTTGAGAACTCTCAGTTTTATATGTCCCAAACCCAAGTTTTTCCTTCTTTTTTTCTCAGATTCTTAACACAAGTAGTAAATTTATGTCCCTAAAGGAAAATGTGGATCACTCTCTATCATAATCACTAATTCATCCTCAAAACAAACACTGCCCACTGGAAGTATGAGGGGAGCCATGTAAGGAATCTCATATTTTCTAATGGACATGTCTGAAATAGTAAGACAACACTAAATATAATTTTAATAATGTATTTCATTTAATCTAACATATGCCAAACATTATCCATTTCAACACACAATCGTGTATTCTAGAAATGTTAATGAGCTGTGCCCATTCTGGATTTTATCTTAAGTCTTCAAAACCCAGGCTGCATTTGCCATTCACAGCACTCCTCTATCCAGAACAGTCACATTTCAGGTATCTCCAAACCTCATACGGCCAGCATGGCTCACAGCAGAGCTCCAAGAGCACTCATGAGCTATTCCTCGTATTTTTTCAGGCTGTCTCTCAGAGATGTATCCGCCATCCCCTTCCACTCCCTGTTGCCACAGCCCTCCATCCTCAGAAACAGACTCCAAAAGCGGCTCTTCTATTTGTTCCCAAGAGTGTCCGCCGGAAGCACTTAAGCCCAGAAGGAAGAGATTGACGTAAGACCTTAGAGTGGCTTACTTCATGGAGAAAGCAGAGAGAAGCTGGCAAACCAGAAAACAGGAACCCACTTTCTCCTCTTCACCACCCTCATTGCCTAACCTGTTAACAGCCTGGAGGAGGGAGAGGCCTCCAGAGTAGCTTTTTGGGTCACTGGGGGGTGATTCACAATGGGCCCTAATTTATAAGGTCCCTCTATGCTAGTCAACTCCTGCTAATGGCAGGCCACCATTAACATTGATGCTAACAGCCCGCAAGATAAAAGAATGGATGTTTGTTTCTGCAGACCATTGAAAACTCCAGGTTCAAACCCATTTACAGAACATTTCCTAATAGATAAATGAGACACAAATCATGTGTGCCTGACTATAAATGAATAGCTCACATACACAGAGTAAACTAGAAACTCCACATTTCAACCCAGATGAAAATGACATGCTTTTGTTTCAGCAAAGACTAAGTGCTTCTTTCCATCTGGCCCCCTATCTCTGCCCCAAAGAGGCTGAATTACTCCCACTATTAACATACGTTCCCAAACAAGTGTATAGGAGGCCAAAACCCAATTCAGTTTAGCCATTTAAATTCTATCTTGAAGTAGCACCTCACTGGATAAATGGATCTGCCATTTAGAAATTTTCAGGGTTTCCAATCTGTTTTGATTTCCTGCCTATGTAGCATTTTATGTTGTGTATCATTAAGCTTCAAGTATGTAATAGCAGGGGAAAAGCATAGCCAAGCTTGAAAACAACACTAAGGTTTCTAGATTCAGATCCAGGACACAATGGGCAACAATAAAGTAAGGCAAGTTATTCAAAATCTATAAGAAGCGAAATATTTCTGTTCTAGGCCAAGTTTACCATGCATGCAGAAATCTCACTGGATTGGGCAGGTGTGGACTGAAAAAGCACTGCCTGAGCGATGCTCTGAATGACTTAGCATTTCTACCTCTAAAACAATCAATTTAGGGAGGGTGAGGTGTAGATTGGCTTCTGACCTATCAGTGAAGATGTGTTTGTTTTTTCTATTTTTATTGTGCATTAAACCAGATGAATCCAAACACACCAGTTGTTACTTTGTGAAAGATTTTTTAAATTATATCTCCAGTTGAGGCTATTGATTTATTCTATTGATAAAAAAAACTCTCTATAGTTCTTCAGTGTCTGCTAGTCACTAGCCTCAAAAATTAAATTTCCACATTTTGCCTTTGCCACTTTACCAGATGTTTCTTAAATGTTTACTAATCTGAGAGTGAAACTTTTCATGTGTACTGTCTAATGACATACCTGTGTTTGCAAAATAATTCTTTGGGCATATACTAATTCTACTAACTCACAGAAACAGAGATTTGGAGTAAGTAAAAGGGAGAACTTCCTTAAGTAGAAGATAATAAATGCTGAAAAAATATTTCAAAACCCCTTTGAAACAAGTTGGGAAAATAAGTAATGCAATCATTCTGTTGGAGTCTCCCAGAAAGTGTGTACAGCTTCCTCTGCGTATTCACCCAGCCCGATACCAGGGTCTCTCCTAGGACTACTCCTTGCTCCATTGCCTGACTAGAGTTTGATGCTAACTGCCTGATTCTCAAAATGTAGTATGATAGTGATGTGTGTGTGTCTCTGAATATGTTGGTTGGGATGGGATGGAAGGATTTGCAAGAGTTGAATAGAGATAACAGGGGGAAAAAGAAAATAGTAAATGAGTAGTTTCAGAATCCAAAATTCACAACAAGCAGTGTTCTTCATAAAGTTACTGGCAGAACTGAAATGTGGGCTTAGTTGATAGTCAAACCTTTTTTGATCCAAAGGGATGCCTGGCTGCTGGATCACTATACTGCCCTGCAGAGTGGGGTACACTCCTCAACAGCAGCATGCGGGTGCATTTCCCACACCACTCAAGAGAGCAACTGCATGCTGCTAAGGGTGGTGCACAGGTCTGTGCTGCCCAAGGTACAGCAGGCTTTCTTTTACCCTACCCTTCCATGTCCCCTCATCTTCTCTTATGCTCCACAGTCTTAGCAGAGGCAGGCCTGCAAAGCACACAAGGCTTATTGGCTCCAAATAGGCAAGAGAACAAGAGAGATTCCTGTAGCCAGGAACATACTCATTTTTCCTTACAAAGAAGGTTCAGGATATCCAGTTAGTGGGCGAATGAGAAAGAAAACGGAATGCTGAGGTAACACTGCAGCTGACTTAATAGGAAAACTTCCTAGTGGGGACAAAGGCTTTCCACTCGCCAGTGACCACACTTTCCCCACTATTTCATCCCACTGGCTGCTTCCCCAGTGCCCAGTGTGAATCCAAAGCTGACTGGGACATACTTGCCAGGCATGCACAGAGCAAAGGTATCTAGGTTCCTAGGGTTCCCTGGACACCAAGATGTGTCCACTTCCCACCATTAAAGATTAACCATCAGGGCTTTGTTGGCATTTTTATTAGCAATTCGATCATTACTGCTGACAACTTGATCATTACTACCAACACCAACACCAAAGTCAGAATGCCCAGGTTCAACTCCTAAACCTTTTCGAATTTAGAGCTCATTTCTCTTGGGGAAAATGGGAATCACAGTAGCCAGAGCCTCATTGAATGACTGAGGCATGGAAAACACTCAGCAATGTGTACGGATAAATATTGGCCGCTCACAGTTCCTGTTCCTCCTTTTGCTGTCATCACACTTCACTCATCTTGCTTCACCTAACCTGTTGATAACCCAACAATAGACTGATAAAAAAGCAAAGCACTAGGGGTACAGTCATTTATCCAAGTCATTTCTGCCAGTCTACCCCCTTCCAAAACCAACCCACACACTTGCCAACAGATAGAGCTACCTTGCCAAACCTGCCCATCACCCAGGCCTGGAGCTATGACCCAATGGGGGAGTTGCCCAGGTTCCCCCACTTGGCTCACTCCCAGACCCAGATCTCACACATGCCAGTGGGTGCCAGGCCCCCACCTGGCACAGCCTGCCCCCTCTGTCCCAGCCTGGTAAATGTTGCAGCCCAGCCTGCCCCACACCTGTTTTAAGGTGCACATGTGAGTGCTGCAGCCTGAACCTACTCTCCAGTACCCATGAATGTTGACAGAGTCCATGATCACTCCTACCTCATCCCTTCACCATCCTAACTCTTAAGGTAACCAGTGGGACTTGTATTTCCATAGGGTTAGGTTCACATATCCCCCACAGAATCTACCCCTGGACCTGGTTCTCTTGCTTGCTGGTTAGTGTCATGGCCCAGCCTTGTGTGACCTGTCCACTCTTCCGACTTGCATTGTCAGGTACTAGGATCTAACCCTGCCGGACAGGACCCCAGCCCTAGCTTTCATGTGGACTGGCACTGGTGGTCAGCAATGTTCCATGTTAACAAGTCCAGCTCAAAACTCCCATGTGGGCTTGTGCACTGGATGAACCCACTAAGGTCTTCTGGTCTCTCCCTTCCAAAGTACTGGGTTCCAGTCCTCTCACTTACCTGCTAATACAGTGGCCTTGTTGTTAGGAGTCCTTCTGGAGTCATTCCCACCTACAAGTAAGTGGCCTTATCCAAGGATGTCCCTCAGCAGTAATTCCTCACCTGGGCATGAATCCACAGGTCATTGCTCACCCTCACCTGTGTGAACCCTGCAAATCTTCCACCCCAAACCCCCAGGACGGGCTGCCCACACAGCTGCCAGACCTGGATAGGGGAAAATGCCTCCTGCCCCTACACTTGAAGGCAGCCAAGGGCTGCGCAAGCAGCCACTAGACCCGGGTGAGGTAGGATGCCTCCTATCTCCACCCTTGCTGGTGGCCCAGGGTTGCCTGAGCAGCCCAATCAAGAATTTTAAAGTATTATGGGTATCTACATAAATATATATATGAAGGGTATCTCATATATATATGAAGGGTATCTGTATATGCATAAGAAGGGTATCTAAGAATTGTGTGGAATAAAACATATTGTGAAGAATGCATGCATTTCAAAGAATTTTTGTACCAAAATAAATTAAGCTTTTCATTCCACTTTTCCATGAATTTTTGAGGTGTGTGTGTATATAGTATATACAGGTATAACACCAAATCAACAAGCATTTGTACATTTTCCTTGGTTTGTGATTTTGAAAATGCGATCCTTACTGATTTCATTCTCTTAACTGTCCTCTGCTTCTTTCTTTTCTCCCCTACCACAGCTTTTTGGAATCACCTCCAAATAAGCTGCTTGCTCGCGAATCCCACTCTCAGGGTTTTATTTTATGGGAAACCAGAGTGCTAGGAACTTGAAATCCTTTCCCAAGACTAGGATGATCTCTTACATACAAAAAAATGCATCGTTCTTCAAGAGTTAGAATTACAAACAGCCTCAAGTTCCGCTCATCAACAATTCCCACCTCTTCCCACTTGCATGATTCCATTACTTCCATGTGGGATGTTGTGGTTACAATATTTGATACTGTGAAATGGCACATGGTAGCCGCACTGTAAGAGTCAAATATATAACTAGATTTTTTGTTATATGAATAATTCTCAGGCCCCACAATGTCTATGCTTTGAAGAAACGGTTCAAAAGCCAAAACATTAAAATTAATTCTAGGGGCTAGTGGCCATGGCATAGTAGGCTAAGCCCCCACTTGTGGTGCTACTCCACTTCCAATCCAGCTCCCTGCTTGTGGCCTTGCAAAAGTGCAGAGGATAGGTCAGGTCCTTGCACCCTTGCACCCTTGCACTCATGTGGAAGACCCAGAAGAAGCTCTTGGCTCCTGGCTTCAGATTAGCTCAGCTCTGGCCATTGCAGCCATCCATCTTCCCTTCTCTCTGAAATACTATCTTTAAAATAAAAATAAAATGAAATTTAAAAAAATAATAATTCTGTTATTTCCTAACCACTCTCAAAGAATACTAAAGGAAGGGCTTATTAAAGTCCATCTTTATCTCTTTTCCCCTTTTGCTCAGCTGTCAGAATGTCCCATCATCTCCTCTAGTCCTGGCATCTCGCAGTTTGCTGAAGACTGTCCAAAGACTTTGTCTTTGCTCTCTCAATAAACTCTCCAGCTAGCTCTGTTAGTTAAATCAGCCTGGTCTCTCCACACACATTCATTTTTATCTCAGCCTCCAAATTCTCAGTCATGACGACTCAGCTGTTCCCCGTGACAAAATGGTGGGCATGAGGAACAGAAATATGACTATTTATACATAAGTAGTTTTTGCCCCCATTAAATTTCTCTCCTTGGAACATCCTGTGAGCTGTGCCAATAGAGGCCCAATGTTGGTCTAGATTTTCCAAAACTCCTTCTATTTCTTAGTTTAGCTTCCCTTTAGTTTTCTCACTGGCATGAGCATAATTTCTCACAATTTCCCACTGTGCTTCCCAGCAGAGCCTGACTGTGTCCATTAGTGTCTCTCTTGGCAAACTTAGATTTGGAAAATTGATAACTAAATCTCCATTTATTAAAGGTGTTTTTCTTTGACTAACGCTTGCCATCTGTTCCTCTCCACATCAGTGGAAACCCCTCTGCCCCGCCTCACACACACCCCTCCAACATCCTCTGGAGGTGTTTTAATTCCAGGTGCTCTTTTGCACTCTATTCACTCGTGTAGTCAATTGTTAGCCTTTTTCAAAAAGGAGAAATAAGAAAAAACTCAAAATAGAAATAATAACAAAATATTAACCCCAAATAAAAGAGCCATAAAAAGTGTTTTTTTTTTAACAAGTACATGTAAACAACTCATGAAAGGTTGGAAAATAATGAAAGAAAGACTTTTTTTAAAAAAGACCTAAATGCAGGGAGAATAATTTAGGAATGGCTGGAAAGACTAATAATAACCAAATAGCTGGAGATGAGCCTGCAGCAGAAATGAAGGGGATAAATCAGGAGAGAAAAAAAAAAACCTATTTGCCAGCTTCCAATTTACAGAAGTTTTTTTTTTTAAAGCTCTGTGTGTCACTCAAATGTGCTTTGATGTGCCAGATGTCTCCAGTGTCCACCCTATGCCTTAGATGCAATTTTGTTGCGCACACAAATGGGTGTGTTGTAAGATCTGCTATCCAGGCTCTCTGCTGATTTACTTACTTACAATGAGCGCCCAACAGGAACACAGTTCCAAATGACAAATAAAATTGAGGACAGAACAACATTTCCACTTCCATTTTCATCTATTATGTGGTCAAAGAAAACCCCAGTCTTTCAACTTGCACTCCAGTTTGTTGTGTGCCATTCAGAGATACATCTGCCCTTTGGGAAAGATGCAAGATGTGACTAGTTTCTGACAAATGGGTATTCAAGATCCAAAATATATTGAGATCAACTTGTTTGTCATCACAGTTTTTATTTGCCAGAGTTCCATATAGACAGAAAACGTCATCAGTCAGTTTCAAAGGCAAAAAATCATGCTGAATTGTATATGTGCTGGGTAATGTCAAGTGGCTGTGATTGCAGTGTGGGAGTTGTTTTGGTTTGTTGTATTTTGACTTAAGTCAGGAAACAATAGCTATGTCATTTCCTAAACAATATGGCCCCAATCCACTTGTGGCTGGTAGTCTTTCATCTCCATGGGAGATTCCACCAACAACTACCATCTGCCAGGGACGCCTACAAATGTCAAAGTTCTGCTGGATTTCTCTGAAGCCTGCCTCTGCTTTCAGCAGCTTTCAATCAGCTAAAGGGCCACAATTTACTTCCATTGTCATTTTTTCAGGGAGATAGAGTGGTCTCTGCTCTTTATTGGTCGTCTGCTCCTTTAGATGAGAAGCCTATGAGATGAGTGCACATGCAATCAGAGCAGAAGTGCAAATGCATTCAATTCAACTACAGTCAAAGCAGGAGAGATAGGAGAAAAGCCTCCACTCAATATGTGCAGTATTCATTTCCAAGCTAATGTTAGAGGAAGGGGCACATTTGTGAGAAAATCTTATATTCTGTTTTATAGTATTAAGTACAAACAATTTACAGAATAAATCACTAATTATTAAAAGGGAAAACTAACTTTTTTTTCCCATTTAAAATTTTATGTTTGGGCCCAGCACAATGGCGCAGTGGTTAAGGTCCTTGCCTTGCATGCCCAGGATCCCATATGGGCGCCGGTTCTAATCCCGGCAGCCCCGCTTCCCATCCAGCTCCCTG
Source organism: Ochotona curzoniae (assembly GCF_017591425.1). Classification (NCBI taxonomy): domain Eukaryota; kingdom Metazoa; phylum Chordata; class Mammalia; order Lagomorpha; family Ochotonidae; genus Ochotona; species Ochotona curzoniae. The sequence goes on from NW_024466737.1 coordinate 391,470, forward strand.
CCTGTGGCCTGGGAAAGCAGTCAAGGACAGCCCAAAGCTTTGGGACCCTGCACCCACGTGGGAGACCTGGAAGAGGCTCCTGGCTTCGGATCAACATAGCATTGGCCGTTGCGCTCACTTGGGGAGTGAATCATCGGACGGAAGATCTTCCTCTCTATCTCTCCTCTCTGTATATCTGCCTTTCCAATAAAAATAAAATAAATCTTTATAAAAAAATTTTATGTTTAATATTGCTTACATACTTGAGAGGGATATACACCCATTTGGCCTCTGATTGTAGTGGGGAGGGACTAAGGGAAAATTAAGTTCTAATGATAGACCTAACTATTTGTATGCCAGGACTCCTATAATTCCCATTGTAACAAATTACATTTTGTGCCTTTGGACAAAGTAGAAATGGAGAAATAAAGACAAAAAATAATTGTAGCAACTCATCTGACTATATAACAAACCATCAAGGTAGAATAGATTACAACAACGGCATTTATTGACGCAAAATTCTCTAATTCAATAATTTAGATTGAGTTCAACTGGGTGGATCTTCTATTTATCTTCCTTGGCATCACTCATGTAGGTATGTCAGCTGGTGGTTGACTGGGAGCTGATCAGTGGTCAGCTAGTTTTCATACTGCCTGCTGGCTATGTCTCCAACAGACTACCCCAAGGCTTATTTAAATGTTGGTGATCACAGTGTTCAAAAACACAGCAAGAGAGAGAACAAGACTCAATACACAAACACTTTCCAAGCCTCCGCATATGACAGGCTTGTTATATCCCACTGACCAAAGCAAGTCATGTGAACAGGTCCAGGGTTGGCATGGACGGGTAATGTTCAAGGGAGAAAGACACAGTGGGGCAGCAACAAGTCAGAGCCATTATTCCAACAACCTACCTTGGAAACCTAAGTATTCTTGGAAATGCTTTTATGTGTATCAAAAAAAAACTAGAAATCTGTTAACTTAAGAGCAATGACAGAACAAATCCTGATTGTCTCCAAATTCTTTCTTTGGCAAATGATACAACTTAAAAAGAGAGGTGACTATATGAATAACTGGATAAATGAATTCATTATAAAATCATTGGGAATAACCTGGGAACACTGATACAATAGTTTGACTTAAAGTGTAGGATAGGTAAAATTATTTATATTAGAAGGAAAAATCGAACTTGGCCTAAAGCAAAAAGAAAGAAAGAAAAGACAAAGCCCAACTTGGCAAGTAATGAGGGAAAGGCAAGTAAACCTCAAAGTGTCATTTTCTTAGATTCATAAGAACTTGCTTCTCAAATTTTAATGTTCATATGAATCACCTAGGCATCTTCTTATAGATTTTAATTCAAAAGGTGGGGTGTGAGACTAAATTTACTTTTTAAAAGATAGCTTATCTATTTGCAAGTAACCGTTACAGAGAAAAAGAGAGAGACAGGTCTTCCATCCAGTGGTTCCTTCCCCTAATGGCTGCAATGGCTAGTGCTAAGCCAGGCTAAAGGCAAGAGCTGGGAGCCTCTTCCATGTCTCTGATGTAGATGGCCAGGCTCAAGTACTTGGGCCATCTTGCACTGCTTTTCCAGGCACATTAGCAGGAAACTGGACCAGAAGAGGAGCAGGCAACACTTGAACCAGCACCCATAGAGGGTGCCATCACTGCAGGAGGTGGCTTAACTCCCTTTGCCACAATACTGGACCTGAGACAAAGAATTCCCAGGTATGGTTAATAAGGCCATACCTGAAAGGACAACATATTGAATGGCAAAACCCTGGCAGTCAGTCATTTTATCTAATTTCTCATCTGTCATCTTGCTGTAGTTTGAATGCTGATTCTTCTCTAAAATATATATGTTAAAGATTTGGTCCCCAAAATCTTATGTTAATGGTACTAAGAGAGCAGGAATTTAATTCAATTGGGAAATCTGGAGATGAGACCTTTGTGGTCTGATAGATTGGGCTATACAAATCCCATGATTAAATCATGTGGCCTGATAGGATAACATATAGACATATACTGAGACACATATATTCCCTGTTACCTCAGGACTCTGCCAGAAATATTGTCACCAGACAAGGAATCAACTATAAGTCTCCAAAACCACTAGCCCAAATAAATCCTGTCTTCATAAAGTCAGTTGCTTCAGGCATTTCAATATAGTAATGAAAACCTGACTAATACAGCCTCTAGACACATCTGTCTTCCCTAATATCACCACTCCTCACTACGGTGGCAGAAATCTGGCTGTGAGACCCTTGCAGAAGGAGCTATCTCACTGCAGCAGGTGTGTTCCCAAGAGACACTTGGTCCTGATTCACTGTTTTCAGAAATAATATAGAACTTGTCAGATATTTTCTGAAACTTCGATTTGGAGAGCTTCTCCCTCTGTCTCCACACCACTTCCTTCTAAAATCAGTGTCTTCTTTTTGTGGCTGCATTATCACCCTCTGAAACAAAAAAAAGGCTGCTCTTTTATGTCTTCTCTTTCTGGTCAGGCTACTTTCTCTAGAAGTGTCTCTCTGAATCCAGGACAAGTTCCTCCATAAGCATCAGTGTAGGCTTGGGGGAATGAATTTAAAAATTAAATAAAAATGATAAGTTGCATGTTTTAAAGAAAATTATTAGGGTGGGGCTTGTGGCACATAGGATTAAGCCACTGCCAGGGGCACCAATATATCAGATGAGCAGCCATTCAAGTCCCAGCTGCTCAACTTCCAATCCAGCTCCCTTCTAATGTACCTAGGAAAGCTTCCTCTGCCACTCACCTAGAAGACCCAAAGGGAGTTTCTAGCTCCTGGCTTTTGCTTGGCCCAACCCTGGCCATTGCAGACATTTAGGAAGTGAATCAATAGAGGATCTCTCTCTCTCTCTCTCTCTCTCTCTCTCTCTCTCTCTCCTCTTTCAAATAAAAGATTTTAAATAATTTATAAATAAAATAAAACAGATTACTGACATATGAACTGCTTCTCAGGCCTGCCAAGGACTCCTTGGAAACTACATAGAGCATGCCTCAGAATCATGCATCTCAACAAGAGAAAGTCAAATATTTATATACCCACTCCCCTCTGGATATGACTGGAGCAAAAGTGCTTTGCTGGAATTCATTCTCTGACACATGTGGTTTTTCTAGGTCTGTAATGGGAATGCCAGTGAAAGAGCTTCAGGCAGAGAGCCTTCTAGAAACAGCTTTCAATTTGTTGAGAGGTAGAGAATGCAAAAAGGAATATAGGCAAGATCAAAATTCTTCTGCCGTAATCATATTTGGAGAACTATTAAGAAAACTGACGAGTGCTTTTAAGTATAAAAGCTTTTATTATTAAAACCAAAAAAAATCAAATGAAAAGCAAAATATTAGAAAAAGCAGAAAATATTATGGCATCAAGCAACCATTTTGATTATTTTCTCTTTTTCTCCTTCTATTGATTACTTGGTTGGCTTATGTTGTTAAATATTTTTTCCATTGCTTCCATTAAGAAGTAATACAGTTGACCTCTTTATTCACACTCTCCATTAACTGAGATCTCAACCAAGAAAAGTTGAAAATATTTTTATATACCATGTCTGTACTGAATAGGTAAAGACTTTTCTTCTTGCCATTATTCCATAAACAATAGAGTTGATTCACTCTTTACCTAGCATTTACATTCTATCACATATTAGAAGTAATCTAGAGACAATGAGAGTACATGGAAATATATGTAGAGCAAAAACTATGCCAATTTCCTAGAAAGGACCTGGATTTTAATATCTGTGGTGGGTTCCTGAAACCAGTTCCCTTGGATACCAAAGTATGACTATATTAGATCTAGGATTCATTCTGTCCCTGTCAGTTTCCAAAACTGTGTCTTGGTTGAATTATCCTCTTCAGATTCTAATTTCCTTGTCTGTTAAAAGGAAATAACAATTCTGATCATATAAAATCATCGTGTGGATTGAATGCAAAGACTATTGAGTAGCTCACCATTTGAAAAAAACAAAGATGCCCTACTCCTTTTTCACTCTCCAGTACTCTCCTCATTACTGAGTATGAAGTCTGATTCTACTTAAACAACATGTATTAAAATTGTGTTGTGTATAGAAGCATATATCCCACCAGTGCTATAGAGCTACTAAAAACTATTTTTTTGGTTCTAGTAGCTTTCTGATTTAAAGAGAAATACACAAGGAAGTAGTTCTAACAGATTGGGTAGTGAAAAGTAATACTATCAATACAATGAGTGCCACATTCTGATCTTACACAAAGAAATCATTCCCTATTTTCCTATAATTTACATAAGAATAGTTGATTCCATAATTCACACTCCTCTTTTTTTCTTATTCTTTTAACGCTCAACTTCTAAAGACTATAAAATTCCCACTGACTGCCATGCTCAGTGAAATTCTATTCCACATTCAAAAAAACCCTCAACTAACCTCTAGTTGATTCCAACACTCCAAAGGGTAAGAAGAAAGCTTGAAAGTAATTTTAAAACTGTTGACTTGTATCAGGCATAGATTTGCTCAAATGAAACAGAGAGACAAAAGGTTTTGAAGTGAGATTATTTTTGTCAATGGGCCATGACAATGGAAGAAAATAAAAATTACTATTCATGCTTCGAAAATGTTTTCACTTCAGAGGAGTTTAGGACAGGGAAGAAACCTAAAATTGATTAATCAACTCTGAAGGCCAGAGACTGTAATGAAGTCTTCACTTACTTCACTTAATCCTGCCTACTCCCCAAAGACCACCACCAGAGAAACCTATTGCTAATAAAGGTCATGTTTATTAATCTTACTAGAACAAAGACAAATACTATCTTCCCTGTAGTTTAAGGACTAAACTGGGTGACTTTGCAGTGGGTCTTGCCAAGTGGAGAAATTCTTGGGACTAGGCAAAGTTTGTGGCACTATTACTGTTTACTTTGGTTTGGTGGACACATCAAGGTAAAGAGTTTTCAAAGAGTGCCTTGATGAATAAATTATCTTGATAAACATTGGTGTTATGGAATGAACTGAGTCATAACCCTCACAAAAGCCGTATGTCGAAGCCTCATCTCCCCTAACCTCACAATGAGACTGTAATAAAAGGTGGGCCCTTAAAGAGGTAATTTAGATTAGCTGAGATCACATGAGTGGGCTCCAATTGAATACAAATAAATCCAAAATATGTTTCTGCTGATATAACAAAATATCTGAACTTGGTAACTTAAAAAGAACAGAAATTTAATTCTCAGGGGAGGGGTTGGGAAAAGGTGGAAGGGGAAATCCCTGAGCCTAAGGAACTGTACAATGAAAAAGAAATCGTTTCTAAAAAATAAAAAAGAAATTTTAAAAAAGAAATCTATTTCTCAGTTCTGGAAGCTAAAAAGTCCAAGATTATGGCACTGACAGATATAGTGTCTACTAAAGGCCCTGCTAATGTCTCCCACTTCCCTACAAGTCATTCCTTCCCAGCTAACAAGTCATTGTTACATCTTCTGAAGACATCCCTGTGTTCTAATGTGGTAGAAGGGCCAAGAGGGCTAAAAAGATTCTCTCTCTCTCTCTCTCTCTCTGTGAAGCCTCTTTTATAAAAACATTGATTCATCCATGGGAGTGCAACATGCCCAAGGACTCCAATCCAATATGACCACAATGGGGATTAAGTTTCAACACATGGATGTGGGAGAACATTCAGACCATTACAATGAGTATCCTGATAAGAAGAGGAGATTAGACACAGGCACACATGCTCTAGGAGGACCTTGTAAAAACAAAAGGAGCAGGTGGCCATCTGTAAGTCAAAGAGAAGGGCCTCAAAGAAATCAAACTTGCCAATAACTTGATGTTGGACTTCTGCTCTCCAGAACTGCAGGAAAATTGATTTATGTTAAGTCACTTAATTTGTAGTATTTTTCTCTGGTAGTCTTAAAAAACTGATATGTTTCAATCAGTAATTTTTTTTTTCCTTCTAGAAGCATGTACTTCTAAAGGCAGCAAGTGCCCAAGACTACACAGCCATGAGGTTATAAACAATATTCTAACTTCAGTCTTCCGGAATACAAAACCAACTTCTTCCCCATATTTTGAATTACATACAGATCCACTAGGAAGCAACCAGGACTTTACTATACCTTTTTTTCCCACATTTTTGATTCATCATTTTTTTCATAGGGCAGAGGATGGCCCAGACATTTTTGTCTTTTTTTTTTTCGCCAATCCTCTAGTTTAAGATAACATTTTGCATATTACCAAGTATAGAGGCTAGTTGGTATTTTTTTTTCTAGATAAGAACTCCTGTAACTCATCAACATTCCCATGGGTATGACCATTTTGAGGCCTAGAAAAATTTATGTTGCCAATACCTACAATTCTTCATTGCGACGGGCTGGCCCTTATTTGGGACAGATTGAAAGTTCTGAGAAATGAACAATCTTACTGTAGTAACCCTCAGCCAATGATTGGAAGAAGTTGGTGGATAAATACTCCAGATCCTTCCTTTCTCCCATGGGATATCTGTGGGACATATTTTATGCTATTCCTAGAGCCCTCCTGTAGGGCTGACCTCAAGGTGACTTGGTAACCCCTGTCAAAATGTTTGCACTAAAATCACTGTCTTGCAGTGAGATTCATGAAAAGACACCAGGCTTCAATCTCAGTTTCCCCCCTTGTCTCCAATACCTATATGAACCTCTAGCTAGTTAGTTCTTTTCAGCCAAAACATTACTTTTCTTTCATATGACTCAGAACAGCTGGCATGATCTGTAACCTACCCATAAGTTCTTGGTCTTAACAACAGAAACAGAATATGAGCATTTAAAAGCAGAAGAGGAATTTATTAAAGGAGTCTCTCAGACTCAACTTAGCAGGAAAACAAGCTAATTCAGGGGTAACCAACCAAGAATTGTCTGTTTAAAACACCCTCAAAGAACCCAATACAACTTAGTCTTAAACACTCTCTACTTGCTTCCCAGATACACTCCCTTCCTCTGAACATTCAGGAGAACCCCCAATGGGAAGGTCTCTAACCTGTATGTGCCTGTGCTTGAGGAGTTGCTGAGGCTAGACATGTTTGAAAGGCGTACTCTGATCATGCAATAAATGTTTTTTCATCCCATACTTCTCCATCCGCAGCATGTTCAAATCCCAGGCAGTTGGAATCAGCCTATCACAAGCCCTTCCTCATCTGAATGCCAGCCCTACAAGGTTTTAAACACCTGCCATGCTCCATCCTGCCACAATGTATGCCATCCTGTTTGCATATGCTGCTTCCCTCTTCTGCCAACTCCCCTTGACTCATGGTCCAGGTCAGCCTTCTTCAAGGAAGGTTTCCTGCGAATGTCAACAGGTCAGACTCCAGAACCCTGATCCATCATAAATGCAAGCACAACAGCATTCCTTTGAAAATTGCATTATCCTCATAATTATGTTTTTATTTACATCTTTTCCAAGAAGTCAATTCCCTGAATTTGCAGGGCTAAGTCCACTTTTGCTCACCTGTATGTGCCCAGCATCCAGGAAAAGGCCTAGCACTGAAAAAGTGCCAAATAAACAGTTGTTTAGTTGAACATATTCTTAAGCGGTTCAATTTTTATTTTTACCAAATGATTGTAGAGTTTAATAGCTGAAAACAGTATCCTTTTGGCTTAGAGGGGAAGCAACTCATATCGTCAATTAAAAAATATTAAAATACTTCACTTGAGCTATTCCCAAAGAAATGTTTTCTAAAGAAGAACAATTTAAAAAGAAGTTTTTAGTTTTTCTGAAGTCTTGAGTATACTGAACATTTGGACACATGGCAATCAATAATTACTGCATATCATGTATCTCCAAACTCAGTAACTAAAAGCAACAATGGTTGACTATTATTCATTTTTCTAGAAATTGGCAGGTGTTGTTGATCCAAGCAAGATTGACCAAAATAACTCTGTTCCATGTGACTGTCATCCTGTTCATGGCACCAGTGGGCAGGTACCAGACTGTGCCCCTGTGTGTCCTCCCTTTGGGCTCCTTCCAGCCTCATTTCATTGTGATCCCACCTTTGTCAGCACATTTGCCCCAGAGTCAGCCTCCCCTTTTGTTTGCTGACCTGCACAGAAAGCCAGACGGTATCCATTCTCTAGATCTGACTCTTCTATAATATTTGAACAGCACAGTGTAAACAGGCCACCTTACACATCCACAGCAATAGTGCTACAGAAGATAAGATGCTGCTTTAAGAAGCCCACATCACCTGTTTAGAGAGAATATTTTCGAGTTCAAGCTACAAGTGCTGGCTGTGCTCCTGAGTCCGACCTTCTGCTAATACACACTCGGGGAGGCAGCACATAATGACGTGTAAATTCTTGAGCCCCTACCACACACATGGGAAACCCAGCCAGCTCCTGAATGCTACAGGCATTTGAGTGAGCCAGGAAATGGAAAATCTTTCTTTGTCTCCCTCCCTGCCTTTCAGAGAAAGGGGGGGGAGGGGGAGAGACAGAGAGAGAGAAAAGGAAGGAGGGAAGAATTAAAGGAAAAAGGAAGTTTCTTTTTAAGCTTACAGCTAAGGTAGGATTAGAGTAGTCCATTCTACCCACTTACTGAAAAAAAAAAATTTTCTTGACTTCTACAAGCCTTCATAAATTGTGTTTTCTCTAGACACAGGAAGCCCTAACCTACATAAGCATATACATTTCTTTAGGGTGTCATTCTTAACTATAAGTTTCTTGAAGGCAGGGCCAAACTTGAATGCATCCTTTATCCTCCAAAGATTTAACAAAATGCTAGCTCACATGCTTCCTACCCTGCCAGACACCCAACGCAAGGAGGATGCTCTCTAACCCCTCCCAGTGACAGAGCTGCTGTCTGAGGTTGCAGGCAGCTCACTGGCATAGCTTGCTGCCATGGCAACATGGCATCCCTCAAGTAGACCACGCTCCATGGTGTCGTGGAGCAGCTGCTACCACTGTGTCTCCACCAGTGCCATTTCTGCCTCCCTGAATTTTATATTGGCTGGGATAATAACAAAAATTAGGGCACTTGCTGCTTTTTATTACCAATTCTTGGTAAATCATTTTTTCCATATTAATGCATGGGAAAGAGAATGTCAGCACACACACTATTTCACTAAGAAAAAGCTTTAAATGCTCAGTCATGTTTTTCTAATACAATTCACTGCTTCCAAGTTTATTTACTTCTGCCTCAATAAATCCAAGTAAATCATCTTTTACATATGCACACTATGCCCATATTGAGAAGAGATTTGCTAATAGCTGTGTTTGTGGAGTCCTGAATCTGGCTACATACCTAGAACAATGGAACTGAAATGCTACTTCAGAATGGAATGGCTATTAACAGCAAAGTCTTATCCCAGTTCTCAAAGAGTGCCAATTTAGTGATGACAGGAAAAGATTCACCCTCTGTTCCCCACAGTTACATTTCCAATTGGTAGATGTAAAACATTTTTGAATTTGGATTTTATTATAGATTCGGAAATCCAATTGCATTGTTGTTTTTTCTTTGCTTTCTCCTGTAAGAAATCCTTGAGATCTGGGTGTTTAAGAACTTCAAAATGGGATTTCTTCCTTTATGTGTATATTTCAATACACATAATTATGTAATATGCAATTATGTAATATATAATATGCATATATCATATCAATTTCATTCTATATCATCCTATAATATAAATACATAATTTTATGTGTTATATAGTTTCTTATAAATTATATAGAATTATATCTATCAAAATGCATCGACACAGAAAGTTTATATATATATGTATAGATTAAAAGGAGGAATATTTATAATGCAAAGAATAAATGAAGGCTTTAAAATCCAGATAATCTGCATTTCTCTGATACACTGAATATCTCTGCAAAATAGAAAATCCACAGGTTAGAAGGAGGAGGCAAGTTCAAAGCTGGAGAATATTTTCAAAACCATCTTTCAGTCTGCAGGCCTCACTCAGTAAGTTGGAGGATGAGGTCCAAAGGGGAAAACCACCTAGCCGAGAATGCAGTCAACTCATGACAGCTATGTGTAGACTAATGCCCTAGACACAAAATCAGCTGGATTTCACCTTGAGTCCTGTGATCGTGAACTGACACCCACAGGCTCCAGGGCATAGACCTACACATCAATTAGTGCTTACACTTTGCCAAAACACAGTGAACAGAGCAAAAACATCTTGTAGGCTCTCCTCCCTTTCAGCAGCCTGAGAGTGAGTTCACACTATCCATTTTCAGAACCCTTATAGCTGTCCTTCTCTCCAACTCTATTAGCATGTGGGGAATTGTGTGCATGGCTCTCTAATTAAAAATAATAATAATTAACATGCCAAACACAGCATTGATGAAAACACACCATTATTCTCCATGAATTACCTAGACTCAGTCATTTATCTTGGTATTTAGCAAGCCCACCATGGGAATAAATCAATGTTAAATTTGAAATTGAATGACTTGGTAGTTTTAGAGAAAAATAAGCCTACCAATTCATTGCCAAAAGACAACAGCTAGAATGAATCAGGGCTGTTTTTAACAATTTGCTATGCTCAACCTTTCAAAACAAAGGATAATAATACATATTGCTAATCAGATCTGAGCTACCCAAAAACATCTTAATTCCCTTATGACACCTATTATTCGTCTTATTCATCTCATAAATATATTCAACTATCCTACCATTTGCAACCAAATGGTCCCAACTAGAGACCATTATGCTCAGTGAAACAAGTCAATCCCAAAAGGACAAATATCATATGTTCTCTCTGATATAAGGCAACCTTCATGCAAAATACAAGATCAATAGCCCTTTCAATACTGTTTTTGCTACATCTCAGGGAGTTTGATATTTTTATTTTTATTTTCATTCATTCAAAAGAAAGTTTTTGTTTTTCTTATTAATTTCTTCACTGACTCATAGGTCATACAATAACATCATTTGCTTCAGGAAGGTTTTTTATTATTCATTTCTTCAGCAACACATTGGTCATTCAACAGCACGTTATTTAACTTCATGTTGTAAATTTTTTATTTTTTTCTCTGTTGTTGATTCTATTTTATGGCTTTCATTTAAAGGGATGTAAAGACTATCACATACATAGGGGAAGATACAATGTAGTGTGCATCTCTACTTCCAAATCAAAGATGGACTCCCAATGAAACTGTTGAATGTATCTTGACAACAGGATGCTGGGCTCTCTGCCATTGTCCATGCCTACAATGTCAGGATATGCTTAAATAGCAGAATGATGGACTTATGACTGATTGTGAAGGACTATACTATTGTAATGGGAGAATATTGAAATGGGAGAAATTGGGAGGGGGGAAGGCAGGAACTGGGAAGGTGGAGGGGAAATCCAGGAGCCTATGGAGCTGTATTATGGAATAATAAACTACAATAAAAAGTTCATTTCATATAGGTTCTTCTGCAGAAATAGGTATTTTGTTACCTCAAACTCTGACTGATTTTCCATGTGCTTTGTATAATATATTTAAAATTGTAGAGATGGGGCCTGGCACAATGGCGCAGTGGTTAAGGTCCTCGCCTTGCATGCCCGGGATCCCATATGGGCACCGGTTCTAATCCCGGCAGCCCCTCTTCCAATCCAGCTCCCTGCCTGTGGCCTGGGAAAAGCAGTCGAGGACAGCCCAAAGCTTTGGGACCCTGCACCCACGTGGGAGACCCAGAAGAGGCTCCTGGCTTCGGATCAACATAGCATTGGCCGTTGCGCTCACTTGGTGAGTGAAACATCGGACGGAAGATCTTCCTCTCTGTCTCTCCTCTCTGTATATCCGCCTTTCCAATAAAAAATAATAATAATAAAATAAATCTTTTAAAAAAAATCGCACTTCTCCAAACGTGGTTTAAAAAAAAATTGTAGAGATGGAAAATGCCTGATAGCATATTTAAGTGCATATAATGATCCAAAACAGATGGTAATCAAGTTTAAATACAACACCCTCACAGCTGACATTTGAAATTGACAAAGCCGGTTTACACCTTTACCTGATTTTGCTCACCATTCCTAAGACTCACAGAAATAAAATGCAAATGTGTACTCAGTGTGAAAAATCTAAGAATAATATAGACTGAAGAAATAAAATCTTCCTCTAAATCAAATTTCACAACCCAGGAATTACTGCTATCAGTTTAGTATCAAAATACACATATATGTGCATATATACATATATATAATATGTAATGTGTATACATATATACACATATACAATTATAACTACATATAAATCATCAATTGTACATCTAAAAAGTAAAAATCTATAAACTAATCCTTTAAACTATAACTATAAGCATATACAGAACTATACTATAACTACAGAACATCAAGTGATTACATCAAAAGTATAGAATGTAAAGTAAACTTTTAAAATGTGGAAGAAATGTGTGAAATTAATAATGGATTTTGTGTAATAGATTGTGAGAATACTTGAAGTAAGGTTGGTCTGCATTACGATGTATATAGATAAGATAAAATACACACTAGTTTTGGAGATTTAATATAGGAAAATAATGCCATTTGACAATATCATCTTACAGAGCCAGAGAGAATGAGCATGCGCATGGTAAGAATTAAGACTTCTTTAGTAGCAGGAAGGACTAGGGAAGACTTCAATAACAAAGCCATGATTGCCTGAGCCCTTGAAGCCGGAAGTCTGGAGGTGGGATGTCCCAAAGCTGGACCACCAGCAGCTAACAATCCAAGTTCCAGGTTCAGATCACTGCAGTTCTGTTAACTTTAACTTGTGATTGCATAATGATGGCTAGAGGTTCACAGAACACATGTTTCTGAAGAAATTCCATACTCCAAAGATATGACAAAGCAAAAAATAATAATACCAGGGAAAATGAGAAAGTGGTCTCTCATACAGGTGCCAGTTCAACTACTGGCTGCTCAATTTTTGATCCCGCTCTCTGCTAATGTGCCTAGGAAAGAAGTAGATGATGGCCCAAGTACATAGAAACTGTACCACACAGGGGACCTGGGTGGAGTCCCAGCCCCAGCCTTTGCAGTCATTTGAGAGTGAAACAGTAGATGAAAAATCTCTCACTTCCTGCCTCTCCCTCTATCTCTCTCTGCCTGCCTTTCAAATAAATGAGTAAGTCATAAAAACTTTTAAAAGGCATATAAAAGGATTCCAAGTGGAGTGCTATCAAATGATTAAATGAACTGAGAACACAGCAATGGGCTGGATAAATAAGACATTGTTGAGTAAGGCACCATATGAAACCCTAAGCAGGGACACCATCTGACATGGATTTCTCTACAGCAGCAGTTTCCACATGGTTCTTTCCTGCATCAGCAGCATTATATCATCTTGGAATCTGTTACATCTTCTCAGACCCTACCACAGACCAGCCAAATTCTTAGTGGAGATGGGCAGAAGACAATGATTTGCATTGTCACAAGATTTCCAGATTCTGGTACTACTTCTGAATTTAGTAACTGCTGCTAGAAATTCCTGAGAACCCAAAGAAACAGCGCTTTTCATACCATTCACTATTGCTGCTGTCCTACTCTAAAATGAGTAATTTTCCACTCAAAACTTCCCATGGTTGGTATAATAATTGGGATTGATTTTAGTCTTCTTAATACCTGTCCTACAGACAGAATGCCACTTTACCTTTGACTTTGGTTTCTCCAGAGATGGAAAGTATTTTAAAACAAGAAAATCTGAATTAGAACCAAGCTTAGATCCAGGGTCTTCTGTTTTTCTTTACCATAAAGAACATTAATAGAACAAATTACTCCCAAGCCTACATGTGTAAAGCAACAGCAGTTCTATTTGGCTCAACTCTTCCGAGGATCAAGATTCTAGGTAGGCTTGGCCATTCCCACTGGGAATCTCACAGGGTTGCGATCAGATGGCAATGTGGGTGGGTCATCTGAAGACTCAACAGGACCGGATGTCCTGATGGTTCACTCACACTGTGGCAGCCTGAAAGCCCAGCTGAAGAGATCAACTAGAGCACCTCACCACAACTTCTCTAGCATAGCTGCCTCTTGGTTAGATAATATTTGGCTTCCTCTAGATCAAAAAGAAAGCAAGGGGCTTTTGATTGATCAGGATTTTACTCTGTTGGCTCTGCCTTCGGACCAGAGAGGGTCTCCTCAAGAGGCTGTTGAACTTGTCTGGACTCTGTGCTTGGTATATGCTTGCAATGAAGGAATCTCAACTGAACTTGAACTGTGGTTACGCAGCGGGGTGGGGGAGCCCACCATGGGGGGAGGGTTATGGGGGGGGGGGAATCCCAGTACCTATGGAACTGTGTCACATAATACAATGTTATTAAAAAAAAAAGAACAAATGTGAACATATAATTTTCCAGATTTGTGACCTTATCCAAACACAGCAGACAGGTGAGAAGAGCAATACAAGTGGGATGCAAACAAAAATAAAGAAACAAAAGGGATACAAAAATTGAATTTGGGAATGTTTGTTAATTTGTAACCATAAAAAATATATCTAACCATGCACATTTAACTTATTAAATACAATGGTATAACTGATGTAAAGACAATCTTTAAAAATATGAGCTAGTAACTGGATATGATTATGGATTTAGTCATAATCATACTTTGTCAACCAATCCCTGCATGCCTGGGGCAGTCTACACAACAGAAATCTCAATAAAATGTGTGATGAATGTGCTTCTTCAATACTTAAAAAAAAAAAAGAAAGAAAGGAAGAAAGAAAGAGCCTAACTTTGGAACTCAGCATGATTCCTGCCATATTCTCCTGGCTAAATCACGTAAAAGCTCTCACAGATCAACAGAAGGAACACAGATCCTACCTCCCCAGGAGAAAAAACATCAAATGACTGTTCTAAGAATTGAACAGTAACAGTGCACATTGAGGATTGTAGAAGAGACTCAATGTGTAATCATCAAGAAGTATTTTACATTGATGCTATTGTTGAGGTTTTTGTGATTATCTGCATATAGCAGGTCAATTGGTGCTACTTCACATCTATAGGACGGATATATGTTTTTGAAAAAATTCATCACTGGTAAACAGTATTGTTTCTTCAAGTCACAGCTTTATGCAAATTATAGTCACTTGAATCCAGAGTAACAACTGGTTGAATACCATTGATTGTTTGGACAAATTGGCAGGCACCTCCACCGGGTCTCTAAGATATATTAATCTGCCTTTCTCCCCAGCACGGCAGGAACGCCACTGAGCAGTGAGTGGCTGTCAAAATGGACAGAGATATTGATTTTCTTTTCTCCCTTTTTTGAAAGCTCTTTGCTTACCAGGAGCTGAGCAAACATCAGGCAAATGGCACACCACATAGAAATAGATCAAGTGAGGAGCAACAAAGGCAGCTGTAGCTTTCCGAACATGAAACTGGTTAAGCATCAGATGCTCCCTCATGTATACACACCCACACTCCGGTTTCATATCTGAAAAAACACACCATTGTTCACACTTTATTATTTGTCAATGCATAATAAAGTTGGTCCAGATGCTTTCAACTAGCATCATGGAAAGAATTTCCAATCATCCATGGAAATGAGGTTCTAGCCTTGTCTGAAGGCAGCTGATTGAAGACTGAGATGAACTGAGTGCTAATATCAGATAGTGCTACCATTTCAGAGGGTAGAAGTTTCATTAATGTTCATTAATTATACTCTCAGAAATCATCAAGAAGCTCTATCTTTGTCTCAGCAGTAACAGATACACACAGGTTAATACATTTCTGGGAGGTTTTGATATCAAAAACTTTTAAGAAACTATATCTTTATTTATACCCAAGAAAACAGAGATGTGGTTTTCTTCAGCCAAAAAGAAAAAAGCCCATAGTTCTTTCACGCTAAAAATCACCTATGGGGCTAGTGCTGTGGAATAGTGGATTAAGCCTTTACCTTCAGCACCAGCATCCCATGAAGGTATTGGGTCATATACTGGGTGCTACATTTCTGATCCAGCCCCCTGATTATGGACTAGGAAAGCAGTAGCGGATGGCTCAGCTCCTTGGCCTCCTGCATCTACACAGGAGACCAGGAGGAAGCTCCTGGCTTTGGATTATCTCAGTTCCAACCATTGCAGCCATTTGGGGAGTAAACCAACAACAAGTGGAAGATCTCTTTCTCTCTCTCTCTGTGTCCCTCCCTCTCTCATTCTTACTTTGAAGCAAAAATCGGTAAACCCAAAAGAGAGAGAGAGAAAGGAGAGAAGAAAGGAAAGAAGAAAGGAGAGAAGGAAGGAAGGAAGGAAGGAAGGAAGGAAGGAAGGAAGGAAGGAAGGAAGGAAAGGAAGGAAAGCAGGCAGGCATAACATTGGAAGGAAACCAGTAATTGTGGAAAAGAGCCCTTAGGATCTTGACTGGGTCATTTCCAACATTTCTCACCAGAAGGTAGCACAGTGCCAGAGAACTTATCTCAAAGAATTATAAAAGTGAATCTCTAAAGAGCAATGTCTTCACATAGTTTGTTGGGTTTTCTGAATGTAAATGGTTGTGTGTGATGAAAGTCATAATGAAGCATCCTGGGGCTTGGTTTTACATTTTCATCTGCTTAAGGAAAAGATATTAACAGGATATGCTCACCAAGCTCATGTTTTCAAGAGTATATTTTCAGCACTTGATTTGAAGAATATTAATTTTCATTTCCACTGTGGTTGAGGAAGCAACAATTTCATTCCAAACCAGAAAATAACATTGACTTGCCTACACAATTTCCATAAGTATACGAAGAAGAAGAGCTACCTTGTCTTACCTTACAACAGTAATTTCCTTTGTCTTCCCAGAGATGACAATGAAATTATTTAAAAGCATTAGCAAAAGTGGGAAATAAAATCTAAAACCCCCACCTGAATAAGAAGTATGTGGATTCAAGATAGGCAGGCACTAAAATTCTGGCCAGTCATTTTTACCTGACCCTGATAGAGGTATTTCACACCTAGAAGTCAAAATCTCTCTGCCCTTGGATTACTTCTTCTGAAGAGAAGCTTGACTTTTTTGTTGTTGTTGCTATTTTTGTTTTAAAGTTATTTTTTCTTGCTCTGGAAAAAATCATTTCAGGGGAGTAGCAACCCTGAAGAAGACTCTGCTTCTCTCCCACATATCTTTCATTTTCAAAAAAAACAAAGCAAGTACCTATTGAACTTTTGTTCTACACTTGACACTCTGGGAAGCTCAGACGCAGAGGGAAAACCCTAGAAACAGGGCCAATACCTTCAAGTAGCCTTGAGTGTCACCGGGAGGGTAAAAAATATACCCTGATCCAGGGAATAGTTAAGAGAGGCTATTGCAATTCAAAGAGAAAGTAAATTTGCAATATCAATGTGACAGGTGAGTCCAAATTGATAGTAGAATTGAAGCAAAGTGACCCTGCCTTAAAATTCAAAACAGCACTCACAGGAAAAAACATAAGGAAGTCCCCATAGCCTATTATTTTCGAAAGGATTTTTGCTGGACTCATCAAAACATGTCATGCATTTTTCATCAAAAAACCAAACATTTTTAGGAAGATCCATTCATCAATTAATGTGTCAAGAGTCTCCTCTAGAAGATTCCTTGGGAATGCACAGCATTTTTCAGATTCCATGAAACGACTGCATACAAGTGATAGAATTTCACACCGTGAAATGAAGCACATTATAGCTTTTTAAAATGCTGACACGGCATATGCAACCCAATGACTTTCATTTGCTTGTGAAACCAGAGGAGGAGCCGATTCATGTTTGGAAATGGAGGAAAGGGAAATGAATGAAAATCACCTCATCAAATAACTACCCTGTACTCTCCATGTCTAGAAGAGTGGTAGTGGAAGTGCTACAAAGCCATGGCCCATAAATCCAAAGCTGCAGTATGTGAGTGGCAGTATCTTTTTTTTTTTAATGTTTCTCTCTGAAAATGGAGAAAACACATTTCTGAAAGGCAGAGAGTTCAAGGAAAAGAGAAAAACAGATACAAAGAAAACTCCCAATTCACAGATGCTTGCAATGACTTGGGTTGAACCAGGCTGAAATGTGGAACCGAAAACTCAGTCCAGGTCTCCTACATCAGTGGCAGGAATCCATCTACTTCAACTGTCATTGCTTCCTCTCAGGACCCATATTAACAGAAAGTTGTAGTCACAAGCACAGCCAAGACTTGAGCCAAAGTTTTTGATGTGGAATCTGGGTGTTATCCATGAAGCTAAATGTCTACATTGTCATCTCCAAGGAAATCACAGTTCAATCATGGACACACTGGAGCACAGGAAATAGCCAATGATCTAATGCCAAATAATGTCGTTCCAGCAATCTGTTTTTAAAGAAAGTTATTAAAAATAACAATGCTGGTCATTGGGAAATGAAGTGGACATCAAAAGAATGGGCAGAGTGTGGGCAGTGGTTTGTTGCTGTTTTGCCATAAAAACATTGAATTGTGAGTGAATAAGCCCATGGGGACAAATGAAGGTTTAGAGAGATTAGTGAGTCTGGATGATTCTGAAAAGAACATGATACAGAGCAAAGACTGGACAGATGGGGTGAGACATTGTTGCCTTGAAATTCAGGCAATGCAATCATTACATCCCACATAACTTAACTTCTGATTTTAGGAAGTAATTGAGCGAGGCAACAAATGTGTAGGACTAAGCTTTCCTTTGATAGACTCCATTCTGATATCCTAAACCAGCAATAATAATCCTCTTAACCCCTGAGTCTCCCTGCCTTTGAGTTCTTCCAGTTGAGGCTCTAAAACAGTGGTAGAGACCAAGCCATTCTTCTTTGCTGTCTCTGAATTCCTGACCCTCAGAATCTGTGAGCCTGGGACACTGCTTACTTTGAGCCACCTTATTTTGGGGTAATTTGTCACACAGCACTCTTAGCTATAGCATGGGCATTTACCTCTCGATCCATCTATAGCTCCTCATTGGCTTTCACCATTCAAGTGTTGCAGCAAAAGCCTAGCCCAGATTGATTCTTTTTTTATCCCATTATAATTAACATGGTTTTGTTTTTCTTTCCTGCTTGGATACCTCTGGGATTTTGTCATTATCACAGAAATTCAAATACATCCTGGAAATGGCTAAGTACAGATCTCACGTTAATAATCTTGCCAAGATTGGGATGCATTTAAGTCTACAAACTCCAGTGTTTTACTTTGTGTATATTCTAGTAGTTTGGCTTGACTTGTTTGGTTTGACTTGATTTGGCTTGGCTTAACTGTCTGTATTCCAGGGAAGTCATTAGGAACTTCACCAAGCTAAAGATTTGGTCCCCATAGAAAAACTTACAATTTTAAATTTAAGTTGTTCCCCTCTACTGCCCATTCACAGAAAGAATTAGGAATCCTTATCATTTAGGGTAGACTATGGCCTCAGTCTCTGATGCCAGCAATGGCTATGTCTCAAATGAATTCTTTAGGTTCTGACACTAACTACCGAAGGCTCAGTGTTTATAACTCACATCATGACCCAGGCCTACATGATACTACCTGTTACATGACACATCTCTCCTCTCAGGCCTCTGAAATCCATAACACTCTGGCTGTAAATTCTTTAACAGGGCATCTGCCCCAAATACTGGCACTGATACATACAAATTGGGATAAGAAAACCTGCCTTTCATCTCTGTTGAGGCTTGTCACAAAGGATGTACTGGAGCTTCTGGAGTAAAAATGTATAGACAGCCAGAAGGTACTGTCATCCAGATCCCTGTGACAAGGCCGTTGGACTTCAAACTTCCTGTCGCATATCATTAGTATTTGTTACTGAGAAAGCATTTAGGATGTTCCTGTCCTCCAAGTTAATTATGACTTTTATGCTGACTCTGGTTCTCTGTTCTATGACTTACCACTTACAATGTTCTGTTTCAACATTTTATCTCTTTCTGGTATAACTCTTAAGATTTACTTTTACTGCTATCAGTCCACTTCTGGGGGGATGAATTCTGCTCTTTGTTATTTTCAAAACCAATTTTAAAGTTTGCTTTTGTGCTTGGAATCTTCCTTATTTCTGCGTTTATTGGAAAGGCAGTTCAGATTTACAGAGAGAATGAGAGATAGAGAGAAAGATCTTCCAGCCCATATGGGATCCTGGAACATGCAAGGCAAGGAGTTTAGCCATTAGGCTAATGT
This sequence comes from Ochotona curzoniae, assembly GCF_017591425.1. Taxonomy (NCBI): domain Eukaryota; kingdom Metazoa; phylum Chordata; class Mammalia; order Lagomorpha; family Ochotonidae; genus Ochotona; species Ochotona curzoniae. The sequence continues at coordinate 411,488 of NW_024466737.1, forward strand.
GCAGGGCCCCAAATGAATTGATTTTAAGACAATCCACATATACACTGCTACCAGGCTTCTGCTTCATGCTGTCACAAACAACACTCAGTTGTGTGATTTAGAGTCGCCAAAAGAAAAAAGGGTCATTACCAGTCTCTACCTTCTGTCCATCAATTGTGTGTTCTGGGAATGCATGTTTCTTAACATACATGGGAAAGCTGATATAAACACTGAAAACGGGGATAAAGAGCAGCTCTTGATGGTTACACAAATACCGTGTTTCTGAGCTAAGAGGCAGACACAAGAGGGACTAAAGGCTACTAAATCAGATTTATATTTTTTAAGCAGATCTCGTTTTCTGTATATTAAATATACAAGCTGTAAAGTATGTTTGCCTAGTCAGCAACACTAACCTAAGTACTTCCAGCAATTCCTTTGCATTCTAGCATTAGCTACCTACCAAGGTGGTAGGATTTTTTCAAGTATCTTGAGTACTTTTGTGGGAGAGCCAGGAACCCATGGCAAGGTGTTTTATTATTCAGAAGCCAATTCCACACAAATAAAAAAAATGTTTTCCAGAGAGACAAGCACAGAATCAGAGTAAGCACATGTGTTCTCAAAAGTTGGACTTTTGTTTACTAAGACATCAGTCTGACTTGTTTCTCACTGTCTTCCATGAACATGTCCCTTGCCACCTCGGTGCCTGCATGTGCAACATGCATCTTTGGCATCTTTCTGTTCATGATCAGCCTGCTTCCCACATGTTCCCACAAACATAAAGTTAACTCTGGCTATGGAGATAGTTGATTTTACAACATATTTAGAGAAAAACTAGGCAAAACATAAAGCTCTTCTCTGAACATTGATGTTTTTAACTGTCCATGTTTTTCTTTTTTTAAGATTTTATTTATCTTTTTATTAGAAAGTCAGATATAAAGAAAGATCATCCATCCATTCCTTCATTCCCCAAGTGGCCACAACTGCCACAGCTGCTAATGTCCAAAGTTAGGAGCCAGGAACCTCTTTCAGGTCTCCCATATGGGTGCAGGATCCCAAGGCTTTGGGCTGTCCTCGACTGCTTTCCCAGGCCACAAGCAGGGAGCTAGATGGGGAGCAGGGGCGCCGGGATTAGAACCGGCATCCATATGGGATCCTGGCACATGCAAAGCAAGGACTTCAACTGCGAGGCTATTGCACTAGACCCTGTCCATGTTTTTTTTTATGGCCATGACTTCTAATGCAAGAGGTTGAAAGTGTAAGCAGACATACATTTCTCAGCATAAACCCAAAACAATTTACATGACCAAACTCAATATCAACAAAGTAGAGTAACATACTCCTTTCAAGGAGGTAAGAGAGTAGTAAACTTAGAAACCCCAAGAGTATAAGCAACTAGTAAAAGGCTCTCAAATCTTGGGGAAAATTTTTGCCCAATTGTACCACCATTTGGAACACTGAGCAGATACTATGGATGCCACCATTTGCAAACCACCCATGAACCAGGGTTTCACACCTCCAATTTCCTACATGTGTAGTTTCAAAGATCTGTCATCATTTCAGCCCCCTTCGTCTGGACACAAAATGTGTCAGAGTCTTTCTGAGAGCAGACCGTGGCACTGAGCAGCCCGTGTGACTCAGCAGATAACTCAGCACCTGCCCTTTCCTCCCTGTGGAGCTCTCCCTCTGCTAAGTTTGAAGTGACTTTGTCGCCAGCAATAGCAGCTCCACACTCTTCCACATTAATCTTATGGTTAGATGAAACACTTTATCCTGCAGTTGCATAATTGGTGTTTTTAACCTAAGAATAGTATTTGAGATGTATCCATCCATCTACTGATACATACTTGGGCTGCTTCTGCATCTTGGTCATTGAGAATAATGTTGAAATGGACATGAAGTACATATAATCCCTTGACATAACAATTCCATTATACACCCAGAAGTGGGAAAGCCAGATCAAATGGTGATTCTATTTTTCAGTTTTGTGAAGAACCTCCATAACCATTCTCCAAAATTCTGGTGCTAGTGCTAATTTATTTTCCCACCTACACTGTGTAAGGGTTCCTTTTCTCACTTTTGCTTAATTGTTCAACTGATCTAAGACAAGTAGTTCAACCTATGAGTATCCTTAGGGAGGTTGTTTCTGTGTCCATGGACTAGCCATTCTTCCTCAATTAATGTCATGTTTTGGTTATTGATAGAACGAGCTCTAATTACTCCACTAGAGAATCAAGTCACTAAATCAGATTCATCTTCCTAGCACTCTGCCAACTGTAGTCCACCCAGTGGTGTGTCTGCTTAGTTTCTTTGCTGTATCTCCACCACACTTCCTATATTCCTACACAAATGTCTTCAGTAGAACACATCAGCAATTGGTCTTACTTTTCCAGCATGAATATTAGCTCTATTTTTGCATGTGGTCAACATAACAACCTCACATGCCCAATGATATCCTAATCCTAGGTGCTGACAATAGGTAATATTGCATGATGACGAGGTATTAAGGTCCTAGATAGAAATCAAGATGATAATAAACTGACATTAAGACATGGAAATTATCTTGAGCGATCTGGATGAACGCAGGATCATCATAAGCATCATAAGAAAAGGGCAGAAAACCAAGTCAGACGAGTGCCATACAATAAGAATTTGATCCATACATATTGCTGCCTTTGAAAAGACACGAAGGGGCATCACACCCTAGAACTTCCAAAAATTTTAAAAGGCAAGAAAGCAGGGCTCCTAGAATGGGCACAGCCCTCCTGACCCCTCCAGAACTTTAAGACAATACACTTGTGTTGTTTTAAGCCACTAAGGTGGTAACTTGCTAAACAGCTACGAAAAACTAAAACACTGCAAAATTAAAAGCCATTTTATCTTTGTATTTCTCAAAGGGCATATACAAGTACATGGATGGCTCTGAACATTCCAGAAACACTACTGCCAAGTCAATTCTTTTTTTTTTTTTATTTGTTCTGCATCACTGTACTGCAGCTCATTAACACCCCGTCACTGGGTGCTCCATGCATAAGTAGATGTGTGCTAAGAATCAATTGCTCTGACCTTTTTTTCCTCATTGATGTTTTGTCATTTGTGGGCTGCTTAGCTTGATATGCAAATTATTCTCTACCTGCCTGGTGCTTAGGATGTTTGCTCACCAGCCACCCCCTCCCAGAATGTTTCAGACATATGTCAATTACAATTTTAGTACACATTCCTCTTCCACTTTGTACACCCTGTAACTGCTTCATTGACAGCCAATGGCATACCAATAGGAGGGAAAAAAATGACAAGGCATTGCTGTTGACAAAGAGGCTAATTTTTGAGGAAAAATGTACATGAATATCCTTGAGAAACAAACAACCAGAAAGGTCAGATTTCTCTCTTCTGGAGCTCTTATCTACTGTCCTAATCCAAATATCAAAATTTCTTAAACTGTTAATTTAAGAAAAGGAGTTTGTGGGCCTGACACAACACTCAATTGGCTTAACCTCCTCCTTTCAAGTGCAGGGATCCCATATGGGCGGTCCTGGATGCACCACTTCCCATCCAGCTGCCTGTTTGTGGCCTGAGAAAGTAGTAGAGGACAGCCCAAAGCCTTGGGAGCCTGCACCCATGTGAGAGACCCAGAGGAGGCTCTTGGCTCCTGGCTTAGGATCGACTCAGCTCTGGTCACTGCAGCCACTTAGGAACTGAACCAGAGGATTAAACATTTTTGTCTCTGCCTCTCCTTCTCTCTGTAGAAGAATAAGTAAATCTTTAAAAAAGAAAAAAAGGAGATTGTTAGTTTTTAAGAACCCCGTATTCTGCGGCAGACAGCTTTTTATGGTTGGGCCTCCACTGAAAACTTGCTTTTAAAAATAATAATAATAATGGTAACAATAATATGAACTTTGTCAGAACAAAAGTGGAAGTTTATACTATTTGCAAAAATATGCTGTGCATACAGAATGTGCCTAGCGAATAGCATTCTTCTTGGGATGCCCACATCCCTTCTCAGAGTGCCTGGTTCTGGTGGTGGCTCTGCTTCTGATGCAAGTTTGCTGCTAATGGCACGTAGCAGACAATACCTCAGTACTTGGGTACGGACACCAAAGTGAGAGACCCATACTGAGCTCCAAGATTCTGAATTCAGCATCATCCAGCTTCAGCTATTGTAGACATTTGGGAATTGAACCAATGGATAGGAGACCTGTCTCTCTGCCTCTCAAATAAATTTTTCTCATGAATTTGTAAGAACGTACCTGGAGAAGCAAGGGGCTCCTGTCCTCTCTCCTGCTTTGTCTTAATCAATCCTCTTGTAGGGGTATCTGAAGTGACTTTGTCACTTACAATAAACTGCCTAACACTTTTCAAATTACACTTTCCTTAAACTTCTCTTCCAACTTAACACCAATCTCAATCAGCATCATGGAGAAAGGCTGTCTAATCAATGAGCCCTTGTACGTGTGTAGGCAAAGTGGTAACACCTGGATGTGTTGCCCTTCTCCGAGGATATATTTTCTAAATATTTTAAAGAGTCACAATCAACCTGTATGATGAATGCTTACAAACAGTTTAAACCTTTATGGTGGCAGTGCAATCTATATATATGTATGTGCCTAGGGGAAGGGATCTGGGTTGCTGGAGGCTTTCATTGTGCCCTCAAATCACAAGATTTTACATATATATATACATATATATATATACACACATATATAAGGTATATTATATGTTAATATATAATCTTATATATCGTACAGTGTTATATATAAGATGATATATGTAATATTGTGTATATATATATATATATATTAGAGAAAGATTTGTTTCTTTGTTTTAAATGAAAAGTTACAGAGAGGCAGGGAGAGACAGAGTTCTTCTATCTGCTAGTTCTTTCCCCAAGTGGCTGAAATAGCCAGAGCTGGGCCAGTCTGAAGCCAGGAGCTTCTTCTGGGTCTTCCTGATAATGGGTACCCTGAGAAGTAGCAGATGCCTCAAGTACTTGGATTTTTGCCAAAATCCTAAACTCAGCATAGCTCAGCTTCAGCTGTTCTGGACATTTGGGAATCAATGGACAGGAGACATGTCTCCTTGCCTCCTGGCTTTAGTCTGTCCCAGGTCTAAGCAGATACAGATACAGAGAAGAAAACCAACATATGGGAGATCTCTCCCATGTCTCTCTCTTTCTGTCTCTCTCTCTCTCTCTTTCTCTCTCTGTGTGTCTATGTGTGTATCTTTCAAATAAATAAAATAAATGAAAAAATCAAATGAAATTCAAAGATAGCTTATTTTGGTGTAAAGCATATTTTAAAATGTTACAGCTTTTTATTCTTTTCTGCATGCAACTTTATTTTACTTATTTTTCTTTAAAGATTTATTTTGATTATTTTTGTATTGGAAAGGCAGATATACAGAGAGGAGAGACAGAGAGGAAGATCTTCCGTCCGATGATTCACTCCCCAAGTGAGTGCAACGGCCGATGCTATGCCGATCCAAAGCCAGGAGGCTCTTCCGGGTCTCCCACGCGGGTGCAGGGTCCCAAAGCTTTGGGCTGTCCTCAACTGGGCCACAGGCAGGGAGCTGGAAGGGAAGCGGGGCTGCCGGGATAGAACCTGCGCCCATATGGGATCCCGGGCGTGCAAGGCGAGGACCTTAACCACTTGCGCCACCACGCTGGCGCCACCACCTTTACTTATTGTTTTAAAGGACTAATACCAGTTTTATTCAGAGTAAAATATAAGTGACGTAGACCAGGGAGACACAAATCAATGGTTTTTGCCCAGTCTTGGGAAGTGTGGTCTAATTCTAATTGGAATTTATTAATTTCATGACAGTAAACTTATAATTATCATTACAAAGTGAATATACACACTTTCCATTTACTTTTCTGAAGACTCCTCATACTGTTCAGCATGATTACAACTATAGATATTGACAATATGTTTCATTGATCCTAACACTGAAGATGTACTTCACATGATGATGCTCACCACTGAGTCTGTGAGGTTGAGAACTCCATCACCGCAATGCTAGACATCAGGGTCAATGGACCCATTTCAGACATACTTCAGCTTTATAGGCCATATGTTCTCTGTTGCAACCACTCAACCCAACTGTTGTAGCATGAAAATGGCCACAGGCAGAACACAAACAAATTATTCTAAGCTGTGATCCAACAAACTTTATTTACAAAAGCAGGAATGGGCTGGGTTTACCAAATTTTTGCTCTGGAAGAGAACATAACTCAGAGAATTTGAGGAACCAGCGTCAGAACATGAACAAATGAGAAGCAAGCCATCCCAGTACCTGGGTTTAATGTTTTCTGACTCTATACATAGTGATCACTCACTGCATCATGGTGAGTTTGCATACCATCTTTTGAAAATTAATTTATTTATTTGAAATGAGAGTGAGAGAGAGACAGAGAGAACCAAGTGTCTTCAACACACTGGCTCGTCCTGCAAATGGCCACAACAGCTCAGCAGGTCCAGTGCAAAGCCAGGATCCCAGAGCTCTATCTGGCTTGCCCAATGGGTGACATGGACCCAAGTAATCAGACCATCTTCCACTGCTTTCCCAGGGAGCTATGCTGGAAATGGAACATCCAGGACTTGAACCAGAACTCCAATATAGGATGCTGGCCTTGAAATCAATAGCTCAGACCACTGTGCTACAATGTCAGCCCCCAGTAGCACAGTTTTTAACAGTGAGGAAAGTCATGACTTTGGATCAAATCAAGCACACTGTCTTCTCACCTCACTTCAGTATACAAACTGATGAAACTGCACCTGCAGCTGGGCTGCGGTACCATCATTAGTCTTTTCATCATGTAGACAGAAACAAAGTAACTGACCAACAGACCAACCCAGGTAAACTTGATGCTATGGGTGAAGCCTCCTAGCCAGAGACTGCATAACTAGGGGAAACTGAAGTGTATCTTTGACCACATCCACCCTTGCCTTCCAAAAAACATACTTGAATACATTCAGCACAGAATAGCAAATGGGCAACCCAGAAATCCCTACCACCTAACATTCATCCTCCTTCTGGGTCACCAGCAGGACTAGCACCTGCACCAACATAATGATGGAAGAGCTGTGTCTCTAAGTGGTGGCAAAGCCATTCCATCCTAGCTGGGTTCCATGAGGGCCTTCCTCAGACGTCTTATTGGGCTGAGTCACCTGTCTCATTCGGTGCCTTCGTGGGAGGTGCATTATTCAGGCGCAGCGCACATGTGAGGGTGTTGGTTGGCCACAGATACAACAGAAGGGCTTTATCCTTCCTTATCATCTTCCCCTTCCTCACTTTCGCCCTCCAACCCCCTACTCCTCCTCCCTTATGCCCTCCTGAGACCCTTCTCTGTTCAACTGAGGTCCTGCTGCCGATCTGTAACAAGAAACAGAGCCAACAACATAAGCTAGACAGGAGCTCCAGGGTGCTGTACTATGTGTGTGAGCAAGGCTACCAAGGTATGAAAGTAACTTTGCTTTGCTTTGCTTTGCTTTGCCTTTTTTACTGCACTGATTTCTCAGAAGAATCACACAGAAAGGATCATGTTGGTCACAGAGAGCATTTAGAAACTTCTTACTTCTCTGGTCATTTGTTCTTTCCAGCATACTCCAGTCTAAACAGTCCTCAACCACTGGCATAGCATCTATTTATCTTTTAATATCACTTCTCCTTAATAATCTCATAAATCCAACTCCTAATATTTGCCCCACCATACCAAGAACAGGAGAAAATGGGAGATGGTGATCATGTTAAAGCACAGGAGCCTTGGCCACAACACATACATCCTTGCTGGTGTGGGAGCTGGAGTGCTCAGGGCTCACTGCTGTTCCCCTTTTCCTTACCAGTCACATCCTTTGATCCCTCCCTCATTACACTTCTGAATCTCATGGTATACCTTATGTACAGAGCTTTAGATGACAGATAACAATTTGTTAATATTGTGTCATTAAGAGGCAGTAACTGGAACTGTGGTCAGAGGCGTGCAGCCATATCCTCTCTCTCCTCAATTGATCGTCTCCATTCTTGCTAGATGGGCAAACCTCTCTAAATGAGGGCAGTCAATACTGTGCATTCAGCCGTAATTGTGGCTTAACTCAGTGTTCTTTGAGAAGTTAAGCCGTGTGATTTGCCTATAATTGGGCTTTCCAAAAAGTCATACCTACCTGCTCAAGTAAGAAATTAAACAACCAGACTCCCCAACTGCTCTGCACCTGCTCTCTCCCTCCCCGTGCTTGTCCTCCTCCGGTCATGTCTCTTCTTCCAAAACCTCTCATCTCCAGGTGCCTACTTGGATCCTGACAACCAAAGCCAGCAGTTGGAGCAAAACTGATGAACTAGAATATGTGAGCCTAGGAATGGCCTCCTTCCTGGACAATCTCCTGCAACACACCCCCACCAGCAGCAATGACTTTTCAGTGTCCCTTGCTTAATGAGCTATGTTCAACTCATAAGTCAAACACTGGACTTAACACACTGCCTTGGAAAGGCAAAGTCAAAAAGAGATGCAGATCCTCATGGCAACAGTGGACTCTGAGTGATAATGATGTCTCAAATGAAGCTCAGCAAGTGTGGTAAATGCACACAGTACCCAGCTGGGGACTGGATTTAAAGAAAAAAAGCTGCATTGTGGGGGTGCACGGTGTTTGTGGGACACTCTGTACCTTCCTTTCCATGTTTCTATGAACCTAAAACTGCTCCCCAAAATAACTGTCTTTATAAAAACTGGCAAAAATGTGCTCTTCCTGTGGGTAGACCAGGATCTGCTCCTGATGTTTAACTTAGCTTCTCTTTAGGTTACTAACAGCTGGAATGACATAAAGGCACCCTAGGATGCTGTGAACAAGACAAGCCTGGCTTGAGGTGGGGATGGAACAAATCTCTCACTGGGTATTTCACCCTCTCCCCCAAAAAATGGCCTCAAAGGCTGGAACTGGGCCAAGCTGTAGCCAGGAGCTTAGAATTCCATCTGGGTCTCCCTTTTGGGTAGCAGAGCCCAAAGTATTTAGGCCATCCTCTACTGCTTTCCCAGGCACATTAGCAGGGAGCTGAATTGGAGGTACACCAGCCAGGACTCAAACTGTACTTCAGTATTAGATGCCAGCATACAGGTGGAAGTTTAACCCATCATACCATGCCCTAATGCTGATTTCCAAAGCAAAGAACTTTACCTAGTATTTTTCATTAACTTTTGGAAGCACTCTCATACATAAATAATATTTACTGGTTGTATATCACAATATATAGCACCTACATGCTGATAGTAAACATTTGAAAATAACATATTAATATTATGTGTTAATATTTTACTGATGAATTCCTATGGCTACCTTAACAAATTTCCACAGACTTGGTTGGTTAAGACAATGGAAGTGTATGTGCTCACAGTTCTAGGGGCCATGAGTACAGAATGAATTCTTTGTAGCATTGTCCTCACTCCTCCCTGAAGGTTCAAGGGAGAATCTTTTCCCAGCCTCTTCCAGTTTACCAAAGTTCAAAGTGTTTCCTGTCCTGTGGCTATATCTCCCTAATCTCTGCTTCCACCTTCATGTGGCCTCTTCCCCTTTTCTGTGTGTCTCTCCATTGGATGTCTTTGATAGGACATTACTGGGTTTAGGGTCCACCAAATAATCTGTGATGAATCTCAAGATTCTTAATGACACCTGCAAAGGTTCTTTTTCATAATAAAGTCACATCCACAAGTTCTGGAATGTATTCATTTATCGGGAGGTTGGGAGGAAGGCTAGCTTTCAGTTCATTACAGTATAAAAGGATCATGCTAAAATACATGATTTCTAACAAAATCTTAGTGTGTCTATTTTTGAACTTGTATAAATACATTCTGGAAGTATTCACAAGTTATTGACTGCAGCCTTCTTTCAGGGGACAGCTATTTGGGAACAGGGATAGAAATGAGAACAAAGTGTTCCCTTTCCACTTTATAACTTTCTGTACTCTTTTGATCTTCTCACCATGTGCATGTGTTACCTTACTTTTCTTTTAAATGTCAACAGGGATTATCTGGAATGAAGTAAGGGAGGAAGTATGCGCTTTCTCTTTTTCTACTTTTCTATTTTAAAAATCCCCATTTTTAATTTATTAAAGAAACAGCTCATCCTAGGACTGCTGATGCTTGAGTTTACCACCAGAAAGTCTAGAAAATCAAAGACTATCATCCATCATCAATTCCAAATGTGTGTTTTGCATGCATCTTAAAACTGTCCTCAGCAGAAGACAAAAGTGAAAAAACTGTCATCATTTGGAATAATGCATCAAATTTACATAGCAGGCATGGCCTAACAGATTAACACTCCACCTGCAAAACTGGCATCCAACATGGGCATTAATTCAAGCCCCAGCTGCCCCATTTCCAATCTAGCTCTCTGTTAATGGCCTGTGAGCGGTGAAGGATGACCCAAATGTTTGGGCCCCTGCACTCACGTGGGAGATCCAGAAGAAACTCCTGGCCTCTGACTTCAGACCAGCTCAGAACCAGCTAATGCAACCATTTGGGGAGTGAACAAGATGAAAGATTCACTCTCTCTCTCTTTCTCTCTCTCTCCCCTCTTTTCCTCTTCTCCTCTTCCCCTCTTCTCTCGTCTTCTTCTGTGACTCTGCCTTTCAAATAAAAATAAATGCTTAATAAAATTGCGGAGTAAGGGTTGATGGCTAGGGAAAACACTCCAGAAAACAATCACGGAGCAGTCCCTCAAGACTTTCTTTCTAGATTACAGTGCACACGTTGGCACAGAGGACAATACTGGGTGAGAAAGCAAAGATATGCACAATTCTAACTTAGCTCTAAATATGAAAAAAGTTTAGGAACATGATAACCAATTTATTTGACTCACATTTTCTTCTTTTTTCTTTGTTGGCAAAAGTTACATATGACAAAGCAATCTTTGCCCAAATACAACCAGAAGATCTCTTAAAGTACAAAATATAGTTTCCATAATGAGAGAGAAGCTTGGGACATTGCTTCATTCTCAGTGGTTATGTAAAGTTTCCTGTGGCATCCATAATGAAAAATTAGCAGCTGAGTGTCTGAGTACAAGATAAAAGGTTTTTTTCTGATCATTTTGGAGTTCAGAAGCCTGAAACCAAAGTGTTAGCCTGCTGGTGCTCCCTTGATGTTTCTAGCTGTTTGCTTCTCCCAGGTTCTGGTAGACGCAGGCACTTCTAGACTTCTAAAGCATAACTGCAGTCTCTGCTTCTTGCATCAACTCATGGAATTCTTTGATGTTTCTCTGTCTACTTGTTATAATACCAGCCATGTCTTAGCGTGACATCACCTTGACTAACTACCTCTGCAATGACCCTATTTCCATACAGAGTCACATTTTGAGGTCCTGGAGTTTACACCTCACTATATCATTCAGGACAGCATTCAACACATAGTAATGGTAAATAAAATAGTTATTAATAGTACAGAAAATAACATTACATGATCAAAAGCATCAGAGATTAATGAACTCCAGTATTTTCAGTAACATGCAAGCTTTGTTTCACTTTTCCTGCACTCACTTCAAGACAGGATGGTCCTCACTCTCTTTAGACGCACGTTTCCCTTTTAATCCCTTCTCTCCTTGCCTTCCCCTACCCTAAACACTCACTGTTTATCAACAGCTACTTAATTATCAGCCTGACAGGGAAATAAGCATGGCCCTCTTCCTTAGAGAGGTACAACCATAACTAAACTGTCCCAGATACTGGATGAGGGGGACCACATTACGTGTCCTTGGGGAGAAGACTGTAGCTTAGTAGAACATTCACAGCATCTAGAATTGGTCAGCCCAGGTGCATCAGCCACATTTTTAAGCTTTGGACAATGATTTCTGAAACTGCATTTCCTTGACTAGAAGGAAACCCAAGCAAGCCTCACTTCTGTTGAGAAGATGAAATGTAGTGGAAGTACCTTACTAACTGTAGAGTTGTGACCAAGTGTGGTTTCTGCTCCACCCTGGTAGGATCCATAGATGGCCTGTGATAAATGCACAGAAACCATGTCAACTGAGAAAGCCTCAGATGAGGAGAGGAAGTAGAAGGAGCAAAGGAGCATGGGTCAGGTGAATTGCTTAGGTAACATATTTGCCCTTATGCCAACTTAAGTTTAAAAGCTGAACAAGAATGGTAGAATATCCATCTATTTATCTTAAGAAGAAAAAGAAAAAAGAAATACTACCCAGTAATAAACATGCCTCCATTCTTCTACTACTTCCACTTATTTTTTATTTGTTCAAATGTTTACGTGAATGGTCCAATTGGAGAAAGCATCTGAAACCTAAATATTGAAGTTTATGGTACATTATTTTTGAAAAGGGGAAAGAAGCTATGATTAACTTGTATGTGTGTCACTGGTGTCATGTCTAAATGGCAATAAAAGGCATCATATGTGAAAAGTTAGAATTAAGAGGAGGAGAAAAAGAGAGTAAGTCAGTGACCTTTCCGTTATAATGTGAAGAATATAGTTCAAACACTAGAAAATATTTCTCTGACATTAAGGACTTTGTCACACAAAGACACACACACACACACACACACACATTTCTGAAATATTCCCCAAAAGTCTTTTAAAATAGCTTATAACTTTGTCTCTTGGTCATGGTAATTTCATTTGTAAGAGGACATGATCTAAATGACCAGTAACAGAAAAATGGTTTCACAAAACATGGCATCCTGTCTCTACAAACCCACAGGAATTAAAATATGATGGTTGTGCAGCAGCAGCATGTTAAAATTATCATGGTGGCTCACTCAATAAGGAAGGAGTACATAAGAATCCAAAAAAATAAAAACAATTGAAAGGGTTTCATGTTATCATTGTGCGGGGCAGAGGGGATAAAGTGTCCTCCGGTTATCTGTGTGTGGCAAGTGGAAATAGAACATTTCCAAGGCATGCCTGTCTCAGCAAGTGGAACTGCAGTAGTTCCTGAGGACAGGAGGATGGACTAAGGCCTCCTCTCAGAATGCCTCCTCTCCTCCTAGGATTCCTAGGCCCCTATGTTACAAGGAGGGGTGGTGTCCAGGGAGTGCAATGTTCCAAGCATCACTGGTTCCCATGAAAACCTAATTTATAGAATTAAAAATTAATTTTATGGAAATGAATTGAGACAGTCTTCATTAGAGTGCACTCGGTCTAATTGAGTTTGGAGTGATTGGAATAGCTATTCCTGCAGTAATACTAAAAAGATAAATCTTTTTCTTCTTGTACTGCTGGGAAACAACATATAGGGGTAGGTGAGAGCTTTCCAATTGCCACATGGTAGTTGCTCCTGCTTCCTGGAGGGCCCAGCATGGAAGGAAGTCATCTCAAGAAGTCATTCATGACAAGGAATCCAGTATAATTTGACATCCTCACTGGAAGCCAATCAAAGTTTCCCATTAGTGAGTAGAGCAAATTAAGGATTCATTGTGAGAACAAAATGGGAAGATGCAGTGATCTAATTCAGGCTCTCTTTTCAAGCTAAAGTGGCACCCTAGTTTAAATATTATTTCCACAATGAAAGAAGGATTATCATGACTGTCTCCCCAGCTTCAGAACTATACATTTACTCATACATTTTAAATGTTACCCATTAATGAATACACAGACACACATTGAAATATCTTCTGGTAGCCATGAGATACAAGACAGACCCCGGATTTCAGGATGAATAACTGGCCAAGGACTCCCACTATTGTGCTCTGAAATCTATGATTTTATGGCAATAAGGCCACATTGCCCATGCCTGCTCCCAGCTGGTGATTGACAAGGCAGGGGTGCTGAGGCAGGTCCATCCCTGGCAGACACAAAATCTAATAGCCATGTTGTGATCCTTTACAGCCTTGTAAGACCTTCCTTAGACCACCGGGCATTTAGAGAACATATCCTTGTTCTCCCTCTCCTTAACCTGAGGGGACACTTGCAACACAACTTTTCTTTCTCAATAAAATTCTGGCGCGTTTAATTCCATCTTGGCATCTGCTTCTTAAGGGATATCGCTATAGAGATATTTACACGTATGTATGTAGAGGATACTTCAAAAAGCTTACAAGAAATACGAGAAAAATATTTATTTCAGTGCCAAAAAAAACTGAAGCCAATATATAGTGCAAAAAAAATTGCTGAAGTCCATATATAGCTTTCCTAATAGTTTTTCTATGAACTTTTTAAGGATACTTTGTATGCATGGATTTCAAAACTTTTTGCATCAAAACAAACATTTTGTTAGTTCTGTTTTTCCAAGACTTTTCTGAAGTGCCCCTTTATGTGTGTGTTATGTGTGTATTTTAACCATAATTTGTCTCCAGTTTGCAGATGCGAGATAAGTCCAGATTTTTGTCATTACAAAAATATCCATCCATATTCTGTTAACCCAGCTAGTTTCCAATTTCATTAGTTGTAATTTTTAAAACAGTGTCACAGAAAATGCCCCTTCTTGAAATCCCTCCAAAGAGCTTATGGAGCAATGCTACACTAACACTTCTTTTCCACATATAGTTTCTGGTAGCATTAGGAATTTTCTGAAAAAACAGCCTCAAGCCTTGGAACAAAGTAAGGAATGAGTCTCCCACAATTCTGCCATAGTCCAGGCAGCAGATAAGAAAAAAAATCTGGAGTCAGAGCCGCAGTTCGTTTGTTCTTCCATTCTTACAATCACTCTTAGACTCTGCCAACCTCCTCTCATCCCGTGCATGTCAATCAGAGTTCTTGATTGCAAGTAGCAGGAATTGATTGTGGGTCACTTCCGTAAAAGGGAAGTTGTTGGACAGGTGTCAGCGTTCATAATCGATGGGAGGCTGAAGTTCAGTCTTTGGGGATATCCATAGTGAGGACAGAGAAAACACAGCAAAGATGTTTTCCCAGGACAGTTGGCAGGTGAGCCTCTTAGGTAAATAGACTCCAAGGGTTCCTATTCCCTCACATCAGATTCAAATCCTGGGACACAGACAGCACGGAACCTCAGAGTCTTTACAATTCCTTAGTGTTAATTCCATCCGATAACTCAGGGTTCTGTTTTATCATCTAGAAAGGAAATGTGGCCAGTGCAGAGACAACAGTGCCATCCATCAACGTCTCTTCAAAGGTCTCTCATGTACCTTCTAGAGATGAACTACGGGACCTCCAGGCAGATGTTAGGGTCCATTTGTTAATTGATTTTCATTGTAATAGCACAGTTCTGTCAACATATATAAAGGCAGGGATGTCCAAACAAGCAAAAAGCAGTAAGCAACAGTTTTTCTTCTCTCCTTCCTTGAAGTATATATGTCCATCTCTTCCTTGATACACAGACATGTGCCATTGCTTTATTTATGACCCCTAACACTTTGCCTTCTTTGAGAGGCAAAGTGGTATTTTTCTCCATCTAGTCCTTGTTTTTCTCCCTCTAGTTCTTATTTTAAGGAAACTCATTTTAAGCCATCACTGAAATTTAATTGCTCAGTGCAGCCATCAGTAATATCTCTGGAAAGGAATCACGGAAGCAAGAGATTACATGATATGAACTTGTTTTTGCAGAGGGAAAAGGAAGCCATGTTACATATAAATAAAATGCGAATGCATGGAACTAAATCCCAGGAGAGATTTGGCACTTAGGTAACACCTCAGGATTGTCCTTCCAGGTAAAGACCGCCTTGCAACAGGAAGGATTTGACCGGAAAAAGCGAGGGTACAGAGACATCAATGAGATCGACATCAACATGAATGATCCTCTTTTTACAAAGCAGTGGTATCTGGTAAGTCTCTACTTGAAACATTTCTCATCTTGAAACTTTAGATGAGAGCTATATTTCTGTGTTCACATTATTCAATGGGATGTTAGCGAGCATCTGACTCAATGTCCCTTGCAATATGTATTGATTTTCTATCAACACTGGGCAATTAGGGGCATCTTGTCCCCTAATCTTCTTTCTTCTAAAACTGCTAAAAAGCCATGAACTCCTTGGTCAGAGCTACTAGCAATACCTGATCATCCCCTCATAGCCTTGGCAAGAGCGCCTTGGTTTCTAAGTGAAGACTTTAAAATTGTGTGGAAGTCAAATCAAAGGTCTGGGAGTAGTATAGCCCAGGATTCCAACAATCTGAATAATGGTGGACAAAATAAAGTCACAACTATACAAAAAAAAAAAAAGTCGACTTCACCAGGAACAAGCCAGGAAGCTCAGGGACCAAATTAGCAAAAGTAGCTTCTTAAAGTGATAGCACGAAATCAGTCCCAGGTCCGGCGCAGTAGCCTAGTAGCTAAAGTCCTCACCTTGCACCAGCAGGGGATCCCACATGGGCACTAGTTCTAATCCTTGAGGCCCCGCTTCCCATCCAGCTCCATGCTTGTGGCCCGGGAAAGCAGTTGAGGATGGGCCCAAGGCCTTAGGATCCTGCACCCACGTGGGAAACCTGGGGGAAGCTCCTGGCTCCTGGCTTCAAATCAGCTAAGCTCTGGCCGTTGCAGCTGCTTGGGGAATGAATCATTGGACAGAAGATCTTCCTTTCTGTCTCTCCTCCTCTCTTTATATCTGACTTACCAATAATAATTTTAAAAATCTTAAAAAAGAAAAAGAAATCACTCCCATTGCTGCAGGATTTGGGACAGCCCAGTGTATCTGCTAAAGTGGGCATATCCACCAACATTGTACCATGATTCATGTGAATTCGTTGGGTTAAGGTTAAAAACAATCAATGACTCCAAAACAACCCCAACCACAGACCATACTGCTGGAAAATGAAAGCTAATTTGTAAAAATGAACGAAGCTTTATTTTAGCTAAGATGAAAACCACAGAGAGATGAAACTGAATTGTTGCCTTGTAGGCCTCTCTATTAAGACATGAACCATCATTTCATCCTGGAGCATCAAGCTTAACCATGCCTTACGCTTTTCGCATGGAATTCTGAAAACGAGAGCTGGATAATGCAATGAGCTTTCTGTATGTTAGCATGTTAGTCGGAATAGGCTAGATTTGCTTCATTGATAATAAACCTACACACACACACATAAAAATCTCAGTGGCTTACCAAAACTCACAGCTTATTTTTCATTCTTGCTACATGATCAGTGTTTCCTTGTCCTTCAGAGAATAATGCTGATCATGCCAACACTGCTTTCAGAAGCACTTCAGCAAGGAAAGGGGGCAACTTGCACATTGCCGGTTAAATCTTCAGCCTGAACATGACCAAGGGTGCATGAGCTCACACTGTATTAGCCAAAACAACTCACAGCCATTCTAAATCCAGACTGGGTGAATGGTATAGCTTTAGCCTGTACTCACCAGAGGAGCAGAGACTTTCCTCAACAGCACTACTGGCATTCACACAAAAGTTTTAGCAACACTGTAATAGCCACTGACCATGGCTAGTACAAACTCTGACATCACTATTTTTTTTCACAATCAATATTTGAAATGGTCTTTGCATATTTAAGAAAATCTATGATAAAGAAAATTTACAAAGTTATAGAAAAAGAGTGTAGTGAACTACTAATTTAGAATTTTTCTTTCTTTCCCCTTATTTTTTAAATTTTTGAATCGGGGGGGAACACAAGGTTTTATTTTTCTGTATTAGAACATAGACAAAAGATGAGCCATGTCTCTTTAGTTCATTTCAACAAATATTTGTGAGCAACACTGAGTATAATGGCAACAAAATTGCTCATAGGATATGGTCCCTCCTGCAGAGAATATTGTCATTTGGTGAGGAAACTGTGTTCAAATAAGAATAACCAAGACTATATGAGCTAAATTTAAAAATGTAAGTATGATCAAAGATCTATTCAAGTGAGCATTTAATTCTCCAGGAGAATTTCTTACAGTTCTGAGGACTTTATACAGAAGTTTAAAGACTTCGTTCTGGCTATAATATATGTGGAAACTGAAACTGCTTACAAATTTACATAAAACAGAAATAATCAACTTTTTATCTCCAAAAAAAAAATTTTGGAGAGGACTGCTATAAGAGAGTGGTGGAGGGGAAAGAACACCCAAAATGCTATTTCATGGGCAATGGGATCCTTGAATATCAAACAACTGCAGAGTTAGTCAAGCCAATATTTATGCAGGGGGTTTGCAAGTTCACCCTAATAAGATTCTCTGCTTTGGAATTCCTGTGCCAGATCAACACAGGACAAGCTGATGGGACTCCTGGCCTTGACTTGAATGTGGCAGAAGCCTGGGAGCTGGGATACACAGGAAAAGGTGTGACCATCGGAATTATGGATGATGGTAAGTATTTTGAAGCTTCAGATGATTTGATATCATTTGCAACATAATGCGTCTTTGCATGCCTTCAAAATGTAAAAGATTTACTGGTTCCAGGTACCAACCTAATTACCACAAATGGGCTTGATTGCATCTTCTCCTGTCTCTACATCAGTGGTCCTCAAACTTGATGATGACTTTAACAAATATCTTTATAATTAATGAATAAAAAATTGAAGCAGATGAACTAAAAGTTGCTTATCACTCAACCATGATTTCTTATTGAATCACATGAATTAATGTCTAAAGAAATTCAATTCAATTTTGTTTACATCATCACATAAAACTCTATTGCAGAGTGTGGGTCTCGGTCCATGAAACAGCTTTGTACTAACAGATTTGTGATTTGGGGATATTTGGCTTTATTGCTGATTTCAAAATGAACCCTTGTAGGACAGTCCTTGAATACTTTATATCTCAGCCACCTTCTATAGAATATTCTATGCTACACACCTGCCAGATGAACATTTAGCTGAGCTCTGTTCTCTATAGCTTAAAATACTGTGTATCTATGGTATGTATTGGTGTTTTTCCAACTGCACATGTCCTTGATTCTGTGTTCTGTGGAGTCACCACTCTGCAGCCACCCGCTGGGGACCGGCCTCTGCTCTTCATCAGGCAGCAGTGCCCCCCGTAAAGAGCTCCAGGATACACTGTCAGTCCAGGTACACACAAGGGTCACACAGGATGGAACACTGGAGCGTTTCCCTTCAGAAGATCCTCAAAGAACACTGTGTTCTCTAAAGCAAGCCTTTGAAGCAGAATTGATGGGGAAAGCAAGAGGAGTCAGCATGCTTCAAATCTGTGTTCTGTTTGTATGGGCTCATTAACTAGCAGCACAAAAACAATGCTCCCGCATCTTCTGATGTGTGAGACGTTTTGAAGTGCAGGTAAAAGCTTTCTCCATTGGGCTTTCAAGAGAATAAAGGTCTCTATACACAAGTGGATGAGGACAGACATCAGCAGTTTATAAATGTCTTTTGTATCTTCATTCTTTGGCTTGGAAATGTGCCCAAAAGGGTTGAAGCTCACTCACTCAGAGGAAAAAAAAAGGCATGCAGGTTTGGGGAAACCTTCCTGGGATGTATCATGATGACCATTTCTATCTACAGTGACCCTACAGTGGCAACACATGCCACTGCCCTTTGGAATCTCCATCAGCACTGCAGAGACCCTTTTCAAGATTTTTTACTTAAACCCCCTAGACTGACTTTTAAGTCATCTTTTCCAAAGACAGAAAGAGAATGACTTCTGACTCTGTTCCATAGCAAGAGGCTGAGGCCTTTAGGAAAATCTAAGTAGATTTTCTTGTCTAACCTTATTTCTTTTGTTAATTTAAGGTGTGGGGTACAAAAAAGTGAATTCTCTCCCTCTCAAGGCTCATAACTTCTCCATTGTTTCGTTCATCTACTGCTGCAAAACAAATCATCCCAAAACTTAACAACTTTCTGAAAGCAGTCCTATCATCCCTCACAATTACCTGAGGGTTGACAGGGGCCCAGACAGTTCTGTTGCAGGTCTCATTAGGGTATCTCATGCAGTTGGGATCAGAAGGCAGCTGAGGCTGGAGTCTGCTGGAGACAACCAAGCAAAATTGGCTTGGTGAATCCGGTGTGATAGCTTAATGGCTGAAGATCTCGCCTTGCATCCACTGGGATTCCATGTGGGCGCTGATTAGTGTATTAGTTCATCAGTTCATTAGTTCATTAGTTCATTAGTTCATCATCCAGTTCCCTGCCTGTGGACTGGAAAAACAGTGGGGGATGACCCAAGCCTTAAAACCCTGCACCTGTGTGGGAGACTGAAAAAAAATCTCCTGGCCTCTGGCTCTGGATTGGCTCAGCTTTGGCCATCGCAACCACTTAGGGAGTAAACCAGAGGATAGAAGATCTTTTTCTCTGTTTCTCCTTCTCTCTGTATATATGCCTTGCCAATAAAAATAAATAAATAAGTCTTTTTTTAAAAAATAAATTGGCTTGGCCTCCCTCTTTCTACATGTGATCTAAGACCTCTCCTCTCTGTATAGTGTTCCCAGAAAGGTAGCCGATTTCTTACAGGTGACTTAGGACTCTCCAGAAATAAGTGGAAGCTCTTCAAGACTAAATTCACAATGGGCAAGCATTGTTCTGTCATTTTGTTGGATGAATAATCAAAGGATCAGGCCCCATCTCCTGGTGCAGAGAGATACAAGGGCTGTGACCATCTTTCTCTCATTATGTACTCATTCAGCATGATAAACTGAATAACATCTACCAAGACTTTCTCCAAATCTATGGTCAAATAGCCTAATGAGCATGCTTGGACAATAGCTGCCTCCCATGTGCCAAGGACAAGATCAGATGCGCACAAGCTCTCTCTTCTTGTTCTTAGCTATCTTCTTCCCAAAAAAAATATGAGTGGTTTGGTGTCATTTCTCACATATTCTCTCACCAAGATATTCCAAAACAAGGTAAAAGATAGCCATAGATGCTGACATTGATACCTAAAGACAAAAATAATGTAGTATTTTGTAAGTATAGTTCCCTGTATTTTGCCCTATAAGGCAAATGCTTAAAAATTTGCAAATGGAAAATTCCCTTAGTGGACTGGCCAGTTCTAATGGCTATCACCCTTCTCTTGTACTACAACTCAATGCTGAGCTACTTCCACTAGATGCAATGACTCATTAGATGCTCAGTATATACCTACTGCCTTCATTTAGGTTCAACATAACTTCTTTCCCATGTGTTATGTATCACTTGGAGAAAACTCCCATGGCTGGAGACTTCTGGGAAACTCCAAGGATATCAATGTCAGCAAGCACCCCACTTGATGGTGACAATTTCATTCATTTTATTGTCATAGAATTGCTTAGTATCAGGACCTTGACCTGATAAATGAGATGTGATCATCATGAGTTACAAGAATGAACAACAGTCACCCAGCTGAGCCACAGTTCAGAGTAGGTGGCTACTATCAAGGTCAAAGATGTTCAATGAAGACCTAAGGCAAGACTTTGATTTTATTTCTTGCCCAGAGCTACGAAAGATTGAAGATCATTGAGACAAGGCCAAGGAGAGCTTCATATTGAAGTAACAATAAAAATAGCAAACATTCATTGAGTATTCACTATGTGCTAGCCGCCATACAATTTTGGAGAATTAAAGAAGCAGAAAACTGCCCATAGTCTCACAACGAATTCTAGTCACCCATCTTCAGTCCCTGAAACCCTCCCTTTAGTCCTAACATGCTGGTGGGACTTGATGAATGCAGCCTCACTCGTAAGAGTGAAGGTTCAGGCTTAAAGAGTGAACAATCATCCAGTTCTTTCCAGCAGATTCTAAACTCTGCATCATACAGAAAAGCAATATGGTGACCCAATAGGATGGTGGTTTCAGTTACCACTGCTGCACAACAAATGAATCTAGTACTTCACAACTTAAAGTAACTCTTTTTTATGGGGGGGGGGGGGCACAGGAATTTGGGTAAGACTGACTAGGTGTTTCTCAGAGTCTTGTGAGCAGTTGAGATGAGGTGTCATCTGGGCTGCAATCTTGCATTGCCTCATTTCCATGGCTGCTGGTTAATGCTGGTTGCCACTGGAGCCCAGCTAAGAATGTCACTGTAGTATGAGGAATGCCGGTATATAATACTGTTCTCTAATTTGGTCACAAGAATGCCTACAAATTCTAGCCTGGCTGTCAGGCCCTGTGAGATCAGGTCATGATGTTTACAATGCACCTGTTTCACTCCATTCCCATTGCTCTAACCAAAAGCCTTAGGCTAGCTAAATTATAAATAATGGAACCTTCTCACAGTAGTAGAAACTAGGAGTTCCCAGATGCTGGCACTGTAGGTCCAATGTCTGCTCATGGGGTCACCTCTCTACTTACAGTATGGTGCCTATTGCTGCAGTCTCAAAGTGGATGAATTCACATGGAGGAAGGGGTAAAAGAAAGATAAACAAGCACGCTCTGGCTCCTTTACAAGGGCATAATGCCATTCGCCTTAATTGTCTCTTAAAAGCCCCAGTTCTTTATATTATCACATTGGGGAATTAAGTTTTGACATGAATTTGGGAGGAAAGCAAACGTCTGCATCATTGCAGTGCCTTTCATGGGGTGCTTATTTTATCCTGGCAGACAGCTGAATGTCTAAGTGTTGAGACTGTGACCAGGTGTCCCTCTGACCAGAAACTAATTTACAACAGCAGATGCTCTAGGGCTCTTCCCTGACCTGTGTTCACCTGATTAGGTTTGGGTGTATTTGTCAAGTGAGATGAGACACAGGAGGAGCCACATGATAAAACACATGGAATAACGGAAGTGGTTTATTACCACCAGATCTCAAAGAGAGCAGAGAAGGGCGGCCCTCAGTGGTAATGAGAAAGAAGGGCTGGGCGGGAAATGCACACTCCACCAGCAGAAAAGGAGTGAAGGAACCAACAACCTGCAGGCAAAGTCTTTATTGGAATCCAGAGCATCCTCTAGGTGTATTTCCTGCAGAGAGTTGTAATTGGTGGGTTTGAAGCATGCAGGCATGAGTTCCATGGAGTCACATTGAGACTGAGAGAGGATCACTGTGGCAGATACACAAATTCCATACCAAGTGTGGGGCCAATCAAGTAGGCTGTCTTTAGCCCTTGCACAGAAAAGAGCTGCTGTGTGGATGTGGCTCTGTAAAGCAGATTTCTGGATTGACCACATCAGGGATGTAGAACAAAGCAGAGAATCAAGACACTGCTAAGGATGATTAAGTTCTACTTCCTGGTATGAGAAGATTAATCCTATAATCAAAATTGATACTGAAGAAACTTAAAATTCTAAGAATTGACTATTCTGCACAAGCTTCTTAGCCAACTTCTAGTTTCCTCCAGTGTGAGCATCCAGAGGGAACAGGTGGAAGATGCCTGGGCTTTTTTGGCTACCCCTGGAAGCAGTGCAATGGAGTTCTACAACCCTCTGAGGGATGCAGTCACAAGCCCACTCAGATGGAAAAGTAGGCAGTGGGCCCACCTCTCAGTGGGAGGTGTGACATATGGAGTGGGAGATACTAAGCAGCTGGCTTTGAAGAACACAGCATGTTCCTTGAGGGCTCCTTCTCACTACATAAACTCAGTGAGATGTGTCGTGTGCCAGATGCTAAGTTCTCTTTGGAAACTGCAAGGGCTGATCTCAGGGTGTTGTGATGCTACATGTCTCAACTGAGCAATTAACATTCTGAGAATAAGACCATGGAATCCCTTGCTGGTTCTCAGTAGGGGATGGGGAAGATCTCTAAAGATATCACAGCTTCCTGCAATTTTGGACTCCTGCAAATAAGAATCTGAAAAGATTCAAACTTATCAAAGCATACTAACGATTGATGAACAAACATGCATCATTTGTGCATCACATTCATCACAGTTGGTGATAAGTCAATCTCTCCCTTCCCTCACCCCATAGACTGAGCACAGTTCAGGTTCTGTATCTAAATCATCTGTACTTAAATGAGTCCAGTAATAATGTAAGAATTTTTAAATTAATAAGCAGATACTGATGATTGGTAAATTCCACCTCAGAAGATGAACAACCATACAAAGGCATTAAAATGCTATCTACTTAGCAGGCTATCATTCTCATTCTTTAGGTCATTACTCCTTTTTCTGACACATGTCTGTCATCCTTTACAATTCTGTCTATAATCATTTCTTCTCAAAGTCTGCATCTTTTCTACCTAACACTTAGTTTTCACTCTTAATCAAGTCCTTCTTCTAATCAGACTAAATGAGTTTGTTTTCATTCTAATTTCTTCTAGTCTCACATTAGTTCCTTGTTCTAATATTTTCCCTTCAGTAGAGACTACAATTTCTTTTTATTAGAAGTGGCTTTGGTTTTTGTTTATCAATCTACCTACCTATGAGACAGATTGAGTTCTTGTCCTCTGGTCCACTCCATAAATGCTTGCAATGCCTAGGATGGGACCAGATCCAAAACTGGTAGTAGAGAACTCATTTTGCACCTCCCATAGGTGAAGGAACCTAATTACTTGAGCCATCACCACTGCATCCCAGGGTCTACAGTGGCGTGAAGTTAGAGTCAAGAGCCAGAAGCAGTAATCAAACCAAAGCATTCCAAATGGGACACTTGTTGTCTCCACCAGAGGTCTAAATAACCACCCCAAGACTACCATTTCTTGAAACATTTTTTTCCTGCCAAATTCTATCAGAACATAAAATCTCTGGACAGATATCTGTAGAAGAACAAAATTAGCTCCCTACCTCACACCATTCATAAAAATCTACTCAAAATGAACCAAAGATCTAAATTTAAATCCTGAGACTATGATATTTCTAAAAGAAAATGTAGGGAAAATACTTCAAGACTCCTTGGATAAGAACCACAAAGTGCAGGTAACAAAAGCAAAATAAGATGAAAAGGTTTATATCAAACTCGGAAACTTCTGCATAGCAAAGAAAACAATCAACAGAATGAAGATATATCAACAAGAATGGGAGAAAATATTTACATGCTACGTATCTGACAAAGGATTAGTATCCAGAATATGTCAGCAACACAAAAATCTCAATAACCTAAAAACAACCATTGCAGCTAAGACATGGGCAAAGGAATGAAATAGACGGTTCTCAAAAGAAGAGATACAAATGTGAGCAAATAAATGGGAAAAAAATAATTCATATCACTCATCATCAGGGAAATTCTAATCAAAACCACAATGAGATATAACTTCTTCCCTATCAGAAAAGCTATCATAAAAAGGACAACAGATAATGAAAAGTATAAGGAGAAAGGGAAACTCATATACCCTGTGGAAATCTAAATTAGTGCAGCCACTGTAGAAAACAGTGTGGAGATATCTTTAAAAAAACTTGAAACAGACTTGCCATATGATCAGCAATCCTACTATTGTGGATATATAGTAAAAATTATGAACTCACTGTATCAAAGAGATATTTCTCCAGCAAGTTTATAGCGTCACTGTTCACAGAGCCAAAATACAAAATCAATCAAGACGTCCACAAGCCCAAGAATGGATAGAGAAAATGTGATATATTGATACACTCACACACAGAGTGGAATATTAACCAAATGTAAAAAGGATGAAATTGTATCATTTCCAGCAAAATTGTTGGAAATGGAAGAAACCATGATGAGTGAAATAAGCAAGACATAGAAAGACAAATACTAAGCATTTCCTTTTACACTTAAGAACTAAAATTTTTTAAACTTTTGTGTACTAGTTTTGCTGCAAGTGGAAGATTTTGTCAAAAAATTAATTTTTAAAACAGCAGTAAGAAATGTAATAATATAAGGGATTCTAGGGGTTGAAAGAAGAGGGAGGGTGAGAGGGAAAATCCCTGAGCCTATGATATTTGTATCATAAAAAACAAAATATTTTTAAAAGCAACAGTAAGAACTACTGATAAAAAGAACACAGCATCATGTTTTCAAAAATGGCTTCCTACTAGAAAAAAATATATTCTCTGTGTGCTTTATTTTGACTGATCTATATATATATTAACATTTTTCCAAACAATGAGGTTACAAAATGTAACCAATTTCAGCAAGTACACACAACATCTCAAAGCCAAGTAAAATTTTTAATGTTTTTGTTCCTGTGTGTTATCCATATTACCTTAGTGATGTGACTGGTAATACTAATAATGATGATAAGAAATCCAATATACCAAGTCTTTACTACCAGCCAAACACTTTTGATGGATTGTCTCTAATCTTGAAAGCTGCTTTTCAAGGGAAATTGCAGTCCCATGTCAAAGATAAGAGAGACTGTGCTATTTGGCCAAAACTACATAAACACTAGCATCTGAGACCAGAATGGAACTGGATCTGTTGGTCTCATAGCTCATGCTCATCCCCAACTCCATCAAAGCTTAACTGGATGAACTTGGAATTAGTGACTGTAATTAGTGATCAGAACAAGGGTCAGCAACCTTTGTCACTTGGGATAGCCACATATCAGAGTGCCTGGTTGGAACCCTGCCACCCACTAGGGAGACCTGGATTGGGTTTTGGACTCTGACTTTGTCTCAGTCCAGTCCCAGCTATCGGGAGTAAATAAGTAAATCAAAGATCTCTCTGCTTTTCATGTAAAATGAAAATAAATGTCAATATTGTTAAAATATTAAATTTTGAGATCCATTTCCTACTGCAGATCATAAGAAGGGAAAAGAAGCAGCAAGCATGATAGTGAGTGAGGAGTGATTGGTTATACTCTCCAAGCTAGAGAAAGCAACCAGGGTGATGGCTCAGTATCTAAGTTCTACATGCGCCAGGATCCCATACTGGTGCCAGTTCATGTCCTGGCTGCTCCACTTTCCAACCAGATCTCTGTTTGTGCCAGGGAGAGCAGTAAAAGATGTCTCAAAGCCTTGGGACCCTGTACCTGCAAAGGAGACCCAAAGGCAGCTCCTGGCCCCTGGATTCAAATCAGCTTGGCTCCAGCCACTGCAACCACTTGGGGCATGAACCAACAGACAGAAGATCTTTCTGTATTTCCTTCTCTCTGTTAATCTGCCTTTCCAATAAGAATAATCAAATCTTAAGGGAAAAATAGCAACCATGAAGACCACCACTACTTCACGTGCCATGATATCCACAGTGAAACCCAATACGTGTGCTGTAGTTCAGTGACTCTCAATTCATAAAATATCTATACAACCACAAAAAAAATAAATGAATGCAGGGAGCAGATGTTTAGTCAAACAATTAGTATGTCCGTGCCCTACATTAGAATATAGTATTTTGATTCCCAGCTCTAATTCCCAACTCCAGCTTCACGCCAATATATATTCCTGGAGGCAATAGGTGATGGCTCAAGTAACTGAACTCTTGCCATACATATGGTAGGCTTGGACTGAGTTTCCAGCTTCCAGCTTCAGCACTTGACCCCAACCCTAGCCACTGCAAGTTTTGAGAAGTGAATCAGGAGATAAGAGTTCTCTCTCTTTTCTTTCTCCTTCCCTGCCCCTTCCTCCTTCCTGTTCTCTCCCAAATAAGTAAAAAGAAATACTCATCCATATATAAGAGTAATTTTAAAAGTTACAGAAGATGAAATTAAGGGTTCAGCAATATGACATTACTAGTAAAGCCCTTGTCTAAAGCACCAGCATCCCATATTGGTGCTGATTCAAGTCCTGACTACTCTACTTCCAATCCAGCTCCATGTTAATGTGCCTATGAAAGCAACAGAGGATGACCCAAGCTCCTGGGCCCTGGCATCTACATGGGAGAACCAGAAGTAGTTCTTGGCTCCTGGTTCTGGCTCCTGGCTTTGCTCTAGCCTGGCCCAGCCATTGTGGCTATTTGGGGAGTGAATCAGCAGATCACAAGACCTCTCTCTTGCACTCTCTCTTTCTCTATGTGTAACTGTGCTTTTCAATCAATAAGATACATCTGCTTTTAATTACATTTTAAAATAACTTTGTTTTGCTACAAACAAATTTGAACTCATATGCAAAATTTCAAGAAAATTAGTACTATGAAAAACCATTGCATGGGTCTCAAAGGCTTTTTTTATGTTTTTCCACAAACTTATAAGTGCGCTCATCTAAGTCCCTTTCTGCAGGAAAAGGCTATCACAGTGGCACGACTTTATGCAGCACACAGTGCAGATGCCAGCTATGAGTCAGTTCATGATTCTCCTGGCTTTAAAGTATGGCATCCCAATGTAGTTGCCAAGTGCACCAGCTCCACTGCTCCCACTTCGTTAATTCTTGCCCTGCTAAACAAACAGAGAGGGCAAGCAACCCACTTGAAGTCTCACAGCCAATCACTGGCTAGCTGGGACTCCAATTGTGATAGTTGATACCAAAAGTCTACACTTAACCTTCCGTATGCCCTGTTTCTCCCAGAGCCAGATGCTTAGGTGTAAGCCCTGCAACATTTAAAGAGCACTTTAAAAACTTCATTGGAAGTAGAATTAAAAAATAAGTCTGTTTGGGTGCCAGAATTTTTAAATCCATGCATAGTGTTTTCATAATTTGCATTTGCCATGACTTTTTGAAGATCCCTCCTAAGTGTTTTCACAGACCCAAATGAGGACTTTGCCCTGGCATCCCTTGTTGGTTAGTGAACTCCTAGGGCCTGAGGGGGCGTTCAGCAGTGCTTACAGACCATGGTTCAATCACTGGACCAACTCCTTGGCAACCAAACAGCCCCCAAAAAGAGAAACACAGGGCTCCTCCCGAGAGCTCCCAGGCCTCAGGCTTCCTAGAAAGCCACTTTTCAAAGAGGCAAACATCAGCTCCCAACTGGGAACACCACGCGGGAAGCCATTTGCCCTCTGACTAATAGCTTTTCCACCTGAGCCGCATTCCCCTCTTTATTTCCATGCCTGACTATGCTCTCCTAATCCATTGATACCCCATGCCTTGTGAAATAATAATTGCTTTTTCTCCCCAAGGCCAGTTACATTTCAGAGGAAATGCCAGTTGATGCTTTTAAAATGTCAGAATTTCTACAAATCTCTTAGATCACTTATTTGAGGAGCTATCCATCTTGCTGTCACTAAGCCCCTTAGTGCTGAAATCCATGGCAGAAGTGTGATCCCAGGGTCCAGGTGCTATTAGCTTTGCTGCCCTGAAGAATGGGGGCAGCTGGACAGAAACTAGGGCAGAGCAGCCCACCTTGTCACAGGAAGAGAAACCTAAGCTGGTGGCTTAGGGAGCAGAGCTCAGGCCGGCCTGCCTGCGGTGACACTACCCTCTTGAACAGCTTTCTGGAGGACTAACCTTGCTCTTGTCTTGTTGTCTCTTCACAGGGATTGACTACCTTCACCCGGACCTTGCCTCCAACTATGTAAGTACAAACTGACATTGGTGGAGAGAAGTGTGTGTTAAGCGTTTTGGTGCCCCTGGTTGCTGGGAACACAGTCACATGCACAATGCACAGGAGCAAGCATGCAGACACATCAACAGGAACACATGCACACAGCATGCACGAGAACACATTCAGGCACATATGCACACACATTTACACAGTAATTGAGATGATTCATTCAGAAACACAAGCAATGCATGCAGGAACCCACACATTCACAAACATACATATACAAACACATACAAATACTAGAACAACCCAAATGGTTAAGAGTCACAGTTGAAGTAATAAATCAAATGAACAAGGCCCGGGACCTAGCAGCAGGCTTGTTAAATGGCTGTATGATAAAAGAAGAAATAAAAACTTGAAGTCTAGGAAATAAGAGTACCAAGGTACTCTTACCAAGGTACAGGTAGAGGAAGGTACAAAAAAGAAAGGGACTTGGCAAGGCTTAAAGCAACTCTCGCTAACAATCCTTAGGGGAGGAAATGAGCCATTTGGGTTCTCACTTAACAAAACTGAAGGCAAAAAGACAAAAACTTCAGCAAAAATGTTACAGGCAAAGCTTCATGAGAGTGAGAACATTGCTTATGACCACTCCATACTTTTTCCCCCACAACACTGAGAATCCCAGTTAGTGGCCCTGGACAGCAGGAAGTTTTAGTCAAGAATCACAGCACGTGCTGCTGAACCGTCACATGCTGTGTTCCTGATAAAAACCACAGGCTTTTAAACATCATTGATCCCTTTATTCTAACTCTAACAAGCACAGTACTCAAGCCCTGGTATATTCGCTTAAAATTATACTCCTATTAACTCCAGACCTCAGTCTATAAAAGTGTTATCTTAGTAGTCACACACACTCATAATTAGGGGCACAGGGTTGAAAGGATGGTTTGCAAGCTAGAGCTTAGTGCTCTGGACATGAGCAATCAAGTCTACCAACAGTGAGAAAAACGGTTTACTACGTAGATCTTACAAACCCCAAGGGGTACAAATTGAGCTGAGCATTTTTTAATACTGAAAATTAAATGAATCATTGGCACAGTACAGGAAGAAAGGACAGATGATTAGCTGAAGCTAGACCCTCAGTGACAATAAACCACTTCTGTAGAACAAACAGTGAAAAACTACCTATCGGTTTTTAAGAGCAGAGTCAGCTCGGCGCTCCTGGCCCTGGCTGGCTCTTCCAGTGTCTGCTCTGTTTCCATCATCCCCCATAAGTGGAGCTCTGTCTCTGAAGCAGATGTTGGAAAACATTCAGGGCTCTGATGCCCCAAAGTGCCTTCCCAAGATGCACAGAGGTCCGCTGCACCTCTGGGACAAATCAGCCTGTGGAGCATTCTCACAGGGTTTTCCCCATTTTCCCAAAATGGAATTGCTCAACCTTAACACTTGGAGGAATTTCAAGTGTTGGAGGGCTGTCTGCTCAGCGTTTTGGAAAGCTGATGTTACGCTGCCTCTTTCCTGCACACACAGACCAGCCCCACCAAGGCCACAGATGAGACTGACCTCTGCACCGGTCCTGGAGTTTTTTGTCAGGCTGCTTCCAATGTCAGTGAACAGATTTAAAAAAGAGAGAGAGAGAGACTAATTAACACAAGGTGAAAAAAAAATTCCCCTAGGTATGATGAAATTGAGAGTGAAACATCCAAATTAAGAGATATTGGCTCTTCTTGGCTCTCCAACATCAGAATACAATTAGTGCCATGTTCTTCATTTCTTTTTGAAAAACACTTTTCCAAATTAAAGAAATAAATACATGTTTCCTGTAGAAAATTAAAACAGATTCAAAACCAGTCATAATATTGCTACTATCTTTAATGTTTGGGGCATTCCTTTCTATGTATATATTGGACTACTCTTGCATATTTAACATATCCCTGCCTACTTGATATGTAGTGTCCTTTTCATATTATTATATATTTTTCAAAACATGATTTTAAGAGCTACATTGCATTTTCGATGGCTATAAATCATTTAAACATTCTGATCCCCAAGTGTTGGACAAGTATGTTGCTTCCAATGAGTGTCTCACTCCAAAAGAGACTGTGAAAGCCTGACACAGTTGGCAGAGGGACACAACCTGCTTAAGCAGAAATAACTAGAATGTTTGTTCTAGATGGGAGAAAACTTCAGTTAGACCTTATGTTTTCAAATAACTCAAATTCCCCTTGGAGTATGAGGATCAAGAATTTCTCACAAGAAAATCCCTACCACTGGGTAGAACCCTGATGGGAAATTTGAATTCAGTCAAAGGAAGAAGTATGAAATGAATAAGGTTAGTAAATAAATGGAGTGGTGAGTTCTCCCTCTCTGCCAATGTTCAAAGCTAGAGTCAATTGCAACTTGGCAGGAATGTTGTTGGAAACATGTCAAAGGCTACCCCAGGCTTAACCTAGAAAATACCTAACAATCGAGTGAAAAAATGTGAGTTCTACACAAAAACATGAATCTTGATCGTTTCCATCCAGATATGCATTATCAGCATTTCCCAAACACTAGGAATCTTAGAAAGAATGTATATAAGGGAGGAAAATGAACATCCTAATGTCTCATTCTTTAATTTCATAGTAGAAAGCCTAGAGTGACTGGCTTTTTTCTCTCATACCATGCAGAATTAAGGGTGAATCTATTATCCACACTTATCTTCTTTATTTTTAATTAAAATGTTTACACTGTCACTAGCTGAGTGAGGATGGCAAGTGGAGCAGACCTGCTCAGGAGAGCACTGAAGGCAGTGGACAATACTAGGCTGGAAAACTGTTGGAGCAAAGGACTAGCAGGCGATTTCAAACCTTGTTAAGGGCCTTCATGGCTTGAATGTTATGCACTAGTCCAGTGCCCTTCTAGAGAAAGATGCTTTGGGGGAGTCTTTGGGTTTCCCCAGAAGCAGACCCTGAAAGAAGGATTTGAATGTTAGTAATCTATATGGCAAGTCGTTCCAGGAAGCAGATGAGGCAGAGAAGACAACAAACCTTGTGTTAACAAATCACAGCTGGCAGTGGGAACATAACCCCTAACTGTACATGATTGTTCCAAGTTATCCCAAATGGCAGGGAGCACCGGGAAAGCTAGGATATTTGTACACCAACTCCACTGGTCGTTGGTTGAGGATCAGCCCAGAGGATGTGAGTATCACACATTTTCCATCTCCCTGCAGCTCAGGAGAAAGCTCTTGCTTGACAAAGAGATACAAGGGAACGTAAGAATATTCCTGGGAAAAAAATAAAGTTAGAATACAAGTTTTTTGGGGGATAAAAATTGTTCACATTCATTTGTAATTTTTTCATAATGTTCATAATGCATTATTTTTCATGAATGTGTTAAAGAATCCTAATATGCATATATTCCAGTTTTGCGGCCTAAGTTTATGTTTTATTCTATTTTTTCCAAAAACTTTTTATTTTATTTGTCTTTATTTATTGGAGAGTGACAGAGTTACCACCTGCTGGTTCACTCCCCTAATGAACACAGTGGCCTTTTGGAACCAGGAACTCAATCCAGGTTTCCATGAGGGTAGAAGAGACCTAATCACTCAGAGTTGGCATTGTGGGAAGAGTGGGTTAAGCCATTATTTATGATGCCAGTATCCCATTTGAAGTCCTAGCTACTCTACTTCTAATCCAGTATCTTGCTAATGTGCCTGGGAAGGCCCAAATGCTTGGGCTTCTGGCATCCCTGAGGGAAACTAGGATGGAGCCCTCACATCAATACAGGGGAACGGATGTCAGATCAAACACATACATAGCAATGTCTGCAACAGAGATGATACCATGGAAATTTTTTAAAGCCCTTCCTGATTTATGTTTGGTGAGAAGTGAAACTGTCCCTGAAGGTTTTCAAAATTTTTTTTCTTAATAATAAAACCAGGCAAAATTTTCCCCAAAACAGGTCATTCCATGTGTCAAGAAAAGAAGGTGAATGTGTGGGTAGTCCAGTGTTCTTTCCACTAAACTTGAAATTGTAATACTTTGAAAACTAAAAATCGATATGTAAATGTAAGTAATTAGTGCTAATTTCATTCAGCAAATCCTACACTGACTGTTGAGTGTTAGGCACAAATGATAATAGCCACTTATTTTATTCCTTTATTTGAAAAATATGAGGGACCCAGTCCCACTGGGAAATGCTCCCTATCCCAACTAATTAAAATTTGTCCTTTTCTTCCCCATTAGTAATAACACAGAGAGAGTACTGTCCAAGATCCTGCTGTAGAGCAAGTCCAAAGAGTGCCCCTCACATCATGGTCAGGATAGTTTATCCCACCCAGGAAGCACAACGTCTGTGTCTTAACCTGGCATGTGCAAGCTGCAGAGGAAGAGAGATACATAAAAAGCAAGCATTCCATGAAGCATCCTTCAGGTCAGTGAGAATGCAGGTGTGTGACCCCTGCCTCTGAGGTGAAGGGCAGATTTGCAAGGAAGTCGTCCTGCTCTTCACTATGTGGCTCCCAGTCCAGTGATAATTGTATGCTTATGATCATGGTAATGTTCCAAGCCTATGGGGCTCTCAATTTTTAATTACTACAATTAAACACCTGAGGCAACTAACTTTAAAAAGAGCATAGTGTCTTTAACTCACAGTTGTGGAGGTTCAAGTTGAAATTGGGTAGCCACATTTTTTTTCTTTTGTTTTATGACACAGTTTACACTGGTGTCTCCCTTCCCCCTCCCACAACTTCCCTCCTCTCCCCACCAATCTCTGCTCCAGTCTTACAGTGGGTGTCTTTCATGACCTTTCACAAGTCCATCGTGCTGGGCAGCCACATTTGTTCAGCCTCTGCTGGGGAGTGGTGCACAGCAATGACAGTATGTACAGAAGGATCATGTGGTAAGTCAGGAAGTGGAGAGCGGCCAGGCCCAGACTTGGGTTTTTATTATAACAACCATCTCCCCAGATTTACCTTCTGAAGGCATACATCCAGTGACCTAAGGAACAAGCCCACTTCCTAGACACCATAGTTGCATAGTAGAACTAAATGTTTACCCTCTTAGTACTACTGACTCATGACTTTGGGGTTTAAACATCAGCATCAATTTGGAGGTTAAATAGTGTTCAGACCAAAATAATAATAATAATAATGTTCAAACTGAGCAAAAGGAAACTTCTTTAAGAACACATGGCCCGTGGCAAAGGGAGCTGGAGCAAAGAGGAGGCAAAACGTTGCTTCCTTTGCTTCCAAGGCTGTTTTGATAAAGCCCACAGATTTGTGAGAGCCCTTTGAGAGTGTTCACGCTGAGTGGCAGGGTTTTTTCCCAGGCCTGGAAAGCAAGACATTCATTCATGAGGAGATTCCCATAAGCACCAGGCAGGGAGAAGTGAAGTGAAACCAGAAAGGGAGGACAACAGGCCAATGCTTATTATGGGGTGCATTTTCACTGAGGGCATCTGGAGCTTGCAGAATACGAGGAAGCAGCACAGAGACAGCCTCTTCCACCACTGCCAGTCATTGGCAGAGGCTGCCTCCCAGGAGCAGGAGTGAAATGGGGAGGCAGCAGAGTAATTTCTAGAATCGTGTCCTTTTCCAACCTGCCCTAGAAGGAAGCAGAATGGTGTTTGGCAGCCAAAGAGGATCTTCAAATGCCACATTTACAGAGAGTTGGAAATCATCCAGCAAGTAACAGTAGGATTCTGACAGGGTGATGAGAGTGGAAAATGAGTCAAACCCGAATGTAAATACTGGCTCCTTACCTCATGATTCTGCAGTATTAGACAAGACTACTAAATCTTTACTTTGCTTAATTATGGAATGAGCAAAATGAATGTCATGTCAGATTTGTTATGGGATATCACTGAAATCATGTATATTGGACCTGGCACATAATAAATGTTCAATGAACATTAATTTCCTTCTCTAAGGAATTGAGAATGACAACTCTACAAAAAATCAGGTTGCACTGATGGAGAAGAAGCAGGGATGTGTCTCAGCAAACCAGTGTGAGGGTTCAGTGTATTTCCAGGGAGCTCACCATCATCAAAAGAGATAAAAAGGATATCTCAACCAAGCTCTGCATATGATTCTAAGATGAACAACATTCAGGCTTGAAAGTAGAATTTATTAAAATAAATCTCAAAGGGTTGAAAAACAGCATCCAAACCAAAAGAAACTAAAGGAAGATAGAGGACCCACTGCTCCTGGCCAGGGGTGCAGTGACAAAGCAGGCCTGCAGGAAGCAGGTCTTCTCTGTCACAGGTCTTTGAGCTAAAAGGATGGTAACAACAAGTTTGAAGACAGGGCTCCAAGGTGGGATTGTAAGGTAGCAACTTCTCCAAGTAAGGTTGCTTCCAGGCCAAGAAAATTACAGTGACCACAGTGGGAGGCTCGAAGGAGAAAGGGCTGCTTCTTGCCCTAGGAACCAAAAGGCATCCTCTTGGCACCTCCAGGATCCCACACTGACTACCTGCCTAGATTTCTAGAATTTTTCCTCGGATTCTTGAGTGCATCAACATGGAAGATTGCACTAACTCAACCATGCCCATTCTTTCCTTAACTTATAGCTTCTGGCTCATCCAGGAGGTTTCCCCAAGCCTTCATCAACAGGGTCTCGTGACTTCTTTAAAGCCATAATATAGAGTAGCCCCTTCTTACTTATAGTTTTCCTTCCTCTGATTTCGTTACACACAGTGCACTGCAATTCAAAACCATTAAACAGATTTCCAGAAATGAACAGCCTTAAGTTTGTAAATATGTACTCATTCCGAGTTGCATAATGAAATCTTGAACTCTCCAGAACCATCCTGCCAGACACAGGAATTATCTCTGTCCAGCACTGCTGTATATGGTGCCCACTCATTTGTCTCTGGATAGCTCTCTCGGTGATCTGAACAATTATGACATTACAGTGCCTGAGTACCCTTTATTTAGAAGCCTGTGCTAGATTATTCATCTCATTTCATCTCACTCCATTTGATATCACATCATCTCAAATCATCACAAGAAGGACCAGTGCAATACAGTAAGATATGTTGTGAGACAGACCACATTCATGCAACTTTCAGTATAGTAAATTGTTATAACTGTTCTATTTTTATTAAAAGTTATTGTTGTTAATCTCTTACTAGGCCCAATTTATCAATCAAACTTTATCATAAGCAGGTACATGGTACTTTAAAAAGATTTCAAAAATATGAAATTAAAAGGTATGTTTATTTTTGGTACAAAAAAATTGAAATCCACGTTCACAATTTTCATAAATTTTTAAGGTCCCTCATATATATAGAAAAAAACCATAGCATGCAGTAATACAAGGGTGCCAGTGTGCCAGTGTGGAGCCTGGACAAGATGCCTTGTGGATATCCCTGAGTGGTACTAAACCTCTGGCATCAGCAATAGAATAGCAGGCTTAGGCTAGCCCACTGGAGCCAGTAGGACAGACACTTGGAAAAGGGCGACCCCTGCTGCCACAGCCTGAAACACCTGAGTCAGCCAAGTCAGTTTACGGAACTGCAGCAACAAGCAGAGCTGCCTGGTTGAACCTGACCAATTCCAGCCAAATATCCACCCTCAGAAACAACCAAACCTAGCTGAAATCAGCTGGCTCCCAGAAGCACTGCAGAATCACAAGCTACATAAATACATAAATACATCTTAACATAAGGAGGGTCTGCAAAATCTTCATGAGAAATGCATATTGTGGGAAAAATGATGAGTGAGAGTCAAATTTTTTTAGTTTTTGCTTATTTGGGAAACAGAGAGATATAGAGGCAGGACAGAGAGCTTGGCAGAAAGAGAGCTTCTATCCACATGTCCCAAATGCCTGCAATTGAGAAGACTAGGATAGAGTGAGACCAGGAGCCAGGAACTCGTTCCAGCTCTCCCACATGGGTGGCAGGGATCCTAGCTGCCCCAGCCACTACCTGCTGCCTCCCAGGGTGCACATTAGCAGGAAGCTTGAATCAGACACCACAGTTGTAGATCAAACTTAAGTATTCCAGGTAGGACATGAGCATCCTCACTACTAGGTCACAAATTTTAAAACTGATCTGCAAAAAAATGAATTTAGTTTTTAACTTCATTTACCAATAATATGTCTGAAATTCCCTGACATTATAGCTGTTCAGGTTACCCAGGTTTGACTCCTATCCCACCTGGTACCCCTATACTATTTAAAACTCACGCCAGTCTAAACAGAATAGGTTTCTAACCCAACCCCATCAAAACCTTTAGGAATAGCCCTTATAATCTCTATTTCTTTAAAAGCACCCCAAGATTTTGGTGATTTATCCTACTCATTTATTTTGGTGCCTCCCTCCTTCATTCACGAGTTGATGGAACAGGGCTAGTTACTAACAAAGCATATCTGCATCACAGTAAAATTACAGGCACTTTGTAGGAAAGTGTATGCCCTGAAAGTATTTTCTGTCCCCCTTAACATTCAGTACAGTATAAAGCAGTTGTTTAATAAACATTTATTAAATTGCATTGAATATTCTCTCACCAGTGCTACTGCAAATGAAACAGGAAAATCAAATCATACAGTGACCCTCCTTGGATAAGGATGGGAAACTCCAGCACACAGCTTTCAGTCACGTTGTAGATGAATGTCACTCACACATCCCTGACGAGGGGAATTGAGGGCCATGGAACCTGAGACTCCATGGCTGAAGGTTTGGAGACAATGTTGTTCTCAAGGTTTATCAACCACTTGCAGATAACAAGGGCTGTGTCTCTTCTGTAAGAGTGCAGCCCACTCAAGCCAGGGAAATGTAATTAGGTCCCCAGATGAGAGAGCTCAATTGACGCTCTCTGGTTCAGTTCCAATTTGGGATTACTGTTTATGCTCCACTGTTGTTATTTCACCAACACCAAGTGCTTAGAAAAACGAAAAAAAGCCCACCCCGATGCCTGCACTTTTCCATTCTTTCTATGGCTCCTGACAGGTGACGGTCTCTAAAGAAGGGGTCCTTGGAGAGCTAGGCAGGGGAACCAATGCTGAGCCTGAAGCAAGTGCCTTGAGGCCAGCGTGGTGTGCACACCAGGGCTCCAGGCGGCATGAGGCTGCCACAGTGAAAGGGTGACCACTGGAGACAGGCAAAATCTCCAGCCCTGAATGATTCAGAAGCTATGAAGTATTGATCACACATGTAGCTCCTGGCTTTTAGACCTTTTAATATTTAAATAAGCACATTAACATTGCATATGAAATCAAAGATTAAATAACCTTTGTCTCTTACAAAAGGAGAGGATAATTCTCTCCCCACTTCACCCCCTTGTTCTCATGAATTCTATTCAAACCATTGTGAACACTTTCTCGTCAGGAGGCCAGCTTTTTTAAATCATTTTGCTAGACTGCCACTCAAATGACTGTCATCTGACTCAGCCAGTATACTAGAGGAAACTGCCCATTTTTCGGGACATACTTTGGAAAAAATAAGTGGGCAAAATAAAATCTAGCTGAACAAAATAAAACTATGTGTTTAGACACAGACATACCAAAAAGCAAAGGAAGGAATCAGCCAATAGATTTTTTTTCAAATTGCTCAATTGACTGGTTTTTGTTCACTGAACACTGGCAACATCAGCAAAGCCTTATTGAGTTCCTGCAGTATGCAAGACGCTGTACTACAGAACTGATTTACAAAATGTGAAAAGTCAGTCCTGCCCTTGGAGGGTCCACATGCAAGCATGTTCACATGACAACATGCTCAGTGCTATCTCAGAAATAAAACATCACTGCTTTAACAAGTAAGTCAGCCCTAAGAGAGAAGGAGACACCTAAATGCATTTAAAGGAGGAGGAGCAGTTTACCATGTGGGAAATGAACTTGTTTCCTTGGATCCATAACAGCACAGGACTTCACTTGGAAAACTGGTAAATATGATACTGGGCCAATGGTGACTGGATCTTCAACTGGAAGTTTGCTTCCGCTGAGAAGCTAGAACAAAAGTGGCACACCCCCTCAACACACACACACACACACACACACACACACATTTCCTAAAGGCCTTCAATGAAGTCTTGTCACTTTGACTAAATTTAAGCCACTTAAAAACCAGGGTGGTGTCTGTCCTCCAATGTTTTAACTTATGAGAGAATCAATTGGAGGCCTGATGTCCCCAGAAGATCATTAAGAGTTATAAATTATTGAATAGATTAATGAACAAATGCAGGTGGATCAACGGATGAATGGATAGATAGATAAGTGGATAGTGGATGGATGAATGGATGGATAAGTGAATGGCTATAGATGGACAAACAGGTGGATGAGTGAATGAATGAATACATGAATGAGAGGAAAAATCTAGTGTAGGAGTTAAGTGCTCTAGAGTCAACCTCTCTGAATCTGTCAATATCACTCTCAACCACTTACTTGTGACCCAGAGCAAGTTAATCTCTGTACATCAATCTCCTCTTTTGCAAAAGAGATTGGTAGTACTGACCTTATTGGTGATTGTGATCATTTGATTAAGCAGCGTGCAAAGCTCTTGGAATTGCTCCTGGTACGTTAGACATCCTCACTAAACACTCACTGTCATTAAAGAATTTTGTCAAAGATAGCATGACTAGAATTTTGTAGTCACATCCTGAGTCTGAAATGGTCAGACCAGAGTTCCTACTCATAACCTCCTCTTGCATCCAGGACACATAAAGAATTTATGAAAAGCATTTGAAAGCGAAATTAAAAAGGGAACCTAGTGGGTTGGGTTTTAAACTTTCATAGTTTCATTTTCCCTTCCCTGCTCTAACAGTATATATCAAAACATCATGAATAATCTTCTTTTGTTTTGCCTTTTAATCCAATTAAAAGCCAGGCCCCAGATACTGCTGAATATTAAAATTTTAACCCATTACTTGTATAAAGAAACTGACTTTAGGAATATACTTGGGTTAGACATAGGCACATGAACCATAGAAGCATTGAAATATTCATTTTCTCCTTGCTATGATAAAATATTTACAATGATACTTCCAAAATTTCATTAAAAAAAATGGAATCAAAAGATAATTTTGGCCATCCTCGACTGCTTTCCCAGGCCACAAGCAGGAAGCTGGATGGGAAGCAGGGCCCCTGGGATTATAACCAGATCCTGGTACATACAAGGCGAGAACATTAGCTGCTAGGCTACCACACCGGG
Source organism: Ochotona curzoniae (assembly GCF_017591425.1). Lineage (NCBI taxonomy): Eukaryota > Metazoa > Chordata > Mammalia > Lagomorpha > Ochotonidae > Ochotona > Ochotona curzoniae. The sequence continues at coordinate 451,581 of NW_024466737.1, forward strand.
CCCAGAGCTCAACTTTCAAATCTCATAGCAATAGAAGACAAGAGAGGACACTGCCAGCCACCACACCAGGACTGCAGGTTCAGTGAGGACATAGATAAACCAGATCTGAGACCTAAACTGATCCCCACAGAAGCACAGGAAATGAAAGCCCCTCACAAGTCACAGTGCAAAAAGATATGTGCACTTTGAGATGAACCCCAGTGGTCTGAGTCCATCCCTGGGGGATTAGAGCCCTTGATCAATAGACAAATCTCCCATTACTCCAGCCCATGTTTTCTCAAAGCTGAAGCTGCCTCCACATCAGGTTGATTTAAGTGTCAGTTTGAGGGCTTTTGGCTGCCTGTTAATCTCCTTTTTCAATTTCTGCTAGTTGAACGGCTGAAATGCCCTAAGAATTGCTGCCCTAGCACTGGTGGGCTTAGCCATGCTCAAGTCTAGCCTCCATCTGCTCAACAGTTCTTAGAAACACTGGTCCAATCCTCATTGCACAGAGGAGGAATGAGACCCAGGAAGAAGATGAGCTGTGAGAGGTCTCACAGCCCATGACAGCCAAGCTAGTCCTGGGTCTCAGGTCTCCAGCATCCCCTAGTGGCTGCAGGTGTCACCACACTGTACCAATTCCTACCACAGCATTTGCTTTAAGGGGCTGAGAGCCACCTGTGGGAGCTTGAAACCTTTTAATCCCTCTGAGGACTCCCTCCTGGTGGAGTCCTCCCAATCCACACCTACAACCCCTGTAGTCAGCCATTACAGGTAACCTCCGGGAGCAGGTGATGCCTGCTTTGACCCCTTGATACTAGTTTCGTAACGCCTGCAGGCCCTGCTGGGCTCCATTTTCACCTCCCACTGCTTCATTATTTTATTGTATTTTTTTTTTTACCTTTAGGAGGATTGTTCTAGGGCCCGCAACTTGTTTTGTCCCACACACATGAAGACATAGTACAAGCGAAACTTTCATCCACTCACAGCAGCCACTAACTTATGACTGTGAAGTACTAAAACCTTATCTTAGGAAATCCAACCTCCAGCGTCAGCTGTAGGAGCATGCAAATACCACTCCTTCCAGTCTTCAGCTGAAGTTTCACTCACACATAGCTTCCTCCCATTCCCTTCCTGCCTCCCTGTTTCCATGATAGGTTCCTGCCAGGCGCCCAGCCTTAATAAATCCTGTGTCCACAGCTATCATCTCTAAGAATCCTGACCTTTTACATTTGAGCAGTCTGGAGCTTGGGACAAAGCAAAATTTTCCATCCTACCGAGACCAAGGCAGAGAGAATTTCTGACGTAGAAATGAGATTAGCTTCTTCCCCACCGTGGTAACCCTGCTGCCTCCCAACCTACAGGAAATTATTTTTCACACACACAAAATCCTTGGTTACTAACCAATAATTAAAACTGGAAGTCAAATACAGAAAGCCAGGGCTTGGCTCTCAGCAATGTTCCTTAACATCGCAAGCATTTTACACAAGTCCTACGTTTTCGGTGCGGCACTCACAGAATCTCTCCACAATAAGTCTTTTGCTCAGAGGAAGCATAAGATGTATTACAGTATGTGGGAGGTATTTTCATTAAGCTATGGAATGAAGTTATATTATATGTTTTATAATGTGGACACTGCCAATTTTTAAATACAGGGTTTAGTGTACATCTAAGCTCTTTATGGAGCACTGGCTCAAGGACAACCCTGAGTCAGTGCAAAGAAAAATATGCGTGATTTGACCTGTTGTGTCCTCTGTTTGCTCAACTGTGCAATGGGATGACTGTCCTCCCCAACGTGACCATGATTGTCCTAGGAATCAAAGGAGTTGTAATGAATATTTTTATTGCTGATACGAACACTCATGACATTTGTTTATCTGTCAAAAGTACAAATTAGGTGCCCCAGAGTGCTAAAGGCACTGATGCTACTCTTCTGCAGATGCTAAACTATCCTCCTTCCCTGGCTCCAAGATCACAAACAGACACCCATATAGCCACTAACTTGTAGAGAATGTTCCAGAAGACTCTGTGGGAGGAAGCCAGTCTCTGTGTGGACACCTCTGTGATGACCACACAATCCTGAGTCTTTCGATATTTTGTTGGGGTTCTTACAAGGCACCTTGCAAAGAATGTGTGAGGATCTTCTGGGAATAATACCATGGCCAAGGTTCATAAAACAATTAGGTTCATCACTCACAAGCTGTCACTATTATCTTATACTGTGTAACAATTTTGCAGGAAATTTTTTATTTGTTTCTAGCACTCATATGGAGAGCTGACTGTTTGTGAGCAGGATACGAGTACTGTATTTTGTCTCCCACTGTCTATGGTTCTAGCATCTTTGTCCCCTGATTGGGACCCTTTTTTCTCCATTGACTCCTTCTAAATAACAGGAGTATTAATACCCAACATGTGTTGAGGATGTACTGTGTGCCTAGCTTTGTGTTTCACACTTGCAATGTGCTGACTTGGATCACCTTTACCATCTTTGTCCTGCTTGTGATGGACTCCACTGCAAGACCTAAATAGCTCCCACACTGGCTTTTCCCACAGCTACAGTAGTCCCCTGCTAGTTCCTAAACTAATCTGTTCTTCTGCTCACCCTGATACAGCATTTCTGTGTGCCTCCCTCTCAGAATGCCAGCCCCAGGAGGACAGAGATCTTAGCTGCTCTGTTCCCCATCTTGACTCTCAGCACAGCACAATGGCTGGAACTGTGGTGGCCTGGTTTTATGGTTTGTTTCTCTCATGCTCTGTCACCACCCTTTCCTTTCTTCCAACTGTGCTCCCCTTAATCCCTAGCCTACTCCCAAGCCACCACTGAGCCTGAGCCCTGTCTCTGTCTTGTGATGCTCCTCTTTGTGTTTTGCTCATTGTAGAAATCATTCTCCCTTTAAGAAAAACCATAAAAACTAAACAAAGCAGCAGGAATGATTTTTCTCAATGCTTTAACTCATTCATTTGACAACAGACACTGATTCTGCAAAGATGCATTTTCAAGCTGGAAAAAAACTCAAATGTTTAATGCTAGCTTAAGGATCAAAAATGCTTCTGGAGGGCCTGTGTTGTGGCACAGTAGCTTAAGTCACCACTACTGATGCCAGCATCCCTTATCTGAGCACTAGTTCAAGTATCAGCTACCCCACTTGCAATCCATCTCCCTGCTAATGTGTCTGGGAAAACAGAGGATGATGGACCAAGTACTTGAACCCCTGCCCTCCACAGTGGGAGACCCAGACAAAGCTGTTGGCCCCTGGCTTAGGCCAGCTCTGGCTCTTGTGGCCATTTGAGAAATGAACCAGAAGACAGTATCTCTCTTTCATTTTCTCTCTCTTTTAAATAAGTAAACCCTTTTTTAAAAAGACTTCTTTATTTTTAGTAGAATGGCTGATCAGATTTACAGAGAGGAGAAAAAAAGAAGGTCTTCTGTCTGCTAATTCACTCCCCAAATGGCCAGAGCTGAGCCCATCTGAAGCCAGGAGCCAGGAGCTTCCTCCAGGTCTCACACGTGGGTGCAGGGTCCCAAGGCTTTGGACAGTCCTCTACTGCTTTCCCACACCACAAGCCAGGGAGCTGGATAGGAAGTGGAACAGCTGGGACCAGAACCATATCCATATGTGATCCTTGCAAGGTAAGGACTCAGCCATTGAGCCATTGTACTGGACCTAATACATAAAATAAAATAATTCTTAAAAAAAAACATTGAAAACTAAAAAGAAATACAAAAAAAAAGGTTGTGCATGCCTGCTTTTAGTAAAAAAAAAAAAAAAGCTTTGCTTATCCACTATTCTTAGAACAAGAGAATTCTCAAAACACAGGAATTTGATTTGATTTACGGGACTCTTTAAAGAAATGTGAAATTTTAATGCCATCTTTTTTATTTTTCATTTTAACAGACATAAAACCATACATACTGGTACCATTTGATGTATTGAAACATATATACTTTTTTAATGTCCTATCAGGGCAAACATACCTATTTCCTCGATATTTAACTTTCATTAATGGCAAAAAAAAAACTTTACAAAATCCTATCTTGTAGGTTTTTTTAATGAAGAAATACACAGTACATTACATTACCTATAGTAAGCCTACTGTGCAACAGAAACCCAAAATTTCTTACTCTGATGGAGCTATAACTTAGTACCCATTAACCAACCTTTCCCATCCTTCCTCCTCTCTTCCCTCACAAGCCTCTGGTAACAACTGTTACACTTGAGCTTCTATGAGGCTTCCACATAGGAGTGAAGTAATATGATATTTGCCTTTCTATGTGTAGCTCATTTCACTTAACACAGTTGACCTTTTGTTCCGTTCATGCTATTGGGCATGACAAGATTTCATCCTTTTGCGTGGTTGGGTAGTATTCCATTGTGTGTATAGACCACATTTGCCTTGACTATTCTCCCAGACTCTTAGCTTCTGTGTCTTAGCTATTTTGAATTGTGCTGCAATAAACAGGAAGACACATGTATGATTGCTGAATCATACAGTAGTTCTATGATTACTTTGTGAGGAAGCTCCACACTCTTTTCCAAAAGCTGAACTGATTTACATTCCCACTAACACTAGGCAAGGGTTCCCCTTTCTCTACATCTTTGGCAACATTTGTTCTCTTTTGTCTTTTTGATAATACTCCATCTAACTAGAGGGAAGTAGTATCTCATTGTAGTTTTCACTTGTATTTGCCTGATGATTGATGATATTGAGCATTTTTTCACATATATGTTGGTCATTTATATGTCTCCTCTTAAGAATTTTCTATTTAAACAGCTGCCCATTTTGAATGGGGTTATTTGTGGGGTTTTTTTAATATTGAGTTTGCATTCCTTAATGTTCTTATTCCTATTCCCTTGTCAGATATAAACCTTGCAAGTTTCATTGATTCTTTCTTTTGTTTTGCAAAATCTCTTTAATTTGATGAAATTCCATTTGTCTGACTTTGCTTTTGTTTTCTGTGCTTTGGGGCTTGATTCAAAAAAAAAATCGTTACCTATTTCAGCAACTTAACGTATTGCCCATATGTTTTATTCATATGATTTTAAAGTTTCAAGAGTTATATTTAGGTCTTTACTCCATTTGGATTTATTTTTGTACATGGGGAGAGACAGAGGTCTAGCTTCATTTTTCTGCACGTAGATAGCCAATTACTCCAGAACTGTTTATTGGAAACGCTGCATTCTCTTAGCAGCTCTGTCAAAGATCAGTTGGCTATGGGCGGGTGGGTTTACTTCTGGAATCTCTAATTCTGTTCCACTGGACTATGCATCTGTTTTCATGCCAACATAATACTGCTTTGCAATTACTGCATCTTTGTAATGTATTAAAAGCAAAGTAGTATAATACCTTCTGCTTTGTTCTCTCTTTCAGAAGCGTTTCCTTAAATTTCAGTTTGCTTCCTTAGTATAATTATTTTGAAAACTTTATCTGGGTATTTGAAAACTTCAGTTTCTAGGTAGTTGGTTTTCATCATCTTATTTTTCATTAAGTAAGACTTTCTCTGGAAGTTCTTGGTATTTGTTGGTATATGATATTGTCTATGCACTGAAAGATGCATTATAATAATCTGGCTTCGTCTGTTGCCATCCTTCTAGAAGTCCTAAGCATTCTGTTTAGTTTCTCTGCACTTGTGGACTCTCTTCTGTTTCAGTACTAGCTTACACCTTAAGTCAAGGTTTGCCACAGATCTGCTGCTGATCTGTCCCAAATTCATAGTTGGTGTGGTCAGAATGAACTGGATAAGTTCCTACAAAGAAATATTTCATCTATAAGCCTTTTCCTTTGGCACAGACCCAGTTACCTAGCTCTGGGCCAACAATACCACCACAACTCTAGATCATTCTCAGAGCTCAAAACTCATTGATACCAGTACAGCCTGGAGACAAGACTAAAGCCTATCCTGCTTTTGTCCATCTACTATGGAGATGGACTTACTGCCTAATAACAATCTTGCAAGTCACTGGGATATAAGATTGGTCAACTAGAGCCACAAATCTCCAATTAGCACCTGAGCAGGTCCAGATACACCATGTTCAAGCACTGGCTCAGCTTTCATAGTTCTTGTGAAGGTAATCTAGTACACAGATAACTGTTTCAGCAGGTGTCTCTGTGAGCAGGTGGTCATTGGAGTGTCCTCTTCAGCTGCCATTTTCCTCTGCCCTTCTCTGTCATCATTATTAATGCCAAACTAAATGTGCCACATTTACAGTTCCTTGAAAGGAGAGCAAACCTGCTCTAGAAATAATGTGTATAATTACAATCATAGATGTTATCAGTTCTTTACAAGGAATGCTTAAAAATCAATTTAAATGCAAATGAATCTTATCATCCCAAATCAGACTCATATCATTGTGTTTAGATTAATCCAGAAAATAATATTGAACACTAAATTACAAGTAATTAATATTGACACATTGCAAGCATATACTCTTGTACTGGTCTGTGGAAGAGAAAAATCTTAATCTGTGTGTGTACCATTATGTCTTATACACAATGACTAGAACAACAATATTGACAACATTTGGCAAGGTTAATACAAGATTAATAACAAAAATGTGAGGAGAAAGTGGAAATAATGCATCTTAGGACTCCACTATTCTTTAGCACTGAGGAAAAATACAAATTCATATTTCAGTGACTACATACTAGGATTCTTCAACATGTTCATGAAAAAAATGGAGTTAAAACACAAATTTATTTTGGTAACAAAAGAATTGAAATCCATACACAGTTTTTCATAAAACAATTTTAATGAACATTTTAAAGATACCTTACAAGGCATCCATTTCAAATTTTTTTGTACCAAAATAAAATCCTTGAATTTCATTTCTTCACAAATTTTATGCAATAATCTCATACTGTTCAAAACTAAATAAGCACACAAATGCTCAAAAGCTTACAAGGTCACATTAAAATTTGAGGCAAGTTTCAGCCTATTGGTTCAGTCTCCCACATCTCATGTCAGAGGACCTGGGCTTAATTCAGCTTTATCCCTTCAGTGGTTAAGTATTGATTGCTATTATATGCCAAGAACTGCAGAAAATTAGTTACCTATTGCCTACATTATAGATTCTTGTAAAACCTCGCAGCATAAAACAAGCAATATTTCTTAACTTTGTGTGGATTTTATGGGTCAGGAACTCAGGGTCACCTGGGCCGGGTAGTTCAGTCTCTTGAGACTGCAGCCAAGACCTTAGCCAGGATGGAAGTCAGCAGGAGGCTCATTGGATTTTTTTATCCACTTCCAAGATGGTTTACATGGAGGGAGTTGCTGGTAGGAGGCCCCATGTGTGTCTCTTCATGAACACCTTGAGTGTCCTCCCAACCTTACAGCTGACTTCCTCAGAGCAAGCAATCTCAGAAAACGAGAAAGATGGAAGACACAGTGTTTTCTTTATAATTTTAGCTCCCAGTTATTAAGGAGAATAGGTGGCATATATCTTTCTGAATACGCCTTATTTTATTCAGCATAATGCCCTCCAGGTTCGATCCAGAATTTCATTTTTTACATTTGAATAGTACTTAATTCAGAAGGTCTCTTACGTTCTAACCTTGGAAGTCACATATCACCATTGTGCAATGCTCTGTTGGCTTCATGAGTCAGCTTTGATCTCTGAGGGGCACACTGTATGCCAAGTCACCAGTACCGACAGTTGAGACTCATAGGGACCAGTCTGGAGGCAGGGATCAGTCAACGAATAACACAGAAGACTCTCAACCCTCAGGAATTATGGCATCTACAGTGTAAAACAGACTTCGTGGAAATAGCTACAGAAATCATGACTTATTTGCAACTATGGTGCTCTGTTATGATGGAAGAATAATATATGCTATAAAGAAGTTTGACAAGGGGAATTTGATTTGGGCTGCTAGGTGAAGGAAGATAACATTGGTGATGAGATCCTAAAGGCTTATGAGGATTAGAAGGAGCTGGCTAGGTATCTGATAGCAGAAGCAGTAGCCAGTACAAAGGCCATGAGCCAGGAATGATCCAAGGGAGGCTGGTGTATCGGGGGAGGGAAAAATGCAACAACTTGGAGAGAAGATGGTACGAAATGGTCCTGGAGACTTAGAAAAAGCCAGTTGTGTGCGTGGTCTGTGTGAGCCATTATAATTTGTAATTTCAGTCTAGGACGTCATCTTCTTAAGATGAAAGTGGAGGGCAGAGAATATATCCAGATTTGGCATTTTTCCAAGATCTGTCTACCATGGAGATACAGAGTAAGCAAGAATGGAAACATAAAGGAGACTTTAAAGGAGAAAGATTATTTGCAGAAGAGCTATTGTGGTTTGAAAGAGAAATGTAGTTAAGTACTCTGAACTTAGGAGAATCAATAAATGTCACTTTCCAGAAGAAAGAGAGAGGGAGAGAAAAAAGAAAAAGGAGGGAAGAATGGAGGGAGGGAGGGAGGGAAGGAGGGAAGGAGGGAGGAGGGAAGGAAGGGAAGGGAAGGAAGGAAGGAAGGAAGGGCATGCCAGTCACAGGAACATTCAAAATAAGAAGAAACGTACAAAACAGGTGTTTCTAACAAGAGCAGACAAAAGCTTTATCAAATTATCAGAGATGGCTGGAATAGGCCCTTGTCATCCCTTAACAAGGAAATTTCAGACATGAGGGAGAGAGCAGTAGTAAGCAAGCAAGCAAAGTTTAATGCACTAGTATATCCAATAGGGCAGATGGTCAAATCATCAAAAGAAACTGCAAAGGCCCAGTCTGCATCAGACTGCAATTTGTAAGGCCATGGGATCTCCGGTTTCCCCTTCCTCCTCCCTCATCTACTGAGATACTGCAGAACAGAGGTTCCCTGGATATGAACTTGGTGAAAAATCTTCCCAATTAACTCCAAGTTAACTGTATTACCCAGCGTTATCCCCTTGGCACTGGGTCAGGAAGTCTCCTAGGATATCTCTTATTGTAAGGGTGGGACCCCTACAAAATTACAAGGATGTGGGAACCTAAGGTGCAAACATTGGGCTTCTCCCAAGGCATGCTTCTAAGCCTGCTTTATTCCTTCCCACAGGAATATCCTGTCTTTTCCCATCAGCCTGTTCACACACATAGACTAATGCCCACCTTCCTACCCAACAAAATAGCACAGGCCTCGTGAGGCACCTGGTAAGATCAGCATTAGGGTCCTGAAGGGCTCTTGTCCATGGGAAATGCAGAATGGAAGTCTTGCTCTACCATCCACAGGAACTGTACCAACCCAGGAAGAGCTGTGAATAGCATTTATGACACTTAACCAGAAACCCTGCCATGATGATCTGGGAATTAATTGGATGCTCAGATTTTTCAAATGTTACAAAAAGTTCAATATTACAAAGATTTTGGACAGAAATATATTTAGTGACAATTATCAACAGTGTTCAGTCCAAAGTAGGGACCCATGTCTATTTTAGGGTTCATTATGTTCTGAGTGATAACAGGCGCTTAATCTCTTTTGATTTAAAAAAAAATCTCTTTTGATTAGAATAATCAACCAAGTTGCTCAGAGTGTCTTCAATAGCTAATGAGGACTTACCCCAGAGCTACAATTTTCTAAATACAAGACCAAACCTGGGTTCTCATAACCCGCTGTGCTTTTATTTATTTAATCACCTTTATTTCACTGATTCACTATTTTAACTTAATAAACTGTTTTCTAAGTATGTTACCATGAATGAAAAAACTCACTTGTCATATAAATTGGACAACCACATAAAACCTATGTATGTGGTTTGACAAACACATGTATGTATGTGGCTTGACAAACACAATACCCCCTGTGAAGTGCTAGACCTTCGTGATCTTGGAAGGGGGAGCCAGGGTCATCAGTTCACACAGCTGTGATACACAAAATAAGTCCCCACAGCATACAGAATGTATCATTGATACATACATAGTGATTGATAGCAGGAAAGAATAGCAAATGCAATGGGAATCGACAAGAACCTACAGAACAAGTGCTCTTTGCTACAAGGATGAAGTGTGAAAATATGCTCAGGCCTGGAGACTTCCAGGACTCTACACATAAAATAGTCTCTAGACTTGTCTCCTGGGGTAGGGATCAGGACTCGTGGTGTGTCCCTATCATCTGGGAAAGGAGAGGACAGGGATGCTGTGCGCAAAGGCTTGTTACAGTATCTATGCTGCCAAATGATTCCTGTAGATGTTCTCTACTGGAAAACACCCAATGATACCTAAACATGGGTGTTTTTCAAGGCGAAGCCTGTCTGTTACCTAATGTCTTACTAATGCAAATGCAAATGGTCCAATTCATTTGGGAAAAGATTTTACATTTCTTATTAAGCTAAACACACATTTCGCACTCAACTATTAATACCACTCCAAAGTATTTCCTAGAAAAAAATGAAAACATACATTTATAAAAGGCATATCATAACATATGTATATAACAGGTGCTATATACATAGTTTTATTTATATTAGCAACAACTGGAAATAATTCCTAATTCCACAACAAAGAGCAGACAACCGATGGGCACAACAAAATAGGTGAACCTCAAAACATTGCATCAACTAAAGAAGGCAAATAGGGAAGAGTACAAAATATTCCTAGGCTCCATAGGAAGCTCTAAAGCAGCTAAAATTAAGATATAGTGGCAGCAGGCAGAACATGATGGCTTGAGAATGGTGAATACTCACAATAACATGAGAGAATTATACAATGTGACGAAATGTTCCTTTCTTTACTAGTGTGATGGCTACATAGGTATACATTCCTCCCTCTATTTCCAAAACTGGTGAGTTCCAGAACCACTTACAGATATAAAAAGCTGTGGCTGTTCAAGTGTCTTAAAGAAAATAATACAGTATTTGCATAGAACTTATGCACATCCTCCCATATACTTTAAATCAACTCTACCATTGTACTTAATACAATGTTATATGTAAATGACTGCTTTATTATACTTTTTATTTGTACTAAACTTTCTTTTTATTGTTATATTGTTACTTTTACTGTTTTCTTTTTTGGTATTTGTAACCTGTGGTTGGTTGACTCTGCAAATGTGGAACCCTCAGAAGCAGAGGGCTGAGCATATACAGATGACATACTAACTGGCATGGAACTGTGGCTCACACTTAATATTTGACAGTTAAAAAAATATATATGGGAGATTCCCCCCAATACACCATCAAGCAGGCCCCGAGTCAGAGTGGAGACAGAATAAAGGATTCAAAACAGTTTATTTGCTGACTGGTTCATCTGAGTGGGGACTGAGCACCGTGACTTGAGACCAAACTTGGAACAAGAAGCCCCTTAGGTCAATTGGGCAAGCAGGTTCATGGAGGGGGTACAGAGAGCAGATGTCAGGACATTTTTCTCCCAAAGACAGAAAGATGGTAGCCAGCTGTTTTACCAGACAAAGAGACTTTCAAACCAGGACCCAACCTGACTGCCTATTACTTCCATTTACCTCCTCCCAGTAACAAACACCAAGGCACCTGAAACTCTCCCATCACTGCTCAGGGTGACAGATGTACTGTTTAATCATTGTTATTAAATTCTTAGAAATGCACTACTTTGCTTTTTTTCCTATATTTGCATTCTATTACAGAGGCAAGGCATGCTCATCATGAAAAACATACAAACATTACAGAAGTGCAGATAAAATTAAAACTGCAATTCTCTCTTTTTTCTCTAAAAATCCCTTTACCAATTCTAAGTGCACCCTTCCAGACTTTTCCTCCAAAACTGGAATAATACAGTATATCATCAAACTGCTCTTTTACTTGACAACTTAGTCTTTTCCATGATATAGCTGCACTGCAATTTATTTCACCAACCCCCTAATGATTGACACCTTGGTTCTCCCCCAAAGTTTTGCTATTGTAACCCGCAGAACAAATAGTCCAGGGAATTTCGTAAAGTTCGTGGAAATAAAATTAGAATTAGTTCACCTTGGTGCCAACGTATTTTAAAATCCATCTATATTGGGAGACTCAAAACCGTTCGTGGGAAATAAATATTATGAAAAAAATTACACTTTGGTTTCAAAATCTTTTTGCACTAAAATAAAGCTTTTTAAGATTATAATTTACAGAGTTATGTTAATGTTTACTGTTATTTTAAAGGAAAGTGATAGAGAAGGAGAAAGATCTTTCATCTGCAGGTTCACTCCCTAGATGCCTACAACAGCCAGGGCTGTGCCAGGCCCAAGCTAGGAGTGATCACCTCTAGGCAGATCTCCCACAGGGGTGACAGACACTCAAGTACTTGATCCATCATTTGCCGCCTCCAGAACATGCATTAGCAGGGAGCTGGGTCAGAAGCAGTGCAGCCAAGATATCAAACCAGGAACTCTAATACGACAAAGGCACATCCAAAGCGGCAACTTAATCCTCTCTATCACAATGCCCATTCCAAAGTAAGTTTTTATAATTCCATTTTTCACAATTTTTCTGAACTTCCATCATACTATCCTTGAACGCAGATCACTTCCTTCCTCATGTCCATATGTCTTGAAGATGAATTTCTGAAGTAAAATGTCTGGGTCAAGGAATGTATGAAATTTTGGTTTTGATAAAAGTTATTAAATTATTGTCTGAATAATTCATAACATCCCTTCTCATTTCAATCTCAAAGAGAGGAGAAATAAAGCTGAAGGACTGTCACAATATCCAGACTCTTCAACACCCTTGAAAAGCAGAAATGGAACTGAAGCTAAAGTGTCCTTATTTTTGTTGCTGACATAAACTCCATGATGAGGAAATAAAACCCATGCTATAGAGAAAATACTCAAATCATGAGATTACTGAGAGTTGAGAGCCCATGACTTGAACATTTGCTGGTTAATAGATGTAGGAATAGAAACAATGTTGTATTAATTATTGTTATTAACCAGAAATGAAGATAAATTGAAGGGAGCTCCTGCCAGTCAAGCCCCAACTAAAATGCTAAGTAGTGAGCTGCTAGTTGGGGCAGGAAGGCAAGCATTGGGCTATGACTGGGAAAGAGAAGTAGCCTGTATTCTCCCAGGGATTCGGAGAGGCTCCAGGGCCACACTGGGGGCGCCAGCATCCCATATCAGCCCAGTTCAAATACCAACCGCTCTACTTCTGAGCCAGCCCCCTGCTAATGTGCCTAGCAAAGCAGCAGAAAATGGGCCCATGTGGGAGACCCAAATGGAGTCCAAGTTCCTGATTACAGCTTGGCCCAGCCCCAGCTATTGTAGCCATTTAGGGAGTTACTCAGAAATGGAACCTCTGTTTTGATCTCTTTCTGTAATTCTTTCAAATACATAAATTTTTAAATAAATCATCTTGAAAGAAACAGAGATTCTGTTAATAAGTAATCTTAGAAGGTAGGAAGAAAATGATGGAGTGAGGGAAGAAGAAGGATGAAGGGAGAAAAGAAGGAAAAGAATAAAGAAAAGAAGGAATGAAGACAGGAACAAAGGAAAGAAATGGTACCATCCTGCAAGGTGTCCCAAAGAATGACAGTGTTTGAACATCTTTTGGCTACATCCCCAGGGTTTTTCTTTCTTTTTTCTTTTTTTTTCCACCCTTAAACAGAGTTAACCTCCTTCTGATCCAGAAAGGATATTGCCCTGAAGGCAACTCAGCCAGCTCCTGTGATGAAATGCCCAGGCTGAAGAAGTACTCAGGCACTTCAGAAACCAAGTCCAAGAGAATTCGTGACCCATCCGATCCTGGGTCTAGTCCATTTAAAAAGAAAAATTCCTTAAAATAGACCAAAAATAGGCAACAGAGGATTGAAGAGGAGGGCAGTGCACTCAAAACTATGATAGAAATCATCTGTAATTCTCCAGCAGAAGAGGAGCACTTTACTGTTATGACATAAAATGACTCTAGTCTGATAGTCAACTGCTATTCGTTTAATTCAATTTTTATCTCCAAAAAGTGAAATTTACTTTTTCAACAAACACATTAAATTGTGTAACCACCACCACAATCAAGAGACAAAATGTCCCCATCACTCAAAAAATAATCTCCCATGCCCCACCCTCCATCCTGTCTTTTCTAAAATATCGTATGAACAAAACAATGTACCTAAGAAAGCTTTTGGAGTCTCTGGCTTTTGTCCTGCATTAATGACCCATCCACGTGACTGTGTATATAGATAGGTATCCTGACCCTTTTTATCAAAAGATATTATTCTATTGTGTGACATACCAGTCTATCTCTAGTTATGAGACACTTGGATTTGGGTGACTTTCACTTGGAAAAATTATAAACACAATTACCAAAGGCATTCACATATGGGTCTTTGTATAGAACCACCATGTCCTTTCTCCTGGAATTTCTGGATAGTACAGACTTAATCTCTGGAACATGTGAGCATTCCCACAGTGCATGGAAACAATTTGGTTGCCACTGGGGCTGGGAAAGTTCTTCTCCGTAAATAACATTCACACTTACACAGCACTGGTCTGGGAATGGATGGGCTATTTATCCAAGTTGCATCCCTGTGTGGAGGAGTAAATCTCAGGATGCGAACTCTAAGGCTTTCAGTCCCATAAGTCCAGAAAATCACTTGTCTATTTTCATTTCATGATTATGTCAAGTCGAGTCAAGACACTTCCATTTCTCCATCAATTTTTGCATCTTAAAAGTTTCATATAGGGTTCAGTATTGTAAACCCTATTCAGTTATGCCACCACCCTATATTGAAGTACTGGTCCAAGTCCTAAGTGTTCCACAGTTCAAATCTAGCTCCCGGCTAATGTGCCTGGGAAAACAGTGCCAACTGCATGTACCCTCACTACCTTGTGAGAGATCAGAATGGAGTTCTGAGCTCCTGGCTTTGGCTTAGACCAATCCTGGTTGTTGCAGCCACTTGAAGTGTCAATCAACAGATGAAAGAGCTCTCATTTTCTCTGTCACTCTGTCTTTCAAATAAATAAATAAATCAGAGCCAGTATGTGGCATATTAGGTAAAACTGCCACCTATGATCAAGCATTCCATATGGGCATGAGTTCACTCCCTGACTGCTCTACCAACTTGCTAATGATGTACCTGAAAAAACAGCAGAGGAAGGCCTGAATGCTTAGACCCCTGCACCCACAAGTCTGGTAGTGGGTTCCTGGCTACTGGCTTCATTGTGGCCATTTGGGAAGTGAACCAGCAGATAGAAGCCCTCTCTTTATCTTCTCTGTCTCTACCTGTAACTGCTCTTTCAAATAAATAAAATTAAATTATGAATAAATATTTTTTAACTTTTATAAAGATTTATCAGCAAATTGACCTATATTTTTTAATTCATTATTGGAAAGGCAGATTTACATAGAAGGGAACAGATCTTCCATCCACAGATTCACTTCCCAAATGGCCAAAACCAGAGCTAAGCTTTGATTTGAGGCAGGAACCAGGAGCTTCTTTCAGGTCTCCCACACGGTTGCAGGGGCCCAACACTTTGGGTCTTCCTCTACTGCTTTCCCAGACTGCAAGCAGGGAGCTGGATGGGAAGTGGGGCAGCCAGGACACAAATCAGCACCTATATGGGATCCCAGTACATACAAAGCAAGGACTTAAGCCACTGGGCTACTGCTACAGGCCCTGACATGCAATTTCTAACTGAAAGAGATTAATTTAAGTGAAATACTGATTGGTTTTTCAGTTGAACATTTTTGGAAATAAATGCTGTCCTCAAACTTGAACACAAAATGTGAATTTTTAATGTAAGATTATGTTCCCAGGAAGCTTTAAGAAGTTAAAATTATCATAATTACATAATGCCTTTTATACTTCAATTCTTAGAAGTAATATTTGATGATTTATCTTCAAAAAAAAAAGAGGCATCTTTTACATTTTTTTCTTTCTATTATAGTTGAATATGGCTGAGTTAAATCCAATGAGTATTCAACCAGAACTAAAGACCTTCTTTGCCTGCACACGTAATGATTTCTATCTTGTTTCAGTGTAGTGGGCTGATGTGACCTCTACCTTTATCTAAAGTTTCAGCTTATTTCATTTTTCTGTTTTTCATTGTTTATTCTAAGATAACAAAAGCAAATGCAATTAAAATATGCAGATAATGCTACTTAAAACAGTACAATAGCCAAATGTGTTATAAATAAAAGTGGTATGAGGTTGGCTCATTTTCAGAGGAGGTTTGAGAACAATGAGATTTAATGTTCAAAAATATAAATAATGAAAAGTTGAGTGTTTAAAAGTTTGGAAACTCTTGGAAGCACACTTATGTTGTTGTTCTGTCTAATTCCAAAAACAATCACATTTTTAAATTTTGTTCATGAGCATATTCTACTTTTTAACTGCCCCAAAATGTCAGCAGATACTGGAGCGAACAAAATAATTTAGACAATTCTTATAATTAGCTTGCTCATTCAACCCATTGAGTAAGACTGCTCTGTAAACAGCAGTGTTGGCTGAAAAAACCAGCCCACATCTTTGAACCAATGCACTGTTTCACAAGGAGATATAAAAATGGAATATTGTACTGGAAACTCTATTCACAGCAGAGCATCTTATTGGGAGGGCCCTTCCTAAAAGAGGACATGTCTCAGGTCAGTCACTTTACCAGAGGACAGAATTCTAGACAGAAAAAATAGCATGGGCAGGGAATGAGTGTGAGCAAATGAAAAAAGACAGTGCGGCAGCCATTTATTCTTAGAGCTACTGAGACAAACTGCCCCACGAGGCAGCTTTAAACAGCAGAAATTTATCCTCTCACAGTTCTGGTGATACAGTCAAGATGTCAGCCAAGTTGGTCTCTCTGAAGACTCTGAAGGAGCTCTGACCTACACCTCCCTCCCACTTTCCAGGGACTGTTAATAACTCCATTTTCAATCTCCATCCAAGTGCGGCATTCTCTGTGTGTGTGTGTCTCTAGGTCTGTCTTTTAATGTGACAGAACACAGGTTATTAGATATAGGCCCCACACTAAATCCACCATGACTTCATTTCTACTTATCTGCATCAAGTGCCATGTAACAATGACCTGATCAGTGACATGTATGCTGGTCAGCAGCGTGTAATGGTGATCACCTGAGAACATAACAAAGCTGATAAAGGTAGGCTGTCACTCAGCAACATTGGAGCCATTGTAAAATCATTGTACAATGCACATGCATGCATGTGCGCATATGTACTTACGTGCATTAAGAATACGTGAAATCATGAAAGACTGTATTAGTGGCTTATATATTTATGACAGTATATTTTCTATCAATGTTAAATTCCTCAATTAAAACAATGATTTTAAAACAGCCATGTCATATGATACCAGTTTTCCCCTTTTTAAGTTTTTTTATTCATTATTCTCATTTTGTTTGAAAGGCAGAAAAACAAATAGAGGAAGATTTTTCATTCTCTGATTGGCTCCTCAAATTCCCCAAACAAAGGTAGGCCAGGTCAAGTGTAGGAGCTCATTTGGGTATCCATACTGAGTACCAGGAATCCAGCTCGTTGAATCACCTGCTGCCTCCCAAGATATAATTAGTAGGGAGCTGGGTCAGAAATAGAGTACTTCAGTCAATGACTCCATTATGTGATGTGGATGTCCCAAGTGGTAACTTACTCATTATGCTACACATCAACCCCTACCTCATCTTGATTGTAAGTATCCTCTGTAACACAATACAACAATCTCAACTCTCTCACCTAATGATGTGTGGCTAAGATATCCTTGTTAACCAGTGCCTGCTGTTAATATTTCCAAACAAGGTCACATTACATCTGTGGGGAGTGGGAGGTATTAGGGTTTACACAACATAGTGAATCTCCAATACATTTTTCTAGAGCAACAATTCTACCCACGGTAAGCAGAGTGATGATGTCTTTTTTGTTGTGTAGTGTTTTTGTAAATAAGGTTTTAATAGAAACACTGCCACCACACCTGTTCATAAATCACAATGACTATCTTCCTTCCCGCTGCTATACATGTGAGTAGTAATGACAAGGACCACACAACCCATAAAGGTTGAAACATCTGGGCCTGGCACGATACCCTAGTGGCTAAATCTTCACCTTGCATCTGCCAGGATCCCATATGGGCACCGGTTCATTTCCCAGATACTCCACTTCCCATCCAGCTCCCTGTTTATAGCCTGGGAAAGCAGTAGAGGATGCCCCAAAGTCTTGGGACGATGCACCCACATGGGAGACAAAGGAGAGGTTGCTGGCTCCTGGTTTCAGATCGGCTCAGTACTGGCCTTTGTGGCCACTTGGGGAGTGAACCAACGAATGGAAGATTTTTTTCCTCTCTATGTCCTTATGTCTGTGTATCTGCCTTTCCAATAATATAATATAATATAGTATAATATAATATAATATAATATAATATAATATAATATAATATAATATAATACTGAAATATTTACCATCCAACCCACTCCATAAAAAGTTCTTGGAGCTACAAAGAAACTGGTAGAACATCAGCCATGAATAACCTTGGGTGTGAAGCTGAGCAGAGAGAACTTGACCCTGAGAACTTAGGAGATGGACTCCAGTGTTGAACTGTAATATTGAAAAGGTAAAGAGAAAAGTAGAGTGGAAAGGGATTTCTTTGTAAAGATTTATTTATTTTTATTGGAAAGGCGGATATACAGAGAGGAGGAGAGACAGAGAGGAAGATCTTCTGTCCGATGATTCACTCCCCAAGTGACCGCAACGGCTGGAGCTGAGCCAATCCGAAGCCAGGAGCCAGGAGCTCTTCCAGGTCTCCCACGTGGTGCAGGGTCCCAAGGCTTTGGGCTGTGCTCAACTGCTTTCCCAGGCCACAAGCAGGGAGCTGGATGGGAAGCAGGGTTGCGGGACTAGAACTGGCGACCATACGTGATCCCAGAGCATGCAAGGTGAGGACCTTAACCACTATGCTATCATGCCGGGCCCAGGACAAGGGATTTCTAAGGGCCCTGATGAGCTGTGCTGGAATTAGAGAAGAAAAGTGAGCAGATTCACAACAAGGGAAAGGAATGTGCCACTAGCCATTGTGGTTTTGATGAAGTCACCATTTATGGATTGAGAGAAGACCAAGGAAGATGTGGAGATGAACCTGAATAGATACATGTCGGTTTTAACTTTCTTGGTATTTGCCTTTCAGTTAGGGGGTTCATGGATCAGGAGGTCATAAGTTCAGATAGGATCTTTTCCCGGTTCTTGAAAAGATCAGGGATGTCAAGGAACACCATGGTTGAGAAAGGTCTAGAATACAGAATTGCTTTCCCAAAGACACAGTATAACATCAATCACTAATGGAGCACCCATGCACACAGAGATTGTGTGATTAATGTGCATTTTGATGTTCCACATTGTAGCAACTTAATAAGGTATGTGCACAGCCTCTAAATGAAAGCTGTAATCACTTTTTCATAGTGATTTTTCATAATAAAGTTGGATTCCCCTCACAGATGCTGTCAAAATTTTTTGGCTTCAAAACCAATTAAAAAGATGAATAGCTGTGAAAGAAACTGGAAGTACATTTAATCTTTCTACAGAATAGTTGGAGATCAGTCCCTTTTCTTTAAAAAAATGGAAATAAGAAAGTGGTCCTGATCAAACATAAGATTCAGACAACTTCTTCCTGAAAGCAAAATGATCCCTTAGGTGTTTGCAGCCGTCAACACTGAGATGTTTACAATGTTCCTGCCCCTCTTTCCACCTGTCTTTCGAGGTCATGACATTTTGTTTTTTTTTGTTGTTTTTTTAAATATATGTATTTTTTATTAATTACATTGCATTATGTGACACAGTTTCATAGGCTCTGGGGATCCCCCAACCCCTCCCCTACCCTCCCCCCATGATGGATTCCTCCACCTTGTTGCTGTATTACATTTCAAATTCAGTCAAGATTCTTTCATTGCAAGAGTATACCAAGCATAGAGTCCATCATCTTATATGACATTTTGTTTTCATCTTCTCCTCTTAGCAAGGTTATCCTAAAAGGATCACCAGATCAGAGGTTAAGCGTAGGATGCAGAAAGAAACAACTGAGATGATGGCAGACAAGTGTGAAGGCTTGGATTTTTTCAAGGGATGTAGACATAACTGGAAAGCCAAAGACCTCAGGGAGCGTCTTTCATCAGTGCCCATCTGACTGCCATGCCATTCATCTTGCTCTCACTCAGTGCAGAGTATCCCAGTGTCAGCAAGGAATGTGCAGTCTCATCATTTCTGTTTCTTTAATGGTCATGATAGGAATAAACAGCAAATGTTATGCAATACAGTCAGGAGATAATGAGTTCTGAGTCAGAAGATCTAACTCAATCACTTCTAGCTGCATATCACATTACCTCCCAGAGCCTCAGCTTTCTGGTCTGTACACTGGGGAGCTAGCACACTCTCAGAGACATTGTGAGGCCCAAATGAAACCAGTTTGTGCCAGATTCTACACATATAAGGACATATTGAGAAGTTTGTAGGGAATGGAATTAAAAATCAGCCTATTTTGGTACATATTTTGAAATACAAGAACAGATTTTACATAATATTCATTTTACATGAACTTTTTAAAGACGCCTTGTATCCATGGGTTAAAGAATTACTTTGGCAACAAAATAAGCTTATCTTTTAATTCCATTTTCTAGTATATTCCATTTTGAAGTATCATCACAAGTAATTGAAATATACAATTTATATGCATTTATATAATAGCAATAGACCCATGTGTGATACATTTATTATCTATGTAGCTATATTTTTGACAGCAGGAATGAACATTGTGTAAAAATGTATTGAAGACAAAGTCTCCAATAAATGATACTTGGACAGAACAACCCCTGTGATGAGGTGACTCAGCTATCAGTGACCTCATCTTTGCTATTTTTAGGGCTGAAAATGGAGAGGCAAGTGATCCTGAAGTTGTGTAATCACTTGCAGAGGGAGGGCTAGAAGCCAGCATCTCTATCCCTCCCAGAACACATGGAATCAAAGGTCGTGCCCTTGACCTCACCCTCCATGTGGAAGAGGTACGGAATGCTCACAGCTGAGGCAAGGCTGGAGGAACTTGGAGCATTTCTGTGTCAGAGAACACCAGTCAAAAAACAAGGAAACACAAATGAACTTGCTCCTTGTCACCTTGACAACCCAGCTATAGACCCTGGCCGCTCTATTATCATCTGAGTCTTTCTGCAGAGCTGTGTCTCTGCTCTCCTTGAGCTGATTTACAAAGACACTACTGCTAGACCTTGACAATGCCTTGCATTTGTGGAACTGCAATTCTCAGGCCTGGACTGCCTTTATAGTCAGGTACTCCCCTCCCAGTTCAACTTCTACTGTGCAAGTTCTTGCCGGTCCATCGCCCACTGGCCTAATCTGCAGGGCATCCCTGCTGTCATCCTCTTATTAAGTTGTCAAGACTCAATTCCGCTGCCTTTCTTAAATGTCCTTTTTTCCCTTCAATCTCAAATTAGCTATTGATTCCATATCACTCTCTCCTTCCAGGATAAGTAATGAAGTAACAATGGCTGGCAGCCCTATTTCTCCCTGCATTTATGCTTTTATGCAGTTCAATCAAGTTCAACTGTCATCATGGTAGACACAAAAAGACCTCAGCAGTGAAAGCCACTGAGATCCAGGAGAAATCCAGCAGGGCTACAAGCCTAAGAGAACTGACCAGTCCAGGGCAGTCACCTAAACAGAACAGGTCATTACTTTGGATCTGCCTAAGCCAGTAACTACATATTCTCAAATACATCAAATTTGGAAAAAGAAAGCCAAGCAATTAACAAGCACAGCATGATTATGGTTCTCTATGTGCACCTTCAGTTTTATTTAATCCAAATCATATATCTTCCTAGATTAGTAACTTCCGATTGTCTATGTCACGTATTAGAACTCAGAAACCCCATAATCTTTCTTTTCACAAAATAGGCAGGATGTAAAAATAACTACACTCTGAAATATGAACACAACACACACACACACACACACACCAATTGCTATTAATACAGCTTGGCATTTAGCTTCTCTGTGAGGTGATATATTTTTAAATTTGATCAGAAACTCTATTTCAAGCAGTAGGATGCAAAAATAATTCACATCTGAATATTCATCAAAGTCAAATTAACATTAGGAAACCCATTACTAGCAACTTTTACACTCCTTTCTTGTAAAAACATCTATTCACACACTCCCAATGGCCCCTGTCTGCCAGAACACACAGACTTCACTAATATCATGCACAGCAATCACATGCCTTAGCCTGCTTTCTGTTATCTTCTTTGGCCCATTGGGTTCTCCCTCCAATCCAAAGCAATCCATTTTGAAAGCTCTTCACTCTGACACATGCCATGAAGTTCTCAATGCTCCCAGAATGTCACCCTTTGATCATTTTAACACTACATTGAGTAGTAAACAGCATTCTTGAGTTAGTTCTAATGTTCCTTCCCGTCTATGGAAGCAAATAATGTTGGGAAGGAGCCTTGAATTGAAGTTATTCGTGCTTAGGTATAAATGGCTTAAAAAATTCAATAGCTTCCCATGGAAAAGTTTAGCGGTAGGAAGGAGAGAAGCAAAGTGGGAGGAGGCGGAATTTGGAAGAAGGAGATTGTGGAGACAGAGGAAGTACAGGCCAGATGTAAACCTAAAGTCCATTTTATAAATGGAAGAATCAGTGCGCACATGAATCTGGGAACATTTCAGCAGATCTGGGAAGGAGCCCAAAAGTCTGTATTATTAATTAATTAATTTGAAATATTGAGTTATTATGAGGAAAACAGCATGAAGGAAGGAGGCCTGGGTTCTTGTCTCATGTGAAAGAAGAATTTCCACATGGACAAGGCAGTGAGCAAAACAAGATTTATTTAAGTCAGAAACCTCCTGCCACAGCAGCCAGGAGCAGCCAGCAGCAAGGCTCCCAGAGAGGCAGACCCCAGAAACTCTGACAGCCAAGTGTTTCCAGCACAATTCGAGGGAGAGAGAACAGCAGCCAATAATCGAAGAGTTGGGACAAAAGGCCTGAGCTGCAGCCCTGTCTCCCCTACTCATGGTAAAACAAAAAGCCATCTGAGGGGTGGCACAGGTAACTTTTTTCCATTCTCACGATAAGTTAAAAGCTCAGAATAGTGGCATCACTATTCCCTGCTATTCTAAGGACAAAACTGGAAAGTCAGAAAGCTGGAATCAGCACTTTGATCTTGCTAAAGGAAACTTTTGGGGAGAAGCATAAATTTTATATCCACTTAAAGAGACCTCCCTTTTCATCACTTTTATTTGCACCCAACTTAACTTTCTTTTAGCCCATCTACCTTCACACAGAGTGACAGAGAGGGAGAGAGAAAGACAGAGATCTTCCCTCTGCAGGTTTACCACCTAAGTACCCACAATAGCCAAGGCTGGACCTGGCAAAATCCGGCGACCCAAAATTCAATCTGGTTTCCTACATGGGTTGCAGGAACCCAAGCACTTGAACAGTCAATCATCCACTGCCTTCCCAGGTGCACTACTGGGGATTCGAATCTGAAACAAAGTAGCCAGGCCTCAAGCTGGCACTCCAATATGATGCCAACATTCCAAGCGGAGACGTAGCCCACTATGCCACAATGCCAGGACCACATTCTCCATTTCTAGCAAATTTTCAGCTTTATGTCAGTACTACTAGTCCACAGATCACACTTTAAGAACATGGGGCTAAGATATCAGCCACCAACAAGGTCTTAGTTTAAAGATTCTCCACCTTGGCTGTGCGTCAGCAGAAATTTTGTTGCTAAGTTACTGATGCACAACCCCTAGCATATATCAATTCAATCAGAATCATGAGTTTGCTCAACCTCATGCTCCTGTTCCTAGAAGTTCTCCAGGAAATTATCCTGTACAGCCTGAATTAAGACTCACTGTTAGTTGATAATGTATTATCTCAGGATGCTGATAAGATGCCCCAGCTAAATATGTTCCTCTCCAATAATATACAATGCCTGGTAAATAGTATTGGTAGATATTTGCTCCTTGAAAATATAAATAAATGCTTGGTTGCATGCAGGAGCAAATGATGACATTCTGCAGTCTATAAAATAAAAAGGATTAAAACCAAAATGTAAAAATGGCCAATTCCAGGATTGAGATGTAGGACATAAATTTTTTTTCCATTACTTTCTTTTTTTTAAGATTTTTTTTTTTTTATTACAAAGTCAGAGTATACAGAGAGGAGGAGAGATAGAGAGGAAAATCTTCCATCCGATGATTCACTCCCCAAGTGAGTGCAACGGCCGGTGCTGCGCCAATCTGAAGCCAGGAACCTGGAACTTCTTCCGGGTCTCCCACATGGGTGCAGGGTCCCAAAGCTTTGGGCCGTCCTCAACTGCCTTCTCAGGCCACAGGCAGGGAGCTGGATGGGAAGTGGAGCTGCCGGGATTAGAACCAGTGCCCATATGGGATCCCGGCACGTTCAAGGCGAGGACTTTAGCTGTAGGCCACGTCACCAGGCCCTCCATTACTCTTTCAAATCCCCAACATAAATACTTAAATCTTGGGCTACTTTTAAGACTGACTCTGCTGATAACCAGAGAAGTCAGAGCCATCAATCTGCTGCTTTCTTCTAGCAATTCCCAAGCATCCATTAGTCTCAACACATCTTCATAATTTTTGCTACTGATATTAGAATGATTTCTTAAATTGGCAAACATTTTAACATTAAATAAATGTATTATACAGGAAAATTATAACTCAACATTTCAACTAGGAAAACAACCAGTAGCCCTCGACATTAAGTAGAACTGACTGTCAAAATAAATGCAGCTGAGGCAAGCAGAGCTGGATGCCTCTACCTGTCGTTGCCTCTGTCAGATGAGGAGTAATAGCGGAGCGAAGTGTAAAAGCCATGGAGCACTTAACAGAGACTCTGTCACTGCCAAGTTAAAAGGGAATAGGGGCCAGGAAGGCATCAGTAGAGCCCTTGTTCTTGCTTGCATGCAATGCCGTTATTTAAAGCGAGGAGAAGGCACCACATACTAGGGTATTTCAAAATGTTCATGGATGCTGGTGTAGTGACACAGCAGGTTAAGCACATGACACTGGCGTCCCATATGAATGCCATTTTAAGTCCCAGCTGCCCTACCTCTGTTCTAGCCCCTCGCTAATGTGCTTGGAAATGTAGTAGAAGATTGCCAAAGTGTTTGTGCTCCTGCCACCCCCAAGAGAGACCCATATGGAGCTACAAATTCTGGCCTCGGGCCTAGCCCAGTCCTAAATGTTGGAGCCATTTAGGGAGTGAACCACCAGATAGAAGCACTCTCTCTCTCCTTCAAATCAATACAAAAAAATCTTAAAAAAAAAAAAAAAAAAAAAGTTCTTGAAGGCCCAGCATGTTAGCCTAATGGATAAATCCTCGCCTTACATCTCCCAGGATCACATAATGGACACTAGTTCATGTCCCAGCTGCCCCACTTCCCATCCAGCTCCCTGCCTGTAGCCTGGGAAAGCAATCAAGGATGTTCCAAAGCCTTGGAACCCTGCAGCCAAGTAGGAGACTCGGAAGAAGCTCCTGGCTCCTGGCTTTGCATTAGTTCAGCTCCAGTCACTGAGGTTCCTTGGGGAGTGAACCAACGCATGAAAGACCTTTATCTCTGTATCTCCTTCTCTCTGTAAATCTGCATTTCCAATGAAAAAGACATTTTTAAAATGTACTTAACTGTGTTTTATTAAAATAAAAACATCATGAAATGGTCTGGCATAATGGCTCAATTGGCTAATTGTTCCCTTACAAGTGCCAGGATCTTAGTTCATGTCCCACTTACTCTTCTTCCAATCCAGTTCCCTGCTTGTGACCTGGGGAAGCAGTGGAGGATGACCCAAAACCTGGGACCCTGCACCTGTGTGGGAGGCCCAGAAGAAGTTCCTGGCTCCTGGCTTCAGATCGGCTTAGTTCTGACCATTGTGGCCATCTGGGAGTGAACGAGCAGTTGGAAGATATTTTTCTCTGTCTCTCCTTCTCTCTGTAAATCTGCTTTTCCAATAAAAATAGATGAATCTTTTATAAAAAAAAATAGAAAAAAGTTTATGCAAAGTGAAATTAAAACACAAGGTTCTTTGGTGCAAACAATTTTTAAATCCATGCATTTTTTTCAAATTGCACATTTTCCATAAACTTTCTGAATGTCTTTCACAGGTGTAAATAAACATAATTTAATTCTATTTTCCATCAACATTTTAATTATCTATTTTAATTAATATAAATATAAGAGATACCATGTAATTAACAGATACAATTCTAAGAATATAATAATATTTCCTTCCCTCCCCTTTCTTTCTTCCTTTTCAATTTTTGAGATAGCATATTTTTAAGTTACTTGATAGTAAATTAGTAAAATAAGTTAATTCTCCACTAAATAAAGTTCAACAAGCACAAAGTACAAAGATCATTGTTTAGCAGGAATGTAAACAAAAGCTAGAACAATAATCAAACCCCAAGATGTCAAGATTTATTTTATTCAAAAAGGCACAGTTAGAGGGCGCGGGGTTAGGAAAGACAAAGAGATCTTCCATCTGCTTGTTCACACCCCAGATGTTCACAATAGCCACACCTGGCCCAGGAGCTTCTTCTGTATCTTCTAAGCAAGCGCAGGCGCCCAAGTACTTGGACCATCTTTCACTGCTTTTCCAGGCTCACCAGCAGGGAGCTGGAACTGAAGTGGAGGAGTTGGGATTCAAACCACTGCCCCATAAGGTACGCTTGCATCCTGGGCAGAGGCTTGTTCAGATGTCCAATTCCATGCCATAAATAAATGAACTTTATAAAAAATGTTTTAAAATGCATTGGTGGGAACCAACCTGAATCTAGCTTAATACAAGCTTCAGTGGTACCTTCCAGCAGCAAAAAAGAAGACACAGAGAGGCCAGGCCATGCTTTAAAAGCCCTCCAGGGCTGCCATTTCCTGCATTAATATTTTCAGCACTTTTTCTTTCAACACTTTTGCTCTCATACACAGCAGGACTTTGGAAAACGCTTTTTTTTTAAATCAGAGACTGAAAAAGAGGCATTCTGTTGATTTAAAGCACCACGTTAACCATTAGGAATTCATATTAATTAATAATATTAACATTATTATCTCCCCCTATGCTTGGTGCTTAGAGCCACTGTATGGCCCAACTATAAATTGTCCCTTTCCTCTTCTCTGGGGAATGCTCCAGTAACTAGAGACATTGCTAGAATTTCTCAGGAGTAGGAAGGAAGTAAAAGAGGAGGTGTCAGCCTCACAATCAAGACCATTGCATCACTTGAAAAATGTATGACTGGAAGTCTTTGGAGTATGGAAGAAAGATTTCAAACAAATTTCTGACTGTGTGCCTTTGTTTTTTCTCTTTAGTTTTTTTGAGCACTAGAGAAATGTTAAATTTCATTAAGTTTTACAGCCAGACTTAATATAGACATAAATCCCTTTAATGTCGGTTTCAGTCAAAAGTGAGTTGAACATTATCGTTAAACAAGCACATGTGGGAGAATTATTTGAGGAAATCAAAATAGGCACAGTTGGGAACAATCAGCCATGACCATATGAGATGCAAGTAGGAGCAGTAGCAAAATTCTTTAGGCTCTAATGGACTGGGCTATTTTGTTGCACAGTTACCATCCAGATGAGCTTTGTTCTGGGGCAATATGGTTATAGTTTGGAATTCTATCTGGGAAAACTCATTTCTCTTTCATTAGCCCGTAAGCACAGCACAATGTCAGCTAATACTATTATCCAGCTCCTGGCTGGGTTATTTGGTGAAATGCCTTCAGGGGAAATAGCAAAACATTGCAATGTAGTTTCTTGTTCTGAATTCCTATATCATGGAGTTACATAGGCAATTAATCATACAATAATGTTGGACTCCAGTTCAAAAACTCCTATTGTTTGAGATGTTATTTACGTATTGTATTATCTGATGATTCCTAAAGACATCTTGTCTCCTTGAAACAATTTCTTCAAGATCTCAGCTTGTATATGATCATAGATGTAGAGGCCTAAGACTTGTCATGGCTCACAACAGGCCATCCTCACACAACATATTTGTGTGCAACTGAAAAAGATGCCCCCATTGGTGGATGAACTGCAAAACTGCTGAACAGTACTCTCCCTCTGGCTTAAAATAAAAAAAAAAAAAAGATGCCCTCTTCTGGGGGGGCGGGGGGGCGGGAAGGAAAAAGGAAAAGGCAGCCCCTGTGGGTTCAGAATTTTTTTTTTTTCTTTTTAAGTCTCAAATCAGGACAATTGGCTTGATGAGTCCAGCACTGCCCCAGCTGTGCCCGCTGTGCAGACAGACTTGTGCAGGGCACTGTCTGCACAAGTCTGCACAACAGGCCTGAAGACAAAAGCCAATGTGCTAATTTTATAATCAAGTCAAAGAATTTGTCCCTCAATGCCTTCAAAATGTCTCTTCAGTCACATCAAGATCAGCTCTTCATTAATGTATTGCCCTATTACAAGAACCCAGTATTTGCCAGAATGTCAACAGAGCATGAAAAATCAGTGAGAACTTGTGTAGCAGACATCACATGCATCATCTCACCTGGATGGCCCCCTTGGTATGCTGCAAGTCTGCTTATTGAGAACACCTGCCATCCTCTGCTGAGGGTAATGTTCTCACCTCGGGATGAAACAGGACAATACAGGCAGAGAGAATAGGGAAAGGACCGGTGTGCCCCAGGAATCGCCCTCAACCCGTGATGGCTGGCAGAGTGATAGAAACAATGATGGCACTTCCTCCCCATCATGGCAGAATGGTGCTGTATGGCTTCCATCCCTGCCCCAAGGGGCTGAGCCTTTGTCTCTGACCACAGCAGCATGCCTGGTAAGTAGCCCACATGGACTGGCATGAAACACAGGGAGGGTGAGCTTCAAAGCAGCGGAATCAAACCAGCTCATATCAGATTCCTTTTCAGCAGCTACAACCTCTTAGAAAGAACAAGAAGAGTGACAGGAATACACAGGCTAGGAGAGTGACTACTGTGTAGGCTATCAAAGGGAAAGCTGGGAGCCCAAAAGGACCAGGACATTGACCAAGGGTCAGCCAACTCTTAACGATAAAAAGCCAAATAGTAAATATTTTAGGCCTTGAGGGAGTCTGCCACACTTGCCTAACTCGGCTACTATAGGCAAAAGTAGCCGTAGGCAGTCTGTACTCAAATGATCATGACTGGCTTCCAACAGAACAAAACTATTTGCTAAAACAGGTAGTAAGACAGATTTGTCCTGTGGGCCATATTTTGTGACCCTTGCTGTGGGTGATCAGAGAAGAAAGCCACAAAATAAGAAGAGGCAGCAGAATGCCACACTGAGCCAGGTGATGTGTTCTGCAGCTCGCATCTCTTCTTCCATCTTAACCTCTCAGCAATCAAGTAGTTTCATTATCTGCAGTTTTTAAAGACTTATTTATTAGTTTATTTGAAAGGCAGAGTGGCAGAGAAACAGGGAAAGACAGAGACAGAAAGAGATCTTCCATCCACTGGTTCACTCCCCAGAATGGTAGCCAGGGCTGGGCCATGCTGCAGCCAGGAACTCCATCCTGGTCTCCCACAGCAGTGGCAGGAGCACAAGTACTTGACACAACTTCCATTCCCTTCCCAGCCACATTAGCAGGAAGCTGGATGGAAAGTGGGACAACTGGGACTCCAACTGGTTCTCATATGTGAGATTCTGGTGTTGCGAGTGGTGGCTTAGCTAGCTGAGGCACAACACTGGCCCTATAGCCTGCATTTCAAAGATAGAGAACCTATGGCCCAAAAAAAAAAAAAAAAAGAAAAAAAAAAGGCAGAGAAAATTTTCCAAGATCAAAAACAGTCTAGTTTCAAAACCATACTGATCTGATTTTAAACTTCCTTTCCCTTCCTCTCCACCCACATATGACAGGACAGAGAATTTCATGAAAATAAACATTTCTCCTTTCTTAGCTTAGAGTACACATGAGCCATCTGCTTGAAAAGTGCACACAGTGGGGCTAGCATCACCTGCTGGAATATACCAGTATCTCATCCTGGAATGCCAGTTTGAGCCCTGGCTGCTCAGCTGCTGATGCAGCCTCTTGTTAATGCACCTGAGAAGGCAGCACAAGATGGCCTGAGTGCTTGGCCCCTGCACCCATATTAGAAACCCAGATAGAGTCCAGGCTCCTGGCCTCAGCCTGGTCAAGCCCCAACCATTGCAGCCATTGTGATGTGAGCCAATATATGGAATATTCCTGTCCACACCCCCATAAACTCTGCCTTTCAAATAAATAAGTCTTTCCTAAAAATTACAAAGGGCAAACATTGCCAAACCCTTAATTATCGAGCTTCTTAGCCTAATAGTAAATCCAGCCTTGCTTCCTATCACTAAAATATTCCAAAATTAAACATCAGAAGTATCAAATTTCAGAAGCAATTTGTTTTCTTCCCTGTGAAAACTTTTTAATAGAAAGTAAACCGTTATCAGAAATTTCTTACAAAAATAACTTCCCTGGGAGCTCTGAGGTTGGTTTGGACTCAACCCCATCTTCTCATTTTCTGTATAACGTTACGATGAAAACTCAAGTTCTTAATGATGACTCTGAATCATCCTGATCCTGAATCATCAAAAACTAAATCATGTTCACTAAACCAAAAAAATATTTTCTAAAGCAAGAAAACTATTGCATTATAGAAATTAGCTGGCAAAGTCCAAACAAAAACTAGCATCTGGCTTAGAGCTTTAAACACTACTTCCCCCAAAATGTCCACATAAATAACCATTGTAGAAAAGTTCAGTATATGGCAAGGCAAGTTTAACTTAGTTCCTGAATGCAATTATAATGCAAAGCAATAAATGGTTCAAGCTATCAAAGCCCAAACATAACCCTTACACAACGTTCGCTATCATTCTTGCTATAAAACATTTGATTTTTAGCCAGAAGACCTATAGAACCAATCAGGAAAAACACCGGTTTGTTCTTACTCCTGCTCAGCATAGACTGTTATCTAAGCAATTTAAGCATATCAGTCATCAAGTCTATTGTAAAGACAACAAAATTATTATTGTTCAAAAGTCATCATCTCTTTCAACATATGGTCTCTCTTCTTGTTGTAAGTGCTTGCAGAATGCCACAGGCTTTTGGCTACACATTCTCCAAGTCTTCCTTGTAACCCCACCGATCACGGGGTGAACAGTCTTCTCCAAAGTCAGGAACAAGAGCCAAGATGTCTCAACCCACTGAGATGCTATAACAAACCAGAGAGATGGGCCAGGATGGAAAGCTAAAGAACCATTCTTTAAATTCTGGATCCTTATCCTGGCCACCAGAACTTTCTAGACCAAATGATTTCCAACACAATCTACTCACCAATCTCAGCTTCCCATAGAATATTTCTATGCACCACTCTGGAGTCCGGAGAAAACAGAATGGTGCTATCCTAAGCCTGTCAGCTAAGACACTTCATGGAGTTACCTCTGCTATGCAACTTCATGTCTTTAACATGTAGTGAGTCCCAAACCACTTCAAGGTTGGACCTTCCAGCAGGCCCTTTGCACTTCAAGAATAGAGCTCAGCAAATAGGAGCCCCATAATGACTACTATCTGCAAATTTCCAATCCAACTCACTTTGGACCAGGGAATTCCAATCTCTTCCATGGAGAAACAAACCAGACTTAGCAAAGAATTTTCCAAATCTATTGCTTAAGTGCAAACTCTCAGCTTTGAAGCCCAAAGGAAAAAAATGTTAACCTACTTCTTTCAATATTCATACCCTACTAACTCAACCAAAGAATGCTCTTGTCTCTGAAGAATTCAGGGAAAGTTAAGGGTAATGGAACAAAACTTCGGGAAAACAATAAAGTTACTAGTTCAAATAGTATCCCTGAAAAGAACTGAAACACAAATATCTTAAAGAGATTCAGGGGACAAACACGCCAATTTTAGGTGGGTCCCCCTCAGACCAGGGCAGTATACCAAATTCAAAATTAAATTTCAAAACTGAACAAAAAACGCTTGGATCCAAATGAGACACAAGAAGAAGAAGAAGAAGAAGAAAAACAGTGCACTTACCAATCTTTATGGCGAGTGGAGACTGAAGTCTTATTCTCCAAGACCCAGGAGGTAGATGGAGATCTAGATTCCAAAACAAAGGATAGATATGTTTAAGACTCAAGGCAAAATGACTGGGTCAAATTTTGGGGAAATTCCTGCCAAAGTATATGTATTCAAATAGTTTGGTATTATACTGCTTATCATGGAAACCATTGGTGACAATCAGCCCTTTGTCATCCAACAAATCAAAATGAAAGTTAATGAAACTAGTCAGTGGGCTCTTAAAAACATGAAGCCATGAATACATTACGTTTAACAACTCAAGTGTTTTAACCTTATAATAGAGCACAATGACTGAAAATATCTGAGGGCTCTTGGAATCAGAAATGCCAGTGGAAGGTTGCCAATCTAATCCAGTATTTCCTGACCCAGTGTGTACTGTGGATCAAGAGCTACCTAAAGTCTTTACTGCAAACTCCCAAAAACAAGAAGAGAGAGATGCAGAGATGAGCTTCCCAGAGACCAGCGTCTCTGGACCAGCAGAAAAGGCAACAGCCTCCAAATGAGGATGGCTCATTGCTCACCACAGACCAAACAAAAGACAGATCAACTAAACAACTAAATTAAATTTTTTTAATGAGAATGAAATCACTTAAAGGCAGTTTAAGTGAATATATAATTGCTTTAGGTAGAGAAAGATTCTCCATGGGAAAAAAAGAATTGTGAGGGTGGACAATTGAAAAAAAAATGTTAGGGGTTAAGACATTGACTAGGTACCTCATAACAATTCCAGGGTTCAAGACTTAGCTTTGCCCCCAGTTCCTGCTAATGCACATCTTGGAAGGCAACAAGCAATGGTTCAAATAATTGAGTCACTGTCACTCACATGGGAAGTCTGGATTGGGTTCCTGGCTTTCAGCTTCAGCCTTGCTCAGCCCATTTGAAGAATGAATAAGCAGATAAAACATACATATCCCTCCATTCTATCTCTCTCTTCTCTTCTCCCCTCACCCCCCCCCTCTTCCTTTTCTTTATCCTTCCTTCTCAGGATAATCAATTAATTATACAATATTAAGGCACTGGAATACCTAGAACTTTGCACTTCTCTCTACTGTAGGACATAGGAGTACATGTTTATTGCCATTTGCAACTGCAAATTGATTTGTTTGATCTTTTGATTAATTCTGTCCCCCAACTAGGCCATAAGTCACAGGAGGGCAAGCATGCTACCATGGTTCTACCATACCCAGCAAGGTCTCTGACATATGCTTGACTCCCATGTTATTAGCCAAATGAATGAATAAGATCAATTGTTGGCAATATTAGGAAATTGGGCAAAGATGACACCAATGAGGGAAAAGAACAAGCCTTATGACAGTAGGAAGTAGGGAGACTGAAATGAACCTTCTGCAAAAAAGCAAGAGAACTCTAGAAGCTACCACAGTTATGACATGAGAACTAGAACTTTCTGCCCATTAATCCAAAGAAGTAACACAGAAGTTTACCTTGAGTCCCAGATTCTGGGGGAAATCTACTAGCCCACAAGGTACACCTCAGCTTAAAAGAAAGACAGTCCCAGAGAACACAGAGCTCAGATTTGCCAACCTCTTGAGCACATGGAAAAGGCAGACATGAGGCAGCCTGGGAAAGAGTACAGGGGCAAGGTCGACAGCTCCAAGGACACTTTAAACTCTTTCACAGTTTTACAAGGACTGACCCAGCACAGACCACTAATATGGCACTCCAAGGAGGGACTGTAATCTTCCCTTTATCAGGTCTGTGGCTTGACAGACCTAATGAAATACCTTGTGTTTTTCAGAATGCCGAAGCAAGTTATGACTTCAGCAGCAACGACCCCTATCCTTACCCTCGATACACAGATGACTGGTTTAACAGGTAACCAGAATTCTTGGGCATCTTTGACTTGAAGCAATGAGATTTTATTTCACTTTGCTTTAACGCTTGACCATCACCAGCAAAATCATCACAATGCTTCTCTATACTGTGAATTTCTTTTCTTCCTAGTGGCTCCATTCTATAAGTTCTCAATTTTTTTTTTAATATTAAGGCACTTTCTTAGAATTATCTTTCAACAATTCTGTTCAGTCAAGCCAGGAATTATTTGCTACTTTAATCTCTTAAAGATTTTTTTTTAAGTAGAAATCACAAGTCCTTTCTTAACCTACCACAAGATGATTTGACAATACTGACTTTGCTTGGTCTGCTACAATTATTGCAGAGAAACTTGTCCCTTAGGTTTGGGTCTGTGTTTGAAAAAGTACTTCCTCTATAAATTTAACAACAGCTCATGTGAGGCTCACTCAACAAAAGTAAGCATTACAGGTAGAGGTTTGAAGTATTGCATGGGATAACGTTCCTATCACATAAAACTACCCAAATGGTCTATCCAAAGATAGTTTTGCTACTAAACATGCAAATTCAGCCTCTATTTTTCTGCAATTAAATACATGCCCAAAATGGCAAATAAATATAAGGAATGTCAAGAGAGAAAGCATATGGCTTACTGAATAAAAGAATGTTTAGATATTTAAACTTAGTGCTCCTTTTTTGATGTCCTTAAGTAAAGTTAATGAAAACCCATTAATTTCAATGTAATATATTTTATGTGTGGATCACTGTATCCATTTCTCTCACATCTCAAACCAACCTAAGTTGCACATAAGACAAAAGCTGATGTTTTCCATCCAGTAATAAAGAAACAAGCTCAGAGAGTTGACTGGCTTCTCTGATCAGACAACTGGAGTACAAGTCAAAGCCAAGGGTAGATTTACACTTCACATTGCTTCTAAATTCAAATATATATAATTCTTTTATGGCAATCCTTTTTCTCGGCCTACTGAAAAAGCAGAATGTCTGTAGAAACACCAGGGTAGATTTCCAGTGGCCCACACAGCTCACTTGTGTGTCCACATTGAGCAAGTACAATTGAGAGTGGCACTGGCAGAGACAGGGTCCCAGAGATTGGTAACACAGAAAAGCATGAGAAAAAAAACAAGATGTAACTTTATAACATAATGGTCAGTGTCTAATAGCATGCTTCTTGATCAACTTTACCTGCAGCCTGAATATGATCACACGATCACACAGGACTTAGATCTATGAAGGTGGAAGCTGAGACTGTATTAAAAATGTCTGATAACTTTGGGCATGAAATGTCATTTACCCTCATAACTTATAACCCCATACCCACAAATATCCTTAGCAAATAAAGCCTTTTCAGACACAGGGATATATAGTTGCCAAACAAGTGTCACTTAGCCAGGAGTTGAATATAATTAGCAACTTGGAGCACCATGTGGAAAAGGGTCCAGCTCCTTTATGATTGAGTAGCCACCAGCCACATGGTATCAGAAAAGAAGGCAGCAACAAATGTGTTGGCTACTTGCTGGCTCCCTGAAGCTAAAGGTACTAAGTTTCTCTTCAGTGGATTGATCCAGGAATACAAAGGGTCTTCAAAAATATTGTGGAAAAACATGCATTGTGAGAAAGAAATCATGTGTGGACTTCAAATCTTTCTCTGTTTGGTTATTTTCATCTGTCTGAAGGGCAGTGAGAGAGAGAATCTTCTATCTACTGGCTCACTGCAGCAAATTCCCTCAATATCCAGGGCTGAACCAGGAGTCTGGAATTTCATCCAGGACTCCCTCATATGTAGAAGGGGCCCAAGAACTTGAAGTATCATGTCTCCCGGAATGCAGCAGCAGGAAGCTGAATTGAAAGCAGAGTAGTCAAGACTCGAAACAACGCTTCGATATGAGATACCAGCATCCCATCTTAACCCTCTAGGTCAAAATGCCCTCCCTCAAATTAGTTTTGAATTCCAGTTTCACTGAATGGTTGAAGCACCTTTATATAATCCCTAACCACATTTTCTGAACCAAAACACAATATGCCCCAACCAAATCTTCCTGGATGATGTGCTGAAATAATACTTCAAATAAAAAAAAATAGCATTAAGAAAATGTCTTCTGTCTTAAAGCACTGCATATTTCCAATTGCAAACTAGTTCTTGAAAGTACCATTTTAAACCAGCTAGAAACCTCTAATTAGGGCTAATTATGCTTGGAGTAATAAAAATTCATCATTGTTGGTGAAAAGAATTCCCAAGTTTCTAATTACTCACGACACATACATAGTGACTCAGGCAGGCACCATCTTTGGGTCTTAAGGAGCCAATGATTCAAGACAGAATGTCCACTTTGACCAATAAATGTGCTTTTCCCAATTATCAAGTCATTTTCAGAGATCCTCGACCAGCACGAATTGTTGTTACAAAGACTGAATGATGCCACACTGAAATCATGAGCTCTGGGGACATAACTGCTGCTGTAAGTGATGTGGGAGGATAATGTGTCAGAGCTCAAAACCTTGGTCCAATGGCTGGCATCATCCTGGAGATGGAAACCTGCTTGGCATAAACAGGAAGAGAATAAAGCAACCTTCCCATGAGTGTAGGATATATTTATTCAAGAATCACGCTGGGAGGATATGCTCTTTTCCCTGATATTCACTACTACTGACATGTTGAAGAAGGAGGGAAGAGAATGGGTTGGAGTGCAGAGAAAATAAAAATTTGTCATGAATTGGTCATTGCCAAAGCCAGGGGATTGGTACCAAGGATTTCATGCTATTTTGCAGATTTTTATATTTTCTACAATAAGAAGTAAATTTGAAAAGCACAGAGCATAAAAAAAGAAGCAAGAAAAATAACAGACTTTAGTTTGGCACTTATCAAAGAGCTTGTAATTTCATACGAGGAGGCAACAGATGCCCAATAACTACACTGGAAAATGTTGCCTAGGCCAAAATAGCACAAGTGCTCTGTGTGTGTGTATGTGTGTGTGTCTTTCTCTCTAACTCTGCATTTCATATAAATAAAAATAAATCTTTTAGAAAAAGAAATGCTTAAAATACACATTGAGCAGGAACTATTAAGACACTGTTTTTAAGCACTTTGCATGTACTAATTCAATTACATCTCACAATCACCCTCTGAAATAGGTATTACCATAATTATTTCCATTTTGAAAACTGAGGCACAGAAAAGTAGCTTGTGCAAAGTCATATAACTAATACACGGTGAAGGAAACGTTTGATGCTAATTAGGGGGTCACCAATCTAGTATATGAAGGAAGCTAAATATGGAACTGAAGGAAGGGGCAAATGCACTCCAGGATAAGAGTACAATACAACTAAGGCAATAATGGGGAGACAGAGGGGTGCAGGATGCTTTTGAGGAAGTGGTAACTGTAACTGATGCGCCAAGCAAAAGCCAGTGCAAGGATTCTAAGGAGTCCTAGAAGAGGTGAGATGCAAAAGGTTTGGATGAGGTTTTGAGAGAAGAAAGGAAAGATGTGGTGGTTGGGTCAGAAACTGGATGAGGAGCATAGAGGAAGATCATTCTGCCATTGCACTTAAAGAGGATTGCCACCCAGTAGGAACCTTGAATCTGGCACTTGCCGTTGGCAAGGGCAGCATCTACAGATGTTTCAGCAGGAACCCCTGGCCAGCTGTGCAGCCACCAAGACATGCAAATGGCTTTTCAGGTACTCTCTGGGTGCGGGCATCATATGTGGTGCCCATCTCTGTTTGGGGGCTCTGTTAGGGGGATCATGCTAACATACACCAAAACCCTGATAAAGGCCATGGGGTGCTGAGAAGCCAAGGGCTCAATGCTGTTGGCTCTGTTGTCTCACAACAGAGACACTCAGACAAGTAGAATGTTTGCTTGGGTTGGCAAGCCAATGCATCTTTCCCAAGCCATCCTGACTTTCAAACCAACATATCACACCTACATACTGGCTTAATAACTTGTTTCCCTTCAAGTGTATTTTTTCAAAACATATTGGAAACTCCAAGCCATGGTTCCTTTATGAAAACAAACTTCTCACATACATAGTACTGCTTTCAAGGAGCCTGCATTGAGAATGTATTAATTTCCACTTTTTTTTTTTTAGGACTGTTCTTTTTAAGCAGAGCAAGTGTATCTATTCTACCGTGAACCACTTAATAGACACATATGATATTGAAATTCCAGAGATACATGTGCAAAACAACTGAGAAATCTGAAAAAGCAGTTTGATTTTTCCCCTAGCTTGCACTCAGGAAAATAAATCTGCACAAATAATAATAATAACCTGGATTACAAAATGGTAGAAAGTAATACTCATTTAATGAATATCATTAATGAACAAAACAGAGAATTGATTTGCTGTGTGGGATCTGGCATCACATCTCCTTCCTTGCTGGCATTCAATAAATATTGATCGACTGGCTGATGGATAGGTGGTTTACCTTCTCAGCCATGCTGAGATGTTGAGTGGCCTTGACATCTGTCCATTTTATGAGCTGTCTGCTGCTTACAAGGTTTGCAGCCCACGTTTGGTCAATAATCTTGCAGCCTTGCTCAGTTTTAAGTCAATGTTTGGTGATGCATTGCAGATCTGTATTCCATTACTATGCTGTTGTCCATAAAACTCCATCTTGCATAGCATTTCCTTGACAGGCATTCACACTGAAATGTCATCTCTGCCACCAGCAATATTTATGAAGCATCAGAGGATGCAGCACACTCTATCTATTAAACCTTAAAGAGTAAGGGTTTCTGGATTAGATGCTATCCCTGGCTGCAAAAAGTTTACTATAAATTCGGAGGAGGGAAGACATTTATTACTCAAGCAACCAGAGTGGGGAATGCAGAAGATGAAATGGATACAGAAGAACATTTATCCTGTGGGAGTTAATTTGAGTGACAGCATTCACTAAAGCCTCAAACAAGAACAAATCTCAGTGACAAACTTTTCTTTTTTACTGAAAGTCGTATTTCATTTTGAAGAACTCTACATGTCTGGCATCAGAGGAATGTGTGGGGAACAAGGCCCCTCTGGCTGACAGTCCACACACTCACGGAAAGGGATACTTCACTCTGGTGATGCCTCATGGCTTCAGAAGAGAGGAGCATCTCTTCCTCGCATATGCATGGACTAATTCTGCAGACACTCATGGATAGTAAAATCCAAACTGTTCTCAAAGACCTAATTTCACTTTTCTCCATGTGTACTTCAAGCCTTCCTCAGGAAATGACAGGAGCTCAGAGGCTGTTGCTTAAACTACCTCCTGTAAATTCAAACCAGAGCACAAGGCAACCCAGCAGAGGGGAATTGGCTTGCTCTCCTGGGCTATTAGAGGATTAGCAGGTTTTGTTGTTTGTTTGTTTTGCTTCTAATTTCTAGTCCACTACCTGGATTATGCAAATCTTCATCATTTAAAAGTTCCCTTTAACTAAATAAACAGATATGATACAGATTTAAAGATTGGAGAGAAAAAAAATAAAGATTGGGGAGAAAATTATAAAGATCATTAAAAATACTTCTGTGTTGGTATAATCATTTCCACTTTAAAAGTTATGTTGTGCATGTCATACAGGGA
Organism: Ochotona curzoniae; assembly: GCF_017591425.1. NCBI lineage: Eukaryota > Metazoa > Chordata > Mammalia > Lagomorpha > Ochotonidae > Ochotona > Ochotona curzoniae. The sequence continues at coordinate 490,885 of NW_024466737.1, forward strand.
GATTTTAAAGCACTCATATTATAAAGCAGTCGTAATTATATTCTGAAGGGAGAAAAAGACAGCAGGTACTGGCTGACAAATGCAGAAATGCAGTAGCATGGCCCTTGGTTGGTAAGTGATCTTCAGGTCTACTTCCCTGTCTCTAAAATGGGTTCTCATGTTGAACCTTTGTTTATGTTAAAAATTGCAACTGTATATTAGAAACATTTATACAGTGTTTAGTATAGAGCATGGCACAACGTAGGCACTTCCTAAATGGCAGCAAGCATAATTTTGAATATCAATAAAGGGATTACTACAAAAGTTACATCAAATATCCTCCAGCTACACAGGAAAGCAGGAAGACGAGCACCAAAGGTGTGGACTAGATGGCCCAGCCATTTACCCATCTTTCTCAGACATCCATTCTCTCATCTAAACCCTTCATGAACCCAGGGAACAGTCAATTCAAGATTGAAGTTCCTGGGCCCAGTGGCATGGCCTAGCGGCTGAAGTCCTCGCCTTGAACGCGCCAAGATCCCATATGGACGCTGGTTCTAATCCCGGCAGCTCCACTTCCCATCCAGCTCCCTGCTTGTGGCCTGGGAAGGCAGTCGAGGATGGCCCAAAGCTTTGGGACCCTGCACCCACGTGGGAGACCTGGAGGAGGTTCCTGGCTCCTGGTTTTGGATCGGCACAGCACCGGCCATTGCGCTCACTTGGGGAGTGAATCATCGGATGGAAGATCTTCCTCTCTGTCTCTCCTCCTCTCTGTATATCTGACTTTGTAATAAAAATAAATAAATCTTAAAAAAAAAAAAAGATTGAAGTTCCTGATGCAGATCTAGTGCTGTGCTTCTGCACTGCTGCCTAGAGCAGGAGGGACACACAAAGACACTGCCTGGACAGGAGACGGGGCATACATCAGGAGAATTACAGAGCCTAGCACCTAACCTCAGAAAACAGAGCTAGGGTGGTGGGCCGCAAATCGAATTTCCCACAGAAGTAGCCATGTACATTCTCACCTGTCGCCTACTGTAACCTGTCCTGACTTTCCCATTCATTCTCTTATTGTAACCCACAGAGTATTAAAACCCCAAGGTCTTACCCTATAGAGTTCACCAGGCATTAGATAGACAATATGATTGATGTAATCAAATCTGAAGAATCTCCATTTCAGCTCTAATGGAGCTAACATTGACATTTTATGATCCAAAGACAAGGCTTGAAAATACTGCAGCTGGCCACCTCAGGATTCTAGCTTCCAAGAGCCTGCAGAGCTATAGAGGCTGGAGACTGGAGAAAAAGACAGCCTCATGTCCATGAAGTTGGCCAACTTTGACCCTTAGCTTGTTAATTAAATCTACCTTCTCTCAATTAGCTTTGTGAATCCTGAGGCCTGAAGCAATATTGCAGTGCCTGGATGTGGGTCACAGAACCAAAGAATCAATAGAAGCGACTATAGAACTCATAGGCAAGAAAATAGCCCAGGGAAGAGAGAAAAGGAAGTGGGGAATCCCAACCTCAAAATTAACCTGCAATCACGGTGGCCTAGTGCCTAAAGCCCTCACCTTGAATGAGCAGGGATCCCATATGGGCACCAGTTCTAGTCCCGGTAGCCCTGCTTCCCATCCAGCTCCATCCATCTCCCTACTTGTGGCCTGGTAAAGCAGTTGAGGATAGACCAAAGTCTTGGGACTCTGCACCTGCATGGGAAATCCGGAAGAGCTCCTGGCTCCTGGCTTCAGATTGGCGCAGCTCCAGCTGCAGTCACTTGGGAAGTGAATCATCGGATGGAAGATCTTTCTCTCTGTCTCTCCTCCTCTCTCTATATATATATGACTTTGCAATAAAAATAAATAAATCTTTTTAAAAAGTTAACCTGCAATCCAAAAGACCAAAGACTCTGAGCCAAGATACATCCAACAAAATTAAAAACCATGATGTAAATTTCAATCAGAAGGAAATAATTTTGTGGTGCCATCTTAAAAAAATTTTAAGAGAACTTATTTACTTATTTCAAATCATACAAAAAACACAGACAGAAACAAAAAGCATGAGTGCAAAAAAGAGTCAATTACCAAATCCAAAAACCTATAGAACACATTATGTGTAATGCTGAAACTCTGTATAAAGACCTTCTAACAAAATCCATCCACATATCAATGAAAAAACAAAAGATGAGCAACTCAATGGAAACAAATGAGCCAAGGTAATGAAGAAGATTATGCATAGCAATGGAAATTTGTATTGAAGCCCCTTATATATTCCAGATATTAATCCTCTGCCAGATATAGAGTTTGCAAATATTTTTTCCATTTTGTTGATTGTCTCTTACACCATTCATTGATGGTGTCTTTTGACAGACGGACGCTTCATGTTTGGTATAGTTCTGTTTGCTTATTTCCACCTTTACTACCTATGTTTTATACTCTTATCCAAAAGATCACTGCCTCTATCAATGACCTCAAGATTTTACCATATGTTTTCATAGTTTCATGTCTAAGATTTGGATTCCAAATTGATTTGACTTTTGTATAAGGTGGAGCTAGAGGTCAAGTTTCAGTATTTTGCACATGAAGTTCATTCTTCCCAGCACTATTTATTGAAAAGATTGTCCTATTTTCTTTGGTGTGTGTCTCTAACACCTTGTCAAAGACCAGTTTGCTGTAGCTGTGTCTGTTCATCTCTGGTATCTCTAGTCTGCTTCATTGGTCTATGCATCTGTTTTTTTTGTGTAGTGCTGGGTGGTTTTTTTTTTTTTTACTTCTTTTTTATTATTATTATCATTTTATGATACAGTTCCATAGGGCCTGGAACAAGTTCCCCCTCTCCACTGAGTTCCCCTATATTATTACTATAGTATAGTTCTTCATAAACAGTCATATATCCATCATTGTGGGCATGGACAATGGCAGAGAGTCCAATATCCTATTGTCAAGATAGAGTTAACAGTTTCATTGAGAATCCATCTTTGATCTAGAAGTAGAGATGCATACTGCATTTGTTAGTTATTTAAAACAGTTTAGAGTTCTAGTTCTAGTTCATACGATATTACAATATTTTACACACAGCTAATTCCCACAACCTGGTTCTTTACCATGAGCTGAAAACACCAGATGCAACAAGGTATCTTAGGAGGTTTATTCCAGCAGGGCAGGAACAGGGTGGAGGTAGTGGAGATCAGAAAAGGGGAAGGGGAAGGAGAGGAGGGGAAGAAGAGAGCCACACCTGGGGGCCCTTTTTGTCTGCAAGGTGTTGGGGGCAGGGATTGGGAGGGATTAAGGGCAGGCCCCAAGGGATTGGTGCCTGCAGGTGAATGCCTAGGGATGATTGGTGAGTGGGCAGGGTTGGGGAAGGGCTGGAAGATTGGGGGTGGGATTCTCAGGTGGAATGCCAGGTTACATCTGATTGGTGGATGGCTAGACTGGCGCAAATTTCATGAGCTGTGAGGAAGAGGAAATGGCGCCAGGTCCAGGGTGGGATATTCGAATAACTCCTTACAGCATTGTATCCTCACATCTAAATATGATAGTCTCCATTACACAGTTACCATACATTCCCTTAAATAAAAAGCCACAATACAAAATTAACAACAGGAAGAAAAATATAAATTTATAATGCAACGAAGCTAATGACATGCTACTGGATATGACAGTCTCCATTACACAGTTACTATATGTGCTCTTTAATGAAAAACCACAAAACAAAATCAAAAAAGGGAAGAAAAAAATGACATAATGCCATGAAGTTAAATAATATGCTATTGAATGACTAATGTATCACTGAAGAAATGAAAAAGAAAATCAAGGCCATTCTTGAAGAAAATGATGCTATTGTATGATCTATGAGTCAGTGAAGAATTTAATGAGAAAGTGTTTTTGAAGAGATGAAACTAAAAAAACAAAAAATCAAAATCCATGAGCTATAGTTTCCACTGATCTTTGTTGGTGAGATATACATCTCCTGTAGGCAACAAATAGATGGGTTTTGTTTTTTAATCCAGTCTACTTATCTATGACATTTGATTCATGGGTTTAAGTCATTTACATTCAGGGTTAGTATGTATGGGTAGTAATTTGATCCTGTCATTTAGCAATGGGTTGATTGATTTAGCATTGATTTAGTCCTCTGTTATTTTACTGAGATGTTCTTCACGTTTGCCTTTGGTTTTGGTGGGTGTTAATCCTCTTCTCTGTCAAGAGAACAACTTTAAGTATCATTTGTAGGGCAGGTTTGGAAGAAGCATATTCTTTTAACTTTTCTTTACTGTGGAAGAATTTTATTTCATTTTCAAAGAAAAAGGAAATTTTTGCTGGGTATGTTATCTGGGCTGACAAGTTTTTGCTTGTACAATCTGGAATATGTCACTCCATTCTCTTCTGGCCTGTAGAGTTTCCTGTGAGAGGTCTCCTGTGAGTTTAATTGGCATTCCTTTATATGTCAGTTGATTTTTTTCATGTGCACATTTAAGGATCTTTTCCTTATGTTTGATTGAAGAGAGCTTGATTATCATGTGTCTTGGTGAAGATTGCTTTTGGTCAAGCCTATTGGGAGTTCTGTGATCCTCCTGGATGTTGTTTCCCAATTCTTTCTCTCGATTAGGGAAATTTTCCCAATTCTTTCGTTAAATATTCTAAACCCAGCTTCTCTTCCTGCACCTTCTGGGACTCTCATAACTTTTGGCCTTTTAATAATGTGTTTCGGTTCTTGAATACTTATTTAGCTTGACCCAGCTCTGCTTCCAGCTTTTTGCTTGCTTCCTCCTCCTCCCACCCCACCCCCCGTGACAGGAAATATCTTCTAATTATAAGGTTCCTTCTTCTGCCTCCTTCATTCTATTTTGGAGACTCTCCACTATACTTTTAATTTGCTCCACTGTATTCTTCATTTCTGATAGATCAGCTTTCATTTGATTCATTTCCTGTGTGACATATTCCTTAAATTCCTTGAATGCCTGCTTTACGTACTTCTTGTTGATAAGAAACTTTACAACAAGTGTTTTGAATTCTGTGTCCCCCATTTTCTCAATGTTAACTCAGTTAACTCTGAGGTCGGCAAAGGCTTTTGCCCCTATACAGGGGAGTCTTCAGTAATATTTATTGTGCCTGTGTCCCTTCTTTTGCTCTTGGTCATTACACTTCTGGTTATCAGATTCTTCTCTTTGGGGCAAGTTTCTAAGCTCTGTCACCCACAGGTCTACAATTTGATTTTACTTATTGTGGTTGGTACATAGCTTTTTGTTTGCAGTCACTTATGCCACTCCCTCCAGTGAATTCCAGATCTAGGTTCTTATGTTAGATTTCTATGATGGTCTCATAGCCCCAGTTCCTGGCTCACCAGTCTCCACCTCCTGTGATGCTGTGCTGAGGCTGTACAGTTGTCTGTACAACCTTTCTCCCTGTTCCAGTTTCAACAGTTCCCAGGATTAGGGAGACACCAGGTATCCTATATAGCTTTGTCTGGCTTCACCTCCTGAGCAGCTGGTGAACATCCCTTCCCACCTTGTTGATGCCAGACTTCTGGCTGCTGGTGCAGTTCACATCGCTGCTCACTGAATGCTAGTGGGGTATTGGTCACTGCAACACCACACTGTTGTGTCTGCTGCTTTCCTGTGTCTGTCAGTCTCCGGGTGCCCCTTTGCTGTCATTCTGTCCTGTCCTATTTCCTGGAATGTGCCCTCGCTGGCTAATGTTACTCCAACTGTTTAAACGAGTCCTTACCCTGTTCCACCCTCTTGATTCTTCTATGTCATGCTGTTTTGATTACATTAGTTCTGTAGTATGTCCCAAAATCTCAAACTTCATCACTTCATTCAAGACTGCTTTGGCTATTTGGGGTTTTTGTGCCTCCATTTTGCAATTTAAAATCACTTGTCAAGATAAAAAAAGGTTAAAAAAAATCACCTGTCCAGTTCTGTGAAGAATGCCATTCGCATTCCAAAGGAAATTACTCAAAATCTGTAAGTTGTTTAGAATGGACATTTTAATAATATTAATTCTCAATTATTTTTTATCATCAATTTCTTTTATCAGTGCTTTGTAATGCTCATTTTAATCATGCTTAAGTGGTTACATTTATTTTTGTAGCTACTGTGAAGGGATTGCTTTTATAATTTCTTTCTCTTTTAGTTCATTATTGGAGTATAAAAACGCTACTGACTTTTTGTGCTGATTTTACATCCTGTGACTTTACTGAATTTGCTTATTAATTCTAATAGTCTTTTAATGGAATCCAGGCTTTTTTTACATAAGGACTCAAGTCATCTGCAAATAAGAATAATTTCACTTCTTACAGACCTATTTGAATGCCTTTTATTTCTTTCTACTAGTTAAGAGTTTCCAATTGTATTTTGAATAAAAACAGTGAGAGTGGACTTCTTATCTGAGTCCAGATCTTAGCAAGAAAGTTTATGCCCCTTCCCCACTCAACATAATATTGGCTATGGGATTCTCATTTGCAGTCTATTATGTTGAGACATTTCTGTAATCTGAAAGGATCCTCTGAATGCAAAGATCTTAACATTTTTTTTACCAAAATAAATTTAACTTTAAACTCCATGTTTCATGAGCACTTTTGAAAAATTCCTCCATTACTTTTCCAAATAAAAAATTATAAGCTTAACTATTTATTTATTTGAGAGTCAGAGTTACAAAGAGAAAGGAAATAGAGAGAGGTCTTCCATCTGCTGGCTCACTCCCCAAGTGGCTGAGCCAAGCTGAAGCCACTTCCATGGTAGGGACCCAACCATTTCAGCCATCTTCTGCTGCTGTTGCCTGGCCATGAGCAGGAAGTTGGATGGGAAGCAAAACAGCCAGGACATGGACCATTATCTATATGCAGTAACAGTGTCATAGGTAGTGTCACAACCCCAGCACCCCCTTGTATTTCATATTATATATATATTATTATATTTCATGCATTTTTAACGTCTATTTATTTGTTTTACATTGAAAACAGAGACACAGACAAGCAGAGATATCTCCAATCCAATCATTCACTCCACAGAAACAGTCAGGGTTAGGCCAGATTGAAGCCAGTAGCCAAGAACTCCATCCAGCTCTCCCAGGTGGGTGGCAGGGGCCCAAGAACCTTGGACCACTACCTGCTGCCTTCTAGGATGCTCATTAGTCAGAAGCTAGAACTATTAGGCCAGGCAAATCATAGAAAAATCACCTAATATCTGAGATGCTTAAAATCTAGTAAACCTCAATAAAGTCCTTAAAGTTTTATGCAGGGGCCAGCACTGTGGTGTAGCACAATTAAACCTCTGAATGCTAGGCCAGCATCCCATTCGGGCTCTGGTTCAAGTCCCAGCTGCTCCACTTCTGATCCGACTCTCTGCTAATATGCTTGGAAAAACAGTGAAAGATCACCCAGTCCTTGGGCCCCTGATTTTATATGGGAGACCAAGAAGTCCCAGCCTCCTGGCTTCAGACCGCCCCAGCTTTAGCTGTTGAGGCCATGTGGGGAGTGAACCAGAGGATGAAAGATCTATCTCTGTCTCTCTCCTTCTCCATCTGTAAATTTGCCTTCCAAATGAAAGTAAATAAATTTTTTAAAAAAATAAAGTTCCATGCAAAATATTCCCAGGGTTTGCCTTTTTGTTCCTGTGTGAAGGTAGGACTCTATGGTACACCCTCAATCAGATGAAGGTAAGAAATAAGCCAAGACCTACCATCAACAGGCAGAGTTACACCCCTATGTGCTGAACTTACCTTGAAAACAAGTACCAGCCCATGGCTCAGGGCTTCAGAAAAATTAAAGCTTTTCCAAGAAGCACAAAATGTACCTTACTCTGTGTTTCCTTTTTAAAGGCAACCTATGTGTTTTCTACGACAAGCTGCTTTGAATTCCAAAGACTAAATGACATAGGTGAAGATATTCTCTTTGTTACAGAAAACCCAGGGTCACAGAGGCATCCCAGGCCAGCAGCAGGCTGAGCTGGCATTCACATGCATGCATCCCACACTAGAGCGCTGGTTTCAATCCTGGTTGCTCTGTTTGCGACCCAGCACCCTTCCAACGCTCTGGGAACACAACCAAGGACAGCTAGTGCAGTCCTGCTACCCATGGTGGAGACAAGGATGGAGTCCTTAGGTCCTGCCTTCAACCTGGCCCAGACCTAGCTGCTGCAGCAACTCGGGAAGTGAGCCAACAGATGGAAGAGCTCTCTCTTTCTCTGTGTATCTTTCCCTCGCTCCCTGTTTCTGTGCCTGTCAAATACAAAAACAAACAAATCTTCAAAAGACAACTGAAAGAAATGAGCGAGAACATTAGCACCCACAGAAACCAGGATGTGCCACATATTAGCACCAGCTCAATCACAGAAAAGCACCTGTTTTCCAGTCCATGGAACTTAAAGAACCTCTTCCCAATGCTTTGCATGCCTGATCTGAATCATCTTAACCGTGTTTCCACAGCCACGGAACCCGCTGCGCAGGAGAAGTCTCTGCTGCCGCCAACAACAATATCTGTGGGGTGGGAGTGGCGTACAACTCCAAAGTTGCAGGTAAGCAGGCCCCATCAAAAAGCAGATGCCAAGCTGGGCTGCCAGTCCCAGCACAGATCACACCTGCTCCCCAGCCAGCTCAGGTCAGGCCCAGCCAAAAATCCCACTGGGGCAGAAATACTAGGCTTTGTTGATGTCGATTTAGTAGGCGTGGAAACACTTCTTGTTTTTATTTTAACCCTAGTGAAATATCAATATAACATTGAATTTTTAATGTAAGCATGAGATAAACACAGAAAGTGTGCAGATCATAAGCACACCATTCAAACTGGCCACACACTCAGCACCACCAGCATGGCCAGCCCCTCCCAGCTATCACCCAAATGTACAAGATTAACCATCACCTTGTTCCCTAACAGCAAATATTGGTGATTCCCAGTCTCTGAGCTTTTTATAAATGGATTTATGTTAATGCCTATAACATGCTTTGACAAGATTTACTTATGTAATTGAGATGTAGAGTTACACAGAGAAAGGAAAAGGCAATGAGTAGAGACAGAGAGAGATCTTCCATACATTGGGTTCACTCCCCAAATGTCACCAATGGCCAGGACTGGGTCAGGCCAAAGCCAGGAGCCAGGAGTTTCTTTTGGGTCTCGCACATGGGTGAAGGGGCCCCAACATTCAGGTCATCTTCCCCTAGTTTCCCAAATGCCTTAGCATGCAATTGGATCAGAAGTGGAGCAGCTAAGTCTCAAACCGGCGCCCATATGGGATGCCATAGTGGCAGACAGCAACTTAACCACAGTGCTCACCTGGTCAGCAACATTTTAGTGAGATTTGAACCAGACTCTAAAAAATAAGGTACATATTCTTTGTAAACACACTCAGAGCCCTTCGAAATGTTGCACACAATAAATTTCTTCATTAAGGACATATGTTCTATTTACAAACTTTTTATTTTGTTTTATGTGAAAGGCAAAGGAATCAAAGAGTAAGAGATCTTCTACCCACTGGTTCACTCTCCGAAGCAGTAGAGGCTGGGCCAGGCCAGGCCTGGAATTCATTCCAGGTCTCTCAGAAAGAAAAGATTCGGGCCTGGTGTGATAGCGTAGTGGTTAAAGTCCTCACCTTGCATGTACTGGGATCCCATATGATCGCTGGTTCTAATCCCGGCAGCCCTGCTTCCCATCCAGCTCCCTGTTTGTGGCTGGGAAAGCAGTCAAGGATGGCCTAAAGCCTTGAGACCCTGCACCTGCGTGGCTCCTGGCTCCTGGCTTTGAATTGGCTCAGCTCCAGCTGATGTGGTCACTTAGGGAGTGAACCATCGGCCAGAAGATCTTCCTCTCTATCTCCTCCTCTCTGCATATTCGCCTTTCCAATAAAAGTAAATAAATCTTTAAAAAAAAAAAAAAAAAGGTTCAAGTCAGCCCTGATGGCTTCCCAGAGTGCACCTGAGTAAGAAGCAGGTCTGGAAGTGGAGCCTGGACTTGAATCTAGGTGCTCCACTAAGGAAAGCTGCTCTTAGAATGTTTCTTTCGAGATCACAGTGGTAGGTGGTAGAAATGAACTCCCCAGCATCCCCCAAAGCAGAGAGATGAGTGGAGAGGGAGGGGCTGGGGAAGGGAGAGACTGCCAAACATTCAACAAGACACACGCCTTCTCCCAGGCGCCGCCTCTAACTGCTTCGTAACTGATTCCCAACCTCGATTTTTCTTTTTCATTTCCATTTTCTTGCTTTTTGTTTTCACAATTGTCTTGATTTTTTTTTTCTCCTAGCAATTTAATGGAACCACAAACTCCCTTTTGTGCTAACACATGCATTTTCAGGACCTAAATGGCTCAGCAGTCACCTCTGCAAAGTCTGCCGGCGCTGTCTGCCGCTTGCCCGCTCTCCCTGCTCTGTGGGCATCCCAAAGGGCAGCGCTCGCACTCGCCAGGGGCTGCCAGGGGCTGCCAGTGTGGACGGGGCCAGGCCAGCCGGCTTCACACTGGAGCCAAGCGGACCGGGCAGGTTCTGTACTCACAGGCCGAACCCACGGCAACGGGAAGACACCAAGCACGCGTCCCTGCAGCTCCGTGATCTTCTCCCCACACGGTTCTGTAGCCTGCGCCGTCCCAGGTGGCTGGCTTTTGAGCAAAGGGGGTTCTCCACAGGTTGCCTGCCAACATTAACCGAGTTGGGGGCAGCTTGCGGCTTTCTTGTCACTTGCACCCCCAAGAAAGCACCTCGGCCCTTCATACAACATCCCTAGTTCTCTTCGTTTAAAATCGCAAACATCAAAGCCCGAGGCCTCAAGCAGTCTGCTGAGGAGCGAGTTCTGAGGAGTCTGCTGTTAGGGGAGGAGAGCGGGATGAGCAGGTGTCACGGCTTCCCTCAGAACGGGGCCCCTCGTGGGGCACAGCGGCCATGGCCACCGCCTGGGGTGGCTCTGGGCCACCCACGGGCTCTCGGGCTGAGCACAGTCCACCTCCCGGGCACCGGGCCGTGACCTAACCCAAGGACCCGGAGGTGGCACGGCAGCAGCGCCCGCCTCACGGGAGGACGTCTGGGGCCGTGTCTGTCCTGAGGCCCAAAATGGCGCCCGCGTCACGCACGCCCAGCCTCCCGGGGCAGCCTGCGTCCTGCCGCTCCTGCTCCAGGAAATCCAGCCGTGTCCTTGGCCACGCACGCACGCCGGCTCCCGCCGCTCCAGGGCTGAGGAAGTGCCAGGCCCCGGTCCAGGCTTGGGGTGAACTCCCGGGTCCCGGCCAAGTCAAAGAATTCTTCTAGAGAACGCTCCCCACAACAATACACGAAGCCGAGTGTTGGCACTCTGAGTCCTTACAGTCACAGGGGACTGTTCTGTGCCTTCCACGTAGCACTTCTAGAAGTTGGCTGCTTTTTAATTATTCACCAAAATGGGTCAAATTCGCCCTGAAGTGGCTTGGCCTTCCAGAACGAAGCAAACGAGGCCCGGCGCGCCCCCTGGTGGCCAGGCGTGATCATTGCTCGCCCCAGCCGGCTCCTGGGCGAGGTGTGCCGTCTCCCAGATCGGCCTGGAAAAAGTTAAAGTGCTGTACACCTTTAGTCCGAAAATAAAAGCGGGGTGAAGGTAAGATTATAAATTGATTTCTCTAAAAGCAGCACTAAGTTTCTTCTTCTGTTTCTAAACTGCTCACATTTGCCTCAGGATTCATTTGTTAGCGATGTTATTACATCTTTGCTATTAGCTCCTGGTCTCTGAGTCAGTACTAAAATGTCTTATCCTAAAATTCCTACTTTAAAAAAAAAAGATTTATTTATTTTCATTGTAAAGTCAGATATAAAGAGAGAAAGACAGAGAAGATCTTTCATTCAACGATTTACTCCTCAAGCTGGCGGAACGGCTGGAGCTGAGTCAATCCAAAACCAGAAGCCAGGAGCTTCTTCCAGGTCTCCCACGCAGGTGCAGGGTCCCAAGGCTTTGGGCCATCCTCGACTGCTTTCCCAGGCCACAAACAGGGAGCTAGATGGGAAGTGGGGCTTCCGGGATTAGAACTGGCGCCCACATGAGATCCCAGCGTGTGCAAGGCGAGGACACTAACTGTTAGGCTGTAGTGCTGGGCCCTAAAAGTCTTACTTTTTTAAGATTTATTTTATTTACCTAAAAGTAAAGTATAATGGCCCAGGCTGGGCCAGGCGGGAGTTTCATTGGAGTCTTCCACAAGGGTGCAGGGTGCACCCAGGCCATCCTCTCTTTGTTTTTCCAGCTGCATTGACAGGAAGCTGCATAGAAGTTGGAGCAGCTGGGACGCAAACTGGTGTCCATATGAGGTGCCAGCATCACAGATAGTGGCTTAACCCACTGCACCACAACATGAGTTCCCAATATCGTCTCCTGCACCTTCACACAAGGTCACTGGTATATGTGGTACTAGCTCCATTTCCCTCCAAATAGTGAACCTTTGGTCCTAACAGTGCTGCCTCAGTGGCCCACCCTGTCCGGCTGGTATGTGCTGCTAAATTTAATTACCAGACCAACACGGGTCAACCTCTGAGAGGGCTTCAAAAGTTAATGAAAAAAAATGTATATTATGAAGAAATTATACTTGGATTTAAAGATTTTGCATGCCAAAACAGACTCATTTTTTCATTCCATTTTCCACAAATATTTTAAAATTCCTTCATACACTTTAGATAAAACCTACTAGCAAATATAAAATGCAAAGCGTGTCCACTGCAGCCGTTTAGGCGGTGACCCAACAGATGGAAGATCTCTCCCTCTCCCTCTCTTCCTCCCCCCCTTTGTGTGTGTTGCTTTGCCTTTCAAATAAAGAAATCAATAAATAATTTTCTTTAAAATGATTTTTAAAATAATTCAAAAATCTAGCGGTTAAGTATTCTTAAAAATCTAAAATTTTTCTACCAGCAAGGAATTGCTTTCATAAAATATTGTCATGATTACTGGCCAATAAGTTACAGACATTATATGCAAACTTTTATATACTACAGAACATATTGGTCAGACATTATTCACTGGCCAATAAATCATGTCAGCATATCTGTGTTCATACATATTTTATCTGAGTTTTTAATGTCAGCAAAAATCACCGTGAGGATGTTCATGAAGAGATTACAAATATTAGAAACCGAGTGGCCGTGAACTTGCTCTTAGCTCCTTAGCACAAAAGGTGACACCACTGGCATCTTGTGGGCAGATGTATCAGGCACCGGTAGCAGGTACAAGGACGCCTTGGGTAATCAGAGCAGGGGTGGAGGAGTGTGCTCACATCCACAGTCCCTGCAGCACTGCCCCCACCCCCCCAGCGTGAACCAGGCCTCTAAACACGGAAGAGGAACAGAGACACACCTCTAAGCCTTCTAGTGGCAGGCAAGCCTGGCCAGAGGTGGGATATAAGACCCCCGAGGTGCACTCTATGAATCCTTGCCGTTGAGTCACACCAGCCAGTAATGCGTGTATCAGCTGCCAATCTGCTGACTCCCCAACCTCTCTCTCTGCCTCTCTCCCTCCCTTCCCTATTCCACAGCAGCTCCTGGAGCACCCAGGGGCACAGAGAGGCCCTCCCTACAATCCTCAGGTCACCCTGAGCCCTTGGCTGAGCTGCTAAATGGTGCAGTTGCTTGCAAAATTAATATGGTATCTTATTCAATTAATGCATGCCTCATTCCTCCTAAGCTTAACATGATTAAAAGAATGTCAGTCTGGCGCCTAGTCCCTGAATATAAATGAGCCCTACTCCCAATTTGTGGCCAACTCTACCCTTCCCCCTTCTTCACTCCCCATCCCCCTTGATGCTGAAACAGCCAGAAGATGAATGCACACTAGCCTTGAGGTTCTTGTGGAATGCAAAGGGAGCCCATGAGGAAAGGAAAAAAAGAGGCGAAGGGGCCAGAGCAAGACGCTACCCAGCTGAGCCAACAGCACCCTGTGCTGGCAATGACTCCAGTCAGCTGCGTGGGTGGGCTTGCACCAACAAGGCCAACTTCGGCCAGGGTTGAATTTTCCCCAGCTTCTCATTGAGGTGGGACTCCCATTCCTGGGCATCTGGGCTCTATTCAAGACTTTCCTCCTTGCAGGTCAGTGAGTGCTGAACTCTTGGTGTTAACTTCCCAAGCACAGAGCCAGCATACTTTTGAGCAAAAAGTAATTTACTGAGCAGCTTTCTCTGTAGCCTGTTGTCTATCCTTGTCAAATATGGTTTTTTTTTCTGGTATATATATATATACCAAATATATATATATATATATATATTTTAAAGCAAGAGTTACAAAAAAAGTTACAAAAAGAGAGAGACATACAGAGAGAAAGGGGTCTTCAATCTACTGATTCACTCCTCCGGTGGCCACAATGACCTGGAACCTCCCCCTGAGTCTCCCACACACTCGAAGCATTCTCTGTTGCTTTCTCAATCCATAAGCAGAGAGCTGGATCAGAAGTGGAGCATCTGAGACTCAAACTGGTACCTTCCTAGGATGCTGGCACTACAGGCGGTAACTTAACCTGTTTATACCATAATGCCAAATCCTCAAATATATTTTTTAAGAAAATAAAACATTGGTAGAGCAAAGGCAAATGTAGAGCATTAAGCTTCCCAGCTCCTTATAAAATGAACCCTAAGAGTGAGCCCATGGAAAGCTGACACTAAAGATTAGGTTCCTGCCAAGTGAGAGTCCTCTTAGCATATGTTCACGGATGATCACAGGTTTGTTAGCAAAAATGATGACCTCGTGATGGATGAGTGATTGAGGATGGTTAACGAACTGGTTGCTTTGGTTTTGTGGGTCTGTCATCTCTGCTGGGCAGAAAATCAAGCAAATACAGTGATAATTCCAGACATGTATTTATCAAGCTTAAGATAAATACCAAGCATTCCGTCGATCCCCAAGGACATGGACGTGAACAAAATAGACATGTCACTTGGACTCCAAGACCTTGCCATCCGGTGGTGCATGGAACATTCTAAGCATTTGTGATGGTTAAAGATGCATGGAGAGCAGGTGCAGTCCATGTAGAAAGGGTGTTCCCTGAGCCAGCAAGGAGGAAAGAGAGACCCTGGCACTTCAGCAATCTGAATACAGTAAATCCCTAATGAGAAAAAAAAGCAACTTCAAGTCACAACTTCAAGCCAACTGCCCTTGCCCTGCGGAACCTGACTTGTGTTCCATGTTAGACAGTGAGGTTTATGAAAGAGAGTCTTTGAATAACGATGTCCATTAGCCTTGTGGGGCACAAAGGATGTCAGGATCCAGATGTGTTTTGTAAAGATTGATTTCTTTCTTTGAAATCCAGACTTACAAAAAGAGTGGAGGAGAAAGAGAGATCTTCAATCTGCTGGTTCAGATGGCCACAATGGCCAGGGCTAGGTGGATCAGAATCCAAGGCCCAGGAGCTTCCTCTGGGTCTCCCATGGGGTTGTAGAGGCCAAAGCACCTAGGCCATCTTATGCTGCTTTCCTAGGTACATTAACAAGGAGCTGGATCAGAAGTGGAGCAGCCAGGATTACCCAGGTTCTCAACCAGGGCACCTGTGTGAAATGCCCACACCAACCACCCACTAACAACACTAGCCCGAAGCCCTACAAGGTCCTGCCAGCCTTGGGGCCAGCCCATTGTCTGGCGTCCCAGAGGAAAAAACCTTGCAGAGTAATGTGGCCCCTGCAGTAGGGAACATTCCACAGGGAGCCTTACGGGGGGCAGAGGTGCAGAAAGCCCATCCCACTGACTGCTAGTGGGTTAGCCCTGGCTGACCTTTTGCATACAGCCGGAGAATGATGTGAGCCATGCTTTCCAGAGCAGAGGCAGCAGAAACAGCAGCCACCCACCCGTTTTCTCCCTGCACCCCAGTATGCTGGCTGAATGTGCTTCCACTTCATCAGACCTGTGGGACACTGCTCCAGGAAGTGTCAGAGAGTGACACAAGCTTTCCAGAGATGTGTTATACACGAAGGGCAGGGGTCTGGCTAACTCACACTCCCTGTAATAACACAATTCAGAATAGCACACGTCCCTCTCCCCGCCCTCCTGTCACAGTTCAGCTGGACAGTCTCACCCTGCTGGACTCTCCCTACCCCTCCCCCTTCCTGCCCTCTGCCCTTTGCCCCCTTAGCTAATTTCTTCCCTCCTTTGTCATGCACAATACCTTTGTGTCTCCTCAATCAACATCCCAATGCCTGGAGAAACTGGCCAATCTGGGGAGTCACCTCTGGTCTCTCATTAGGAACCCAGGAGAGGGACCCAGCGCAATAGCCTAGTGGTAAATCCTCGCCTTGCACACCTGGGATCTCATGTGGTTGCCAGTCCTAATCCCATCAGCTCCCGCTTCCCATCTAGCTCCCTGCTGGTGGCCTGGGAAAGCAGTTGAGGACGGCCTAAAGCCTTGGGACCCTGCACCTGTGTGGGAGACCTGGAAGAAGCTCCTGGCTTCTGGCTTTGGATTGACTCAGCTCCAGCCGTTGTGGTCGCTTGGGAAGTGAACCATCAGATGGAAGATCTTCCTCTCTGTCTCTCTTTCTCTCTTTATATCTGACTTTCCAATAAAAATAAACACATCTTCAAAAAAAAAAGAGGAACCCCCAGAGGAGCAGGCTAGGGCAATAAAATGATCTTCAACCACTTACGTGAGGCAGACTGAGGTAGGGTGCACACAGAGGCCTCCACAGTATCCTTTTGGGCACCTGGCGGGGCCCTAACCCTTTCAGGACCCAAGCCCTCCTCCACCCCAAGTTCCCTGTGAACTGTAACACCAAACCTGGCGTTCCCTCTGCTCGCACCTGCCCACAGGTATCCGGATGCTGGACCAGCCATTCATGACGGACATCATCGAGGCCTCCTCCATCAGTCACATGCCCCAACTGATAGACATCTACAGTGCCAGCTGGGGCCCCACGGACAATGGCAAGACCGTGGACGGGCCCCGGGAGCTCACACTTCAGGCCATGGCTGATGGTGTAAACAAGGTAAAGACATATGTTTACCGGATGGGACATATAACAAGTGAAGTGGTGTGACAGTAAAGCAAACGGAGGAGGGCCAGGGCAGGCTAAGAATAGAGCTGTTACCTTGTGCGTTAGGTCAGGGATACTGCTAGAAACAGATAGCAAGACAGGTGCCTTGGAAGGGACTTCTATGCAGGATACAGCTAAGGGGATGGAAGAATGAAGGGGAAACTTCGGCAGGGCCTGAACCCCCTGGGAGGGGGAGAGGGAAGGACAGAGGGTTGGGGAGGGAGGGGGGTGTCTCAGACTGCAGTTCCGCTTGCAGGATGTTGGATGCTCCATTGGATCACACTGCTTAGTGGTTGGCTGGGAGCCACCTGCAGCAGAGGGATCTGAGCGCAGACTGGAGGGTGGATGCAAGGGCCAGCCCCAGGGACCAGGAGTCCATTGCTCCCACGGCAGCAGGTCTGAGTGATGCATTTCCAAGGCTGCAGCTCCTGGAGATGAACCTGGCAGGGAGCAGAGCCCAGGAGAAGGGATGGAGACAGCACCTTCTCCAGGAGGGTGGCCAGGAGTGGAAGTGCAGTGATCATGGGGCAAGGAGACAAGAGCTCCTTTTGTGGGGTCTCAGGGCAGGGACCACCCCAGACAAGTCAGAGCCCAGGCTCAAGGGCTTCACACCAGCGCAGTGGTCAGAACTGGCCTGGTTCAGTGAGAGATGTGACCTCGCTGACCTTGCTGCACCAATTTCTCACCTATGGAATTATGAGTCCTGCCTGGGTGTTTGTTGTCAGCTGTACATGAGATCAACGCGCACTCATGTGCAGTAAGTGTCCAGCAAATGACAGCTGCCCTGTCACTACTGTCACTAATGACCTTAATGGCTCAGCACGACTGTTTGATGAGACGTATGGCTCCCCCATGGCTCAGGAGATCGGCCAGGGTTGGCTGAGCAGCAATTTCAAAGCTGTGGGTCTGCACAGCTGTTTTGATGCCTCGTGCCATCTCCATATTGCAACCCACCGGTCACGCATCAGGAGAGATTGCCAGCAGTTCTCTGTGATCAGCCATGCCTGTAGGGGCTTAGATACCATAGACTCCAACAACAGTGTGTGCAGAAAGCGAATGCACCCCAAGCAAGGGGAAGAAAAATGTCTGACATTGCGTTGGAACACCATTTGAGGAGTTTTTAAAGATGTATCTTATTTGAAAGGCAGAATTGCAGTGAGAACAATCTTCCAGCTGCTGATTCACTCCCCAAAAGGCTGCAACAGCCAGGGTTGGGATAGACTGGAGCCAGGTGCCAGAAGCTCCTTCCTGGTCTCCCACATGAGTGCAGGGGCCCAAACACTGTCCATATTTCTGTTGCTTTCTTGGGCACATTAGCAGGGAGCTGAACCAGAAGCGGGATTGCCAGGACTCAAACCAGCACCCGTATGGGATGCTCGTGCTGCAGGTTACACCACAGTCCTGCACCCAGGGGCTTCAGAACAGTTTCACTGCATCTCAGAGCTAGCTGCTTCTTTCTCCTCCATCTGGAAGCCTCTCTGACTATAGCTAGAGGCCCTTGCCTGCATGACTGTTTTTGCAAAACATGCCAAACACACTGCGACTTGAAGAAAAGTTGTTCCTAACTCATCTTCACGTGGCAGATGTAAATATTTCAGGAACTGAAGTTCGTATGATGAAACTACACAGTTTCTTATCTGATTTTTGCTGGTCTCCTGGAATGACTCGCTCCAAGGTGATTCTTTTTTTGTTACTTTGCAAGTGATGGTATGCTATATATTAGCAAAGATTTGCTTCCAAACATTTCCATTGTCTTGATAATGCTTAAGGAAAACCCACCTCTGAAAGGTGAAGACCAAATTCTTAATGTCTGCCTCCAGACTTTGTTTAACCAACACATTTATGATTTTAAAAAAAAAAGAAAAGAAAAGAAAGAAGGGGAGCCTGGTGCAATAGCCTAGTGACTAAAATCCTTGCCTTGCATGCACTGGGATCCCATACAGGCACCAGTTCATGTCCTGGATGCTCCACTTCCCATCCAGCTCCCTGCTTGTACCCTGGGAAAGCAGTCAAGGACAGCTCAATGCCGTGGGACTCTGCACCTGTGTGGGAGACCCGGAAGAAGCACCTAATTCCTGGCTTTGACTCAGCTGAGCTCTTGCTGTTGCAGCCACTTGGGGATTAAAACAGTGGATAGAAGATTTTTCTGTTTCTCCTTTTCTCTGTAAATATGACTTTCCAATAAAAGTAAAATAAATATTTTAAAAATTGTGAAATGATATACTTCTTTTTAAAAAGAGGAAATGGAAGACCTTTGTCAGGACATGTCTGCCACAGAACCCCTACCACTCAACTGTTTAGTGTGGGCCTCACATACAAATGTCATGTACCCTCCTTCTTCCTCAAGGACTTGGGTTTGCAGCTCAGTGAATATTTGAGACAGACAAGGCACTAAACACGAGATGTGACAGATACTCCTGAATTATAACACGTAATGACCAACTACCTCAGTTTGGAATCCCCCAAAAGCAGACCCAAAGCAACAAGATTGAGATCAAGATGTTCAGGGCAAGGAAAAAGGAAAGCCAGCAGTAATGGGGTAGGTCTGAGAGAAAAGAGCAGGCTAGGGGCAGGCTAAGTCATTAGGCCAGCTACCACTGGGTACAGCTGCACAGCAGTCCCACTGGGAAACCTTGGAGGACCATTTCCACCCTGGGACCGACCATATTGCAGTTTGCTCCCAGGTACGAATCATTTCAGCCCCAGGACAGGTGGGCGGGTACCCACCGCAGTCTGCTGGGACTGCCAGGGTGCAGTTACAGCAGTCCTAACTGGAGCCAGGCCGCCACCACTCTGTGGATCAGTGACACACCAGGAAGGCGATGTGTCCTTTGTTCCCAGAAAGAATATAACCCTTGTAAGGAGACTGGCCAGAGGAGGAATTCAGACAACTGGAGGGTCCTGCAATTGACAACTGATTTGTGATCTCTTCTCCCCATCTGCAAGAAGTGCAGTCCCCACAGGCCACCCTGACTTGGGGAACAACACCCCAGTTTCTTATTCTTCATTCCTTGGGGTTGCTGACAGGAATATTTACATTTTCTTATTGGGGTTGCTGACTGGAATATTTAAAGCTTAAAAAAAAAATGTGTAAGATACAGAGGAGACAAAGATTGATGTTTACTCTTTCTTGGGAGATTGCAAAGTTGCCAGCTAGATCCCAGTTCTTTGGTTGGAATGCATGGGAAGGTGCCAGTTGCCAGAGACTGGCTCTAAATCTACTCCCCAGAGAGGAGGGGCAGGGACAGAACACTGCACTGGAAGACAGTGATTAATTAGGCATAGGTGAGGTAAGGCCATGGGGCTGCCAGCTGAAATTTAATCAGAGCGTGGGTCAGACACGGAGGCAGCAAGGGCTAGGGCATGTGACAGGCAATGAATGCCTCTTGCCAGGGAACTCTCCAGAATTCTCCATGAGCCAAGATTTATGCTCTGTAACTACGAGAAGATCAGCATGCAAGCAAGGCAGCTGCAGTAAAGGAGTGTGCAGCTGTGCCTCGGCAGGAGCAGGTGCAATTCCAGCTCCTTCCAGAGAAAAAAGAAAGGAAGGCTGGCTGAGGCTGGGTGTGAGCTGTCCCAGTTCACCCTGGACTTACCTGGCTTCAACAGGAAACCCTGTCTAAGCAACTCTGAACCACGCCAGACAGTTGCTCACTCCATTCTTGGGCACTACTGAGGAAATGACCCCTCAGGACCTGCAGCATCAGCAACATTTATCACCATGTGGAGTAAGCAAGACTGTGGTCTGCGAGATTCTGACATCCAGGGTTGTGACCCTAAAGGCCAGGAAATAATAAGAAACACCCACAGGTGCCATGGGACATGCATCAAGTGGAGAATTCGGATCAAAGCTAAGAGTGGCTATTCCATTCTCAATTTGGCTTTTCTGGAGATTCCCCACACCCCACTCGTGCTGAACATCCATAAACCCAACCACAGGCAGGTGTGCTTGCTCTGTGAGATCCTGCCACCCTCTGCTCCCCCTACAAATGAACTACCTGTTTGCAGATCCTTGTCTCAGCATCTAGAGTTGTGCCTAAGGACTTTGAATTTCAACTACAGAAAAACAAGAGGAAGGTAACTCAAAGCAACAAGGTCCCATCTTTATCCCCTAAGTCACAGTAATCCTGACCCCTGACCGAGTGTACTGGATACGAAGTTGTCTGCAGTCCTGGTAAAAAGAGAAATTGTTACTGAACTTCAAAAGAGAAATACTACTGATTAAGAATCATCAAACATGTATTCTTTTTCATGCAAAACTTCCCTCCTGGAGAAATTCTTTTTTTTTTTTTAATAAGATTGGGTGGTATTCTTTCTTTAAATATTGATTTTTAAATTTTTATTTGAAAGGCTCAGTTACAGAGAGAAGAGACAGCTTCGTTGGTTCAATCCCCCAAAGGCCACAACAGCCAGAGCTGAGCCAATCCAAAGCCAGGAGCCAAGGGCTTCCTTCGGGTTTCCCACGTGGATGGTCCAAGAACTTGAGCCATCCTCCGCTGCTTTCCCAAGCTAAAAGCAAGGAGCTGGATTAGAAGTAGAGCAGCTGGGATTCAAACTGGTACCCAAATGCGATGCAAGTGGAGGCTTAACCTACTATGTCACTGCACTGCCCCCCCATAGAAATTTTGCCTGAGGAAAGAACAGAAATTATCCCCCATATAGCCCTTCTCCCCAACACACCCGGCCTCCCCTTTATCGAAATCCCCCTCCAAGAAGAACCTTGTCACCATTAATGACCCAGTCCTTAGCCCCACAGTCATAGCTCACATGAGAATTCAACCTTGGCATTGTGTGGTCTCCAATTCTGAGCAACGTCAAGTGACATACTACCCAAAAGAGTGATCTCACAGCTTTACAAATCCCCCTGATTCTTCCATTTGTCCTTCCTTCCCCAACCACAGTTTTGTCTTTTCCAGAAAGTTGCACAGTTGGACATAGTACGTAGTCTTTCTAGATTGAGATCTTTCACTTAGTAACATGCATTTAAGGTTCTGTGTCTTGTCATGGTTCAATAGCTCATTTCTTTGTGGCACTGGAAAGCATTCCACTCTCTGGATGCACCATAGTTCACCAGTTCACCTACCAAAGACAGCTTGGTTGTTTCAATTTGAGGGAATGATGAATAAGGCTAGTATAAACACCCATGTGAAGGTTTTGTGTTCATGTAAGTTTTCAGCTGCTTAGAGTAAATATTAAGGAGCCGGGGTACATGATAAAAGTGTTCGAGTTGTTAGAGACTCAGCTGCTAAACAGCCTCCTGAGTGGCTATACCATTTCCCATTCCAACCAGAGAAGGATAAATCTTCCTTTTGTTCTTTTCCTTTCCTGCTTCAGTGTTCTCTGGGTCCCCGCTGTGGGCCAGTCAAATAAGCATGGTGTGGTTATTTTATTCTTGTTTAGTTAGCATTCTCCTGATGATGTAAGTTGAAGAGCAACTTGTCACGTCTTACTTGTCTTCTACATTTCTTAGATGACGGATCTATGTAAGAGCTCTTACAGATCAACAAAAAGAATGTCAAAACAGAGAAAGTAGGAGGAAATATTTTCTGAGGCTGGGTTATTCACAAAGCAAGAATACAAGTGAGAGGTAAAGATCCAAAAAAGTAAACTCAACCTGTAGTAAAAAATGTATAACTCAAAGCAAGAAGATGCCGCCTGTATCCATCAAGTCTGCAAAACCCTTTTTTAAAACATTGTAATCCTAAATCCTGACCCAGAGATACCGCAGTCCTGGTAAAAATATAAATTGTTAGTGAACTTCATAGAGCAATAATATAGATCAACAATTATCAAATATTCTTTCCTTTTCACCCAAAATTCCCTCTTCCAAAAATCTCTCTGAGGAAATAAACATAAATATAAAGATACATATAAGAATTTTTTTTTATTTTTAGACATAAAGCATTTTTTAAAAAAAAATGGAAATGGTCATGTATACATGAGAAAATGAATTGATACATTATGGAATAGATACTTTATAAGAGCAATAAAATATTATGAGCTAAAAGAGTATTAATCAGGCCCAGTGCGAAAGCGTAGCGACTACAGTCCTCACCTTGAATGCACCGGGAATCCATATGGGCACCGGTTCTAGCCCCGGTGGCCCCACTTCCCATTCAGCTTGTGGCCTGGTGGGGGTGCAGTCAAGGATGGCCCAAAGCCTTGTGACCTGCACCCATATGGGAGACTCAGAGGAGGCTCCTGACTCCTGGCTTTGGATCTGCTCAGCTCTAGCCATTGCAGCCGCTTGGGAAGTAAACCATCAGATGGAAGATCTTCGTCTCTGTCTCACTTCCTCTCTATATATCTGCATTTCCAATAATTTTTTTAAAAAGAGTGTTAATCACATAAGGCAAAGTTAGTTATGTGATAAGCAAGAAATACATTCCAAGAACTCTGAGAAAGTAGATGTGCTTTATGTTTCCAATTTTATTTTTAAATCTATTCTTAGACTGCATTTATATAGAAAACAGGCAGGAAGCTGCAAAAAATATCAGCAGGGATTAGCTATTCATGGAACATTATAGAAGGTTGTATTTTCTTCTTCAAAGTTCATATATTCCAATTATTCTACAATAAATATTATTTTTCTTAGTTGGAAAAAATGCAGCAATTTTCAAAGTATGTTATGTTGCATCAAAATGTCAAGATGATTGGAAGTGAGCTACTGTTGCTGAGCATTTAGGAGGAGACAGTTTCCGAAATGTTTGCCTCTTCCATACAACTGCACAGCCTTCCCACCACAGGCTTGGTCTACTCAGGAACCTGGCCACTGCCCATTGGCTAGGGTGAAGCCTTGTGCTTCTCAAAGTGAGATTTTTCTCTCTTTGGGAGGCAGGCCGTGTGTTGAGGGCACAGAGAGCCACAGCACCCATCTGTAACTGGAACTTAATCTTGCCTGATGGTGAGAAATTTATAGCATTATTTTTGAATGATGAGCAAAATATTAGATCTGCATGACCTAGTAAGAAGTTTTGAGTTTGTGAGGGGTTACTTTAGGTTACATTTTGTTCAAGTATGAATATGAACTTATTCTTCCAAAACTCAAGATAGAATTGGATGACCATTGGGAGGTGGGACTTGAAGAAGTGATTAGTTAGAGGAGTTAATGTAATTCTTGTAGGACCAGAGCAGTGACTGCAAGGAGTCCTTAGAATGCAAACTCTCTTGCATTTTGCCTCTTCCACCCTCACCCTCTTGCCCTTCCATAAAGGAACCTGCAACAGAAGCCAAGATGATGATGCCAGCACCACACTCTGGGACTTTGCAACCCCCAAGTTCAGGAGCCAAACTAAACCTGTGCAGCTTAGAAACCAGCCAGGTTCAGATACACTGTTAGAACAGCAGAAAACAAGCTAAGCTGTATGCTTAGGACCAGCAAGTTCCAACTCGCTGTTCTTTCACTAGATTGCAGCAGCATTTCTCAACCTTGATATTTTGAGCAGGTGAATTCTTTGTTGTAGATGGGAGACAATGTCCCACGCATTGTACAATTTAGGAGCATCCCTACCCTCTACCTGCTGCATGCTAGCCATACACACCATCACCACCATCACCACCACCACCACCACCACCGAGCAGTGCTCCTGGGGAAGTGAAAATTGCTCCTTAGATGAGAATTGACTGCCTGGTTGAAAAGTTCTCATTTGGTTAAAATGGTTAAGAATTAGCATTTAGACTAAACTCCAGAAGACTAGTCTGCAGTTGCACCACTTGCCTGATTATACTTATATGCACCTGTATTCCTTAAATAAATGAATGAAATGGATTCAAGCAGAGACAGTTCCAACAAAAGCAGCCCAGGGAAGTCACCTGCCATTCCATATGCATCGGGATAAAGCTGCCCAGCCCACAACAACCCTACCTTCTGCAGCCTAACTCCCTCCAAGGTCATAGATTCTGTAATCCCAGGGTAACTTCCTATAACCTACTCGGGTTTTTGATTCCTTGACCACTTGTTTCTATATAAAATCTCTGCTGCTGAACTCTCAGATGTGGCCATTTTACCCAGAAAGAATCTTGGTTGTAAAGTTATAGATTAACGCAAGGCAAACAGGTTTCTTTGCAATGCTGCCGTTTGACTTAGGAACATGATGCGTGTCTTCAGCAGATTCTGTCTTCCTTGAGTCCCTACAGAGACCTGCAATCTTATTTATGCCTAACTTTTTTTCTTTTTAGTTTCTGAAGGTGTAGCTGGTTTCATGGTGAGGATTCAGTAGCACAACATGGGAGATACTTTGCTCACACAGCAGGTGCCATAGAAATGCCTGCCATGATTATCACCCTAGGTTTCTTCTATTGAACCTCTTCGACTATTGGATGAGCCATAGTTGTTCTGTCTCAGCTTCTGCCCGGCTCCTGTCTAGGACGAAGATGGAAAAAAATCAGTCATTAAAAGGCAAGATGTAATCACAGGGCCTCAAGGGTGCCATCTGGCTTCAGTAAACAAAGTTTAACATTCCTAGGAACAAAGGACTATATTTGGGTAAATCTTCCAGTCCAGTTACAAACCGTTTGCTGCTTATATAGAAACAGGCTGTCTGTGTATCTGCCCCCAAAATTCAGGAGTTTAAAACATCAACAGTTTTGCTGGTGAGTGACAGAACAACTGGGTTCTGCTGATCTTCACTAGCATTGACAATACTCGGCTGACCTCACACACCTGTAGTCACCTGAAGGGTAAGCCAGGGACAGGCGGGTCTAGGACTTCCCCTCTGGCAGTGACTGACTGTTAGCTGGGGCAGGGACTTGGCCTGGGTTGTGACTCTCATCAGGGGCAAACTAACTTAGGCCAATAGTAATGGTGCATAGATGTCCCAGAGACAACAGAAGTGCACTGGGCTTCTTGAGACTTGTGCTTGGGTCACAGGCAGTCTCTCCATCTCATTCTATTGGCCAGAGCAAGACATGAGGTCAGCCTACATTCAGGAAGTGGGAAAGCAACTTCTCCGCTTCACCAGCAGGGCTTCATGGTCAATATTGCAAAGGGTGTGGAGGACTCTGGAGAACTGACATCCTGTCCGTCTGCCACACTCCCTACCTACACCGAGAGAGGACACTTTTGGCAACAATTTTCTTTCAACACAGGTTTCTTTGCCTTATAAGCAGCTTGCACATGGTCTGGTTTGAGGGAAAGTTTAGCAGAGAGTCGGTCTCATCCTTCTTCCTGACTCACACCAGTTCCAGAAGAGATGGTTTCTTGACTTTGAAACCAAATCTAGGTCTGTTGTATGTCATCTTCCACATATGTTGTAATGTGATCTAGGTCCCTGTCTGGTTTCCTTTTTTTTTTTTTTTTGCAATTTATTTATTTATTTATTTGAAACCTGGAGTGACACAGAGAGAGGGATATCTTCCATCCACTAATTTACTCGCTAGATGGCTGCAATGGCCAGGTTGTGCCACAACAAAGTCAGGAGCCAAAAGCTTTATCTGGGTGTCCCTCATGGGCAGCAGGAGTCCAAACACATGGGCTATTAGCCACTGCCTTTCCAGGCACACTAGCAGGGAGCTTGATAGTGATTGAAGCAGTCGAGATATGAACCAGTTCACATCTGGGATGCTAGGGTCTCAGGCCTATGCCTTCCCTGCTGCATCACAGTGTCAGCCCTTGTCTTTCCAGTTTCCAAAGCAGTTGCTTGTTTTAGGTGGAGTTTCTTAGCATAGGTATACCAAAATGCTGAGGATGATTCCCAGTTAATGGTGGAATCAATATTTGTTGGCTTATCAAGCTAATTAACTCAAGGGCTAATTAACTCCAAGTCCCATTAGGAATATTTGAAAATGTTAGGGGCATAAAGAGTTTGGAAGTAATTCAATCATCCCTCCTCCTCCTACCATCTCTGCCTTTAACTTACGTACCAGGAATGTTATCCACTGGTGGTCACACAGGGACAGATTTTTCTCTACCAGCATCTTCCATCCTCTGGTTCTATGGGGAGTTGGATGATGCCTCAAGTCCCACCATTTTGGGGATAACAGAATAGGAAGCAAGAAGCCAATGATCTAGTCCTGACTCCTGGACAAGCACTGGAATGGGTGGCAGCATGTTTCATTGCTCTCCCCAGGGCCGTGGGGGCAAAGGCAGCATCTACGTGTGGGCCTCTGGGGATGGTGGCAGCTACGACGACTGCAACTGTGACGGCTATGCCTCAAGCATGTGGACCATCTCCATCAACTCGGCCATCAATGATGGCAGGACTGCCCTGTATGACGAGAGCTGCTCCTCCACCTTGGCCTCCACCTTCAGCAACGGGAGGAAGAGGAACCCTGAGGCCGGCGTGGTAAGTGCAGCCATCTCATCCTCACTTCCAAATACCCACCGGCCCTCTGAGGCGGCATAGGATATACCATTCCTCCCAGAGAGCTAACACCAGTTCTGAAAAGAAGACCCATTTTCTGGTTTTTTTTTATTATATTTACTTTTATTTCAAGAGGTACTTTCAGTGAAAATCAGTAACATTAATAATCTTATACCTGACAACCTTTCAGGCAGCTTCAAAATGTTGGGTATACAAAGACGTTCACAAATAGGTATGATTTTCTGTAGTGGTTTGAGAGTTCAGAACAACCCAAATCTTATGTAATATTTGAGGCCTTTTTTTTTTCTAATTTTTTATATAAAAAAATATGTTTCATGCATTCCATAAATACAATACCAAAAAGATAACCACATTTCTCTCCCTTCTCATTTTTATCTTTAGTCCTCTTCCTTCCCTCCATCTCTTCCTCTCATCAGTTTTTTAATTTTAATTTTAATTTTAATCCACTCTATAGCCACAGGCTTAATGCACCACCAACCATAATATTCAACAAGTAAAACTAGGAAGACCACAGTTCTATAGGAGTACAAATAAGGGCTAAAAAAGACAACCATATCACACGGTTTTCATTTCATCCCTCTATATTCCTTTGTATTCTATATAAACTGCCACATATCATAGAAAAAAATGAGAGATTTGCCTTTTTGAGTTTGGCCTATTATTTAGCATAATTGGTAGACACATTTTCTTTATGCCCAGTTATTTTTTGTAGTGGTCTACTATATGCTGGGAGCAAGCAATGGTGATTCCTTTCTAGCTCATTTTCCATAAATTTTCTTCCTTATAATTTTGGCTTATGAACAATGATAAACACTGGTTTGCCCTTATGCTTTCCCAGCACAACATTCTTAAAAATAATTATCAGAATGGACACGTCACACCATTGCCTTGTCTGAGCCAAGAACCTATACATGTATGATGGTCATTAAAATATAGCGTTTATGGATGAATTTTCTAGGCCCATCAGCCTCCTAAAACTCTGCATACCTGTGGATTTTCTCAAGAAGGAATTTTGACTTTCATGGTATTTCTTTTTAATTTATTTATTTTCATTAAACAATCAAATATACAGAGGAGGCAAGACAGAGAAAAAGATCTTCTGTCCACTGATTCACTCCTCAAGTCTCAAGTAGCTACAACAGACTGGAAGCCAAAAGATAGGAGACTCTTCCGGGTCTCTCATGTGGGTGCAGGGTCTCAAGGCTTTGGGCCATCCTCGACTGCTTTCCCAGGCCACAAGTAGGGAGCTGAATGAGAAGCAGGGCCGCCGGGATTAGAGCTGGTGCCCATATGGGAGCTTGACACATGCAGGGCGAGCGTTTTAGCTGCTAGTCTACCATGCTGGGTCCTAATGGTATTTTTAAGTAGATTCACAAGTTCAAAAACAAAAACATTACAAATCATGCATGTGAGTTATTTACTTCTTTGTGCTGGGTAACTCTGCCTTCTTAAATCACTCAGTTTACGATAATACATTTCCCCACCTCTTGTAAATATATCTCACCCGTTCAGCATAACGAATCCTTTTGGGTCATTTGTTCTCAGTGGTTGTTTGGTTCCTTAAACTCTGCTTAGACCTCCAAACCAGGAGTCTAGAGGGTGACCTCAAAGCCACCGATGAGCCCCATCCTGACAGCAACACCCTCTGCGCCAGAGCTTTCCATGACAGGTTAATAAAGAGCTCAGAACCAAGCCATCGGGTGCCTTCTAGTGCTTCACTGCCATCTGATCTCCCACTTTGGCAAGCTGGCCAGGCTCCTGTGTGAGCCACCAAAATCCTTAACCTAGAAGGAATACAGACCTTGACAGCAGGTCCCTCCCAGGAGTCCTCCTGGGCTCTTCCTGGCCTAAGGGAGAAGAGCAAGCACGCCAGGTGCTACCAGAAAGAGGAGGCCTTGGCCCTTCTTAGCATAAGAGAAGCAGGCGGGAAAGATTAGGTGTGGACAGCCCCATTCTCCTTAAGAGGTCTCCTCCTGCCTCCCACCCACCCCCAGAAGCTCCACTCCTCAAGGGCCTCACAGCGTGGGGCTTTGCCCCAGCCCTTATCTGTGACTTTCTTTCTGCTTGGGCTAGAGAAGGGCCTTGAGTTTCCTCTGAATACTGTCATTTTGCCCAGTGGATGCCTTTACGCCTCCCTGATACTTTGTTCTTCAAAATAATAGGCTCTTTTGAGGAGCCTACAGACAGAGAAGAATTCCTGTGGTTTATACATGACCCTGGCACACATTGGAAATAAGATTTTACTCTTGGTGAAAGTTCTTTCAAACTCAGCTTGCCAGTTCCCCCTTGGCCCTGAAATGAGACTTGGCGTGGATGATCATGCATACTGGGTCCTGTTGACTCAGCCTGTCTCAGAGCCTCTCCATGAGTTCTAGGGATTTAGAAAGATTCATTTTTTATTACCTGGTTCTTGGCAGACTTAAGCTGAGCATGTTATTCTTCCTCTTCACAAATTCCATCCTTGTCTTCATAAAGGAAAAAGAAATGCTGCTTCAGTGGCCTTTACATTTTCCCAGAGTCGGTTCTAATTCAACAAAAAGATTTGCACTGAGTATGATGATGGAATTGGTGCTTAACTTCCCACCTCTTAGGGTTTTTAGGCTCAGGAAGTAAAAATACCTCTGGTCACTGGAACAGCCCAGATGTGCTGCTTCCGACAACTGGCTTGTGTAGTGGGGAATTGTTCTGTAACTATAAGTGATTATATGTCCCTTTTTGCATCAGCTACTAGAAAGCTCAGATAAAATAAATAGCAAAGAGCAAGGTGAATAGATGCTAAGTCTCTCCTTAGCTTTGTCTTCTTAAGGAAAAAGATAAAGTTTAAGTAAAATAAATAGACAACCCTCCTACTCCATATTGCTTTGAGGGGATCAAAAAAGCATTTTGATGTGTTCACTCATTATTCAATGTCTTCCCTTGCAGGCAACCACAGATTTGTATGGCAACTGCACTCTGAGGCATTCGGGGACGTCCGCAGCTGCTCCCGAGGCAGCTGGCGTGTTTGCACTGGCTTTGGAGGCAAAGTATGTTGACGGCTCTGGGCCCAGGGCTGGTTCTGCAAGGTGGAATAATATGCCGGTCTCTCCATCCACATAACAGGTGTCCATGGAGTCTCATATGGGTTGGAGAACCAGTAGATAGTCAGGGCCAATGAACTCTGCTGGATTTTTCTAAATCACTCTTACACACACACACACACACACACACACACATACACACACACACACACCATAAAACTACACCCTTAGGAGAACACAAACTATACACCCAACAGCATATTAGCACATATCAGCAAGCTATTCAAATACCAATAGGGTCACACAGCTATTTCTTTCTCTCTTTTTTAATTTGAAAGCCAGAAAGACACAAGGAGAGAGCTCTTCCATGCTCTGGTTCATCCCCAAATAGTGCCCCACATGAGTAATAAGAGCTCAACTGCTTGAGCCATTACCTGCAGCGTCCCAGGGTACACATTAGCAGAAAACTGGAGTAAAAGTGGGACTTGAACCCAGGATCTCTGATACGGAATATGACTGTCCCAATCAGCACCTTAAGAGGTTTACCAAATGCCCATCCTTCTTTTCTTCATGAAATCCACTCCTTTGTCCTTTGTCCCTTGGCTGTTTAACTCTACTAGTAGTCACGATCAACTAAGTAAAGGAAAACAAAATAGCCAAGCTGAGTGTCTCACAAGGTGCTTGAGAACGTGTGGCAGCAAGGAGTTCATACTCCAGACTACCCACTTGTAGGTAAATCCTTTAACCTTAGAGAGAAGGTGGGTGTGGTCATGCAGTGTGCATGCAGAGCTTTACTGGGGAACCTTGCAGGCTACGAGGAAGGGGAGACCATTCCCACGTTCTCGCCATTCCTCAGGCAGGTCACATGCTGCTGCTGCTGGACTAGCCTTGGATTTGATCATCATTGGGGGTGTCTGCCCATAAGCTTGAGAAAAAGCCAGAGACCAACCTTATGTTCCAGACCCAAGCTTTCAGCTTCAGACACTACGTTTGTGGTGTGAGGGCAACTGCCACCAGCTGTGTAGGAAATTGTCAGGAAACATAGCACCCAGAAACTTGTGAGAAGTTAAATTCGGGCTGTTGGGAAAGAAAAGTCCTTCATTTGCATCAGTTGTTTTAGGCAACCTGAGTTTTTCACCTGGGTCTCCAGGCACCTTCATCTGTCTTTCTCTGCATATGCAGTGCATTTTCTGATTTGCAACCGAGGCAAGAGTTGGTTCCTAGAATAGGAAGGGACTTCAAACTCAGTGTAGTCTTCTGCCTTCAAACAGAAGGGGCACAAATACATGACTTTTAGATAGAAATATCAATATATGCATATATTAAAAGCAAAAGGAGGAGGAGAAAGAAAGACTCTGGAATAAGAATGACTCCTCTTTGGATCAATTTCAACTTTGATTTTTTTTGTAACAAAAGTCAGGACCCCAAGAGACAGACACTGGTGGGAGCTTAACTATTAAGCACAGAAACCAAGACGTGGTCTCAATATGCACATGCTGAATGTGAACCTGTTCACTCAGAGCCTGAGGGGACCCCAGAGTCTAAGTGGACTTTCCTCATGCCATCTGGCCTGAGCATTGCTGGGCCTCACAGGGAACAGGGAGCTGGAGTCGTTGTGGTCTAGGTTCTGGGCAAACATTTATTTCCTAGGTTCTTACCTCTTAAAAGGCATTTTAAGCATAGGCACTAACACGATTTAAGGAAGTGGTAAAATTTATTTGGAGGGTGAGAAATACAGATATAACATGGGCCATGTTCAGGGACAGAGGAACAGAAATGGAAAGCAAAGGGAGAGAAATTGCTGCCTCTGTCCTCAGAATCCATCTGCAGGAAGCAGAAGAGCGAGAAGGTGAGAGGCACAGGACCAAGAGAGCAAGCCCCTCCCCATCATGGGCATTTGGGGGGCTTGAGAGGGGAATGGTTACACAACAATGCAAGACCGCCCCACCTCAGACTCCAGGTGTAAGTGTCATTTGACTCATAGGTGGGCAGAAAGGATTACGTAGGCAGGGGATGTGGAATTTCCAAACTTGAGATCCTGAACTAGCTGCCTAACACCGTAGCAGAATGATCTGAAAGCCAAATGAGTTTCTGATCCCCCTTTCAAGCTCTAGTGGCAGAACTTGACCCACAGTCTCCTGGGATTTGGAACAATCAAAAAGTCACTTGCACAGGTCCATGTACATACAAGGGGATAGCCTCAATAAACCAGTGGAGCAAAGCTGCTGCATTCCTACTCATCACCATCCCTTTAGCATCACAGTGCAGACATCTGACAAGATGAATGTGCCGAGCACTAGAGCAGCCTTTGTTTGGGAGCAATGGACATAAATTTAAAGCTTTCAATTGACATAAGGAAGGAAAACAATACCTGGAGGTAGTAGTTCAGGTCATCTTGCTCAAAAATTCTTCAGAGCAACAACTGCCTGAGAGTGGCACCAGACTCCAAGATGAGGTTTGCATGTGAGTTATTTATTAAAGAAAAACTGAGTTTCAGGAAATACCAATAAGCAAGTGAAGTAGGGGAAGGAGTTGGGGATGGGAGATAACTCAAGCCAGGAGAAGTTTTAGCCTGGGGCTAATCCTTTAGAAACTCCAGAATGCCAAGGATGCCTCAAAGAACAGAGCTGGGCTATACTTTGTCTAAGAGAAGCCCCAAGGGATGCACACACTAAGAAATTTCTGGCTGTCTGTGCCTTTCTGGCCTTCCAGCAGCCAGCAGTTAAAGGCATTGATCAGGAAAGCTCACAGACATACAGGAGGATCCTAGAAGTCCCTCTCTGCTTCGGCTCAGATGAGGCAGCAGGGAGCCCCAGTGACATATAGGACAGTAGTGCAAGGCTGTTTCCCATGCAGCGGTCCATCCAGCAGCTGTTCCAAAGTGGTTTGAATGCAGTAAGTGATCGTGTCCACACACCGGCCCACCAGAATCTTGGAAAACTAAGAATAAGCCTTTCTCCCCACAGCATGACTCCAGCAGGGAATGGTAGCATTCTCTCCTTCTGACCCGTGTTCACTTTGTTGCTCCATCTCAGAAAGTTCCAAGAACTTGAAAATGGCAACTTGAGTCACAAGGGAATATTGCTCACACCTCTCCTGATGGTACCAATATTAGAGAAACTACCAAGGGCATCAGTATTTGCACACAGACTGGTTTAGTCACTGAATAAAGTATGAAAGACTGTCCAAGGCACTGGAGACACAAACTTACTAAATATACTGTCTGTTCCAAAGAAGACTCAACAACCTGGTTAACTAACCACTACCCTGACCTTGGACAACATAGACTAGTTGTTCCTGTTTCTCTGCTTTAAGTAAGCAGAATCATGCAGACACTCTCTACACGGGTCTGTGTTTGTATTGCTAGGACAAAATACCTGATGCTGAGTACCTTATAAGGAAAAGAATGTTTATTCAATTCACAGTTTGGAAGCTGGGAGTCCAAAATTGAGTAGCCCCTCTGAGGAGGACCCCTCGGCTTACTCATATCATGAGGCAAATGCATGAGAGGAAGTGATCACATGGAGTTAGGAAGCAAGGAAGCCAGCATGGGCCAGTATTGCTCTTTTATAACAATGCTTTCTCTCAATAATAAGAATCCCATGAAAACTACATACGTTGCCCTCCAAGGGCAGTGCCTCCTGTGACCTAATCACTTTACACTAGGAACAACCTCTTAAAGGTACTGTCACCTCCCAGCGTCACCACACTGGAGGCCAAGCTTCTAGCACATGGACCCTTGGGGAGACACACTCAAACCATAGCATTTTCTTCCACCTTCCTCAGGTCAATACTGTATTTGTAAAAATTGTCCATGTTATTCAAAATAACTATAACATCCTCCTCTGGGTGAATATCTGCGGACTTCATAGTTTGGAGCTAAGAACATTCTAGTCTGGTGAATGTATGCAAGTTTCTGTCATATACCTACCTAGGGGTAGGATTGCTGTGCCATAGCTTAGACATATGGACAGTGTTAGAAGACACAGCGAGGCAGTTTTGCAAAGTGGCTGCCACAATTTACACATGTGTCAGTGTAGAACAGGAGTTCTGGTTTCTCCACACCTCTTTCAACTCTTGACATTGTCAGTTTTTTCCACTTCAGCCGCTCCATCATGTTTGCTTGAAAACTCTTTCAAAGTAAATTTATTTGAGAAAGACAGGAATTTTTTTTTAATTGACATGCATAGTGGTTCTAAGTTAGTCCATGTACATCTATCATTTTACTGGGGCTCACAAATGTTGCTCATTGTGTTTCTCTCTCTCTCTCTCTCTCTCTCTCTCTCTCTGCCTCTTATTCTTGCTCTCACACTCTCTTCCTCCCTTCTCTAGCCTGGGTCTGACCTGGCGAGACATGCAACATCTGACAGTGCTCACCTCCAAACGGAACCAGCTGCATGACGAAGTCCATCAGTGGAGGCGGAACGGAGTCGGCCTGGAGTTCAACCACCTGTTTGGATATGGTGTCCTGGATGCAGGCGCCATGGTGAAAATGGCTAAAGACTGGAAAACCGTGCCCGAGAGATTCCACTGTGTGGGCGGCTCTGTGCAGGACCCTGAGTAAGTGGGGCAGCAGTGTAACTCCAGGGGTGCCATTTACATAGAAAATTTACAATTACATAGATCACTGGGGTAACTCCCAACTCCTGCTTTTAGCTTTCAGCTTTGACTGTCTCAGTAGCTAATGTCATTATTTGTTTCTTTTTATTTAAGAGGCAGATTTTGTGAGTCCTCTACAGAAAAAGGAGACAGAGAATGCTCCATCTGCTGC
The DNA here is from genome assembly GCF_017591425.1 of Ochotona curzoniae. Taxonomy (NCBI): domain Eukaryota; kingdom Metazoa; phylum Chordata; class Mammalia; order Lagomorpha; family Ochotonidae; genus Ochotona; species Ochotona curzoniae. Next base: position 525,913 of record NW_024466737.1, read on the forward strand.
TTCTCTCCCCAGATAACCTCAATGACCAGAACTGTGCCAGTCCAAAGTCAGGAGCCTGTAGCTTCTTTCAGGTCTTCCACAAGGGTACAAAAGTCCAAGCAATTGGACCATCCTTCACTGTTTTCCCAGGCCATCAGCAAGTAGCTTGACCACAAGTGGAGCAGCCAGGACCAGTGCTTAAGTTACTATCCTACGGTTTCATCCCCTATGCTGTTATTTTTTTAAGTGCACAAATCAACCCAGATCAACAAATAGAACATGCTAATATCCCAGGAGGCCCCTTGTCTCCTTCCCTCATCATCTCCCCAAGCATATCTGTTGTTCTTTCCTCTGACCCTGTAGATCATCCTGCCTATTCCATATTTAAAATAACAGAAGCATCTACTATGCTTTTGTTCAGAATTGTGTTTTGGGGATTTGCTGATATGCGGTGTGTACTTGTAGTTTATCATGATTACAAGAAGAGCATTCTGCCACGTGACTATGGTCCCCTTGGCATATTCATTCTCATGAATGACTAAGCTGGACTTCCAGCCCCACAGAGAAGCCACTGTGTTGGTCAAGTGTGTACTAGCTGCCCTTCCAACTTCCCACCATGACAACAGGCTGGCATGATAAGACTGCTTCTCCACTTAGTCTCTGTTGATCTGTCAGGAAGGAGATATCAATTCTTATCATTATTATAATTGAGATATCATGCCCATATCATGAAAGGTACAGAGTTTATATGTTTTATCTGTGTTTCCATAAACATATGCAGCAGAAACTATCACAGAGCATTCATCCCCCACTCCCCGCCAATATTCTTCAGGCTCCCTTCCAGTTACTCCATAATCAGCACCTTCATTCTCCCCGCAGTAGATTGGCCTCACTACTTCCTGGATTTGGTCTAATCAGAGAACCACATGGCACGGGTGCTTTTGTGTCCAGCTCCTTTGATGCAGCATTAGTTTGGTGGGATTTGTCAAAGTTAGAGCACACAGCAATCATCCACTCATTCTTGTGGCTGGGAGACACACACCTCTGTGGCTTCCATTGTTTACATCAGGGTAAATCTGACTCCTCATCCACTTCAGTGGTCCCCAACCCTGACCTCACTTCTGCAAATCAAGAGAACTTAACTGGACCCTATTCAGTCCACAGTATCATCTTCCTTTCTTCTCCTCTGGACCTGGGTTCTGTTCAACTTTTGTTGCCAGTTACTCAGACCTGAACTCAATTATTTTTTTAAACAATACTTATATATTTATTTGAAAGGCAGAAAGATGGGGGGAGAGAGAGATCTTCACCCTGTGGTTCACTTCCCAAATGCACACCATGCCTGGGACCAGATCAAAGAAGGAGCCAGGATCTCCTCCCTGGTCTCCCATGTCGAGCCATCCTCTGCTGCCTTTCCAGACACATCAGCAGGGAGCTGGACTGGAAGTGGAACAGCCAGGCCTCAAACCAACATTCTGATATGGGTGGGTGGCATCATACACAGCAGGTTATGCTGTGCCACAACACTGGTTCCTTGAAGTCAAATCGTGACTTCCCCAACATTCACAATGCATTTAACTTTTGTAACCCTCTATTTTACCAATCCTCAACCTCTGACCCCTGACCTCTTTAGTACAGTAAACCAGGAGACCTTCACTCAGCATGATGTTTTCAAACTCATCAGCCCAAACAGAGGATTATGAAGGAAATCAACGAGGTTGAAATTCAATGATGAAAGATTAATATGCAAATGGGTTGGAATACACCCTTTTTATTCACACAATATTTAGAAAGCTCTAAAGGCGAGTTTCACAGCCATGATCGTGTGGTCACTGAATGACCATGAGGACCGCTGGAGATGCCTGCAATGACTGTAATGAGCTGTGTGGTGACAGGGGCTCAGGAAGTGCTCCTTCCCCTGCTCAGTGGGCTGCTTTCAGAACAGAAGAGAAGGTATCTGTTGTGGGTTGGGGAAAGCTGAGACACAAAGCAACAGCAACCCAGCGTGGTCCCCTTGGAGACAAAGGCTCTGGTCTTGTGTACGATTCTACCCATGGCCCCTGAGGGTGATTCTCCAGGGAAGGAAGCAGCTGAGAGCTCACAGTACCAGCCAATGGGCACCGCCCAGGGAAGGGGGTCTGGATAGAGGGTGCTCTTCCTCATACCCCTTTGCCACGCAGTGCCTGAGATTGGCCCAAGCTTAATCCAAACCCTTGTATCATTCCTTCTATCTCAAGAGATTATCTCAGCATGGGCCAATCTCTTTCTTGTGTGAAAAGAATACCTTATTGCTGACTCAGAAACTCTTTACGGAGTGGGCTGTGGATCTGACTTCAAGCTAATGTGGCCAGCTCATCTCTGACTCTCAGCTGAAGAAATGTTTTGAGTTTTCACTTGGTGGAAAAGCAAAGATGATTTTCCACCAGAGTTGCCACAAATTGACTTGTAAGAGAATTGTCACTGTGTGACTCCTGTCCCTAAGTGCCCTGGGTGCAATCTGTTACAGTGAATGCATTTTCTTAGAATTTAGTTGGAGTTCTGGACCCTTGTGGTAATCGTGACGATCGCATTTGACAAACAGTTGGTAATATTTACGGCACCAGATGGTTTTACTTGGGCTGTTAGTTGATGAATGTCCTAATTGAACTTCTCAAGGGAGCAGGGATTACAAGACAGAAAAGGGATTCAGGTTCCACGTGGGCTTCAGAGCTGAGGGCTGTCTTCCTGTCGTCCTTCTCTATGACCACCAACCATTCTCCTTAGAGAGTCCCAGAGGTCCCAGGCTAGAGGGAAACCCAGCCTGGACCTGCCTGTTTACCTGCATAGAAATCCCATAGTGAAGCTTGGTTCTTCTCTTTTGTCTTGATTTGGAACACTCCAGAACCTTCTCCAAAGGTGGCTGTAAAATCTGTATACAAGGGTCTCTACTTCCCCCAACTGCTTCAAAGACTGTGCTGAAAAAGAAGCCAGAGAGACTTTCTGTACATTGTTATTCTTAAATTCAAATGCAACATACACATTAAAAAAAAAGATGTGTTTCTCCATTTGAAGTCAAGCATGACAAAGAGACAGAGATTTTCCATCCAATGCTTCACTTCCCAAACGGCTACAATAGTGTGGTAGGTACAAGCTGAACCCAGAATCCCCGAGCTCCATCTGGGTCCTCCGCATAGCTAGTAGGGACTACATATTTGGACCACCTTCAGCTACCTTCCCAGATACATTAACAAAGAACTGGTTTGGAAGCAGAGCATCCAGGACTTGAACTGGTGCCCACACGGTATGCTAGCTTTGTGGCAGCAGGTTAGCTTACTGTAATACAAAAACAGTCCCTGACAACAACTTATGCCTGTGCTAGTATAAAATTAGTGAGTAAAAATGTACTGAATTTAAGTCACACAAAATAATTTTTTTTAATTATTTTTATCGGAAAGTCAGATTTACAGAGCGAAGGAGAGACAGAAAAAAAAATCTTCCATCTGCTTGTTCACTCCTCAAGTGTCCACACAACAGCCAAAGCTGAGCTGATCTGAAGCCAGAAGCCAGGATCCAAGAACTTACTCCAATTCCCTGACATGGATACAGGGTCCCAAGGCTTTGGGACATTCTTGACTGTTTTTCCAGGACACAAGCAGGGAGCTGGATGGGAAGGGTGCCCATATGGGATCCTGGAAAATGTAAAGCAAGGATTTAGCTACTAGACTATCACACCGGGCCTCACACAAAATAAATGTAAAAGTCAGTTCTTCATTTCTACTGGCCCAATGTCTAGTGTTCAGTGACAATAGATAGCCAGTGACTACTATATCAAGAAGCACAGATACAGAACACTTGCATCTTCACAGAAGCTTCTATTGGCAAGCACTGGTCTAGGCACTTGTAAACATATATAATATATATTTATATACATATACATATATTACACATGCATATACATCATGTACATGTGCAGGTATATACATACATATATGTCTATTTTATATCTATTTGTGCATACAAATATATAGATATAGGTGTATAATAATATGTTACCCTCACCTCAACTCTTCAAGGTAAGAATTAACATGCCATTGTGCAGATAAGGAAAATGAGGCTCAACTCAAATGCCTTGCCTACAGCCAGATCCTTCGTCTGAGACTCCCCTATGCTACCTGCGAGCTTTTCCACCCTTTAGTAACTTATCACCTCACCTGTCCTCTCTCTGACCCTATTCTGAATAAATGATGTCTTTGTTGAGAGGTACACATCACACACCTTGTCCCCTGCCCTCCGAAGTTGGCTTAACACCTGCTCTCCATCAAACTGGTTGATTTATTCACAGCCTAGGAACCAAAAGACCACCTCCACCACCATTGCAGGAGCTCCACAGCCAATGGTGCTTTGTTCTCTGCTCAGCTTCAGCACTCCAGGTGCAGTGTGCACAGTCATACACCATGAAAATTGTTTAAGAAGATATTTAAAACATTCCTGAAGAGAATTTGGCTTTGTTAATGAGTTGTAGTGTAAGGCTCAAAGTTCATTGCCATGGAGTGGCTTGGCTCTGGGCTGGGTGTGTAACCAGCATCTCTTTGTACATGCACTCCACCAGATGTGCATTTTTAAATACCCAGCACTGGGCCCCGTTCAAATATTCGAAAAGCCAAAAGCCAAACGCTGCAGTCTGTAACACTTTGAATAACAGATACTCAACCTGTAGTAACCAGTTAGCAGTAGCTTTTCTTTATCGAGGTTCTGGGCACTTTGAAAGAAAGGCAATATATGCTTCTGTCTCCATGTGGGTTGCCCCAAAAGATAACCTGAGATGGGACTTGTTGCATACATCTTTTTAATTGATTTGTTGATTTGAAAGGCAGAACAACAAGGAAAGGGAGAGACAGAAAAAGATCTTCCATCTGCTACCTCGCTCCCCAAATACCTAAAATAGCAAGGGCTGGGCCAGGCCAAAGCTGGGAACCAGGATCTCCATCCACATCTCTCACTTGGGTGGCCCAGGTCCTTGAGTCAACCTCCACTACCTTCCCAGGTACTTCAGCCAGAAACTAGATGGGGAAGGGGAGGAACCTGGAGGAACCTGGACTTAAACCAGCACTGCGCTGGTGGATGGGAGTGTCCCTGCAGAGGCTTCCCCCACAGCAGCACAACTGTCGGGTTTTGAGAGATGATTCCAGGAAACACGTGAGGAAGTGGAGACGTGAGACAAGGGATAAGGCCAAGCACAACTGCAGGCACAAGAGCTTGCCTCTGTGGGTGCCTAGGCTCGCACCCAGTGGAAAGCCTGAGAAAGGGCTTGTCCCACGGATGTTCATCCACCAACTCCTAGCAAGCACTGCTTAAGGACCCTTGGCAATAAATCCCAAACATCTTTGGGCTCTCCAGCACACCAGCTGGGCAGGCTCCTGTAGTGTTAGCCCGTGCAGCTGCTAGAAAGCGTGAAGGTGCCTAAAGAAATATGGGAGGGGAATCAGCAGCACCTGCTACCTTCCCTTTCTGCATTGCTCAAGCTCATACAGCTGGAGTGGAATTAAACCCCGGTTAACATGCTTAATTCCAAAGCCTTGCTCTTTCTGCTCCCTGAGGTTACCTTTGGCTTATACCTCCTGCCCCTGTCCTGCTATTGGTGTGCCCACTATCTCTAACCGTGTCTCCTCCTCACATTGCCCCCCAGGAAAATTCCCTCCACTGGCAAGTTGGTGCTGACCCTCACAACTGACGCATGCGAGGGGAAAGAGAACTTTGTGCGCTACCTGGAGCATGTGCAAGCTGTCATCACAGTCAATGCCACAAGGAGAGGAGACCTGAACATCAACATGACTTCCCCTATGGGCACCAAGTCCATTCTGCTGAGCCGGCGACCCCGGGATGATGACTCTAAGGTGGGCTTTGACAAATGGCCGTTCATGACCACCCACACATGGGGGGAGGACGCCCGAGGAACCTGGACCCTGGAGTTGGGCTTTGCAGGCAGCACACCCCAGAAGGGCGTGCTGAAGGAGTGGACACTGATGCTGCATGGCACGCAGAGTGCACCTTACATTGACCAGGTGGTGAAGGATTATCAGTCCAAGCTGGCCATGTCCAAAAAAGAGGAGCTGGAGGAAGAGTTGGATGAGGCCGTGGAGAGAAGCCTGGAGGGCATCCTCAACAAGAACTAGGCAGCCCTTACCCCCAGCACCCTCGCACTTCCTCTCTGCCTCTGTCCACAGCCCCCCGTTCCTGCCCACACCCAGCAACCGTCACCCCTCACAAGCCAGTCCGCCGTCTCAAGCTGAAGCTTTGCTCACTGTCAATAATGATTTCATCACAAGGAAAGTAACCTTTCTTTTTATTACACCATGCCCCAAATATAATGTTTGCCACCATTATCTATATCCCATGTGATGAGACTCCAAATTCTCTCTATCATCCAAACGGGTGAGATCCTACAAACAAAACTGGCACAGCTTTACCCCACCCCACCCAAATCCTCCCTCCCCACCCCATATCTGAGAGAAGAGTGACTTTAACAAGCGACGCACAGGTACTCCCAGGACACGTGTCCATGGCCTCATCTAAGCACAAGGCAGGTGAAAGATCCTTCGGGAAAGGTGATTGGACTTGAGCACGATTTGTCAGACACGTTGGTGAAGCTGCCATCCACGGAGCGGCCTCATTGCTAGACAGGAGAGAGAGATGCAAGCAGCAAGAACTTTGGAAGTGTTGTCACTTAATGCCAAGACCCAAAAGAAAATACGATAAGTCAGCAAGGCAGATCTGGCTCTGCCCGTGGATCTGATCTGGGGAAGGGTCCTTTGTTCTCTGATTTCAAAACCTTTGGAGGCATCTTTAACTGATATAAGAGAGAGGCAAGAGCAGCAGGGTTTTTCTGTTTTGTTCTGGTTTTTCAAAACTTTACACACACCTATGTGGGCTTTAATTTCAAACACCCCTCATAAAAAAAAAAATCACAGAAAGGAATAACTTGCTCCCTCTTGCTATAATGTCCTGATGTGTTGTGGTGATGGGGTGTGAAGGACTACAGAGGCCTAGTTGGGGAGCTGAATGGCCGTCCCTACATGGACCCCTCTCTGGGTGCAGCCTCTTCTGTTGAGAGAGACATGCCAGCTCTCCCCCGGTCACCTGAGATGCACGGGAGGCAAGAGGGCATCTCCGCTGACTAAGCATCTCAGCCACCCATGATCACATCCCCCCCCCAAAAGCACCATTTCCTTACTAGATAGATGTCACCAAAGTGACTTCTTATCCCTCTTTTGGCCTATCAGAGGCTTGGCCTCGGTTGCAGCACCAACTCATCCCAAGAAATGGTTACTTCTCACCCTCTCCCGGCTCCTCCCTCCCGTTTCCCAAAGCCAGCACTGCAGAGCACCAGTGTCCATTCCCTCACAGTGGCAACTTTGAGAATCTGAAATCCTGTTCTCTGCCTTTTCTCCGCTCCCTTCATGCTGCCATGAATTTCTGTCTTCTTAATCATCTTGTGATCTTCCCTCCATCATGCTTTAAAGTGTAATATTTATGATTTTTTTAAAAAGAAATTTATTACTCGTGGCAAAGGTCTTTTTAAACCAGTTATTTAAAGAAACAATAAATGGAAAATCATTGGAAATTCATTTCACATTTATCATCTGAAACTAAACCAAAGGACATTATATGTGTGTAAGTCACACAGAAATATATATATACATATGTAGACTATATACACGTGTGTATATGTGTATATATATACACTTGTATAAATGTATAGACACACATATACCCCACATGCGTGTATGTGTACTTATTAAAGAAACAGATACTATATTCATCTCTAAAAGAATATTCAGAGACCATCAAGATGATTCTGGCTAAAGAAAAAGGCCGGCGGGAATTCAGGTCAAGTGTCCATCTACCCATCCCCATTGCATCACCTGTGTAATTTCACAGCTTTCTGTATTAACATTAAATGTCTTATATAGCAGCAAAACTATAAAGTAGTTGTCCATATTTTCACAGTTGTGGTATAATTTATGAAATTAGAAAGTCAATTATCAGCTTCTCAATAGAAATGGCAAGTTTTGATATGAGTATACGCTATATAAATATATATTTAGTGCTATATATACATATTTGGTCTCTTTTTTTGCATCAGGATTGACACTAATCTAGCTAGTGCTGTTTTTATAGTATCCTTGATCCTAATGCAAGAGACATTTCTAGTCATTTATTTAAAAAAAAAAAAGAGAGAGAGAATAAGTGAATAATAATGGATCAGGTTAACTTGTTATGCCCTGTGCCAAATTTTATAAGTAAATTTAAAAGGACATGCTGTAAATCAGGAGACTCAACAATAAAACATTGCCTTCCAGAAATTATGTGCGATATCTTCCATCCATTCTAGGGGCATGGAATGAAAAGTCACTGTAGAGAAATCTTAAAAGTCTAGCTGAGTAAATTTGCGTGAAAAATGCATAATTAATGTGTAAATCACACACGTAAGTTATAGTCAATGGCAGCATGTTTCAAATTGAGGTTGTGCCCCCTAGTGTGTTGTAAATTCAATTCAAAAAGTCAATACCAGAGCTTTTCTTTTTGTTGGTCTTTTTTATTTTAACTTTTTTTTTTTTAATTTGGAAGGTAGATTTACAGAGAGAGATCCATTCGATGATTCACTCCCAAGTGGTCACAACGGCCTGAGTTGAGCCAATCCAAAGCCAAGAGCCAAGAGCCACTTCTGGTATCCTACACAGGTATAGGATCTCAAGGCTTGGGCCATCCTCTACTGCTTTCCCAGGCCATAGGCAGTGGAACAGCTGGGACACGCAGGAGGTGCCCAGTGGGATGCCAGCGTTGCAAAGGGAAGGATTAGCCTGCTACATCCTGCCACCCCTGCCTGAGAGCTTGTGGTTTTTAGAGTAACTCCCTGCCTAACTACTTGTTCTCTGAGTGTAGATTCTGGGTCACAGTGGGAAATCCATTTCCCAGTACGGGTAACAATAAGAATCTTCTAGAAAAAGTACTTCAGGATGTGTTCACCAGGGTAGACCAAGTTATACTACCAGAGCAAACATCTCAAATTTTCAATCATTTAACATAATCAAGGTTGCTGTATCATTGCTACAAGTTCCAGTTGGGGCACAAGAGACTCCCCAAGGCCACAGAAGTGAAGCCTTGGGGACCTCCCTCCACTTTTTTTTTTTTTCATTTTCTTTCTTTATTTTTATGCATTTGAAAGACCAGAGGCAGACAGTGATCTTCCACCTGCAGGTTTGCTACCTAAATGCCCATAACAGCGAGGACTGGACCAGGCTGAACCTCCGTAAGAAGCCCAGTCCAGTTCTGCCACAGAAGTGGCAGGAACCCAAGTGTTTGAGCCATCTCCCACTGCTCCCCAGGGGTTGAGATGGGTTTGAACTAAGGGCGCACTAACATGATACAGATCTTAGTCACTGAACCAAATGCTTACCCTGTCACATGGCTTTTTAGTAGGTCACCACCAGTTATGTGCTGGAAAAACTTTAGGGTGGACTAGATTCTAACGGCGGCTCAAAAATCCTCTCTGCTAACACATACTCCAAGTCAAGGAGAGAACAAAAGTGAAGGGTCGCCCACAAAGGTGGCAGAAAGACAGAGACACCAGTTTACAAATGTCTTCTGATACCCAAGTTGGATTTGGTAGCCAACTTTGCGGCTGCATCTCCAATATCCAGGATTCAGCAAACTGCAGCCCACGAACCCCTATAATTCCTGTGTTTGTCAACATGATTTTGCTGGAAACAGCCATGCGTGATGGCTTTTGTGTCACTCATGGTGGCATACACGCTGTCACAGCACAGCTGAGTGGCTACACAAATGACTGCATAGGCTGAAGTTTGGCCCTTTCTAGAGAAAGTTGGCCAGCCTTCGCTCTGGATCGTTACGGCCCTCCAAGGGTCACCTGTGAACTGTTAACATACAAGTCAAAGGCTGCACAGCCCTGCCTGCAGCCGCGAGGTGGGGACAAAGGGACACCCTCCAGCTACGATCATGCCAGGCCCTGTGTGCAGCAGGCTAGGGTCGCCAGAACAGCAATGGCCAGGGCCACCATCAACAGAAGGCATCAGATGACAGAGAAAAAAATCTCCACTTCCTTGCCTCCCACCAGGGCAATGTGGTGAAGGCCCCCTTGCTAGTCTCTTTAAGGATCATTAATGGGATGGAGTCCCAGCTGCCCCTCCTTTCCCTGTCTCATGTCCATCCCTTCCTTCCTCAGGAGATACAGACCAGAACAGGGAGTCTTTAACAGGCAGAATTTACTGGAAAATACCATACATGAAGGAGAAAGCCTTATTACTTAGTGAATTCAAAACGCCAAAGAGAACTCAAAAACTGTATCTGAAGTTGTCTAACATGGGGGAGGCAGTGGCTCAGAGCTGTAGGGAAATGGAAGTTCCACTCTTCTCCCAGGGCAGGATCCTAAGGCCACCCAGCCCTCCATTGGGCCTGCTGTCGTGTCTCACCCACAGTACCAGGAGATGGAGTCTGAGCACCTGTACCAGGACCTGAAAGGTGGAGAGCAACAGCTGCGCAGGACCAAGCCAAGGACACGCCTCGCTGGTGGAGGTCCACAGGGGCCCCAGATGTCAAAAAAAGCAAAGGAACCATCTCACAGCTGGTCCCCCTCAAGGCTTTGTGGTCTTACACTTGAATCTGATAAGACAACTTGAAGGGGGCTGGCACAGTCTCTCAACTGGCTAAGCCTGTGCTTGCAAGTGTCAGTATTCCATATGGGTGCCAGTCCCCATGTGGGAGACCTGGAAGAGGCTCCTGGCTTTATCAGCTCATCTCCGGTCACTGGGGCTTTTTAGGGAGTGAACCAGAAATGGAAGATTTTTCTCTGTATCTCCTTTTCTCTATAAACATTCCTTTCCAATAAAAATAGAAAAATAAAAAGGGGGTGGGGGGGTGGAAACGAGGGTACAGGACCCAGGCTCGGGGCTCCGAAGAGCGGGAGGCCCCATCTAGCCAGGGGGTTTCTCTGGGTAGGTCCCAACAAGAATGCCTTCTCCAATGCTGGTGGAACTGGGAACAAGAGTCAGCTATGGTCAGAAGGGCATTGCCAAGGGGAAGCAGCTGCCAGTCAATTCGGGCTGCTGTTCCAGAGGCCCCTAGGCTGACGTGGACAGGAATCGAAAGACACGAAAAAGGAGTGGCCCCGGCTCCCTTGGTCCTGCAGCGTCTTACTCCTCCTCTCCCCACTGACAGATCCCCACCCCACCCCCCAGAAGGCATTCTGACACCTGCCATTCTGGCTTTGGGGAGGCCTGCTCAGAGACCCCAAGTTTACTGACAAGGAGACGTCAAGGCAGGGAACAACTGGAAAATGAACCCCTCTGTCACTCCTGGGAGAGCAGGAAGAGGTAGGAAGCATAGAGACCAAGCAGGGGAGTGGTGGGCAGAGGGGGCAACATCCCTGGGACACCAGGACTGTGGGAGACCAAATAACCACTGGGACCAGCTCCACTATTACACCCCAGGCCCAACCACAGGAGGAGCCTACCAGCAAATGGGGCTCCCCAGCTCCTGCCCACCACAACTGAGCTTCCTCCCATGGACCCTCTCTGTTCCCTTTATTTCTCCTCCTGGCACAGGCCAAGTTCCACATGCAGCTTGGCCAGTAATGCTTGCTCCTTGGGTCTTCACATAGTGACCCCCTGTTGTCAACACATCCTCCAGGGAGTCTCCCCTGGACCACCCAGTCCCCAGTAGGCCCTAGTCACGCCAGCGTGTGACCGATGCGATTTCCCACCAGTGTATCTCCCACAGAAACTAAGCAGTGTCTTGGCTGTTTGCTTCATGGTGCATCCTTCCTCCCCCAGCAGAATGTTCCGTCTTATTCTCTGCTGCCCAGCACAGAATGGGTTCTCTTGATTAATGGAATCAAATATTTAAAAAATTAATCACCTTTCATTCCAAAATAATAATTTCTGCCTTTTAAAATACAAATGTTGACTATACATATGGCCAAAGTAAATTGAATGAACTTCATGATGGGCAAGCCAGTGTTTGCACCAGCTGCTAATGCTGCCTACCACATACACACAGGGCCGAATTCCTAGCACAAACTGGTTCTCCAACAGACAGCTCCTGGCTTACACATACTTGAAACCTCTGCAATGGAGTGTGTTCTCCAGGCATCTTCCAGAAAGAACCCAGAAGCCTATTTCTTTCTTGAAATTAAGACTTCAGATGAACTTGGGTCAACAAGTTTAAAGCTTTAAACAGAATGGAAAGGTGACTCCAGTTATGCTCCTGACATTCATTACCAAGATATAACAGAGGGTTAATGTGTGTCTGTTGGTTTTTCTTTGATAACATGGACCTGCCGGATGCTTTTCAGGGGCTGAGTGATCCACTTAGGCACATTGCGTCAAAGTCTTTAACTGTGTATTTGAGACAATCCACATAGGGAGGAATTGTCTTAATTAGTATAAATGGAGTTATTTTTGGACAGCTAGTAGGAAAAAATTAGATGCTTAAGGGCACCTGCAATTTTGGTGAAGATGGGGTGGGAGTAATTTCTGGCTTTTTGGGTGTGGCATGGTCACATTCCGCTAGGATAGGGATAGACCCCAGTCATTCAGACCCTCAATAAATCTGGGAAAACCTCCCTTTACCAGCCTAGTAGTCAGGTGGCACACAGCACATGCTCCACCTGAAGGACTCAGTCACTGACTGCTGAACAAGAAACTAATGTAGCAACGTGCCTGTGTCCTGGCTCCATGCTCTGGGCCCTTCTTGCTCCTGCGTACTTCTGTGCCTGACCTCTGAGAAGTCCAAGCCTGCTGAAATTTTGGTCACACCTTCAGGTGGGAGGCACAAGCATGGCCCAGCTATTTCCTAACTGGTTAAGAGACCACCAATGTGGAACTGCTTAACTGTAGGTTCCTGCCCAACAAAGAGGGACCAGAGAAGGCTTAAAACCCCAGACCCTTTCAAAGACCCCTTTACTGTCTCTCTCTCTCTCTCTCTCTCCTTGGCAGAGGCACCACACCTCCAGGCTTTCTTGGCTTTCTCTCAGCAGGTGTTTCCCCTCCCTCTTTCCCTGCCCACCTGGTCCCTTCACAAATTCTCTGTAACCGGGTTCCTGGCTTTTCATTTCTGTATTAAGCTGAGGAAAGAACCCACCAAATGTGTCTGGTAACAACCTCCAAACAGCAACACCCTTGCATCTGGGCCTGTGAGTCAACACACGAGAGTGCCCCCACTGCCCCCCACCACCACCAGCAGCAACAGGCAGGAGCTGGGGGCTCTATAGCCCAGCTTCCTCTCTCCAGCAAGGATACACTCTCCCGCATGCACACAGCTCCTCAGTGGAACTCAGACCTAGGGACTGCGGATGGCGTCTCTCTCACAAACAGGTATCAACGAAAACTTCCTGTGTTCAAACACTTGTTTCGCCCTCAGCTTCTGAAGGAACCCAGACTAAACTCTACACTTGTAGCCGCCTTATCTTCAAGGGAACAGTCACTCGTGCCAGCACACATGTGTATTTTTAAGAGGGAAGGATGAAGTGCCAGGGTCACCAATCCCTAAGCATGTTGCTGTGTGGAATCCAGATCCCGCCTAAGTATCTAAGCAACTGCCTGCTGGCTGAGCCCAGGGCCAAGCGGGCTTCTTCGCTGAGCAAGGTTGGCTGCAGGGGCCACTGAGCTGAGCACCCTGAGCTTACCTGCCTACAACCCCAAGGCGGCTATTGACCAGGCAAGGGAGGTGCAAGCAAAGAAAACGCTTTAATGGCAAGGCCAGAGGGGTAAATGTTGATGTCACGAAGTCACGCAAGTGGGCACCCTTATTCTTGTAGCACATGTCCTAAACTACCAAAGCCCATGCAGGAAGCTGCATGCCCCACCCAGGGAGCCCGGCTGGGTTAAGATCCCTTCTCCCCAGGCTTCATCTTGTTGGCCTTCGTCTTCCCAACCACAGTCTCTACGATCACGGCCGTCTCCTCGTAGGTCTCGATGCTCTCCGTGGAAATCTTCTCAATGGATTCTACCACTTCCACCTTCTTGTATGCTAGAGCCCTGGGACAGCCTTTGTCCGGCAGGCTGCCACTCCTCGTCCCCTGCCCATGCCCACGCCCTGGTGATGCATCCCGACCTGGCTGGGGCTTCTCAGCCTGCGGGGCAGCTGGCCCCCCTGGCCCAGGCACGGCCCCAGCGCATGGTCTCTGGGGCTCCTTGTCTTCCTCCTTTGGGCTGTCTTCTTTCTCCCCGGGACCCTTGGAGTCTTGGCTGCTTCCCTCGCTCTCCTTGTCTGTAGACTTCTGGCTGCTCAGGGAACCCTCTTCTCCCTCCTGGGGCTCCTCCTGGCCATTCTCCTGAGGAGGCTTGGGCTGTTCAGGAGAGGGTTCCCCATGGTCATCGAGAGGCTTGACGTCATCTATGATGGAGACCACCACCCCACCCTTGGCTGGGATGGAGGAGGGGCAGAAGCCGGGGTCCACGTGACTGGCCTCGCCAGTGACCAGCACGTGCCGCCCCTTGGTGAAGAGGTCGGCAGGGGGCTCGGGCTCCTGGGAATTATGCGTTTGCTCCTTGAACATCTTGCAGAGTTTCCCAAAGGCTTTGCTTATCTGGCCCCCATCTGGCACATCCTCCAGGACTCCTTCCTGCTTTGGTTGACTTGCCACCCCAGCCCCCAGCTCAGGTCTAGGCTCCTCCTTGTCTGTAAGTGCCCCCTGCACCACCATGGTGTTTTCCGGGCCTTTGGAAGACACATCCTCCTGGGGTCTGTCGCCTTTATCTTGGGCCAGGATCTCTTTTCTCCTTGGAACACTCTTGGGGAGGCCTTTTTGTCTGGGTTTAGCCGTTGTTATATCCTGCACAGCCCTGGTAAGGTCTAAAATACACAAACACACAGAGAAACAGAGGCAGTAAGTCAATGATATGGAGGTGACATCAAAACAAGGGGGGAATGGAATAAAAAGATAAGGCATTGGGGTGGCAGCTAAGATATTGCTCAGGGTCCCTTGTTCCCCTATCAGAGGTCCTGGGTCCCTCTGGATCCCAACTTCCTAACCAGGTACACCCTAAGAAGAAGCAGCTGGGTCCCTGCCACACCCATAGGAGAGACTGAGCTCACGACCCGTGACTTTGGCCTGGTCTGGGCCAACCCCGGCTGTTGCAAGCAGTTTCTTTCTCTTCATTCTCCCTTCTCCCCATCTTTTTCTGGCTGATGTGCCTACGAAAACAACAGATTGTGGCCCAAGGGCTCAGACTCCTGCACCCACATAGGAGACCAGGATGGGGTTCCTGGTTCCCAGCTTTGCTGTTAGTGGCCATTGAGAAGTGAGCAAGTAAGTAGGTTTTCTCCCTGTCTCTTCTTCTCTCCTTGTCACTCTGCCTTTTGGGTGAATGGATGGACGGGTACATGAATGTATAGGTGGGTGGCAGATGCATCACACACGCACACAAGTTTGTGGAAATGATAAAATGAAATATAAATGCATGGCGGGCCCAGCTCCGTAGCCTAGTGGCTAAAGTCTTTGCCTTACATGTGCTGGGATCCCATGTGGGCAGCAGTTCATATTCCAGCTGCTCTACTTCCCTTCTAACTCCCTGCTTGTGGCCTGGGAAAGCAGTCGAGAATGGCTCAAAGCCCTGGGACCCTGTACCCACATGGGAGACCTAATCAAAGGACCTATATTTAGGGTTTCATTCTTTCCTTGATCTTTAGGCTCTACTTTTCTTTGTGATGCATTTCTTCCCTTAACTGAATCCAGATTGAGTTGTAGAATGAGGCTTGTAGTAGGAATGTGTTACTGACTGATAGGCACCATCTATTGAGCACTTCCACTGAGAGCTTTAAGGTGAAACAAACGGCAGAATTATTCTTGGAAACACCCACTTGACCATGACGTGAAAAGTCTGTGCCAGAGCTCGTGAGGGTTTCTGTGGAAAGGGGACAGCTTTCTTGCATTTGTCCATTATGATCATGAAATTGTAGTGGTCCATTTATCTTCTTTTCTACAGCTGCTCTACACACCCTTCTCGAGTTCCAAACTCGGCTGGAGCTGGACTCCGGCAAAAAGACTGCGTGGAGATCAAAATATTTTTGCACCAAAATAGACTTCTTACCATTTCTTCCTTAACATTGTGAGACACCCTCCTCCAAATCAATATTTACTTCAGGCCAACACGAAGAAACAAGAAGTGAATCTGCATTATGATTGCCCTCAGTGTCACCCCCTACCCAGGGAGGGAGTACCCGAGGGGCCTACACCCCCAGCTCACAATGTTCTCCTTATGTGTGCTTTGACTCGGGTATTTAGCATCCAAGGGCTTGTGTTGAAGAGCAAAAGGAGAAGACCTCCCTCACATAAGAACATTGCATTTCCAGTCGAACTAGAAGCGTGCATGAACGACCAAGTCAGGAAGAAGAAGGGATACAAGGCGGGGACGGAGTGGGAGAAGGGAAGGGGAGAGGAGAGAGGGAAGGCTGAAGGCAGGGAGGAAGGGAAGAAGGAAGGAGAGTTGGAGGAGACGGAAGGGAAAAGGGGAGGGAGGGAGGAGCATACAGAGGGCAGAGCTGGGGACTATTACCTTTCCCACCGGATCCCAGGCTGAGAGAGGGTCCCTGGCTAGGTGTGAACAGGGCCATAGGAGTCTCTATGAAGGCAGAGCTCAACCTGACGGGAAGAACCAGAAAGAAAATGACACCATTGGAATTCCTCAAGTCGATCAAGTGGCTAGGAACAAGAGATACACTAAGATTGAACAAAAGAGAACACAGCTTCCTCCAGATCCAACTGCTCGTGACACGTGATTTTTCAAGAATCATTTTCTTTATTTGAGAGGCAGAAAAATAGGTACAGCTCCCACCTGCTGCTTCATCCCCTCCATGCCCACAACAGCCAGGGCTGGACCAGGCTGAAGCTGGGAGCCCAGAACTCTTAACAGCAACCCAGCAATTTGAGCTCCCAGGGTCAGAGCAGCACCGGAAGTTGGCTGGAGCTGGAAACTGAAGCCAAGCCCTACAACAGGATGGCAGATGGTCTTTCAGCATCCAACCTACAACGCTCAACATCCATGCCCAGGGGAACTTTTGAGAGACTTCTCAGCGGTCAGGACTGGCCTGGCAAGCGTTCAGGTAATGCTGGTACCCCAAGCCAAAGCCCACACCTACATACAATTTGTAGCAGATGTACACTTATATGCTGGAAAACAACATAAGGCTGACCAATCCAGGCTGACGGATTTAAGGCAAGCAGGGCAGCTGACACCAGCAGTATCCCTGCACCGGCAACCTCACCCTGAATACCCCACATCACCACCCACCTGCTGGGACACTGGGAACCCAGAAGCCTGGAGCGGGGAGGGGAGCAGTCGTCCCAGCAGCCTCTTCCTTACCAAACTTCCAGCATCCCCAGCCCTCCTCACCTCCCTCCATCACTTTCTCCATGGCACCTGTCACACCTCACCGAAAGCTCACTCATCGACCTGTCTCCCCCACCGACATTCAAGCTCCCCGCGGTCAGGGGGGAAGTTGTGTTTCTTTCCCAGCTCTCTGCGTCCGCACACCTGTTGCCTTCAATCTCAATGATGCGATGGTACCGCTCCAGCTCGTTCTTGAGCGTCTGCTGGGCGATGGCCAGCTGCCGGCAATCATAGGTTGACTTCTCGAGGTTGCGCTCCGTCTCTTCGATCTCCTTGCGCAGGGTTTCGATCTGCTCGTTGTACAGCTGAATCTCGTCGTCGTAGCACTCGTGGGCGTTCTTGATGGCTTGTTCCAGGGTGGACGTCTGCAGGGCAGAGACATGCTGCGCATGTGGAAACCCAGCCTGGCCTCCCAGCCAGCGCAGGCCGTGGGCCTCTGCCAGCAAGAGACCGGCTGTAGGTCCCCTTGTGATTCTTAAGCACAAGCAGAATGGAGACCCTGAACATTGCCCAAACATCCACCTGGCTCTGGGATCGACCTGCTCTCCAAAGCAGTTTACAGGTGACACGCCCAGAAAATCAAAACAACCCTCCATGAGTTTATGCATGGAATTCACATAAACTACATCATTCTTCCTATTTTAATGACTTAGCAGAGATCTGATAGCCAGTAGAGAAAGAAAGAGAGGGAGAGAAAGGAAGGAAGGAAGGAAGGAAAGAAAGAAGGAAGGAAAGACTGACCAAGGACACTTCAAAAGATCCATGGAAAATGCAATTCAGATACATCTAAGGGCAGCCCAGCAACACAACAGGCTGTTTCCTCCTGTGACACTGGACTCTGGCGGTCTTACCCCAAATGCACAACCTCAACCCAAACCTCAGAAAGCAGCAAGAGGGGTGAGCCCCCAATAACTGGCCTGGAATCTTTCAGAAAAGCAGTTGGGTCATGAGAGGAGAAACTCAGAGGGTGGTCCCGATGGGGACACTTACAGCGCCAGCTGGATCCTGGACAAGGACAAAGCTTGGGGTGGGGGAGGGGGGTCAGCAGGACAGTCCCACAGCATCGACAACAGCAGGGCATGCTGGAAAACTGTCCCCCAAAACCCCTGCCCCCCAGCCTCCAGCCTGTGAGCACCAGGATGCTCACCTCTGGGGAAGGCAGCTGCAGTGCACAGGGGCGGGAAAGCCCTGGGGGGTTTTTTGCTAACTTCTCAGAAATCTAAAATGATTTCAAAAGAAAGTTAACCAGTGCCCTTCCAGTTTCAATGGCTCTCATCAAGTTTCTGTTCCTCTCAAGAAAGAAAAAAAAAAACCAAAGTCAATCACCTGCAATGTCACAGAGCAAGTCACACTGCCAGCTCCCAGGGCAGCTACGTGTGCACCAGTGTGCCTGTGTTCAGGAAATGCTCCTGAGCAGCACGGAGTGTTTCAGAACTCCATGAAGGCACAGTGCCTGGAACCCAAGAAGGGCTCTGTGTTGGAGCTGGGAGCGGAGGGTTCCCATGGCTCATGAGACCATGCCCCTACTTTCCCCTATGTTTGAAATGTCTCATCATAAAAAAAAAAAAACTGTGTCTGGGGAGACTCTGTTGTTGCTATTTGCTTCCATGTTCTCATCAAACTACATGGTCCAAAGTTGAGGCTGAGCTCCCATCTGGGACAACTGGTCAACCTCACACCCAATATTACCTATTGTTAATGGTCCCACTTGACAGATGAAGAAACTGAGTCATTCAGGTGAAACAGCTGATGAATACCACAGCAGGAGCCAAGCCTCGCTGGGGTGTCAGATGCTTCCCTGCCTTTCGGCCTCCTCCCCGTGGCTGGTGGACACAGGAGCAGATACACACACTCTGTCACCTGTGCATCCCCCACTGCCCCACAGCAACAGGCAAGCCCCAGCGGCTGCTCCCCCTACAGGCCCAGAGAGCCTGGCGGATCCCCCACGTGGATCCCCTCCTGGCATGTTTCCACTCAGCAAACAAACAAACAAAAAAAAGTGTGGGGAGCCGAGCATGGCCACACAGTGGGAGAAGACAAGTAGGAAATCCCATCATGTGTGGCCGAGACAGGACAAGGAATCTGACAAGGAACCCCACCCAGAGGGCTGGCTGAGTTCCACCTCACCCTTCTGGCACCCCACACACCCAAGGTCATTATTTTTTTTTTTTTTTAAGAAATTGGGGGCAGCTGGGGAAATCGAGCTTCTAGCTTCACAGGGCTCCTGTAACTGGGTCCCTGCCACCCACATGGGAGACCTGGATTAAGTTCCCAGCTTCCAGCTTCGGTTCTGTTGCAGGTATCTGAGTAGGAACCAGTGGATGCAAGCATGCTCCTCTCTCTATTATCTCTATCTCTTTCCCACAACTAAAATTTTTAAATAAAATTATATAAACTGGGCAGGTGCAGTGGATCAACAGTCTAATCCTCTGCCTTGCAGCACCAGATTCCATATGAGTGCTGGTTTTGGTCCCAGCTGCTCCACTTCCAACCCCGCTCCCTGCTTGTGGCCTGGGAAAGCAATGGAAGAAGACTCAAGTCATCTTGGACCCCTGCACCCAAATGGAAGACCCAGAAGAAGCTCCCAGCTCCTAGCTTCAGATTAGCTCAGCTCCAGTCGTTGTGTCCATTTGGAGAATGAACCAGCAGATGAAGGATCTCTGTCTTTTCCTCTCTCTGTAAATCTTCCTTTCAAATAAAAAATAAATATCTTTTTTTTATAATGACGGTGTAAACAAGAAATCCAAGGATACTTCATTGTCTTACCAAATCTCACCACTAGATGGTGCACGGTGACTTTCAAGAGAACGATTTTTGTCACTAATGAGTTCACAGAGAACAGCTGTATGTCCCCTGTCCTCTCCCGCCATCTCCAGGGGTGCTAGACGTCTGTGTGGCGTCTACTTGAAAGAGAGGTCCCCCCCATCTCAGACAGCTCTAATTGCAGGTGCTACTGGGCCAGTCTCATAGTAGGGGTCTCTCCAGACGGGGCCTGCACAGCACCCGTCCACACACCCCAAAGGGCTTGGTTACAATAGGCACTGTAGGCTCCGCTACAGAGTTCCTGGTTCAGCTGGTCTGAGATGTGCCCGTGAACTTGTCTTCGCGCATTTCCAACAAGTTCCAGATGAGGTCAGAATGGCCAGCGAGAGAGGAAGAGCTGTTGGCACCAAGGGCCACGATCCTTGGCGCTCATTAGCAAGAAGAACCGCAACCACAGGCACAGCGGTTCCGCCAAGCCTGCTGAGACGGCATCGCCTGAAGGGAGACAGGGGCCTGGGGATGCGAGCTGCACGCTGACACACTTCTAACCGGAAGCAGACCACTCCCTGCAGTATAATTTAGATCCAAAAATGTTACCAAGAGGAAGCACAGGATAAGAATTTCCACACGGGTCTGGTTTTGATACTTACTAAGTATCACCCGGGCAAGACACAGCTCTGGGGAGGCAAGGCAGCCGTCCCCTCCCGGGGAGGAGTGTAACTCGGGGAGCCAAGAGGGGCTGGGGACTCACATGCTCCCTGTCCTCCATTGCCCTTCACCCTGCGGATCCTTCCAGTTTGGGCACGCAGAGTCATGCGTGCGTCTTGGGACACCCCTCAGGGTCCAGGCCGTGCCAGGAGCCTTGACAACCTACCGGGAACACTGAGTTCTGCCCTGCAGTGCTGGGCATTCGTTTGTGTCCAGAGAGCTGTGGGAAACTCTTATCCACACGCACGGCATGAGCCCTGATTCACACGCATGGTGTGGACGCCCGGCAGACGCATACCTGGGCCTGCAGCTCCGCCCTCTGTGCCTGCAGGTGGGACAGTGCCTCCTGGGCCTCCTCCAGCTGACTGCGCAGGGCCGACACCTCCCGTTCCGTCAGGAGCCTCTCCTTCATGGGGAAGACACACATGGGAGGAATCGCAAAGAGCAAAGGACGAAGGTCGCTTGCCCTCTGTGTAATATGCACAGTGGAAGCCCCAAGCTCCCCACCCAAAGGTGATGGGGAAGGAGGCGGGGCCCTCAGGGATGATGCATGCTGTCCAGGCCAGGAGGGTGGGGCCTGTGACGGAGGAAGTTAGAGATCCCAGACTTCTTTCTGCTGGTCGCCTTGAGACGGCAGGTCTGGGGGAACCACCCTGGGCACCCTGACCCTGGCCTCCAGCGGCCAGAACTGTGACACATAAATGTGTGTTGGGTACACTCCCCACCCCACCACCATCTGAGTCATCCTAGGACACCACCCAGGAGAGGACACGGGCAGTGGCACTGTGAGCTCAGGGTGGGGCGGGGGTGGCCTGCAGTCTCTGCTGTGTTGAGGACGTTGAGTACCCTCCTCCCCGCTTTTGCCCTAAAGTCGTTTCCTGACTCTGGAGAGAAGATACCTAAGCCAATGGCCAGGGAGAGTGAGGGCCGACGAATATTGCTATGTCATCATGTGTCACAGCAACAGGAGTCAGCTACAGAGCCATGTGCAGTGTGGGAGCCCAAGTCAGCCTATACCCCGGGTCTGTCCAGGGCTCCGAGGCCAGGACTGTGGGCCTCAGCTGCTTCCCGCAGTGGCCGAGGCTCCGTCCTTACCTCCTTTATCCCACCTTCACCGGTGGGCACCTGAGGAGCCGTCTGCATGATCTGATGCAGGATGCTGACATAGGCCTGGATTTCCAGAAGATTCTGTGGGGAGAGCAGAACATTCTCAGTTCCTCTTGAGCTGCCCAGGTTTCTGCATAGCAACAGGTGCACCCAGGAGGGGATCCTCCTCCATGTTCTCCCAACACAAACAGGACAGACTGGGATTAAGTCAGGGCCGAGAAAACAGTGATGGGCCAGCCCACCCCTGGACCCGTCACTGCCACTGACACAGCACACCTCCTTGCATTCCCATGAGAAAGGGGCCGAAGAGTACATGGCGGCTGGGTTTACCTGCCCGTCTCCCATCAGCTGCCTGTTGTCCTCATAGAGCCCTGCATGGCAGAGGCCCAGGAGAAACATGGAGCTGTCAGGAACCCAGGAGCACCCAGAACCCTGTCGGACATCAGCACAGGGCTTCAGTCAGCCAGGCCTGGGACCTACTGAATATGTGTGGCCACGGGCTAGCCATGAAAACCTCCTGAGAGGGCTGGCATTGTAGCATATGGGTAAAGCTGCTACGTGCCATGCCAGCATCCCATATGGGCACCGGTTTGTGTCTCCGCTGCTCCATTTCTAATACAGCTCCCTGATAATGACCTAGGAAAAGTAGTGGAGGATGGCCCAGGCGCTTGGGCCCCTGCATTCATGAGGGAGACCTGGAAGAAGTTCATGGCTCCCGGGTTCAGCCTGGCCCAGCCCTGGCCATTGCAACCATCTAGGGAGTGAACTAGCAGATGGAAGACATCTCTCTCCTTCTCTGTAACTTTTTCAAATAAAAAAGCTTCTTTTTTTTTTTTTAACTCTCCTGAAATGCAAATTCATCTATAAAGCAGAGTAAGCCTTCTGCAGGGACACCTGGTCCCTTGCTGGGCAACACTCCTGTCTCCAGCTCTGTGAACAAGATGAGGCCTTCTCCCAAGAGCTACCTCAGCTAAATGACACCCCGGAATGAAAGAAAGGACAGGCCAACCTGCAGGCCACGTGACAGTCACACCCCACACTCCCAGCACCCCCAAGAGTGGCAGTCAGGGCTGGCGGGGTCAGGGGGCCGGGGGACCTGAGCCCATAGCTCCCTGCTTGCTTCTCCCCGAGTCCTCCACTCAAACACCAATCACGCAAGCTTTCATCTCTCTATCTCTCTCTCCACCTTCTCTGTCAGGGGAATCCGCAGAGGAAGCCGGGGAAGCATATTACATGAGCCACTTCATCTTGATTATTCTCAGTGGCCTAAAAAAAAAAAGGCCTGGACTAGAATCACACCCCAGGCCCTGCTCCTAGCAGGAGAGTCCAGTGAGTCCAGAAGCAGGAAACAGGGAAGGAGAGGGGAAGGGGGGACACCTGTCAGGAGCGAGAGTGCTAGCACACAGAGCCACAGCGCAGGGCCCTCGTGGCCCTGGTGCAGAATCACAGGTTTGCCCAGCACAAGCCAGGCGTGGATGCACCTGCATCACCATGCCTTAGTGTGGGTTCCCCGAGAAGTGGCCTCTGACGGCAGGCTCAGAGTGAGACCACCTGCTCTGGGCAGCGACACCAGGAAGCTGGACTGTGGAGGGAGATGGGAGGAAGTCAGCAGTGAGGGGTGGGTTATCAACGAGTCACCACTGGGGCACCTAAGACTCCATCCGCAAGGGGGTTCTGTGGGTCCCAGAGCAGAAGCAGAAGCCGCCATACAGGCGAGAGGAAGCTGGGGTATGTGAGACATCAACTCCCACCTGCTCACAGGGGCAGCAGATCATCCACACAGCCCTATCGGACACAGCAGCCTCGGGCTGCTTGGACAAAGTGCCCAGGTGGTAAATAGGCACAGTGGGAGGGTCAGAGCTCACCGAGGGTGAGGACCGTGTCCTGGTCTGCGGGCGCTGCAGAGCTGCCCCACTGGCCAACCCACACAGCTTCCTTGGCTGGATAGGCGAACCCAGCCCTGCAGTTCACAAAGGTGAGGTCCCTGGGCCATGGGGCGGGGGTGAGGGGAGGGGGCAGGAACCCCTCTCCTTCCAAAGTGAAGACTGTGAGAAATTGGTGCTGTGGTGATCAGGGCATGGCAGGAAGAGAAACACTTGAATGACTACATTCCTTCCACGAACTACAACTCCCCTTTCTTTTTTATTATTATTTCTGCAGTTGGAAGAGCGCTGTTTAAGCACTGGCTTAAGCAGGACAGTGTCCAATAAAGTCACTTTGTAAACGGGAGACACGATGCACAGGCTCCCCACACTGAGACACACACAGCCCCCCCATCGCCAACATGCCCACCCTTGCCTGCTCCTCTGAACACGCCAGGCCCAGCGTGGCTCAAGGTGGCCCTGGGCCCTTCTGACAAGCCCCAGGCAGGTTTTCCAGGAGTAGGGGCATGGTTACCTTCTTGTACCTGTCCTTGGCTGCTGTGATGTCATCCTGCAGGAACTGGGCCTCAATCTGAAGCCGCAGGTTGTGCAGCAACGCGTCGTCGGCTTCCTGTGAGGACAGACAGTCACAGCCCAGGCACCTGCTATGGTGACCCTGCCTCAGAGGCCTGAAGTTGACCAGCGTGAGGGCGCTCAAGAAAACACACATCCTGGGGCAGACGTTTGGCCTGGCAATCCAAACGCCCAGGTGCTACATCAGAAAACCAGGGCCCACTTCCCAGCTGCAGCTGCTGATCCCACCTCCCTGCAGGGCAACAGCGAGTGCACAAGTGGCTGGATCACTGCAAGTCCTAGAATGAGCTGCCTGCTCCCAAATTCAACCTGGTCCTGGCCAGGCCATTACAGGCATTTGGGGAGTAGATGAGTGATTTGGGGAGCAGATGAGTGATTCTCTCTCTCTCTCTCTTGTTCTGCCTAAGTATGCCTCAACAGAAAGATTTATGTATGTGGGAAGGGGAGTGAGGAGAGAGCGAGAGGTTTCCCACCTGCTTGTTGACTGAAATCTGGGGGTTCTCAGCTGGGATTGGACAGCCTGGATCAAGTGCCTATCAGCCCCTTAGCAGAACCACAATGACAGGAAGAAACCAAACCCTAGAGGCAATGGATTGTTGTGGAGTGACGTCCACCCCTGGGGTTGGGGATACTGCATGACAGAGGCTTGGCTAATGCTGGGGCCAAGGAGAAGGCGAGCTGGATGAAGAGCTTGAGCCAGTCCCTCCAAAGGTTTTTCTGCCTTCCCTCCAGCTCTCTGAACTCTGCTAAGGACAAGGCAGATTGGCAAGTTCTAATCATCTCCACTTATAGTACAGCTCTCCCTCCATGACTCAGCCACCATTGCTAGAGCTGAAGCACTGAAAGCAGGATCCTGGGAACTCTCGTTGTTGATTCTGCAGGGAGCACATGTTCAAGGCTTTAGAGTTAGAAGACCATCAGGGCAACTTCTTTTAAGTGATAGCTGCCATCTTTCAAACTCTCCCATGAGAGCCAACGCACATAGCAAAGCCAAGATACTCTTTGTAAAGGACAGGAGGGGACACAGGCACCCCCATCCACCCTTCAGCTTTCTCTAGGGAACCTTGGGGTTTAGCCAAGTACAGCTCAAGACCAAGAGTCAACCTTGGCAGATTGGAGTGCTGAGCCACAAAGCCCAGTGGGTCAGTGAGTTAATGGACAGTCAAAGAAAATGTGAGAACAGGAGTCTGCCTTGGGCTTCTCTGGACTGGTCAAGGGCTGGGGGCTGATCCCTGATTCCATCCCTCAGGGCGTCTGCTACTGCTCCCCATCTCCCTCGTAAGGTCATGTCCATCACAGTGATAGAAAGCTGGTCATGGATTTGTCCCCCAAGCAGGGATGGCCCAAAAGCTTGCGAAAGCACATTGTCTGGCCCTGATGACAATCACCTGACCAGTGGCCCTTGAGGATGACTAAGCACCGCTGAAATGTGCGGCTGCTGGTATGTCGTGGAGAATTTGTTTTGGATCCGTTCTCTTTTGTGTACGCTAGAACTCAGAAAATGTGTGGACGCTCATGTTTTCATGAGGCATTGCGTGCTGTCAGCTGAACTGTCAAAAGCTTTCAATGGCAGAAGAATCTAGATTGTACCAAAGTGAGTCTCTGGGTCAACAGTTTCATTTTAGAAAACATCCCAGCCCTGACGCTGCGTCAGTTCTAGAAGTAACCCAGCAGTTGTCAACAAGCAGGCTCCAGACCACACCACCCAGGGAACTGACCCGAGATTCACACAGCAGTCTGGAAGACCCCCAGACCAGATCAGCATTCCTGGGGCTCAGACCCAGGGATCTGGGTCCCACACACCCTCCAGGTAACAGAGGCACAAATTGGGTCACAAACGCTGGTCCAAGCCGTTTGCAGCCACTTTGAGAACGAGATTAAAGAAACCATTGGTATTCAACATATCCTGGAAAACCAGCCTGGCCAGCCTATTTAGGGAAATCTGGAACCCCTTAAAAACTCAACTACTAAAGGATATTCAAGTTCATTAAGATTTCTAGTTAGGGGGCTGCTACGATGATGTA
Source organism: Ochotona curzoniae (assembly GCF_017591425.1). Taxonomy (NCBI): domain Eukaryota; kingdom Metazoa; phylum Chordata; class Mammalia; order Lagomorpha; family Ochotonidae; genus Ochotona; species Ochotona curzoniae. The sequence continues at coordinate 552,337 of NW_024466737.1, forward strand.
GCAAGTTAAGCCTCCACTATGGTACCGGCATACCATATAAGTGCCAGTTATAGCTTCAGCTGCTCCTCTTGCCATTCAGCTTCCTGCTTGTAGTCTGGGAAAGCTGTGGAGGATGGCCCACGTCTGTCCTTGGGCCCACCACCCACGTGGGAGACCCAGGAGCTCCTGGCTCCTGGTTCTGGACAGGCTCAGCTTCAGCAGTTGCAGCCATTTGGAGAGTGAAACAATGAATGGAAAATCTCTCTGTCTCTCCTCTCTCGTTCGCTCGCTCTTGCTCTCTCTCTGTAGCTGTCTTCCCAATAGGAAAAGATTTTTTTTTAATATCTTCTTTAAAAGATTTCTGGTTAGCTACATTTTAATAACCACTTTTCCTTCATTTTCAAAATTCTGAGGATATCAAAGAAAAAAATGGAGAGTGAAACCTTTAAGTCTACTGCTTGAAGCAAACCCTCAAGTTCCTGGGGACCATAACTGCATCTATACATGCTTAGTGACAATGAGCTGTCGTCAGACTAGAATATTTCAGTGTCATCTCAATTTTTTACCATGTCCAAAGGCTAAAAACTCTAATGAATCCGGCTATCATGTAGGTGAGGGGATTGCTTTGGCTTCCACGTGCATCGCGAAGAGTGGCCAGCTTTAGCATCTCTGGCTGTTAAGAAAACAGGAACTCAAGCCTGGAGGTTGAAACCCGTGGGAAGCCTCTATGCATGACGGCTGTGTGAAAGCAGCCACACTTCGCACTTTCACACACACCCTGCTGTTTTCTAAGCACGATTCAAAGTGGGGGTCAGTGACTTTCTATGGTCATGCCCTAGAACGGACAAACCCCAGCTGCCAGCAAGACCAAAGCAAGTGGTCATGGAGACTGACCCGAGAGACGCATTCTTGTTGATCCCGTATAAGCAGACTCACCAGCCAGAATCTAGACTAGAGGTGAAGTCCCCATCCATTCTCATCTCTTCACCTCAATGGACAGAGAACAAGAAGGCCCTGGGAACCCACATGAGAAACCCAGAGTTCTTGGCTCCTGGCTTCCCCCTGGCCCAGCCCTGGCTATTGTGGCCATTTGCAGAGTGAACCAGTGGTAGATCTCTCTCTCTCTCTCTCTCTCTCTCTCTCTCTCTCTCTCTCTCCAATTCTCTGTCTCACAAACAAACTTGTAAACAAATAATGTTTTCTCTGCTCTCTGGAGACCTCCCCTTGGGGCAGCCATCTCAGAGCCCTGACTGCATCCGGACGACCACAACCAATGGCCACATCGCTGCTGACTGAGCTGTCTGGGATCAGGCTGTCTGAGAGGTCGGCCAGCAACTGATCCTGGTCAGGCTGGCATGCCTTGGTGACCCCCACATGACCAGGACACTTCATGGCCAATGGTTCTCTCATGAGACCCTATCTGATGAACAGAGGCGTGTGAGGGTGAAGACTGCACCATTTATCGGAAAGAATCAAAAGTCCCAAAACAACATGAAGAAGAGGCATGTGAAACCTGGGCTCTGGCCCTTGGTCCAACGCTGACCCCAATGCATCCAACTCACCTTGTTAAGCCGTTCAAGCATCTCTTTGAGCAGCAGCTGACACTCGCACTCATTTTCATACCTGCAAAGGGGACACACAAATCAGAGGCCGGGCAGCTGCTGCGATGCCCCACCTGTGGACCACACGCTTGGCCTGAGTGCCATGCCCTCTCCTTCAGGGAGAGTGTAGCAGTAGCTAAGGCAGCACTAGGCAGCCCACTGCTGCCCACGCCTCCTCACACCAAGGTGCAGCCAACAAGTGGTAAAAATTGCACCATGCATGAGGGGGACAGAGTGGCTCCCTCCTCCTCTGCTTGGATAACCCAGCCTGTGGAGCTCCCAGTGCCCACAGTGGTATCTGGTAACAAGCTTCACCAGGCACTGAGCTTTAGCTGCCTTCCCTGCCAAGTTGTCCTGGTTCGCCTCACAAGAGTGACTGGCTCTCAGAGTCCCATCTCGGGCTTAGCTTCTGCAGGACTCCACACTAACACACAGGTGGAATAACCAGACATCAAGCCCTGTGCCCCTGGGGGACCCCGAGGATCTTCCTGGATGCAACGAGAAGACCCTTCACACCACCCCCCACTCATCCATGTAAACACACACAAAGTGAATAAAGCAGATGCTAAAAGCAGGGTTTTTTTTTTTTTTTCTCTCTTAATCAATGTTTTCCTGGACTTGTAGAAATGACAGGTGTAACTTGAGACCCCAGACATGATTCACAGCAAGGCCTCCCCTTCCCAAATGATCCCTGCCTGTAAGCTTTCCCCAGCCCTGCCTCCCTGCCCCACCACCCTACCTCCACCCCATTTCACTTTTTCCAGAATCTATAGCCCTAGATGTTTGGCAACCACGCAGTTGCCAATAAGATAAACTACATTTCCCAGCTTTCCTTGCAGCCAGGTGTGCCATGTGACAAAGCCTTGACCAGTGGGAAGGAAGCAACAGTCTGTGGCACTTCCAGGGAAATGGGGGCTCCTCCAGATTTCTCTTCCTCCAATCCGCAGCCTAGAACGTGGCTGTGGCTTTCTGGAAGCCCAGGCAGAGCCTGCTGGGATTCAGACATCACAGAGGGTCACATAACTGACATAAGTGCTTACTCAAGGGCTGGTACTGTGGCACAGCACCTAAAGCTGCCGCCTGCAGCACTGGCACCCCACGAAGGTGCCAACTGGAGTCCTGGACCAGCCCAGCCCATCTCCAGCCCCAGTGACCATCTAGGACGTGGAACACGTGAGGATGATCTCTCTCCCTCTCTGTCTCTTTAATTCTGCCTTCCAGACAGAAACAAACTTCGACGTCAGGCAAGCCAAGCCCTCCCTACTCGCCCCTCTATCCCCGCTCCCCCTTTTTTTCCTGGTCGTGGTGGTGAAACATACAAAGCATAAAAATTACCCACTCAATTACTTTGAGTGTACAGGTCGGTGGTGTTAACTGTACTGTGGCACCATCATCAGCATTCATCCCCACAGCTCTTCTAAAACCCTGGGCCCCTATGTACCAACCCTTCCACTGCAGCCCCAGCAACCTCCACGCTACTGCGTCTGCACAGCTGCGACGGCACTCACCATCCGACCCAAGAGGAATTACACAGCACTGTTCTTTTCACAAGTGCCTTCTCTGACTTAGCTTTGGCTTCTCAAAGTTCATCCGCTTTGTAGCCCATGTCAGGACTCCTTCTTAGAAACAATTTTCTATCACTTTTATTTATTTGAGAGGCAAAAGACAAGCAAAGACAGTGCATCCGCTGTGCACTCTCCCAAATTCTTGCAGCCTGGAGGGTGGGCCAGGCTGAGACTGGGAGCTGAAATGGCAATCCAGCTGTCTTTCCTGGTATTACGGCCCAACTACTTAATCCATCACCTACTGCCTCCCAGCGTGCATACTGGCAAGAAGTTGGAATATGGTGCAGAGCTCTGATAGGGAATGGGGCTGCTCCAACCAGAATCCTTAAGCTACTAAGCCAAACAACCCACGCCAGAATTTCCTTCCTTTTGAAGGCTGAAAAAAATGTTCCATTGTGCACACTCTGAAGCGCCATCCGAATGGAAACTGGTGTCAAGGAATGCGCCACGTGGCGGGAATGAGCTCATCTGTGCCCGGGGGAACCGAAGCTGCACTGCCAACCCGGACCCACGTCCAGCCTTGTTTCCACACATGCACACACACGCGCGCGCGCGCGCGGACCGCCGCCGCTTACTTGTTGCGGAACTCGTCCAGCGCTCGCTGCGCCTCTGCGCCCTGACGCTCCAGCCGGCTGCGCTCAGCTGCCAGGTCCCGGGCGCGCTGGCGGTTGCCCTCCACGTAGCGGGCGAGGGCGTCCTCGGGACCGGCCAGCTGGCCCAGACGCTGGAAGGCGTCCAGCTGCCGCCGCAGGGCGACGTGGCGCTGCTCGAGCGCTCGGGCCCGCTGGATGTGGGCGGCCACGCGCTCGCCGAGGCCCTGCAGCGCCGCCAGGCTGGAGGGCGCTCCCCGGGCCCCGTCGGCCGGCCGCTCGGGCGCCTCGTCGGCGCGCTCGTACTGCTCCTGGCGAGTCTGGAAGACGTAGCTGCGCCGGTACATGGTTACGAGAACAGCGGCTCGGCCAGGAGCCCCGCGCCGAGCCCAGGACTGCTAAATAAACCCGGGCGGGCCCCAGCGCGCCGCTGGTACCTTCCAGAGCCCGGCAGTCGCTGAGCTCCACGCAGCGCCCGGGCGCGGCGGACAAAAGCGCAGCCACCGGCTTTGTGCGCGGGATTAGCGTCCCATACAGACCCCGGGGGTGGGGTCGAGGGGGAAATGCACGTGGGCAATGAGGCTTTTGTCCGGGCAGCTTGAAGGCCAGAGGCTTTTATGATGGACTGGAGCGGTAGCAGGACAAGAGACGTGGCCTTGGTTTTGTCTCCCCCTTGGGACTGTGAAGACAGCCCAAGGCGACCCCTTTGCACTTGGCTGATCCTGGCCGTGGCTCTGTACTTTCCCTTTCAATCACACTCCTGGATGTTCTAATTAGCTCAGCAATTCCTTTTCAGAATAACAGGACTTACAGGAGGCCACCCTGGGAGAAGGATCTTTACCGAGGAGGCAAAGTGAAGGTCGCACAATAGAATCATTACAGATTAGTTCTTCCTGGGACTTGTGCCTAGTCCTTACAGCCTGAAGCGCTAATACAGTGGCTGACTATTCCTTAGAGGCTTGCCGCGAGGGTTCGTTTTCATTTTCATTGTGGAGTAGCAGTTGGATTGCAATGACAAGCTTTTAAATACACACACATACACACACACACTCTCTCTCTCTCCTACATTATTAATAGCTAGGCTCCATTAGATTTTAAAAGTGAATTGTGCTGTTGAAAAAAAGAAAAAAACAACATCTGTGCTCACCATAGAAGTATTTTGTCATAGTTTCTGTTTTTTAAACATCACATCCAAAGGTCTGTTTTATTGGGAGAAAAAGTAAGAATTAGTAGTGTCACAGCCTTATCACCTGTGTGGATTGCACCTAATTGTACTGCAACTTAAAGCTGTGGTTATCAGAGCCAGAGGAAAAAATAAGTTTGTGAGTCACTTGAGAGCCTTTTGAAGGTACAAAGATTGTGCTAACAACACAATAAACTGATGTTGGTCTTCCCAGAGAGCAAAACCAGCTCACAGGAAGAGATCTCCATAAACCATTCCTTCCCTTGGATATCACGAATTGGTCAGAGTGCCATCACACAAACTGTCCCCCACACTAAGTGCCATGCCATGAGCAGCAGTGTGTACCAGGGAGCTCCCAGGTCTGTAGGGGGGCAGGAGCTCTCCTGCGAGCTGCGTGTCCTCTGGACACCGGGGTCAGCTCTGTTCCAGCTGCCCCTCAGCCTCCTAAACCAGCAACGACAAACACACAAGAGCAGCCAAACACACGGACACGCATCGTGTTTGTCCCACTGGTCAAAGCAAGGCCAGGGGCCACAGCCCAAGTCGGGGGGAGGTGGGGGCTCATGCCTCAGCCGGAGGAGGTGGCCAGGATGTAGGCCTGTGGCCCTGTTCCACTGGAATGAAGAGGGGACTCAATCTACTCTACTTGAGAAAAATATATCCCGGAAGCACAAAACAAGAAAGCCTGCTACTCCAGTGCAGGGCGCTGGGACGGGACACAGGAAGTTATTTATTTGCGATGCATGGTTGGTTAAAAGAGTTTAACATTGAACAAGGTCAAGGCCTTGTACTTAGGCTACAGCAGACACATCTGTGCCCACAAAATACCCAGTATGTGGCATACACTTGAAAACAGAAATCTACCCAGTATGCTGTTAGACACCAGGAGGGGCAGGAGAAGAATCCTAGACAGAGCAGTTGGCATGGATGAGGAGGTGTGGGCAGAGGGCAGGTGAGCAGTGGGCTGCCTGCCCATAGAGACGCCGCCTTAAGGAGTGGATGGCAGGAGGGGGTCCCAGCGAGGAAACCTCACCAGGAGGCTGTGGCTTCCTTTGAGAGGCAGTGCGGGACACCTGGGTACTGTCCCTATTCCTTAACTGCCCCTCCAACAAGAGCATCGACGAATTCTTTTGGGTTTGCTTTAGAATCAAGCTGCACCAAAGAATGGAGGGCAAGAATTAACCACGGATGAATGGGTCCACAAGCTTCCAAGAGGCCAGGGAGAGATGGGGAGCCGAGTCCATTAGCCTGCCTCTCATTGTAACCAAGTATGTGACACAGCCCGCTTAAAAGGAATTTATTCAACTCTGTTTGCCAGGTTCCAGGGCTTGGCGCTGGCATCAGTTTGGTTCCAGCAGGTGAGGGACAGAGGTGGCGGGGTCATGGGTCAGGACAAGGAGCCCCATCTTGAACCAAGAGCTGAGACAGTCTCAGAGTACACAGACTTACTCTATCTGTTACCCTCTTTGCCCCGGAAGTTACCCTGCCTCTCCCACCTTCTGGGAGCACCACTTCGTGCCAGAGGCGCCCGAAGAATTTTGGAACAGCATTGTGGGGTGGAGTAGAAAAGGCAGAACATCTAGATAAAAATACCTGGAGACTCAGACCTGCTTGGGTTGGCACTGTGGCTCAGCAAGTTAAGCCACTGCTTGCAACACCAGCATTCCGTATCACAAGGCTGGTTGGAATCCCAGGAGCTCTGCTTTCTATTCAGCTTGCTGTACTTATGAAAGCAGTGGACATCCACGTGCCTGGGCCCCTGCCACGCATGTGCAGTGGAATTCCAGGTACCTGGCTTAGGCCTGGCCCAGCCCCAGCTATTGCAGCTATTGCAATCATTGCAACCATTGCAGCCATTTGGGGAATGAACCAGCACCTTCTCCCACCTCTCTCCCTCACTGTCTTTCAAGTAAATAAACAAACCTGAAAATTTTTCAGACTTCCTGCCCTGCCTCCTGTATATCATCCTGGTAATTACCCAACCCCCATGATGACACATGACTTGGAAATGATTGTCTGGTGAAACTGAACCACAGAGATCCTATGTTCAAGGTTGCCAGGCACAGTCAAGGGAAGGGATGAGCCCATACTGAAAACAAGTGCATTATGGGAGTGTATCCATCCAACATTCACCAGTTCACTTCCAGGATGCTGACCACATGTCATCCATTTCCCCAGCCAGGCAACTAGGGATTATTTTAAGTATCTTCAGGAAAAAAGAAAAAAGGAAAAAAAAAAAAATATATATATATATATATGTATCTTCAGGAAATGACTTCTGAGAAAAAGATGTCTCCGGTGCAGTAGCCTGCTGGCTAAAATCCTCACGTTGCATGTGCTGGGATCCCATATGCAAGCCGGTTCATGTCCCAGCTGCTCTACTTCCCAACCAGCTCCCTGCTTATGGCCTGGGAAAGCAGTCGAGGACGGCCCAAAGCCTTGGGACCCCGCACCCACATGGGAGACCCAGAAAAAGTTCCTGGCTCCTGGCTTCGGATCAGCTCAGCTCTGGTATTACAGCCACTTGCGGAGTGAACCAGAGCACAGAAAATCTTTCTATCTTTCTTTTTGTCTGTAAATCTGACTTTCCATTAAGAATAAATAAATCTTCTTTTTTTTTAAGATAAAAACAAACAAATGTCTCCAGGTTCTGAATTTTGAATGTGACTGGCTATTCGTCCTAGCATGTGATACAGTTGCGTGGTCCAAGATAATTAAAACCAAGCCACAACTCACCGACTGAGGCCTGCTTCATAGTAAGCTTCTTCTGGTTGGCAGCCTGTAAATCCCTCTTCTGCGCTTAGAATCTCCCCCAAAAGTACAGATTCACTAAACTTTATACATAGCACAATATCCTGCCCCCAGCTCTTTCTGGCGTTGAACATGTAGACATTTCTTATGAGAGTCTTGCTATAATTAGCAGGCTTTTCATCTCCTATGAGGAAAGAGACACAGAAGATGAGAAATTGGGAAGACCAGTTGCCTGGCTTGATGGGTTTGTGCTGTGCATGTGAGCTGAAATTTTGCATTATTACCATAAAAATGTGCAACTATTATACATTCACCAAAGATTTTGTTACTGTAAATTTTTTTTAATCAAAAATGTATTTTTGGGCCCGGCATGATAGCATAGTGGTTAAAGTCCTCACCTTGAACATGTCAGGATCCCATATGGGCACCAATTCTGATTCCAGCAGTCCAGCTTCCCATCCAGCTCCCTGCTTGTGGCCTGTGAAAGCAGTTGAGGACGGCCCAAAGCCTTGGGACCCTGCACCCACGTGGGAGACCTGGAGGAAGTTCCAGGCTCCTGACTTTGGATCGGCTCAGCTCCAGCCATCGCGAGCCAATTGAGGAATGAACCATCAAACAGAAGATCTTCCTCTCTGCCTCTCCTCCTCTCTGTATATCTGAATTTGCAATAAAAATAAATAAACCTTTAAAAATGTATTTTTTCTCAGTCAATCCCAAAAGGACAAATACCATATGTTCTCTCTGGTATAAGGCAACTTTCATGCAAATTATAAGATCAATAACCCTTTCAATACTGTTTTTGCTGCAACTCATGTGTTTTGATATTGTGTTTATTTTCATTTTTAAAAAATAGTTTCTTTTCTCTTATTAAGTTCTTTACTGACTCATATATCACACAATAGCATAATATTCTTTGAGAAGGTTTTGTGTTTTTATTTCTTCATCGACACATTGGTTATTCAGTAGCATGTTACTTAACTCCATGGTGCTGTAAATCTTTTGTTTTATCTTTATTCCTGTTGTTGATTTTGCTTCATGGCTTCTCATTTAAGGGAATGTATAGTAACTGTGTAATAGAGACTATCATATCCAGTAGTGAAGATGCAACTCGGTAGGCATCTCTACTTCCAAATCAAAGATGGACTCCCAATGAAACTGTTGGATATATCTTGACAATAGGATGCTGGACTGTCTGCCATTGTCTGTACCAGCAATGTCAGGATACACTTAAATAACAGAATGATGGACTTATGACTGCTTATGAAGTATTATACTATTGTAATAATATGGGGGAAATCAGTTGGAGGGAGGGAAATTGGGGAGGGGGTAGGCAAAATCCCAGAGCCTATAGAACTGTACCAAAAATTAAAAATAAAATAGAAGAGAAAACTGTATTTTTATTGTAAAGCCAAATTTATAGAGAAGGAGAGACAGAGAGAGAAAGATTTCCCATCCATTGGTTCACTCCCCAGTGGTTGCAATGGCTGAAGCTGAGCTGATCCAAAGCCAGAAGCCAGGAGCTTCTACTGGGTCTTCCACATGGGTTAAGGGTCCCAAGACTTTGGACCATCCTCAGCTGTTTTCCCAGGCCACAAGCAGGGTGCTGGAAGGGGAGTGGAGCAGCTGGGACACAAACTGGCACCCATATGGGTGAGGATTCAGCCACTAGGCTACTACACCAGGCCTAAGACCACTTATTTTTAATTAACACACATATGGGATGCTGCTGCTGGCAAACATTGAGTCATCACATTGGTCCCTCCATGTGACTGTTGTAATTTGGACTCCCTGGAAACAGTCGCTAAAACAAGGCTTCAAGTGCAAATACAAGGGTACTTCAAAAAGTTCATGCACATGGATTTTTTTTTTTTTAGTTCAAAAAAAATTTCAGAAAAAAGCCACAGTTTTCTCAAAATGCACATTTTCCATGAACTTCTTACAGATCCTTGCACAGTCGGGCGCTACTCAACAAAGAGTTGTGAGGAAATCGCCATGGACATGTCGTGTGAACCCAAGAGTGTTCTTACACAACCCTGCACAGCACAGTTACTCGCTCATGTGGCCTGTGAATGCGATCAGGTGACAGGGAACAGAAGGGACAGAGAAGGTGGCCTAACTCAGCATCCCATTTTATAGACAATTTTATTTTACATGTGAAAGTAGTTCACTCTAAAACAACATCAAAGGGTTTAAGATAATAAATATACAACAAAAATATTATGTCTTATCAGGTACATGGAATCTTGAAAGAATTCATAAAAATGCAGTCTTTTACTTCTTTAAATGTTTTATTTATTTACATTTTATCTGAAAGACAAGGGGCTGGCATAGTGGCATATCATGTTTATCCTCTGCCTAAAGCTCTGGCGTCCCATATGGGCACCAGTTGGCTCAGAACTACTGCACTCACCAGGAAAAAAAAAGCTGGAGAGGTTAACTCCTTACTAGGGTGAGGTGGAATGCGCACCCTATGGTCAGACGGAGAGCTAAGGGAGACACAGCTTCTGGCAGTGACGTGATAAGCCAGCAATCAAGAAAATGGTCAGTACTCAGGGGGCGCTACAGGTTCAGTGTCTGTGTCTGCCCTGCCTCCCAAAATCAAATGTTGAAAATCAACCCCTGGTCCCAATGGCATGGTGGGTAATTTGAAAATGGAGAATGGAGTCTTCAAGAAGTGATTTGTCTATAAGGGCAGAGTCTCTATGAAATGGGATTGGTTCCTTATAAAAGAGACTCAGAGGACGAGTGTTGTGGTATGGCAGCTAAACCAACACTGGGACTCTCCATCCCATACCAAGGTCTCTGGTAGAATCCCCCACCTCCTCTTCCCATCCAGCTTTCTACTAAGGCACTTGGGAGGAAGCAGTTGGTGGCTCAAGTTCTTGCATTCCTGCCACTCATACAGGAGATGAACTTCCTGGCTCCTGCTTCAGTCTGCTCCAGCACTGGCTATTGTGTACATATAGGGAGGGAATCAGTGGATGGAAGATCGGTGTGTTGTATTTTCCTCTCTGTTACACAGCCTTTCGAGTCAATCAACGCATACATCTTTTTAAAAGAGGATGGCTTAGAGATTCCCTTACCCCTTAATATGCGAGGATGCAGGAAATGGATTGTCACCCAGCGTTGAGCCTGTCACACCCCAACTTTGCCCTTGCCAGGGTCCAGGACCTTGAGAAATTTCTGTGGTTTGGGTCAGCCCATCTCTGGTAACTGTTAGAGAAGCCCAAGGCACTAAAGTAGATATGTGGTCATCACATCCCCAGCCACTCCTACAGCAGTTAGAGAAGACCACTCGTTTCTCCTCCCAATCATTGTATGGTTCCAGTATCACATTTGGAGGCTCCAGTCCCTGTCCCTGCTCCTCCACCTCTGATCTAGCTCCCAGCTAATGCACCTAGGAGCCACCAGATCATGGCCCAAGTATTTGCGATCCTGACACCCACACAAAGTGGAGATAGCTGGTGGCTCCCGGAGGGAGGGCTAGAAGAAGCCAATCCTGCTAAAACTTGGATCCCAGACATAGTGTGAGTCCCTTAGTCCTTGGTGCTTTGGTCTCTGCCCTAGCAACTTCATTCAGGGCTCTCCCATTCTGAGTTCTGCACCTTCTAGTACACCAGTCTCTAGGACATAAAAATGTCCACCACAAGAGGGCCACACTACCCTGAAATTGGATTACCCAGCCAGCTCTCCCCAAGTATGGCTGCAGATAGAAGAGGGGTGCTTGCTTAAACACAGAGGCCTTTCCAGGAACCTGAATCAACTGAGGAAGAGAACACGCCATGGAGAGTCTCATTTTGAGCAAGGTCCTGGTCAACAACCCAGGAGCAAAAAGGCAGAACCCTGACTGCTAGATGCCCACTCCTTCATGCCCCCATCCGTGAAGACAAGCTATTCAGTAAAGCTGGAACTTCTGAGTCAGCGTGGAGTGTGACACACTGTGAAGCAAGCTCCCTCTCCAACGGCACACACGTGAGTGGTGTAAAGATGCTCTAGGAATGGAAGCCAGAGGCTGGAACACTGTGAAACTTCAAAGATAACTAAGCATCCAACTGGTTCCTCTACTGCAGAAATTCCAACAAGTACCAGAAAAACCCAGATCTTTCTGAAATCAACTGTCCTCCTGCTGCTCAAATGATGGTGTCCAAAAAAGGGGGGCAACCTAAATACACTGCCCATGCTAGATTGGAAAAAAAAAGAGGGGGGATTATAGGGCACAACACTGTGATGACCGATGGCATGTAAAGACAGAATGTGGATTAGTCAATGAAATCACGCCAGACAAAACGCCTGACTGCAACACTGATTGTGTAATACGTAAGAACACGTGTCTTTCTTATGAAACTTTCTTATACAAGCTGGGTTAGGCATGAGGAAGCACAATATCCAATTTACTCTTTAGTGCAAAAGATGAGTTCTATGTGTATGTACTGATATGAGGACTTTGTGCGTATTTCACAAGTAAATACATTGACTAATAAAGCAACTGAAGTAAAACGCAGTAATTGGTGATTCAGGTAAAGGGAGTGGAAATGTGCCTTTGACTCCGCCTGCACCTGTTCTGTAAGTTTGAAATTAAAAGAAAAATTCCAAAGACCTCTGAGCAATTTTTGCTGAGAGAAAAGGGTAGCCCTCTCCGCCAGTACAATTCTCCTTTGTGTCACCAGATTGTTTCATGGTCTCAACACCTAGAATTTTGTTCATAACTCAGCTAAGAGCTAAAACCTACCATACTGAGGTGAATGACAGCAGGAAGCTCAGGACATGCCTGGACTTGCCTGCCTGCACACAAGCTGACGGGACACAGCCTTAGAACGTCACCGAGACTGTCACACCAACCGATCGCCACCCCGATTACGCGTGGGAAAGGGCCACACCCATGACTTCGGTGCCCAGCGGTAAGTCACTAGCCAGGCAGAGTGCATCCTTGGGACTGAGTTTGGAGAAGTCTGATTCACAGCCACAGCTGCTATAAATCAAAATTGAGCCATGGGGTTTATAGTTTCTGCTGTTTACTTTTCCTGAAGACGTCCTGAAACAGACTTATCACCACTCACGTGAGTCAGCCACTCTCCTTTCAGGAATAGAGTGTCCAACCTCGGTTGGCGAACTGCAAACCCACTCTGCCCTAAAGGAGCATGCTCTAAACCCTGTTTTGCATCATTTAGGAGATGGAGCCCAAAGAGTTGGGCACTCACATCTGTGAGACATTTCTGATGGACATAACGTTCACAGCCTTACACATACATTCGGAATAAACAGGCGAGCATTATGGCACAATAGGTGAAGCTTTCTCTCTCTGTCTCTCCCCCTCCATCCCTCCTTCTTTCTCTCTCTCCCCTTCTCTCTGTAACTCTGCCTTTCAAATAAAATGAAATAAATCTAAAAAACTTAAATCTAAAATAAAATCACAGATGAGAAATATCATTGCCCTCTCTCAATATGACCATTTCCTCACTTGCCTAACACTCAATTATCATGGCTCAGTTCTCTAAGGCATGATAATTCAGATTTGTTTTTTTTTTAAGATTTATTTTATTTTTATTGGAAAGGCGGATATACAGAGAGGAGAGACAGAGAGGAAGATCTTCCGTCTGATGATTCACTCCCCAAGCGAGCGCAACAGCCGATGCTATGCCAATCCGAAGCCAGGAGCCTCTTCCGGGTATCAGACATGGGTGCAGGGTCCCAAAGCTTTGAGCCATCCTCGACTGCTTTCCCAGGCCAAAAGCAGGGAGCTGGATGGGAAGCGGGGCTGCCGGGATTAGAACCGGTGCCCATATGGGATCCCGGGCGTGCAAGGCGAGGACCTTAACCACTGCACCATCGCGCCGGGGACCCCCAGATTTGTTTTCTAATCATTTCCCTTCTTCCCAATTTTTTTTCAAATAGAAGCTTACAAAGTAGCCAATTCAGACTGCTTCTGTTTTTTTTTAACTTGTTTTAAATTTATTTATTCATTTAATTTATTTATTTATTTGAAAGGCAGAGAGAGAGATCTTCTGTCTGTTGGCTTATTTTTCCAATGTCTATAACAGTCAAGGCTGAGCCAGGCTGGGGCCAGAGGCTGCAACTCCACCAGGTCTAACAGCAGGGATAACAAGGACACAGTACTCGGGCCATCCATCACCACCTGCTGCCTCGCAGGACGTGAACTAGCAGGAAGCTGAACAGGAAGCAGAGGCTCCTGGACTCCAGCAGGAACTCTGTACAGTATGCAGGTGTCCCAAGCAGAGCTTTAACTGATGCACCAAACACCCATTTTTCTTCTCAGTCTTTTTTTATGCTTTTGGTTCTTAAGTATTTTGATTCAAATACTGTGTCAACCATTGAAATGGATATTAATTCATTTCACAGAGAAAACGGGTCTGTTTTATCAAAAAAAAGAATGTCCAGCATGACTTAGTGTAGATTTTTTTAAAATACCATTAAATATTTTGGGGAGGTTTATATATGTTATAATGTGGAATAATCACAAACATATCAAAATTCCTGGGTAAGTGTATGTTTATGAATTTCCTAACTCTCAAAAAGAAAAGAAAGATACCAGGATTACCTTGGCACTGCCAGACAGGAAGGCCAGTGGTCACTACAGCAAAGATGAAGCATTGGAAGGGCTTCTACTGGCAGCTCTGGGGGTCCCCAGTCCCCTTGCTCTATGCTGCTGACTCACGGCTCTAGGGGGCATGGCCGTAGTATCAGCCCCAAACCCACATTTACTGTGCCCTCTGCTGGGGTGACTGACCTTTACGCTGCTGGAGGAAACGCAAAGGAACAGAACAGCAATACAGTCCTTAAGGAAGAAGCAGGGCACCAGTCCGCAGAAGGGCTGCACTTGCAGGAGACATGAAATGGAAAACTAATTCTTCAGACAAGGCCTTTCTATTTTAAGAAGGTGGAAAAAGAGAGAGAGAGGGCATGAAGGCATTTCCCAGGCATTCTGAATCACTGTGGCTTTTCAGATATAAACCCAAACCCAACTCCGTTTCAGAGGATGGCACCCGGCTCGAGTCCTGCTTGCTTATTTTGCTCTGTGGTCAGCCCTTGCCGAACATGGCCATCTCAACTGGAGCCGCAGAGCCGAGTGGTCCTCGCCTCTAAAAGGCCCTTGGACTCTAATTGTAGTGCTGCTAATTGTAGGACCCAGCTAAGATAACAATGGAAGGGTATGCTTTGGATCACATTTGCTCTTTCTTCAAGGTACTGTGGTTTAAGCACACCCTCAAACGTGCTGAAAGCTTAAACATTTCAAGCAGCAGCGTCAGGAGATGGAGCCTTAGCAGGGGGTGTTCAGGTCCTGCGGACGAGTTCCATGAATGGATGAATAACCTGCTCTTGAGAGTAGGGTAGCTATTGTTTAGCTAGCTAAACACGCCCAATCTTATCTCCTACGCAGGCCTGGTTAGTACTTGGATGGGAGAATGGGGTGGCTCTCACAGGAGCTGAACCCCGTGTCCTGTGCACTTGCCCACTTTCTCCTCCTCATGAGGCCCTCGGCAGAGGCTAAGCAGGCGCTGGCACCGTGCCATGCGCATTCCCAGACTCTAGAACTGTACCCCGAGCTAAAGCTAGACCTCTATTGTTGTTGTGCCTTTTTTTTTGTAAAGTTTATTTGCTTGTTTTGAGATTTACAGAAAGAGCGAGAGACAAAGAATTCCATCTGCTGGTTCACTCCCCAAACAGCGACAGCAGCCAGAGCTTAAGCTAGTGTGAATCCAGGAGCCAACAGTTTCATCTGGTTGTGCCACATGAGTGCAGGGGCCCAAGAACCTGGACCATCCTCCACTGCTTTCCCAAGCCACAGGCAAGGAGCTGGAAGGGAAGTGGAGCAGCTGGGACACAAAATGGCATCCAGATGAGATGCTGGCACCTGCAGGTAAAGGATTAACCTGTTTTTCCCCAGTTCCCCAGTCTTAGGCATTCTGTTTTAGAGACAGGAAATGGACCAAGACACTGAGTGACACCCACACATAGAGGTGCCACTGCCAGCATTTGCTGTGTGATGTCCTGGTAACCTCTAAGATCAACTCCAGGACATGAAAGAGCCAGCCAGCAGGTGTTTCCCAAGTCTAAGCTTGAGGTATTGATGGACTGAGCCACTTGCAGCGCTGGAACTCATTTGAGTCAATTGTTAATTTTCCAGAATTTTGTGAACCAATTAACTTGTCTCCAGTAGCTTAAAAACTAGCCACAGTAAGAGAGTATTTACACCACAGAAATTGACACAAACACAACCAGTTAAGACACTTCCTTCCTGGAAAGTCAGTCTGACATGAGCTATGAAATAATAGCCTCTCTGGTGGCTGAAACTGCTGGAGAGGAGCTTTGACATCCGTTCCCTGATCTGTACAAGCTCAAAAAAAGGCATGCATCTTCCCAAGTATATAATTTAAAATGATGACCTATATTTAAATGCTCACTGGAAAAAATTAGAGTGTTAAGCTTAAGAATCTGGTTTGTTTTCACTTCCAATAGGCTCAAGACACTTCAGAAAACGAATTCATGATAAACTGCCCTATAAAGTTAAAATGCCTTCCAAACATGTATGGGTCACTTTAAAACCTGGGGATGCCAGCCAATAGGCTAAGTTTATAAAGAGAAGGAGACTTATCTCAAAAATATGTTAGGCCCAGATGGAAGAATTTGCTTCTGTTTCAGAAAGAGAGATAGCAACCCCTGGCTAATCTGAAGAATTCTTCTTTCTCCTGAAATAATGGCTGAACATTGGTTCTGTTGTTTTTGGCCACATCTCCCACCAAAACAAAAATTTTGTAGCTACAGTGACCTAACTTGGGAAGCAATCTTACAACATTTTCTAGGAACCACAAAACATTTGTCTTGCTCTTCCTGAAGGCCAACAGTAGGGGTTAGAGGAGCACATGGTATTTTGCCTTGCAACAAAGTCAAAGTGTGACAAAGTCAGTAGCCAGAAGACTGCTTGGGTTCAAATGCAGGTCATCCAGAGCCTGTGAACCTTTGTCTTTCAACCCATCACGGGGTCACGAACATGCCTCACTCAACATCACAACCAGCTGGAATCCAACATTCACCCAGCTGGCTGATAGGAACTTTTATTTATCACACAATGAATTTTAAGCAAAGCAATTAGTGCTTTAAAAAATCAGCAGAAACTGTGGTCAGGTAGAAAACCAGATTCATCTTTTAGAACATTGTCACTGATGCTGCTGTGTAAGCAATTTATCTGTTAGATAGCATAAACCAAGCAAAAGGCAAATTCAAGCTACTTATTACTAGCTTCCAATAAGTAGTTATAGTGGCATTTTCACTATGTATGACTGCTCATGTATGGCATTTTCCTTAGGAATTTTTTTTTAAAAGCTGATGGAAAGCTAAAATAACACTGATTTTTTTTTTTCATAAAAAAAAGAATAATAAAAAAGAACCTCAGTTCAGGTGGCCACCAGTTTGTGGCTCTTATTGTAAATGTGGCTCTTTTTGTCACCAGTTGTCACTCCTCACCTTACAGTTTTATCCAGGATGTCTCGGGCCTCCCCTACACACAGAGGAGCGGGACGTGGAGCTCCACTTCAAAAGAAAAAAAATATGTATTTATTTTCCCTTTTCCTTTCAAGGAGAAAATATTTTATGTTCACCCTCATTCATCTTTATACTTGCTACAATATTTTCATAAGCCACAAATAGAGTCTAAACAAAGATTTAATAAAGTATAGAGCCAAAGCCTTTTGAAATGCTTTCATGAGCAGGAGGGACCCGAGAACCTCTCAGGGAAGATTCTGGCCTCAGAACAGACAGGAGCTTGACCTGCCCACAGGAAACTCACAGAGTGAGGCTTGCCTCCTGCCCGATCCCTCCCCATCAAGCCTGGAAGTGGAGTCATGTTATTTGTGGAATACTCTCTTCTTGTTTCTTGTCACCATGGCATTTCGTTCAGTGGAGAGTGTTCCTTGTATTGGGCTCCTGCTGAGCCAATATTTATCGTTTTAGAAATTTCCATGAGTCATACAAGAAACCCGCAACCCGCTGTACCTTCTATGGGCGTTTCTTTCCTGGAGTTTAAAAAAAAAAAAAAAAGCCAAACTTAGAATCAGACACTTGACATTGATCAGAACGCCTGTGTGGAGAAACCTTGTGAACATCTCAAAGGCCGTTTGAGGCGTGCAAGCCTGCTGCCTGAGGGGCGGGGCCTGGGAGAGAAGGGAAGCTTCCAGAAATTTCTCCAGGGGAAGCTTCCAGAGGTTTCTCCAGAGGAAGTGACTCACCAGCTCCAGGGGCGGGAGGGAAGGTTTTCCACAGGATCCAGAATAAAAATGAACTGCTCACTCCTTCCACTGTTGGTCTGGAAAATCTGTGAGGAAACCACCTTTTCATGATGGGGTCTGAATTTATTGTCCACTTGGTGTGCACTGACCACCCTCCTCCCCCGCCTCCCACCTCAGAAGACACCAGAGCAGGGCTGATGGCAAGATGTGACGTGCTGGCTCATTACCAGTTAGAGCGTGTGCAGGTCATGCTGTCTTGCCCAGACGTGAAGAGCTGACAGAACCCCAGTCTCCAATCTGCTCAGCTGTGGCAATTTAGTCATTGTGCTCTTAAAGAATAGGCCCTGGGTCCAGAGCCCACAGCTTTGAGTAGATAAACCCAAATTCCAAGGGCTTGCCTCAGTGTGACTGGGATACTTGCAGGGGTCTCTGCGGAAAGCTTAACTCTCAGAGGACTCAGGCATCATGTCCTCAGAGTCACCGTGGTTTAAAAAAAAAAAAAATGCATCAACATCTCAGATCCCAGGTGAGGCGCCCGGAAGTAAACCAGGCAGAGTTCAAGTGGCCAGGCAACGTGGGGTGAAATTCTAGGGAGTGGTCAAGACATGGCCAGGGACACCCACCTGCCTCCTGGGAGTGCCTGGGTTCAAGTTCCAACTCAGCTTCTGCTTCCGTCTGCCTGCTGTCGTACCAAGGGAGGCAACAGGTAATGGCCTTGGTACTTGGGTCCCTGTCACCCATGGTTGACCTCCTGTTCCTGACTTCAGCCTGGTCTAGCCCCAGCAATTGTGTTTTGAGAATGAACTAGCAGATGGAAGATCTCCTGGCCTGCCTGCCTCTTTCTCTCTTTCAAATAAATAAACATTTAAAGAAGAACTCTTGGTAACATAAGCCAAGCAGCTGCACTGAGAGGCCTCAGCGCTGTGGCAGGTGAAGTGGTCCTTGAATGGTCTGCCGAGTTCCCATACCAGGCAGCTCTGGGTCTCTCTGGCTGGTGTCCATCTCCCAACTCCCAGAAGGCAAGCCAGAGCACCCTCCGGAGAGAAAATAAAAAGGCCCTTCACTTCTATGTGAAATCTGACCCATTTTGCACCCACAGAGCTTAAGTTTTGGGTAGGAACATTAGATGTTCCCCTGCTGCAGACCGGGTAACGTCTCCGGCCACCTCTATCATATTCATCCTCACTAAGTGACAAATCTCTCCTCTGAGAATGCCTTTCTCATGCCATGTCTCCCTGGTACCTGCCCCACCAGAGAGGCTCCCGAAAGTCTTCTTTGACCCACCTGTGGTCTTCTTGTGGCAGAGCCTGTGACTTCTTTGTAGTTCACACAGCCAACAGCGAACACACAGGACCTCAGCAAGCAACTGTCAAATTAACTGGGAAAAAAAAAGTTCAAAGTGGCATTCCACTGTGAATGTCAACAAGATAACTTGTTTTGCCTCCACATACAAACATGTGTGTGTGCGTGTGTGTGTGTGTGTGTGTGTGTGTGTGTATTAGCATTTGGTTCTTCTCTTTGATGCAAGGAATTCATTTGGAAATGTGCATGATAGCTGATGAGATCATGAAAACAACCTTCTTTTTGGAGGCCAGTGTGATAGTTCAACAAGCTGATCCTCCACCTGGCATCCCAAATGGGCGCCAGCTCGAGTCCCAGCCACTGCACTACTGATCCAGCTCCCTACATGTGGCCTGGGAAAGCAGCGGCTCAACTCCTATTATGACCATTTGAGGAGAGAAACAGAGGATGGAAGATCCGCCAGTCTCTGCTTTTCTCTGTAGATCTGCCTTTCAAATAAAATAAATTTTTGTATCAAAAGAGAAAATAATACTGTTTTTAAAATCATTTTAAAAATATTTTAAATTACCAGGTTCTTTGGACTTGTACTTGAAAAATTCCTGCTCTGTAGGTGAAAGTTGAATGTTGTCAGTTGAAAATTACAAAGCAACAACACTAAATACACTAGCGAATACCCAGGGGATATTTTCTTGGTTACTCACCCCACCTCCTCAACAGTGTCTACATGGCCACCATGAGCAGGCCACCATGAGGCTACCTCTTAGCCCCATCCGGGTCCACTCACCTGCTCACCAGGCCCCCAGTCACGGTTTCCCTTTTGTAAATGGCATATGCCAACCTCATTTCCTCTGCCTGGGATGCTGCCCGCCCTGGCCTTCACATGATCAGGACCTTCTTGGCATCTATCTTTCAGCTGCTAGTCCACCACTTCCCAAGGCTTCTTCAAGCACCACCATCTGGCTGTCCTGCTGGTGCCCAACCACCTGCTGTCAAGCCCTCAGGTGTCCTGCCAGCAAAGCACCTGTCACTCAGTACCTGTGTGCAGTCACTGGAAGCGTGTCTTTCTCAGTGGTTGGCCTCTGACAGTCGCAGGCAGCTTCTCTGTCTCCTTTACAACTCTGAACACGAAGGGGGACAAAATATGAAGCTATTGAAACAATGAATCCAGTATCTGCTTTCTAAAAAGCTGCAGATTCAAAGTTGTAGTCCGGATTCTTCAAAGAATTCCTTTTCTTGTTTCACTCAGAGTTCCTTTATGTGGCTATTCTGCTCTCTGCCCCACTTGTAGTCAAACATTTTTCTCTCTCTTTATCTCATCTTGATACCTTCCAAATTCATCCTTCACCTCATCTTTTGACTGTTTTTTTTTTTTTTGCATATAGAGGTATTTCAAAAAGTTTGTCAAGCGATTTCAGAATAACAGGATTATTTTAGTGTAAAAAAGATTTTTTTTAAAGATTCGTTTATTTTTTATTGGAAAGTCAGATATACAGAGAGAGGGAGAGACAGAAATATCTTCCATCCAATGATTTACTCCCCAAGTGGCTGTGACAGCTGGAGTTAAGTCGATCTGAAGCCAGGAGCCTCTTTCAGGTCTTCCACTTGGGTGCAGGGGCCCAAGGCTTTGGGCCATCCTCCACTGCTTTCCCAGGCCACAGGCAGGGAGCTGGATGGGAAGCAGGGCTGCCGGGACACGAACTGGCACCCATATGGGATCCCAGCACATTCAAGGTGAGGACTTTAGCCACTCGGCCATCATGCCGGACCCAAAAAAGTTTTTTTTTTTTTTCTTTAAAGATGCCAGTGTAATGGCTCAACTGACTAATCTTCCAACTGCAAGCACTGGCACCTCACATGGGCACCAGTTTATGTCCCTGCTGCTCCACCTTCCATCTAGCTCCCTAACTATGGCCTGGGAAAAAAGCAGAGGATGGCCCAAGGCCTTGGGACCCTGTACCTACACGGGAGACCTGGATGAAGTTCCGGGTTCCCAGCTTTGAATTGGTTCAGCTTTGTCCATTGTGGCCATTTGGACAATGGATCAGCAAATGGAAGATCTTTTTCTTTGTTTTTCCTTCTCACTATAAATCTGCCTCTTTCCAGTAAAAATAAATCTTTTTAAAGTTTTTTTTTTTTTTTTTTTACTTTTATTTACTTTACTTGAAAGGTAGAGTTATGGGGAGCAGGAAAAGATATTTTATCCCTTGCTTCTCTCCCAAACAGCAAGAGCTGAGCCAGGGAGAAACCAGGAGGCTGGAAGTCCATCCAGGTCCCCCACACAGTGCAGGGGCCCAAGTGCCTGGGCTTTCCCAGGCGCAGGAGCAGGGAGCTGGATGGAAAATGGAGTGGTTGGTTGGTTTTCAGACTGGTGCTCACTGGGACGCTGGTGTTGCAGGTAACGGCTTCATTTTTCACTTCACAACGCTGACCCTACGTAAATGCGTCTGGATGCTCTGCATAGTTTCCTCACCATAGGCATGTTCCATGAACTTTTTGAAGACCCCTTAAAAGGCCAGTCTGTATCCCAGGCCATCCATGGCATCTGCCCATTCTACAGTCTTGCATTCTGCAGGTCTCCAGTTTCTGCCTATTCCTGCTTCCAATGAACTGAAAGCATTCTCTGAGAATATTCTACTATGTTCCTTTTGACATCACGGCTTGTTTTTCCATTGGGGTTTATGTGGCCTGCTGCCTTTCACAGGGCTGAGATTTCTCCAACCTCATGCTCTTTATCTGTGGACTCAAATTTTTGTCCACAGGCCCTTCATCTCTCTGGGCTCATGCAGAGTAGCCAGGGGAGGGGCAACAACTGACACAGCTCCTCAAAGTTTGGGGGTGACAGATGGAGTGCACCAGGCTGGAGGGCCCCTGGAGTTGGAATCTGGGCTCCACCCCTTCTCTCAATCAGACAGCTTTATCCCTTTCAGACAACTTCCCACATGCTGATCCTGCACTGTTCCAGGCTATGATCTTTGAGTTCACATCTGAGGCAAAGCTCTGGCCTGGGCAGCCCCTTTCATGTGTTGGCATCACCTCCTTGTAGTCCCCTGCTGGTCTCCCTGGTAGCCTCTGGGGTGGGCAGTGTGCAGCCCCTGAGGTTTTCCTGCCCAATGGTTGCAGTGGGAGGAGCGGAATTCTGCAGAGAATGGTGGGATCGGAGGAAGGAAAATGCGTGTCCACAGCGACCTTGCCTCTGAGTCTTGTCGCGATGTGTCTGTCTTTTCCTCTGTCATTTTCTCCCTCTTTTCTTCCCCTAAAATTACTTCTTTGGAGCTTTAAGGGAAGCCCTCTTGTTTTTATAAGCTAGAATTTGCTGCAAAATTGCTATTCACCGAATTCCTAGCCTTTAGGATCTCTAACCTTGGGCTTTCTTGAGATTGTGGAGGGACTGCCCTCAGTTCAACTTCGCCACAAGTTCTCATGCCCTTCTTTGTCACCTTCTGCGTGCTCCTCTTTTCTCTTCTAGAAGTGCAGGCAGGTCAGAACTGTACAAAGAATGCACCATGTGCTAAAGCAGTAACAAAAACAAGCTACAGGCCTACATGTATTGCTTAGGTTATTTATGTTGTTAAGAAAATATTTATTTTGGGAGCTGGCACTGTGGCTCAATAAGCTAATACTCCAACTGCAAGCACCAGCACACCACATGGACATTAGGTTGTGTCCCAAATGCTCCACTTCTGATTCAGCTCCCTGTTTGTGGCCTGGAAAAGCAGAGGAGGATGGCCCAAGTTCTTGAGACCCTGAACACCCACACGGGAGAACTGGATTAGGTTGCTGGATCCTGGCTCCCGACCGGCTCATCTCTGGCCATTGTGACAGATTTTTATGGAGAGAGAGGGAAGAGATCTTCCATACTCTGGTCCACTCCTCAAATGGCTGCAATGGCAAGGCTGAGCTGAACTGAAGCCAGGAACCAGAAGTCTCTTCCCCAACTCCTACATAGGTGCAGGGGCTTAAGACCTTCAGCTATCCTCCACTGCTTTCCCAAGTCATAAGCAGGAAGCTGGATTGGAAGTGGAGCAGCTAGGGCTTGAACTGGCACCCATATGGGATGCTGGTGCTTGTAGGTTGAGGGTTAGCCACATCACTGCACCAGCCCTGACCATTTATATTTTTAAAAATGGTCTATTTCAATGGTCTGAGAGATTTTGTGAATAAACACGAGTGGTGGGACATTGACTGGGATTTTGGTGTGTATGTAGGCAAAAAATTGGGGACCTACAACGGGTTTCCTTTGAGAACATTTCCCAGAAACTTTCCAGGACTGCCTTGAGGTCGGGACTCCTCACTAGGAACAGCAGTGAACATTGACCTTTCCTGAGGCAGGTGTGGAAGTCACATGTGAGCAGTTAGCCTAAGGGTAAAGATGCCACACCCCATGGCCGAGTGGCCATGCTCAGACGCCCACACACCCATGGCCGAGCAGCCATGTACAGACGTCAACACCCCCATGGCCGCGTGGCCATGCTCAGATGTCCACACCCATGGCCGAGCGGCCATGCTCAGACGCCCACACACCCATGGCTGAGCAGCCATGCTCAGACGTCAACACCCCCATGGCCGAGTGGCCAATCTCAGACGCCCACACACCTATGGCAGAGCGGCCATGTTCAGACGCCCACACACCCATGGCGGAGCAGCCATGCTCAGACGTCAACACCCCCATGGCCGAGTGGCCATGCTCAGACGCCCACACCCCATGGCAGAGCGGCCATGTACAGACGTCAACACCCCCATGGCCGAGTGGCCATGCTCAGACGTCCACACCCATGGCAGAGCGGCCATGTTCAGATGCCCACACCCATGGCAGAGCGGCCGGGTTGGATTTCCAGCTCAGGCCCTGATTCCACCTTTCTGTTGACACAGCAGAGGGTAACTGTCAGGTAAGCGGTGCCTGGCTCCTGGCTTTGGATTCCATCCAGGTTGGGACACTGTACTTAGGAGGGGAAGTTCTCTCTCTCTCTCTCTCTCTCTCTCTCTCTCCCGCCTCTCAAATAAATAAATAAATAAATAAACCAATAACATCTAAAAAAAAAACCCTCAAAGGGAACCCATGGCCCAAGAGGAGTTAACAGCCGTTGGCCAAGACTGTTGTGCTACTAATTCCTAGTCCATGTTCTCGTGGTTTCACTGCAGGTACACAGTTACCTGAAACCCACATGTAACAGCTCAATATTTAACGCTATAAAGTGCTGGTATATGACTTTAACACTCCCACAAGGTCTAAGAGAGAAATCAGTGTTTTCACATGGTACTATATCCCTCTAACCTGTTATGCTTAAATATATCTGGCCTTTTCCTAAAATAGATGCCAGGGCCCATGGGGCTATGTGACCCCTCAGAACTGGGCTATGTGCTCGAGTACTGCCCAGGAACTCTTGTCTCCAGCTTTCTTTCATTTTGCCAATAAACCCTGACTGGCAATAAGGAAGCAACGAGACGCCTCAGTTCTGTTCTGCCACACCCACCAGTGATGTCATGTGGCCTGGATAAAGGTCAGGGACTTGAATGGAACATCTATTCCTCTTCATCCAACCTCATCCGAAGAGTGAGAATGATACTCTTAGATACCTAGGGTAGTCAGCATCCATGATCTGTGGGCTCCTCCTGCCTCCTCCATGCACCCCAATTTCTCAGCTGAACCCATGGCTGATCAGTGAGCCCACCACATTCCCCAGCCCCCTTGCAGTCACAGTGATTGAATTCTGGCCAATATAATGGAAGTAGAACCCTCTACACAGTCCTTCTGGAAGAAGTTAAATGGGTAAGGGCACTCTTTGTGTCTTCTTTCTTCCTTCTGATGATCTAGGATGTGGAAGTAATGGATGGTGCTCTAGCAGCCACTTGGACCTTGAGGTGACCTTGGGAACCTGTGAGCAGCAGTACAGCCAAGACTGGATCTCAAACACCACTAAATCTACATACCCGGTCTGAACTGTTTGTTTCTGCACAATTTAATTGTGGGTAGGTTAAGTTAACATTTTGTTAAGTCTTTGTTACTTGCAGCCAAATGGAATTCTTAAACACTCCTTCTTTTATTCCCTTAATAAATATTTATTGAGCATGCACTCTGTGTCAATGATTATTCTAAGCACTTAAGACAAAGCAGTAAACAAAAGGGCAGAAATTTCTAGTCTTGATGGTGCCTTCTCAATGAGGAGCTGGACAATAAACAGGACAGATGAAGTGTATGAGTGAGATAATAATAACAATTAATACAACACTGGCAGGAGTGAAATGGGAAAAGAATGCCTGAGGTGGGAGTTCCATTTTAGAGAATGCCTCATGAAAACACGTTTTTACAGGAATCTCAAGAAAATGAAGGAGTGCGGCTTGCCAATATGGGGTAAAGCACTGCGCAGGGGAGACACTGCCGATGTGCCCGAATCATGGGCATCAGGCAGCCCAGGTGGACGGGGAGACCAGAGGGAACCCTGGAGCCTTCAACGAATCCCTAGAAAAACGAAACAGGCTTAGGCACAAGTACATGCTACACACTTAATACGCTTGATTTCCCTGTAAGCTGACCCCAACAAATTAAAGTTACTTTTGAACTTGTATGAGACACACAGAGTGCATCCGTCTGCTGCCTCACTCCCCACAAATGGCTGCAAAGTCCTTATTTGAGTTGGAGGCTGTGGGCTGGGAACCCAATGCAGTTCTTTGATGTGCGCAACAGGCACCCAGTCGCTTGAGGCACCACTGCTGTCTCCCAGGGGTCAGGAACAGAAGCAGGCAGAGAGCCCAAACACTCACACAGGACACAGTGCCTTAACTGCTAGGCCAAGCTCCAGTTATAAAAACTTCAAATACGCAGGGAAACTGAGAACATTACATATATATGTGTGTATTATAGATACAGATTATATTTACTAAATAAACCCAAATGCCTATCACCAGGATTTTTTTTTTAATTTATTATTGGAAAGACAGCTTTACAGACAGAAGAGACAGAAGGATCTTCCGTCTGCTGGTTCACTCTCCATGCGGCTGCAACAGATGGAGCTGAGAGGATCAGAAGCCAGAAGCTAGAAGCTCCTTCCAGGTCTACCTATCTACGTTTTTAAGGTGTATTTCAGAGCAAGTTGCAGACATAAAGTACACTTGATTTCTTAACACTTATGCATGTGTATCATGAATTAGAGTTCAATATTTGTTTAGGCAGTTCTCCCCCCTACCTCCTCCCTCTACCACCCCTCATTGCCAGGTAATATGTGTACTTGGTGAAGAGCATGAATCTTAAGATGAAGTTTGACAAATGCATATACCCAGGTAACCCAAACTCCTAACAAGGTAAAAAGAAAAAGATGACCACACCCCTAAGGTTCCCTTAGAACGCCCCTCCAGGGAGTCTCCCTCCCCACTGGGATTACTCTGGCTTTCACTCGCTATCAATTTTTTTAAAAGATTTATTTATATTGGAAATTCAGATATACAGAGAAGAGGAGAGACAGAGGGGAAGATCTTCCATCTGTTGATTCACTTCCCAAGTGGCCACAATGGCCAGAGCTGCGCCGATCTGAAGCCAGGAGCCAGGAGCTTCATTCGGGTCTCCTATGTGGGTACAGAGTCCCAAGGCTTCGGACCATCTTCCATTTCCTTCTCAGGCCACAAGCAGGGAGCTGGAAGCAAAGCAGGGCTGCTGGGACATGAACTGGCACCCATATGAGATCCCAGGTGTGTACAAAGCGAGGACTTTAGCCACTAGGCTACCGTGTCAGGCTCATAATCCGTATCATTTTGCCTGTTCTAAAATGCCTTACACTTTGAAGAGCAAAACAGTCGAGAATAAAAATCTTCTCAAATACTGAGAGATTAAAAACCGGTATAGCTTTTGCAGGAGGCAGTCTGCACCAAGTAATTATTAACACAGAATGTATGCATTCCTCAAGGCCTTGTCATTCGTTGCAGCGATCTTCCGAGAAGCGTGCTACTTCACAAATGCACAGCCGCTCACTGCACCATTGTCGGTGACAATCGAGCACTGGAAATAACCTGAGCAGCTACCAGTTGGGGAAGGTCACAGAAGACAGTCATGGGCCTGACATGATGGCTCAGTGGCTAAATCTTTGCCTTGAATGTGCTGGGTTCCCATATGGGTGCCAGTCCATATCCTAGCTACTCCACTTCCCATCCAGCTCTCTGCTTGTGACCAGGGAAAGCAGCAGAAGATGGGCCAAAGCCTTGGGCCCGTGCACCTGCCTGGGAGACATGGAAGAAGCTCCTGGCTCTTGGCTTGACACTGGCTCAGCTCCAGCCACTTGGGGAGTGAATCAGTGGATGGAAGATCTCTCTCTCCTTCTCTCTGTATAATATCTGCCTTTCTGGTAAAAATCTTTAAAAAAAACAAAGCAGTAAATGCAAACTGTTTGATGCTACGGTATAAAATGTTTACATAAAACAGCACAAAGTGCTGAACACACACAATCACAAGGTAACTTTCTTTGTAAGGCTGTGAATGAAACTGACATCACTGGCTACCTTTTGACATTATGGGAAAGACAGCACCTGCTCAAGGGCCTGCCCTTGGTTGTACTGTTTTTATAGTAATATTTGTTGGACACATATGTGTACAGGTAAGACCAAGGGCATAAATAAGGGACAGGGAACAGGCTTTTCCGGGTTATATATTAAAATCCACTCTCCCCAAGCTCCCAAGAATACAATGCAGAGTATTCTTCCCTGCCACTCATGTTAATCGTTTTAAATGAAAGCGCTGGGATGATCACAAATGACGCCTGCAGTTCTAAATGAGAAACGGAAGCCATGCACATGACCTTGAAGACTTTACATGTTCCTCTTTGGGCTGTTCCTACACCACTCCAGCCAGAGACTGGGTGTCAGCAACGCCAGTGCTTTCCCGCACAGTTCTGGGAGCCAGAGGCCTCGTCAGGCTGGGGGTCTGGGGAGGGACCTTGGGCTGGGCTGCTTCCTAAATACGGTGCCAAAGGGGTGAAGCAGTGTTTGGGTGTGTCAGGAGGACACAATCCCACTGTCCGGGGTCCTGTCCTTCCAAGAACATCACCCTCCCCAAACCACTGTGTCTGGAACTAGGGCTCCGCGGCTGAACCTGGCAGAGGGACGTAAGTGGTCTGTTTTATTCTGTTGAAACTGTTAGGTTTTAAATGCATTTATCACAGGTGGGTGGGTGAGGACTAGGGGGAGAGGCTGCAAGAGATTGGGGGGCGGGGTGTGGGATTCTCAGCTAAGAACCAGGAGATTACATATCATTGCCAGATAGCCGGGACTGTGGGGAAAGGGGAGCAGCAAGTGCGTGGGGTCCAAGGTGGGATGTTGGAATCACTCACAGAAACGCTCACCTCTGTGACAAGAGCAGAATGAACGTGTCTGGGAAGCTGAGTGTAAATGCAGAGGCTCAAGTCACGGGGACTTGAACAATAGTGATTCACTCCAGGCTATCATGAGTACATACAGCATTTGGCCCGGTAAGTCACAAAATCCTTCTGATATGGATTCACTTGCTAAGGAAACATGTGTAAAATGCCCGTTGTGTATCAGGGGCTCTGCTAGTTCACATGGGACACATCCAAACATCCCTTTACCTCAAGGAACTCTGGTAGGAGTGGCAAAGATGAGGGGATTCCAAAAAGTTCTTGGAAAATGGCATTAAGCGATTATTTTGATGCAAAATCCATTACAGAGCTAGGAAAGCAGCAGTGACGGGGGTGGGGGGCTGGTGTTGTGGTGTAGTAGGTTAAGCCTCCATCTGTGGCCCAAGCATCCTATATGGGTGCCTGCTCACGTGCCAGCTGCTCGACTTCCCATCCATGTCCCTGGGAAAGCAGTGGAGGATGGTCCAAGTCCTTGGGTTCCTGTAGCCACATGGGAGACCCAGAAGAAGCTCCTAGCTTCAGATTGACTCAGCTCCAGCTGTTGACCAGCCATTGTGGCCATTTGAGGAGCAAATTAGCGGATGGAAGATCTTTGTCTCCTTCTCTTGCTCTGTAAATCTTAAAAAAAAAAAAAAAAAAAACTGGGCCCGGCGCGGTGGCGCAAGTGGTTAAAGGTCCTCACCTTGCACGCCCGGGATCCCATATGGGTGCCGGTTCTAATCCCGGCAGCCCCGCTAACCTTCCAGCTCCCTGCCTGTGGCCCTGGAAAGCAGTCGAGGACGGCCCAAAGCTTTGGGAACCTGCACCCGCGTGGGAGACCCGGAAGAGGCTCCTGGCTTCGGATCGGCATAGCATCGACCCGTTGTGCTCACTTGGGGAGTGAATCTTTGGACGGAGGATCTTCCTCTCTGTCTCTCCTCCTCTCTGTACATCCGCCTTTCCAATGAAAAAAAAAAATCTTTAAAAAAAAAAACTTAAAAAAATATCGCGTATTAAAAAATATAGCAGCATGGAAAATTCATTAAAGCTCCTGCTCCAAGTGCAGCCTGCCCCTGCAGCTGCTGGGGGCATCTGAGGACCCCAGTGCCGGATGCTCTGGGCACCTCAGATTTGAGAAGTGCTGAGCTGTGGGCTGGAGAGGAGGACCCACCCTGGTTGCTTAGGGGAATGGTCAGAGATGGCTTCAGCCTGCACCGGTGACAGGAATATTCCAGGCTGGGAAAGGCCTATGATCACCATCTTAGTAAGCACAGGGAGCCTTCTGGAAGAAGTCTGGTCTGGGACAACAGTAGGCACTTTGCAAGACTTGGGAGCTGGCGCAGGCGTGTGGGCTGAGGAAAAAGGCCCAAGTTCACTTGCTAAGGATTCTGGTGGAAGCCATGGCAAATACCGAGCAGGAAAATAACATGGTCAGACTGTTATGCTTGGACACGACTCCCAGGGACTGAGCCGGGAGAGCATGAAAGCCCAAGTTGAGAGGCTGGAGCTGTGTCCTTAAAAGAGCACCACTGGACCAGACTTAGAAGTCTGACCCTCAAGAGCTGGGGGAGCTGGGAACGCTCACTTGCAAGCAGAGACAAAGATTCCAGCTGCAGCTGAGGGGCCCGTCCTCACCAGGAGTTGTGAGGAATGCGGGTTCTGGGTCGCAGCTTGGAGCAGCATCCACAGATCCTCTGGGCGAGGCACCAATCCCCACGCTCAGCCAGTTCCCCTGAGGGGGACGCCTCCGAGGCCAAAAACCGAGCCACCTACAGTCTAGATCCCAGCCGTCTAGTCCACACTCAAAGCCGCATATTTGGAAAATTAAAATAGTTTTGATTAGAGACCACGAAGTTCTCATTACCCTAAATTCAGAAAAAATTAAAAAATCATACTAGTAGTAAAATTCTGTTTCCCGAGGTTCCCCACAAAAACCCCCGCCGGGGAAGGTGGACAATGCTGGGATTCCTTCTGGGTCTTGAAAAACTGGTGTTTCTGATGCAACCGCCCTTCCGAAAAACATAATCCCAAATTATATTCCCCCAAAAAACGGAGCAGAGGAGGCTGGCGCCATCACCCCCAGGCCACGCAGCCGGGTCCCAGCCACACCCCTGCCGGCCGCCAGGCCAGCTTCCCTTACCCCCTGCCTCGCCCGGGGCTGTACCCAAAGATAAATAAATCACTCCTTGTTTTCCAGACCTGAAATTAGCGGTGACTCACGGAGCACCCTGAACTGCCACGGTCGCCCCGTGGAAAAAAAAAAAAAAAGGAAAAAAAATTAAAATGTCTGGAGTTTTCTCCTCACGCGAGGGCCGGGCGGGCCAGACTGGCCAATCAGGGCAGCGTGGCAGCAATCGCACCAAAGTAGGTAAAAAAATGCGGGATGCGGTCCTAGGGCCTCGGCCCGCGACTGGGCTCCCGCGGGTCCCCGCCACCCCGCCCCGCTCCTCCGCCGGGGACCCCACCCACCCGCACCCCGGATCCCGCCCCCCGTGGCGGCGCACACCTGCCCAGGTGGCTACTTCCTTATACGGGCAACGACGGCGCAGTGGGCAGGGCATCCTGCGGCCAGCGGGGGATGGGGAAGGCTGGCCCGAGCCAGCCCAGCTCTGAAGGAGCGGCTCCTCGCCGCGCCCCACGAAAACCCGAGCTGATCAGGGGGAACCCCGCCCGTCCAGCCTCCAGCAGGTGAAGCGTTCGCGGCCCGCCTGCCGGTCTGCCCGCCTGCCCGTCCGCCCCGGCGTCTGGGCGGCACTGGGGCGTGGCGCCGCTGGGCCGGGCGGTTGCGTAGCAACGGCGGGCGGGGCCCGGCGCGCGCAGGCGCGTTTCCGTCCAAAGCGCGCATCCGCCCGCCCCCTAGAAGGCTCGCGCCGCCGCGTCGGCTCCGCGTTCGGTGTCGGTCTCGCTTCGGTGAGGACTTCGCTCCGGCTGAGTCGGCGCCATCCGTCTCGCTCTCCCGCGTTCCTGCTACCGCCGCGGCCAAGATGGTGAGTGGGAAGGAGCCTGAAGCGTGGGCTCAGGCTGCTGGCCGCGGATCTCTGCGGGCCGCCGCGGGGACCGAGCCGCGCCCCGGGCCGGGCTGCAGCGTCCCCGGGCGGAAGAGCGTCTCCGGGCCTCCGCACCCCAGGGCGGCTCCCAGCTGCTGGCCAGGCCGCCGCCCCGGACCGTCGGCTCCGCGGCGTTTCCTGCCTGGCGTCGGGACGACCCAGCAGCGGGGTCGAGCGTATCCCGAGCCCCTCGGTGGAACCGATCGGGGGGAGGGGGGTTCGTGGACAGCCACCCGGTGCTGTCCCCCGAGGCCCGAGATTCCCGCGAAGGTCCTTGTTCAGAGAAGGTCAGAGAGCTCGGGCGCTTCTCGGCCCATCTCCGGAGGGAAAATAAAGGCCTTTATTGCAGCTCCCTGCGAGGCGGAACGAGCGAGAGCTAACGAGCCTGACCCTGGCATGATTAAGAACCGAGTGGCCTTGCAGCCGCTTTGTTTGTCCTATCTGGCGATCAGCTTCCAGCAGCACTCTCTCGTCGTGCTTGTCAAGCTTGGCAGTGTCTCTCTTAACCCTCCCCTGCCCGATCTGGCTATGGATAGTTGGGGAAAACTGCAACAAGACCCACCAACTCTGGATCGGCCACAGTTGAGCATGCGAGGTGCGGGTTTAGCCCGAGGATGCTGAATCCTAGCAATTTCTTCTTCTTTTTAAAGACTTATTTATTTTTATTGAAGAGTTGGATTGACAGAGAGAGAGTTAGAGACAAAGACCTTCTATCTGCTGGTTCACTCCCCAAGTGGCCGCAACGGGCCAGAGATGCCTACCCATCTGAAGCCAGAAGCTTCTTCCAGGGCTCCCAGGCTGGAGACTTTGGGACCATCTACTTTCTCAGGCCACAGGCAGGGAGCTGGGTGGGAAGTGGAACAGCCAGGATACGAACCGGCACCCATATGGGATCCCAGCGGATGCAAGGCGAGGATTTAGCCACTAGCCTCTCAAGCTGGGCCTTAGCAATTTCAACTGATTTGAAAAGGTTGTGAAATGAGATCCGCCCCCCCACCCCCCCATATTCTAGACAGATGGACTTATGGCTGGACTGTCCTTGTTCTCCCCGCTTTAGACTACAGTGGAGTGAGGCTGTGGGCTGGGGCAGTCAGGTACAGCATTTTGTCGTTTTCTCCAGTCTGCACTCACTGTGACCATTTTTGGTCAATGATTTGCAGGCAAAACCCTTAGCCGGCTGAGTGAGGCAGATTGCACTGGGCCTGCCTGTCTGCCTGGGGCAGCTGGGGATGTCTTCCTGAGGTAGTGCAGCTTTTCTGCAGAGTCCCAGTGGCTCCTGAGGACGCCAAGGAGCGTCTTGGGTGTTTTTTTGATGGCAGGAGACAGGTAACAGGGAGTTGATAACTTAGTTTGGAATTCTCTGGTTTACTTCCGCAAGTGACCAAGAAGGTCACGTCTTTTTAACCTCTTCAGTTTTCCAGTGTGTAGGTGCTATAATACTTTTAACTTTATACTAAAATACCTTCACATCGGAGGGTTTTCTGGTGAATTTAAGACCATCCACCCTTGGTGAAAGTGTTGGTAAGTGGGCTGGAGCCTGCTCTACTCTCCGGATTTCATGGACTGCTTTGCTTTGCTGACTGCTGCTACATTTTATATTTGTATTTGAAAGTAGAATCAAACATTTAAACTTCAGTTAAATGCCTAAGGGTAAATGCTTGGCTTTGAAAAACTCGGATTCTGTACACGCATACGTTAATGTGAAGAAACAGCTGTTATTTTTGTGGCTTATGTGAAGAAGAGAAAAAAAAAATGAAAGAGGGATTGATTCCAAATAGATTTCCAACTTGTACTCAGAGAGCCTGGTAGGCTGCCTGGTTTGGATGATTGTAAGGAACGTAAGACCGCCCGTTTGTAAAGGTTGTTTTATTGGCCTATGTCTCTCCACTCAGTCCAGCTGACATTTTCTTTTACCTGTTAAAAACAGTTTGGCTTGGCTGGAATTTAGCTTGTAAGAGCTTGATTTCAGATACTAACACTTTAAAACTATTCAGATCTGTTGGCTGGACACTTTGTTCCAAATTGCTTTTTACACACACACACACACACACACACACACACACACACACACAGATTAAATTTTAACTGCTGATGTGTTTGTTCTGAATTAACAATCACTTCCTGGTATTCATCAGCTGATCTAGAAGCACTTGGAATAAAGCAGTTGAAGCAACTCAGATCATGCTGGGCACTTTGAGGTATCATAATAGTGCCAACCAAGAGGGATACGTTTGCAGGTGCCATTTGTGTCTGTAGTGGATGTGCCCGTTTGCTTGGAAGCACAGAGATGGTTTTCCTGCCCGTTACTGAGTTCTTAGGGTT
Source organism: Ochotona curzoniae (assembly GCF_017591425.1). Lineage (NCBI taxonomy): Eukaryota > Metazoa > Chordata > Mammalia > Lagomorpha > Ochotonidae > Ochotona > Ochotona curzoniae. Next base: position 586,253 of record NW_024466737.1, read on the forward strand.
AGTTGCTCAGTGCATCTGTTGAGTGTGGATTGGGACATCGCCTCAGGCTTGCCTACCTCCTTTTGTGACCAGGGTATGCCCTTGCAGCAGGCTGGCTGCTACTTCAACTTTGAAGTGCATTCTTGTCCCTGAAAGTGAGATAAGATCTGGTATAATCAACGATTTCCCTAATCAAAACTCTGCAATAACCGAGGAAGTTGGTTCAGGCTGAATTACAGATATATAATACCAAGTGGTGATTTGCAAAAACACTTGTAACAATCCAGTGAAATAGATTGAAATTGTGTTTCTGTGCCTAATATGACTATAAAGAATTAATTGGTATCTACTTAGATGATTCCACATCATCGGACTTTAAAATATTATATAGTTAATGTTGAGACATTTTCAACAGGGACGTATAATACAGGATAACAAATTTCTTTTTAGCAAAAACAAACCAAGCAGCCAGTTGCGTGTTGGCGGTGTTTCTGGTATTTCTGTTAGTAATGCGGTTGGCTATTTGTCTTCCTCATCCTGTCCCCTCCTGTCCCCTTCTGTCCCCTCCTGTCCCCAGAGATAACTGCTGTTGGGACAGAGACAGAATACACTGGCCATGAGGATGCGATTTTCTTTGCTGTTGCAGTTAGGAGAGCCTTCGGTAAGGATAAACATCTCCAAGAAAAAGAGAGGGGATGGGGCAGATCCACCTGGGGCATGGCTGTTATACAGCTGCTACCTACACACCAAGTAGCTACCCGGAGCATAAACCGGCTGGTGCACTTCTTGCTGTGCACTGCCTGCCAGGCGTCCGTCTGGGGAAAGGTCAGCTGTCTCCTGACATTGATGTTCATCCTCATTGATATTGTCATACTTTTAGCTATACATAACAGATCAGTTATTAGTCCTTGATAATATATATTGATGTGTTCTAAAAATTCCTGTAAATGTTATGCATCATGTCACTTCTTATGTGACTTTAAAAAAATATTTATTTGAAAAGCTTACAGCAAGAAAGGGTGAGAGGGTAGGAGGTAAAAAGTGTGAGAGAAGGAGAGAGATTCCACCTGGTGGCTCACTGCCCACATGACCCCAGTGGCTGGACCAGACCAGAGCCTGAAGCTTCATTCAGGTCTCCAGTGTAGGTGGAGTGGCCCAGACACTTGGGCCATTGTCCCCTGTTTTTCCCAGTGTATTAGCAGGGAGCTGTATCTAATGTGGAACAACTGGGATTTGAACCATAGCCCTTGTGGGGATGCCAGATTAACTGGTGGTTTTACTGTCAGTGCCACAATACCAGCTTAACAGTTTTGTTTATTAATCCTGCGGTGTTCGTAGGCATAATGTTTGATTCTAGCTGTAGCTTTAGTTTCATTGCCCTGTTGGTGGACATTTGAACATTTCTAACTTTTTTTTTGTCTACGCTAGTTATTTCTACAGTAGGCAGTTTCCGTGTGGTATTTGATTGTGCGTGTAGGCAGAAGGCCTCCGTGTGAGGGCATGAAGACATGTTTTTGATCTGCTGGTTTGTTCTAGTTTATGTTCCATCATCTTTGGCCCGTTTCTCTATGTCCTCTCACCAGTTAGGACTGTGATACTTAAAACCTTCTGATGACTGTGGCATTGTTTCTGATTATTTTAATTCACATTTTTATGATTAATAGTGAGTTGTCTGTCTTCATATTTAATTGCATCTTACATTTTTATTTGCATGCTACATCTTGTGAACTTCAACTAAACTTGTTTGCGAAGTCATTAAGTAAATTAAACACTACAAGCAATTAACAAGATCATGATTGTCAATGCTAAAACCTCATAGCGAACACTAACGTTCCTCTCTTCTGGCATGTAAGTTCCTTTCCAGCTCCATTAAAACTGCTGAGGGCCAAGTTCAGTGTGCTTAGCTACAGACATGCTGTTTTCAGGCTCCTGGTGGTGGTCGGCTAGAGTGGGCCAGGCAGTACAGATGGTGGTTGACACTTCCTGTGCAGGCTTGCCCCTCTCTATTTTTCCTAGGAAGCTCATCTAGCCAAAATGTGTTAGGAACAGTCAGTACAGGGTCCACAGGGGGACTCTGTGGCTCCTACTTTGTGGTTACTCTCAAATATGCTGGAAACAGACAACATCTCTTAAAATATAGAAGGTGTTAAACAAAAGTTACACAAGATAAGCATGATGTTTTCATTAATAACATTGACTTAAATAAAAATCATAGCAAACTTAGTAATTGATTAACATTGGTAAGCACCAAATGTTTGTGTTACCGTAGCTCTGTAATGTATTTTGTTTCACTAGTAAATACTTTGCATTTATCAGAAGTGGAGGGGGAGGGGTAGGCTGGTGTGGTGGCATAGCTGACTAATCCTCCATTTTTGGCACCGGTTCATGTTCCGTCTGTTCTACTTTCCATCCAGCTCCCTACTTATGGCCTGAGAAAGCAGTGGAGGTTGGTTCAAATCCTTGAAGCCCAGTACTCACCTGGAAGGCCTGGAAGCTCCTAGCTTCAGATCTGCTCAGCTCCAGGCCATTGTAGTCATTTGGGGAGGGAACCAGTAGATGGAAAATTCTCTCTCTTTTTTTTCTGTCTGCTATTCTCTCTACAAATCTACCTTTTGAATCAAAGCAAATAGATCTTTAAAGAAAAAGGAGGGCAGCTGGGACTTGAAATGGCACTCATAGGAGATGCATGGGTCACAACAAAAGGCATGTTGTTGAGATGCTGCTTTTATTTGTTTGAAAGATAAGAGCTCCCATGCCCAGATTCCCAACAGTCCCTCCCTGAGACTAAAGCTGGGAGCCGAGAGCTCAGTCCCTGTCTCCTAAGTGGGTGATGACGATAGTAACCAACCTCTGCCTGCTGCCGTCACCTGCTGCCTGCCCTAAGAGGGAACCGCAGTCAGGCGGAGGTGGGTCTTAAAACTAGGACAGGATGGGATTGGGCCAGCTAGCACCTGGCCAAATGCCCTCTGTTTTTAAACAGATTAATGTTTTCAAGATATATTTTTATTTTGAAAGCCAGGCTTACAGAGTGAAGGGGGAGACAGTGAGAGTGTATATGTGTACACAGGTTTTCATCGGGTGGTTCGTTCCTGAAGGGTCTGCAGTGGCTGGAGCTGAGCTAGAGCCAGAGCTGCCTCTGGCACTCCCATGTGCTTGTGGGGGCCCAAGCACCTGAGCCTTCCTCTGCTGCTTTCTCAGGCACATTAGCAGGAAGCTGGGTGGGAAGTGGAGCAGCTGGGACAGGAAGCGGCACCCTTAGTAAAATGCTGGTGCCACAGGCAGAGGTTTAGCATACTATGCCATGGCGTCGGCTCAAGCCACGTTTTTTTTAAATTAGGAATTTTACCTCAGTTGAACATGTGAAAAGACTGAGAACATCTTAAAGAAACTTCATGGTGTACTAATCCAGCTAGGGCATCATCTGCCATGTCCATGCTTTTGAATCACATAAAAGAAAGATTATTCTTTTTAGTGCTTTTATGTTACTGTATAGATTATTCTGTTTGTTATCACAGAAAGCAAGGATGCATTTCCTACACTTATTCCTATCCTAGGTCGACTTGGAGAAAATTGCCAGGTTGTACATTTTTAGGGTGTTCTTACTTTTGCATTGTTGGTTGTGTTTTCCTACAGTGTCCAGCAGAAGGGAAAGCCAAGGTGTGCAGAAGCTGGACTCCTGTAGCCAGTTTGACTGTCATCTTTTCTCTTTTTTAAAGATTTATTTATTTTTATTGGAAAGTCATATATATAGAGAGAGGAGGAAAGACAGAGAGAAAGATCTTCTGTCTGATGATTCACTCGTCAAGTGACCACAGTGGCCAGAGCTGGACCTGTGTGAAATCAGGAAGCAGGAGCTTCTTCTGGGTCAGCCAGTTGTGTGCAGGGTCCCAAGGACTTGGGCTGTCTTTTGCAGCTTTCCCAGGCACATAACGGAGTTGGATGGGAAGTGGAGCAGCCGGACTCCTGTAGTGCCAATTCAGGGTGCTGGTGCCCCTGCTTGGCCATAGCGCCAGGCCCTCTAGCAGTCTTTTTTTCTTTTTTTTTTTAGTTTTGTTTAAAAAGGATGAACATAATCTAATATATCAAAAATTTAATCAGAATAAAATTTGAATGATTTTACACTCATTTCATGCAAACAGAAGACTTCATATGTTTCATCCTTAAAATACATTTCAACTTTTATTTTTAAATTACTTGGAAGAAAGAGAAATAATTCCGATCTGATAGTTGCCTCCCCAACAGTGCTGTGCCAGGCAGAAGCCAGGAGCCAGGGGCTGCCTCTCAGCTTCCCACATGGCTGGCAGGTCCTTGGCTCAGCATCCCCTGGCTGACAGGTGCAGCAGTAGAAGACTGCATCAGGAGTGTGGAGCACTGAGACTGTGGCCAGGCCTTTCTGTGTCGGGGGTGGGGGGGGCCCAAGTGGCACACTGCAGTCCCCTCCCTGTGTGTCTAACTTAAAAACTATGCTTATCGGAGAAAAATTGGAAAGTACAAGAAACAGAAGGTAAAAATCTACTTACATTCCCACTGTTAAATCATGGAATTTCTTTAAACTGTTTTACAGAGTTGATACTACACTGTTCCTAAAACTTAAAGCAAGCTCGAATAGTTCCCCAGTGTTGTTAGCCTTGTCTACCAGCAACTCTGTCAGAAGTGTCTCCTGTGGATGTATTAAAATTTAGTTTGTAGGGATTTTGTTTGTTTGTTTGGACTGTCTGGATTTGAGTGTTCACCACAATAAATTCCTGGAAGTGGAATTCCTGGGATATATGATCAGAAGGTTTGGGTTATTTTAAGGTTCTTAGTATAAGTGGCCAAGTCACTTTATGAAGACCTTGGGAACAAATAGAATTGCTTGTGGTGATTAATGAATCTGGAAGATTCATTTCTTGAGTCAGTGAGGGCCATATTATTATGTTATTAACATACAAATTTTATCTTAAAGTTGTTAGGAATTGTGCAAGATTTTTAATTTTGAAAGTGACACAAGACCTTTTAAATGTTTTTGAGAGGTTTAGCCGCAGAGAGTGTAGGGGTGGGGGCAGTCTTTCATCTGTGGTTCTTTAAATGCCAGCAGCAAGCAGGGTTGGGCAGCAGTTCCATCCAGGTCTGCCACTGGGTGGCAGGGACCCAAGGTGGGGCGGTCTGCTGCCTCTGAGAGTGTGTGTTATCGGGAAGCTTATCAGAAGCAGAGGTGGGCTAGAATCTAGGCACTCCAGGAAGGCCTGATGTGCCATAGCACAAGCCCAGTGTGATATGTTGAGAGTAGATGTGAGAGAATAACTCGGAAGTATGTTCATGTTTAAGGAGGAACTAACACTGGGGTAGTGGTGAAAGAGAAGTTGTCAGTTAACCAGCAAGATCAGACTGCTTAAGTAGATGAAGTTTGTTGACATGCCAGCTAATCACCAGAGGACTGGGACTCATTGTTAACCAAGGAGTAGTCTTTCTGCTCTAGTCTGTGATTATTTAATTTGCTTTTTCTTTAGAGGAATAGATTAGGTTGGGAATAGATTAAGTTGGGAATCATTAAAATCATTTGGTACATAAAGAACTCATCCTTAGTATGTGGATTTTGCAAGTTTTCATTAATAATACAGTGTGAAATTATTTATTTCAAGCAAAATCTAGAAGATTTTACTTAAAAAAAAATCTTCGTTTTAATGCCTCCACTCCTCCAAACTATTCATCTGGTTTTGCCCTGGAGTTTTACCTTTACAAGAACATTGTGAAACTGAAATCATACTGTCTTAAGCTGAGTCCAGTTTCTTTTTGTTTAGCGTGAGGCATTTGATGTCAGCATTTGTTGGGTTTTTTTTTATTATTAACTTTTATTTTTATTGGAAAGGCAGATTAGAGGGAAGGAGAGACAGAGAGAAAGATCTTCCATCCGCTGGTTTACTCCCCAAGAGGCTGTGACAGCTGGAGTTAAGTCAATCTGAAGCCAGGAACCAGGAGCTTCTTCTGGGTTTCTGATGTGGATGCAGGGTCCCAAGGCTTTGGGCCATCCTGTACTGCTTTCCCAGGCCACAAGGAGAGAGCTGATGGGAAGTGGAGCAGCCAGAACACGAACTGATACTTATATGGGGTGCTGGTACTTTTAGTTGGGGGATTAGCCAGTTGAGCCATAGGGCCAGCCCTAAGCATCTGCTTTTTTTGTCACAAATATTCCGTTCTCCAATGTGGAGGGCAAATGTATTCTATTTTACTGAAGGATGTGAAATGGAATATCGTAAAGATTTTTTTTCTAATATTGATAAATACTTGAAATGGTCATTCGCTGTACCCTGTATAAAATTACTAGACTTTAACTGCAGAATCAAATGACTAAGTGGTACATTGTAGAGATTTTCAGAAGTGTCAGTGTTTTATGGGATATTGATTTCTTATAGGTCACGTTTGCATATTAAAGTATGCATTAATGTCTGAAATTAAGTGATGCTTGCATATTAGATATTTTAAAATATGAAAGTACGTATCCCCAACTTTTAAACAAATGCTAAGTGTAGAACTTTACTTGATTAGCTACACAATTCTGATAGATGAGAAATTGTATGCATTGGAGTCTTCAACTAACAAATGGCTCTCCAGGGTACTAGACAATTGCAGTCTGTGTTAGTAGATGAATGGATCTTGTAACTTAGAGCTGGTGACAGCAGGACCCAAGTACCAGTCAGCTGCCTTTCTTTGAAGGAATTGTGTGACCAGCTAGAGAGGAGAAGAAGGTCAAGGTGACAAGAGAACTTGGTGCATTCAGAGAGTCACAGCTGGGTGTGACTGGACCTGAGCACCACCTGTCGGGGTCATGTGGAAGGAGATTGGAGATGGGCATAGGTTCTGACCTGTCCTGCCGGGGCCTTGATTTCCCCCTCAAGGAAACTGGGGATCATTGAAAGAAAACAGTAACAGGAGCAGATCGTTTGCCAGTGTCCTTGCCATTTCCAAGTTGCTCTTCTCCCCTCCTATCTGTCTCCTGTTTTCTGACGGGTGTGTGCAGTGAGGAGGACAAACAGGGAATACTCCATTCACTGTCAGTCTTCTACACTTTCTTATTGTTCCTGCCTCCCAAATGCGATGGCCACTCACTCACAAATTGTATGAGGATTGTCTACAAAGAGATGATGCATGCAGTGCTGGGGAGATGATTCGCTACTTTGGGAGTGAGGCGATGATTTATAGAATGTAGGTCATTGAACACATTGTTTCCCTTAAGTAAGGGTTACTCAAGAATGGTTTTAGTGGAGCTCACTAGCACATTACAAGGAGAATTGCTGTGTAGTCTGCAGGAGTCATTATCTCAAGGGTGCCACACTTTGCTGTAAGCTGAATGAGGATTTTTAAAGTAGGACATTTGTGGCAGATACGCTTTTCACCTTGGCTTTCTGGAGTGATCTGGGGAAGTAAGGCAGGGAGTTTGGTGGGAAGGTTTTGAATCTCTGTTAGACTAGGTGGTGACTGTGGAAATGAGAGGGTGGGTGTTCCCCTGGGTGCTGCAGCCTTCAGAGCCCGGGACATGGCCCTCTGGCAGGTGGCTGCAACCCTGCGGGAGGCTGGTGTGGCTCAGGGAGCAGCAACTTCAGTTCAGCACTGTCTTGCCCCCTTCCATTGGCCTTGTTACCTTAATCTAGGTACATTTTAGGAAAATGCACACAACAGTGTCTAGGCCATTTTGAACTTGTCAAGAGATTAGGGATTCATTGTGCATTTGCTTTGCTAATATATGCTGGGGAGGATTTGTTTTTAAATTGTTTTGTTTATTTGAGAAACAGTATCCAGATCTCCCACTTGGGTGGCAGGAACCCAGCTGCTTGAGCCGCCACTCCTGCCTCTGGGTCTGCATTGGTGGGAACGTTGGTCAGGTGTCAGAGGTGCTATCAAACTCAGGCAAATTGGTATGGGATGTGAACCAGTTAATTTTTTTTAAGGTTTATTTATTTGATTCCCCCCTCCCTCAGATACAGGAAGTAGAAAATAAATTGCCTAAAAAAGAAAAATTGTCTAGAAAAGAAGTCTGCAGAAACTGACAAAGAGAGGGGAGGGAGGTCAGGGGATTGTGGGGAGGAATCCGGGGAGTGAAGGAAGTGTGGTTGTCTCCTTGGAATTGTATGGAATGCATGAAATCTGTTCTCTGTATATTAATAAAAATTTTAAAACAGAAAGATTTATTTATTTGATTGGTAGAGTTACAGAGAAGGGAGAGATAAAGAAGGAAATCTTCCTTCGGCTGGTTCACTCCCCAAATGGCCACATGTGCCCCGAGCTGGACTGGTCCGAAGCCAGGAGCTTCTTCTGCGTCTCCCTTGTGGATGCAGAGGCAACCTCCACTGCTTTCCACGTGTGAGAGCAGGGAGCTGGGTGGGAAATGGAACAACCAGGACTTAAGTTGGTGCATTTATGCAGTGTCAGCACCGTGGGTGGGAGCTTTATGGTGAATGTAAGCCACAGTGCTGGCCCTAATCCAATGCGTGTCTTAACTGAAAGGCCAAATGCCTGCCCAGAGTGAAGATTTTAGTACAAGATCTTTTAGTTCACTCTGTAGCCCCGGTTCTCCTTAATGTAGACATTGATTTATGGCTGCAGGTGATGGCTGTTCCTGCTAGGTGGTAGTGTAATTGGATCTACTATGTTAAAAGGACTGTTGCCTTCTCCATGCTATTGTGTATCTTTGCTGTTTAGCTACTTACTAGTTGTGGTATGAAAGAAGAGGTCAAATTGGGTTTTAGTTCATAATTCTTATCAGAGAACAAACCTCAGTGTTTCAAAAATTAGTTTTGTGTTGATTTCATAGCATTTTAATGCTTTACTAAAAATTGGCCACATTTGGTGACTAGGAAGAAGTGAGAAAGCTCTAACCAGGTAATCAGGTTAATAGTAACATAAAAACATTCCCCACTTAGTGCTAACAATCACCAGGCATTGAATTCAGGTACTTTATGTGTGGTACCTTATCAGACTTGTTGAGGTGGCAGTATCATAATTCAAAGTTTACAGATGATGAAATTGAGGCTTATGGGAGGTTGGGTGACTTGCTTAAGTTGCAAGATTTGAATGAGTATTATTATTCAGCTCTGTGGTATGATTTCTTCCTCTGAAGAAAATGAGCTTGAAGGGAAAATGCTTCAAATTCTATTTACTGGAGAGAAGAAAAATACAGCCCTTTTTAAAAAAAAAAATTCATTATCTCACTTTCTCAACATATTTATAAGCCATATTCTCAGTTAAGTGTAAAATTGACCTGGAATAGCCCTGTGTGTATGTTACATAAAGCTCCTTTATTGCTATTGTGTAAGCCTTGTGTTTTAATTTCATTACTTCACTTCTTTCCCCATAGCCAGGTTGCTCTTCTGTATGAGACTTCATGACCATTCTTTATTTGTGATTATTTTGATTTTTCCAAAGTAACACTGACAATAGTAGTTTTTAACAACGCTATTTGGATTTCCCTCCTGGTTGCTTCCGTAGCCCCAGCAGTAGTCGACCGTGGTTCTAGGAGACTGGAGTTGAAATCCTTGCTCTTGGAGGGATTGCACTGTCATTCCAGAGTCTAGCCATAGTCCCTGATACTACAGACCATCGGTGAAGCGGAATTCTGTGTCACTTTCCAGGCAGAATACTAAATACAGCCGTTTGTTTACATAAAACATGCTATTTTAGTATTAAGATAATTTATGTGTTGATATTTATACTAAATTATTTAGAATAAAAATATAGTTCTCAATATTAACTAGCAACATCAAACACTTAACAGCCATATGTGGTGGTATCATGTGTTAGTGCAAGGAAGGAACATGAAGTCCTTCTGGGCAGTGGAGGTTTTCCAGAGCAGTGGGACTGAGGACTCAGTACTTGGTGGTCAGGCTTCGGCGGGGGGGTGGTGGGGTGAGGGCCTCAGCATTCTGCCTGTTTCCTTTGTGAGCACCTGCTAATCCTCTCCAGAACCCAACTCTGGAGTTTGAGGAGAGGGAGGTGTGCTGCAATGGCTGGAGTCAGGGTAGAGTGCTCCTCATAGGAAATCCATTCCTTCCTCCTTGGGAAGAGGTCCTTGTTTATCTCTCTTCCTTGTCTTAGTGCGTTGATGTTCTTTTCAAAAAAATTCCCTTTTGTACTTTCAGTGGAGTTTTTGCTGGAGAGATACATTTGTTTATTCAGCACCCCCCTCCCCTATCTTAACACAGGACCTGCAAACCTATTATCTTAGTATTTGCATGTAAAATTGTACCCAAAGCAGCAGACATTTTCATTTTGCTATCTCAGCATCATTTGTCAGAGGTATCTAGTTGTAGCCAAAACCTCAACTCTTTTTGTTGCCCATCATTCCATTTTCTGTTGAGTCTTGTGCAAGCAGTGATACAGTTAAAGAATTGTGAGCAGTTTTGAGCCATTTCCCACTTGCAGCTCCTTTGTGAATTTGGATCAAAATAGGTAGGTTGAAAAGGAACCTATGACTCTTTGCTGCAAGTGGTTTATAAATTTGAGATTGTGTTAGTCTGCTGTGTAATATCCTTCAAATATTTCAAATAAAAAATAATTATAAAAATTATTAATTTTCTGAAGTGAAGTCACTTTCATTCCTGATTTTTCTGTAATGATAAATATGGTTGACAATATACTAAGCCAAGATCAGGTGTTCTGCTTGAGTTTAATAGTGTAGACACAGACTCTGTTCATGACACTTTGTTCAGGGTGGACTGAAGGTGCAAGATGTCTGATTTAGTTTTTCAGCTGGTTTCCTTGTTCACAGACATGCAATCACTCTGCAGCTGGGATGGAAAGAATTGCTGCTTTGTGTTCTATCTTGAATACAAAGGCTGCCTTGGACACACCGACTGGTGTCCTCCCCTCTTGGTTCCAGTTATGCTTTCTGGGAATTTCTTCTCTCTGTGGTCAACTGCACTGTAATAGTATTAAGAGGCTGGTGCTGTGGTGTCCCGTATGGTGCCAGCTCAAGTTCCTGGCAATGTTCTGAACAGTGTGATAAAGTCTTACACATACCAGCTTGCTTCATCCTATGGGGATGCGAATCAGCTGTTTGTCAGACACATCCCTGCTGTATGTACTGCTCACCTGCTAGTGCTATAGTAGCTGTCTGTGTTACCAGATGGGCTGTCACGATGTGTCAGGCCTTGTGTTCCAGGAGCTCTTGCTTTACCTTGGTAGTAGCGGCCCCAAAGTGCAAGAATGATGCTCCTCTGTATTTGAATGTGCCAAAGCTTTGTTTAGTGAAAAGGTGAGACTTCTCCACTGATAACAGAAGGAAAGACAGCAGCATCTAAGATAGCTAAGGGTGTGGTACTAATTATGTCTTCTTGGCAAGGGAAGACCTGCTTAAGATCACCTTAAAAATATTTTTATGGTTGACGTAACTCATTTTATTGAGTTCATATTGATGTACGTATTAATGCATGTAAAGATTTTTAAGAATTTATTTAAAAGGCAGAATTACAGAGAATGGGAGAGACAGATCATATGCTGCTTTGCTCTCCAAATGGCTGTAGCTGCCAGGGCTGGGCCAGGCCACAGCACAAGCCTGGTGTTTTATCTGGGCTTCCCACGTGAATGGTAGAGGGTCCAAGTGTTTGGGCCATCTTTTGGTCTCCCAGGCAGATTAACAGGGAGCTGGATCGGAAGTGCGGTAACTGGAATGTGAATTTGCACCATAACTGAGTTGCCAGCATTGCAGACAGCCGTTTACTCACGGAGCCGACTTGTAAAGGGATAAGGCTAGAAATGATTTATAGCACCATGCTCACCTTTGCTGTATGACATCAGCTGAGTTGAAAGGCCCTGGGGAGTGCAGGCCTCCTGTGTGCCTAGGAAGGGAGGAGTGTGATTCCTCTCAGCCCACTGTCCCTTCTTGGCATCAGGTAGGAGGCGTGAGAACTTGGCCCGGGATAGTGGCAGGAGATGAGCGTCTTGAGTATCTGAGAGAAAGGGTTAACTAGGTGGAGCTCATTGTTAAGGATGTCTTTGAGGCTTCAGCCCTGTGATTACAGAGATTGTGATAGGAAGCAGAAGATTGGTTTGATCACGGGGCAGGCCAGCTGGCTTTTTGGACACGCTGAGGCTCAGGTGCCTTTGAGACTTCCAGCTGGAGCTGTTAAAGACTGGGTGTGAAGTCTGGAAGCTCAGAGAAGCAGGAGGCTGAGAGAGTTGAAAGTTTGTGTTTGGAAGAAGCCTTGGGAGAATGTGTAGTCCTTCCTCTCCACTTATTTTGTCACCCACACATGCTTTCAGCTGAACTGCCGTCGTCTCTGACCCCCGCTGAACCCTCTCAGGCCCCAGAGCCCTTCCCCGAGTCTGTAGGTGACTCTCTTGCAGTGCCCAGCATAGCAATGCTAAAGCCTTTCATGGTGTGTCTTCAGACCCCTGCCTATCCGACTCCTCCTGGCTTATGTTTCCTAGAGAAAATAGATCCTTACAGGCACGGTCTTTGGCAGTTTGTCTTCCAAACTGTCATTTCCCTCTCCGTTTACAGGGAAGAAAATCCTCACCTGTGACTGACTCTGCATCTGTGCCCTGGTTCCTGGCAGGCTCTCAGATCTGGCTCTGTTAATTCTCTGTTTAAGAAGCCAAATTGCCTGATTTCAGATCTCACTTGTGTCATTTCCTGTGTGGCCCTGGGCAAATTACTTTTTTTTCTTGTGCCTCAGTTTCCCCATCCGTCAAGTACAAACACTAACAGCTGTTTCATAGAATTACTGTGATTTAGAAATATCTAGCAGTAAGTACTCAGTATTTGTTGATGGGTGTATATGTGCGTGCACGTGTGTGTGTGCGCGCGCGCGCGCGTAAAATGATCCCGCTCTCCTCTGGGTCCTCCAGCTCCTCATAGAGCCAGGTCTCCCCCGTCCTGAGGCAGTTTTCAGGAATTCAGCACCTGGCTTCCCTCATGATTAACCATCCTGCTTTTTGTCTTTACCTCGGAAGTTCCTCATGGATGGTTAGACCCTGGGACGTCTGCCCTTCCCCGTCTGCTGAAACGCTCCTAGGCAGAGCTGCCATCCGGGTGCTCTCTGTTCACTCTCTTTTTTTCCCTCTTTGTCAAATTCTGAGGTTGTTGTTAGTGAGCTCTCTCCTGGGATGTTCTCCTTCGGTTTCTAGGATGTGTTTTTCTCTCCTTTGCTTCTTTACTTTCAGGAAGTGTCTTCTTGGTCTCCTTGATTAATGGTGCTCTTGCAGGGACATCTGCCCCGTATGTCGTATCTGCCCTGTGTGTGCCATCTGCCCTGTGTGTGCCGTCTGCCCTGCGTGTGCTGTCTGCCCCGCGTGAGCCATCTGCCCCGCGTGTGCCGTCTGCCCCATATGTCCCATCTGCCCCGTCTGCCCCGTGTTAGCCTTCCAGGATGCGTGCAGGGTGCAGCCCTGCTGTGGACCCTGCTGCTCACTGACTGGTTGTCTCCACCTGCGGTGCTGCACAACCTTCAGGCTGATGTGTCCTGCTGCAGGAGCCGCACGCAGCTGCTCCTGTGCTGCGTCCCGGGGCTGAGCGTTATCTGGCGCTACACCTTCCTGGTGTGCTCCTGGGTTGGTCTGGCTTGACACGTGCTTGGGTCGGGTCTGCATTTGGAGCCAGTGCCGAGCTCTCTCCTCAGCACTGCTCTTCCTGCTCTCAGTCCTGTGGCACTGGCTCCCATCTGCAGTGTCCACACAGGCTCTGGGCGCTGGCGTCTCCTGGCCTTCCCCGTCAGGCCTCCACAGGCCTTATTTCCCATGGGAAAAGGCCCAAGCTCCTCCAGACTCAGGCTTTTAAGGTGCCTGTCATGCACAGCCAGGTGTAGCTGCATCGTTCTTACATAAGACACATTTACTTACTGTCTTCAGTTGCAAGCAAATGTTTAATTAGACGTAACTTTGAAATAAAAATTTATAATGCCGTTGAAATATTTAGATAATCACAATATCCAGATATTGGTTGAATAAGACTTTACATTTTCATTGTCTTAATGGTTTTTAAATTGGTTGTTGGGTCAAATGTGGTTTACAGATAATATTACAGACTAGGACATTGAAGGAATTAGATCAGTTTCTGGTTCATTAACTTTTGTTACTTTGAACATGTAAGTTATCTGTTGCAAAATAAATGTCCTCAACTTGCTTAACATAGATAAATTGTAAAGATTAGTAGTAACAAGCTCTGTTTTTTTAAAAAGTAGAGTAAGATTGTGTAGTTTTTGAGTTTTCTAATCTTAATTTCCCATATTACTTCATTTATTTACTTGTGGTGTTCGTTTATGAGCTGAAAATGTAGATTGATAGGATTGAAGTAGATTGTGATTCAATATGAATTAGATGGGATTGGGGTATATTATTTTTAGATATTCCTAAAATGAGTCAGATGATTAACAAGCTATTATCCCATTGTTCCATATGTAGGACACTAATTAAACTTCAGTTGAGTAATAAATAGCACTGTTTATGGTAATTTTGAAGTACTGTAATGTTCAAATATTTGCAGAATTGAAAATTTGGGGCTTAATATTAAGTAAGTGCTTAGATTTTACATTATCTCTCTCCTCAATACTTACAGACATTTTTAGGTAACAGCTTTACTGAGGTGCTATTCACATAAAATGAACAGCTTAGGTTCACTGTATTCACAGAGTTGTGTTAATTCCAAAGCGTGTCCATTCCCCTGAAAGAGACCGGCCCCTGCTTGCACTCCTTCCTGGTTCCTGCTCGCGCTCGGCCCTTCCCTGCCTGTGGAGTGGCCTTCCTTGGACGTTGCATGGGAATGCCGTGTGTGATATGTGGCCTCCCCTGCCGTATTTGTTTTCCTTGTTTAAGGTTGCTTTACTTGAAAGGCAGAGTGATGGAATCAGATCTTCCATTCTTCTGGTTCACTCCTGGGTGTCCTCACTGGCCAGGGCTGGAGTCGAGGACGCCCCCTGGTTTCCCACCTAGGCAGCAGGGCCTAGTACTTGGCTGTCTTGTGCTGCCCTCCCAGGCGTGTTATCTTGGAGCCAAGTGAGAAGTGGCACCTGGGACTTGAACCAGCATTGTGGGATACTGGTACTGCAAGAAGCAGCTTCACTTGCTGTGCCTCTCCAGCTCCCTTCTCTGGGTTCTTTTTTCAGTAAAGTTTTTTTTTTTTTTTTTTTTTTTTTTGGTTCTTCTATGTTGTGTATTTATGGCTAAATAATATTCCATTGTATAGATACAGCACATTTTGAAAGTCTGTTGAACACTTGATAGAAATTTAGGGTTTTTTTTTCTATTGGGTTCATTACGACTAATGCTACTGTAAACATTTGTGTACAAGTGTTTGCGGAATTCCTAGGTTATGTATTGACTTGGGTTCAACTTTTTGGGGGGCAGCTGCATTGCTCAGGTGCCTGGGAGCGTCCGGTTCTCCGCAGCTTCAGCAGTGTCTGCCATTGCCCGTCACGCTTCGGTAGCCATCTGCGTGGTGTGAAGTAGTCTCTTACTGTGGTTTGGATTTCCATTTCCCTGGTGAACATTTTTTTCTGTGCTTATTGGTCATTTGTTTTTCTTCTCTGGAAAATTGTCTATTGGAGTCTTTTGACCATTTCTAATTGGCTTATTGTCTCCTTTTAAGATTTATTGAGAGGAGGATCTTCTGTCTGCTGGCTCACTCCCCTCTCACCCGCTGCGTCCCAGCACAGGGACTGTTGTGAGGGCTCTGAAGTTGGCAGCACTGCTAAGTGTCCATGCACGCACTCTGAGATGGAATGCACAGCGCCCCATCTTTACTTTCAAATTGTTTGGGTTCTTTATATATTCTGAATCTGATCTACAAATATTTCCTTTTGTTCTGTAAGTTACCTCTTTAGGTGCATTTTTATTTATTGAATTACCTGATGTTAGCTTTGGGTATAATTAATATTCTAACTTGCAAAGTGAAATAGTTGATAAACCAAATTATGGATATAGTAAAGTTAATAGATGACATGTTCCTTTTAAAAGAGAGTAAAGATTAAGAATTGATTTAAGGGCCCAGCACGGTAACCTAGCAGCTAAAGTCCTTGCCTTGCACATGCCGGGATCCCATATGGGCACAGGTTCTAATCCTGGCAGCCCCGCTTCCCATCCAGCTCTCTGCTCATGGCCTGGGAAAGCAGTCGAGGATAGCCCAAAGCCTTGGGACCCTGCACCCTAGTGGAAGACCCGGAAGAGGTTCCAGGCTCCTGGCTTTGGATCGGCACAGCTCTGGCCTTTGCAGCTGCTTGAGGAGTGACTCAATGGATGGAAGATCTTTCTTTATGTCTCTCCTCCTCTCTATATATATCTGACTTTCCAATGAAAATAAGTAAATATTTTTAAAAAAATGATTTAAGCCATTTTTCCATCAATGTCTTGGTTAGAGGCCAGTACTCTGTGACACTGTGACCCTGTGTGAGCCTGTGGCCTGATGCAGATTCCTGCTGGAGCATTTGGTCGCGCAGTGGAAGGCGGCTGAGGGCGTGGGCACTGGATCCGTGTGGGAGGCCAGCTCGAGTGCCTGGGTTTGGCCTGGCTGGGGTGATCATTTGGAGAAGGAACTGATGGACGGAATGTTTCTTTCTCCCTCTCTCTGACTTCCTTTCACGTAACTTTGTCAATTAAATTAATATTTAAAAAAAAATCTTATTTAGCTGTTTATCCCAGAGTAGCAAGTATAACATGATAAAACACTTGCTTTACTGGTCAGAATAATCTCAGATTTAGTCATCCTCTGTTAACAGTGGTTAACATTTTCTTATTCTAATCTTAATTTAAAACTTGGAGATTTCTTTCTCTCTCTCTGTAACTCCATATTTCAAATAAATAAACCTTTATTCTACCTCCCCCCAAATGGGGGCTAGCATTGGGCCAGGTGGGTAAAAGTGCTGCATGAGACCTGCATCCCATATGGGTACCAGTTTGAGTCCCAGCTGCTCTACTTCCCATCCAGCTCCCTACTAATGTGCCTGGGAAAGCAGTGGAATAATTGACCAGGTACTTGGGCCCCCGCACCCATGTGGGAGACCCAGACAATGCTACTGGGCCAGCCCTGATCATTGTTACCATTTAGTGAATGAAGCAGCGGGTGGAAGATTTCTATTTCTCTATGGTCTCCCCCTACCTTTCAAATAAATAAAATAGATCCTTGAAAAAGTTGGCCATCTTTTTGGTAGGTGGAATTTTATTGGCAAGTGACTAAGATGTTAGTGCATATACATCACATAATTTTGAAATATGAGTAAAACAAGATTCTGACCTTCTAATTATTTTTTGAGAGAAAGAAATGCTTTGGAAACGGGGTTTTCCCAGCCTGGTAGCTCTGAGCGCCTGTGTGCCGGCAGAGGCATTGCAGATAGCACTGCTGTTTAGGTTCCTGGAGAGAGAGAGGCTGCTGACGCCACGTCCTCCCGCGCCACCCTCCTCACCATGCTGATAGAGGCCTTAGGTATGTAATCTGTAACCAAGTGTGATGTTTGAAAATAGTGGTTTTTGTCTCGTAATCCCCTTTTCTTAAATGATAGTAAGTATATGAGAAAAATATTAAGTATATGCAGTCTATAACCAAAAGTTAGTGTTTTGTATTTAGTATGATAAAAATTCTAAGCCTTTGCCTCATTTCTTCTCTCATGTAGGCCTCAGGAGTGCAAGTCGCTGATGAAGTCTGTCGCATCTTTTATGACATGAAAGTTCGGAAATGCTCCACACCGGAAGAAATCAAGAAGAGAAAGAAAGCCGTCATTTTCTGTCTCAGTGCAGACAAAAAGTGCATCATTGTGGAAGAAGGCAAGGAGATCTTGGTTGGCGATGTTGGTGTCACCATAACCGACCCCTTCAAGCACTTTGTGGGAATGCTCCCTGAAAAAGATTGTCGCTATGCTTTGTACGATGCCAGCTTTGAAACCAAGGAATCCAGGAAAGAAGAGTTGATGTTCTTTTTGTGGTAAGTGTGATAGGAATGCTGGGCCTTGTGTGAATTCCTTATTTTCAGCTCTTGGAGAACCGGTTCTAGGATCAAATCATTTTTATTCAAGCTACTGCTAGTTGCTTACATGTAGTTTTTGTTTATAAGGTTTCATGTTTAGGGGACACGGGTTGAAAGTGCCTTGGCCTCTGCCTTGTGCCACTTTGGAAGAAGGTACCCCATTGCCTACCCACTCTGATTTGCTCTGCATTGCTCACTGTACTGTAGGCAGCCATTGGCTGGTGTGTTTACCTTAATTTAAATTAAAATTCAGTTTCATATTTGACTGAACTGCCACATTCCAAATGCCCCGTAATCCCATGTGCCTGGATAGAGGCAGTCTTAGGAATGCAGATGTGACTACTGTCCTCACATTGTTGGGCAGTGTTGCTCTAGGTCAGGGCGGGAAATGTGCAGCCCTGGCCCAAGTACGACCTGGTCCTGCCAAGACATTCAACAGATCTATAGTATGCAGATTTTGAAGTTGATTACAGATAAATTTCTAGGTGGCCCTTGGTGGAAAAAAGACTCCTCCCGACCCCTACTCCAGGTGGTGACAGAGTTGCTGTCAAGTATTGAGGTGGCTTTTTTCTGAAACTAATCATTTGGTCTTTTCATGTAAGTAAATCAGTATTTGAATTTAATTTTTCTTTTAAAAGATTTATTTTATTTTTACTGGAAAGGCGGATATACAGAGAGGAGAGACAAAGAGGAAGATCTTCCCGTCCGATGATTCACTCCCCAAGTGAGCACAACGGCCGATACTATGCCGGTCCGAAGCTAGGAGCCTCTTCCGGGTCTCCCACGCGGGTGCAGGGTCCCAAAGCTTTGGGCCGTCCTCGACTGCCTTCCCGGGCCACAGGCAGGGAGCTGGATGGGAAGTGGGACAGCCGGGATTAGAACCGGCACCCATATGGGATCCCAGGCATACAGGGCGAGGACCTTAACCACTGTGCCACCGCGCTGGGCCCAGATAGAAATCACATTTGGCTCATCATTGACTGATGAGCTGCTGTATTCCTTCTGGCCCGGTAGCCATGTGGTGAGAACACTCCCAGGGGCAAGGGAAGTGGCCACGCCCTGACTGTAGGAGGGGACATCTGAGCAGGCCAAGGGGGACTGAGCGTCCACCCAGGTGCCATCTGCGACCGAGGCGAGAGGGAAAGGAAGCTTAGAGGAGCATCACGACCCACAGTGCTGAGGCAGGAAGTTAGGGATAGCTCGCCTCCCGTTGAGGCTGGTCTGTAAAGGTAACAGCTGGGCAGATTTGGGTCTGAATGAAGGGTTGGTACACTGCTGCTACAGACAGGGATTGCATGAGAACCTGAGAAAGGAGCCCTGAGTGAATGGGTTACGCCCAGTCCTTCTGGGACGGATAAGTCAGCTAAAGGTGCAGGCATTTAAATTGTTGACTGTTTCCTTCATTTACAATTTTTCTGGTTTTTATGAAGTTGTTATTGTGAAAAATTAAGACATTTTTACTGAACCTTGGAAAATAAAAGGAGAGAGGAAATTCAATATTAAGGCAGTGGTTTACTTTGCATTATTCATTTCAGGAAGAAGAAGGCCTTATTAAGGCATTTTCTCTAAGAAGCTGGGTCCTGAGAGTGGCTCTTAACATATTTTAGCCATCTGGGTAGATAAAATCAGCACAGTTTTGCTTGTCCACGTCCCTGACCTATTTGACTAAGGAGAGAACCCACTTACCTTGGCATCTCAAACATCTGCTGGCCCTGGGTGCTTGTGGCTTGGCCCCTCTCCCTGCAGGTGGGTCTGGAGCAGAGAGCATGGGTGCCGCAGGCTGCCCTGTACCTAGGGTGGGGGCCAGTGAGAGCCTGTCCCAGTGCTGACTGCACGAGTGTCCCTGGGCCGCGGCAGCTATGTGGAATCGTCCCTTGCCTTTGCTCACTCCATCCGGGAGCGTGGTGTGCAGCCGGGCCTGAGGCCAGCTGCTTGTCACCCAGCAGAAAGCACTATAACTTCAGAACTGACAGCTTATTAGTAACATTGCCAGATGTGGCTGCTGCCGGATTGCCCTTTAGCCAAGAATCATGGGGCTATATGCGTGGATTTAGTGTTTGCCAGAACATGGTTGGTTTGATTCTTAATTTGATCGGAAAACCAGTCCTTTTGTGGCTGCTGTTGGAACAGGTAGGAATGGGGGACTTGGGTGGGTTAGGAAGGGACCTCATTTGCAGTTTTTTATTCTTTAGTAAACAGTTGGAAGCAAAAACTGCTACAATATAAGCATTTCTTAATTGTTTATGGCAGATATAGTTTATTCTCTATTTCATTTATGTTCTAGAACTATCTCCTAACTAGAAAAGCTTGTAGAACTTGGGTGTTTGTAGTTGTTAGACTGGACACAGCTAATGAGAATCCCTGGGGATTCTCAACTCAGGGTTGGCTGCGCTACTCTGTTTTTTTTGGTTTTTGTTTTTTTAAGGATTTAACAGATTTAAGATTTTGAAGAGACAGTGAGATCTTCCATCTGCTGGCTCACTCCCCAGATGGTGAGAGCTGAGCTGATCAAAGCCAGGAGCATCTCCAGGGCTCCCACATGGCTTCAGGGATCCCAGGGCTTTGGGCCGTCCTCCCTGCTTTCCCTGGATAGGAAGCAGAGCAGCCAGAAGTCAGACAGATGCCTGCGTGAGATGCCATTGCTGCATACAGAGAATTACCATGTTATGCCACCGCACTGGCCCTGTTACTCTGATTTCTAGTCAGTAGTTTTCTTTTTTCACCAGGGCTGTCTGCCTTTTTCTTTCTTTCTTTTTTTTTTTTTGTAATATTTATTTATTTTTGTTGGAAAGTCGGATATACAGAGAGGAGGAGACATATAGAGGAAGATCTTTCATCTGATGATTCACTCCCCAAGTGACCTCAATGGCTGGAGCTGTGCCAGTCTGAAGCCAGGAGCCTGGAACTTCTTCCAGATCTCCCCATGGGTGTAGGGTCCCAAGGCTTTGGGCCATCCTCGACTGCTTTCCCAGGCCACAAGCAGGGAGCTGGATGGGATTAGAATCAGTGCCTATATGGGATCCCAGTGCGTGCAAAACAAGGACTTTAGCCACGAGGCTATCACGCTGGGCCCCAAAGATGTATTGGTGGGGCCGGCCCAACAATAACTAGGATCAACTAGTTAATCCTCTGTCTGTAGGTACTGACATCACATGGGGGCACTGGTCTATGTCCCAGTTGCTCTGCTTCTGATCCAGCTCCTTGCTTATGATCTGGGAAAGCAGTGGAGGATGGCCCGTGGTCAGCCTTGGGACCCTGCACCCGCATAGGAGACTGGGGAGAGGTTCCTGGTTGCTGCTGCAGGTTGGTTCAGCTCTGGCCATTGTGACCCTTTGAGAAGTAAACCAGCATATTAAAGACTTTTCTGTCTCCGTAAGTCTTTCTTTCCAATACAAATAAATTAATCTTAATTAATGTGTATAGCTTGTTTGTTTTTGAAAGGCCAATCTAATAAGAGGGGGAGGGAAAGATTGACCTTCCATCTGCTGGTTCACTCACCAAACAGCATTAACGGCTGGAGCTGGGCTGGGCTGAAGCCTGGAGCCAAGCGCTCAGCCTCCCATGTGGGTGTAGAGGCCTGAGCACTTGGGCCGTTTTCCTCTGCCTGCCCAGGCGCATTAGCAGGGAGCTGGATTGGAAGTGCAGTATCCAGGACTTGAATTGGCTCCCATGTGGAGGGCTGGTATTTCAGGGCATCGGTGTGCTGTGCCACAGTGCTAGCCCCTCTGCCTTGTCTCTGCTGTCACCTGGAGTAGTTTTGCATAGGCCCACCTATGACGTGACACTGTGAGAACAGGTCTCAGGAAATTCCAAGACCACCCCCTCCTGAGACCAGCCGTTTGACAAGCGGTAGGCTGTGACTTTTCTGAACTAGCTTTTTTTTTTTTTTTAACTTCTGGCATCTTTCTATCCAGGGCACCAGAGCTAGCACCTCTGAAAAGCAAAATGATCTATGCAAGCTCCAAGGATGCGATCAAAAAGAAATTCCAAGGTATGTTCTAGATTGGCCATGGTGAGTTCCGGGACCAGAGGAGGGGGCCCGAGGGCTGCTGAGGTCCCATACCTGCTTTTCGTTGGAGCCCTTCCCTGCACCTTCACTATTGAACGGTGTGATTGTAGGTAATTGATTCACCTCATTCCCTGGGAGAGTGCTCTCTGCCTGAGCTGGCAGCTCAGTGTGACTTGTCATTTGGGCGCTGGGATCCCGGTGAGTCCCTTGCAGGTTACAGCCAGGAGGCCGTGTTGGGGTGACGGGAAGTGCATGGAGCTGTCACCCAAGGCCTGTGGCTGGGGCTGAGCTTGTCATCTAACTGCTGTGTGAGCTTGTCAAAAGGGCTTCACCCTGGCAGGCTGGGAGGCCTGGTCTGCATCAGGTGAGCAAGCTTCCCTGCTGAGCCCGGCTCACCCAGTGCTGCTGGCTTGGTTTGTTTACCTGTGACTGGTGGTTGTGCTTTTCTAGCAGAACAGGTTTGCCCTGGCTTGTTTGACTTCAGAAAACAAAATTCTTGCTACCTTGTCCAAGTCCTGCTGCTGCATAGTTGAGTGCTGTGTCAGGCTCCCTCGTGCATTGGCTGGATGTTGGAGTACCCCTGGAAGTGTGCTCTTTTAACTGGTGTTGATGGCTCCCTAACAGCCATTCCTCAGATGAACGCGCACTGCCTTTCCTTGGGGGACTTGCTGTGGTGCCTTGCAGGGGTGCGCGGGGTTGACCGGCTGTGCTGGTCAGGTGGGCCTGAGACCTGGGCCTGCCTGTGTAGTGCAGCCCCTCCTTCCCAGAGCGAGCAGGCTGCAGCACAGTTGCAGTGTTCCTGGTGACAGGGTTCTTTTTCAAGAAACAATTTACTGTAAGGCAGAGCGAGACTGGCAGGAGTACTCTGTGCTATTCTGTTCCCAGATGCCCACACCAGGACCAGGCTGCAGCCTAGAGTCAGGAGCTCCATCTGGCCCTCTCCTCCAGTGCCTTTCCAGGCACATTAGTGGGCAGCTGGATCCAGAAGCCCAGTAGCCTGGACCAACCATGCACACACACATGTAGGAGGCCTGTGTTGTGAGTGGCGGGTTAATGCTACAGAACAGTTTTCCAGTTAAGTTATTCTAATTATTGCATACTGTGGTTCTTAAATAGCTACCCTTATTACAACTGGGTTTTATCTTGCAGAAACAGATAAGCTGCTGCCATAATTCTAATTAGGATTGTTGTTTCTCCTCCCTAGGGATAAAGCATGAATGTCAAGCGAATGGGCCGGAAGACCTCAATCGGGCTTGCATTGCAGAGAAGCTGGGTGGATCCTTAATTGTAGCTTTTGAAGGATGCCCCGTGTAGCTCATCATTCAGTGCCACAAATTGAAAGCTTCCATGTGTAATGTTATCTTCTTACTATATAAGTAAAGCAAATATATGTAGGCCAGGGTCTTGCTGAGAGGGAGCTGTCTTGTAACCTTTTAGAGTAAACGAAATATTCTATAAATGTGCAATCATGGCCCTAAATAAATCTAGATCTGCAGTTCTATTGGTGTGAAATTAAATTCTTACTGGCCTCTGTTTTGATGAGTTGCCTTATAAAGATTTTTGTTGAGCTCAGGAGTTTTAATAATGCAGTTCACAAAACCAGGCAAGGCCATGTGAAGAGAATTGCTACGTCTTTGTTGGCCTCAGCAGTCACTTTGTTTCTTTGCCTAGTGAATTGGTTATAATCTGGTTATAATTTTGGTCCAGATTCCTTATTCCTGCTGAAACTAAACAGAATCACAGAATATAATTCTTCTCATGACATGTAACAATACTAATGTACTAACAGAACACTAAGATGAAGTTGGGCAGTCTTTTGATCCTACTCAGTGTGTGAGGAAGACTGACTCAAAATCATGTCCACTTGTGACTCACGCTGATCTTGCACATTTCAGGCCTGCTGATGGCAGCAGCTCCTGCACCTGTGGCGGGCTTACTGCTGGCATGGCGGGAGACTGCGTGGAGAGTGACCTTGTATCCTGGAAGTGTGGTGTGTCCTCAGGAGAACCTGCGGTGTCTTGTAACACCTAGTTACAATACAAATTAGGGCCCCACTGTAATCTGCTTTATTAATGGAATGATAAAATGATATCTTGATGAGTTAGGACACTTGTGATTCTTTTGAATTGCGTCTCCTTCAGAGCATTGCTGCTTCTGGTGTGGTACAGTGTGGAAGAACATGGCGTGTGTGTTTGCTTGGGCCTGGGAGCAGGGACTGTGGGTGACACTTGAGGTTTTTGTCATTGAGTATCACAGCATAAAACACTTTGAACAATGTAGAGATGCACAGTCAAAAGTAGCAGTTACTGGCATTATGTAATAAAGGAAGCATTTATAACTTCTCTCTGTGTGATTCATGTGGGAATTTGCCTTCCATGTGGGTTGTATCCTTGAGGCAGAGTATTTACAATGAGTGCATAAGGTCATAGCTCCTCTCTGATTGATAAGTTGGTGTGAAAGTCGGGAAGCTTTTTTAAAATTCCAAGTATTTCTCCAAGTCCCAGGCTTTGGGGAGGCAAGATGTTAAAAGTACTTTTTGGGGGGTCAGTGCATGGCTCAGCTGGCTAATCCTCTACCTCCAAGTGCCAGGTTCCCATATAGGTGCTAGTTTGTGTCCAGCTGCTCCACAATTAACTATCTGGGTGAGTCTTAAATTACTGCAGAGACAGAGCACTTCACCTGCTAGTTCACTCCCCACATGCCTAGTGTAGCTGGGCCTGGGATCTCAACCCAGGTTCTCGGGGCACAGCAAGGAGCAGCTTGCTGTGCCATCAGCATTGGCAGGAAGATGGGATCAGGAGCTCTAGCTGGCAGTCTGACTCCAGGCCTCTGCTGCAGGTGCGGTGCCTTCACCAGTGTTCCAGCTCCTGGGGGAACTGTAGGGAAAAGTTGGGGCCAAGGATTATGCTAACAGCTACAATAGTTGATTGTGATACAGAGTGAAGGGTTAGACCTCAGTTGCCGTGGGCTGGGAATAAAACTGCAGGTATACTTTTAGTCGGTGCAGGGAAGGTGACTTAGGCTTCACCTAATGGTTATCTGGCCCTTGGAGAGGCAGATAACCTTCCTCTCTAGCTAACTATTCAGGCAGAGCTTGGCCATGAGGGTTGTTGCTGCTCTCATGGGAAAACAGCACAGACACTTGGAAAGCAGAATTGGGTTCAGTCTAGAGGTCTTCTGTATCCAAAACTGCCTACAGTGCTGGCTGGTCAGGAATGAGCCTTTCTGACAGGTGCCTTGCCCACTGGACCATCAGAGACCACAAGCAGTCAGGGACATGCCACTGTCTGTAATCCAGTATGCCTGGACTGGCTCCTATTTGGGCTGCAGCTGAAGAAGCGGACATGATTGGCACAAGAGTGATGATAGGATGTTCCGGAAGCCAGGTTTCAGTGCTCTCCTTGGGCTCTGGCCAGTCAGCTTAGTAGCCAGCCCAGTAATGGCCACAGATCACTTGGCTCTCTTGAGCCACTCACATTCCGGTCCAAGGATTTGGCACCTAGAGCTGCCAAACGAAAATGTGCAGGGGACAGACCCAGCCCCGAGGAAGCTCTGTGAGATCTCCCTGGAGGTGCCAGCTGCAACTGGAAACCTCATCTTGGCCTATCCCACCCAAAGCTGGTCCTCTGCCCTTCACGGTCTCTTCCCTGCTCGATGCCTGCACTTTGTAGTGGGTTGCCCACAGATGAGCTGTCAGGTGTCCTGAGTGCCCAGTTGGAATGGGCTTCTGGTGCTCGAGGTGCTGTCTCAGGGCTGTGTGGACCTTTTAGTGTCAGGTGGAACTCAAAGGGAAACTTTAGGCTGGGTGTTAGGCCTGTTACAAGCCCACCCGCGTGCCCGCCAGCACAGGCTGCGAGCCAGGATTCTGTGGAGGTGAGCATGTTCTCTTGCCAATCACTCACAGCTGCTCTTAGCTTCTGTTGTCCTGTGGAGTGGAACTGTCCTGAAAGGTGTGGTGACAGGGCAGGCCCGCTGCTGGCAAACTCGGGCTCCCTCTGCTGGCCTTAGAGGTGCCACTGCTGGGCCTCAGGGCTGTGGAGGCAGAGGAGCAGGCAGAGCTGCTGTGAGGGCCCCAGAAAGTGTACTGCACCCGCTTTTGTCTTCCCTATGGCTAGGCTCCCATGGGTGTTGAGGGTGTTGCGGGGGGTGCTATACCCAGAGTACAGGGCAGTCACTGTACCCCTGCCCTTCTGTGCACTCTGGCTCTGAGGGTAATGGTGGTGGAGGAGTGTTCAATTTGCAGTGTGTGTGTATGTGTGTGTGTGTGTGTTTTCGAGTGCAAGAGGGGGAGAGAGCAAGCAGTGCACTGGAAATGCAGCTCCCAGGCCCCCGGTGGGGATTCCGAGTCCCGGCGCAGGCACAGTCTGGACAAACCACAGAGGCCACAGCCTGGGGCCCTGAGCTCCTGTACCAAGCCACCTGTCCTGGATGTACCAGGTGTTCAGTGGGTAGTTCTGCAGTACCACAAGTAACAGGGCTCAGTGGCTACTGCTCTAAAACCAAGCTCCTCCCTTCTGATCCTGACCCATCTAGGAAGCCAGGATCCTAGTGTTACTGCCAAGTGCTGTGCGGAAGGGGATTCATCACCTGCCCTGCCAGGTAGGGCCCTTCAGTGCCAGTCAGGTACAGGCATCAGGCTTGAGCACTGATCACTTCCATCGTTTCCTGGCCAGAACTCATGGTGTTGAGGTCTCAGGACCCATGGGCTCCCTTTCCTAACTCCCTAGGTTCCTAACAGGACTGTCTCTCTTGGCTGAGCAGCCTGTCAGGACAGCTCCTGCCTTATTTAGTCATCATCACCTGGGTCCCTGGCACTTCCCCACCACATACCTGAGCTGTACCTGCTGTGCCCAACAAAGGCCTCTCTGCTGGCAGGCTCCAGTTTAGGCCCACTCCTGCAGGGAGAATTCCCAGGAGTCCCACGACTGTTTCCAGTGTAACTCAACACCCAAGTGCCATGTGCTATGACTGTACATACTGGGCTAGAACCAGGACTGGCCCCTGGCAGATGCTGTTGGGAGTTGTGGAGGTGAAGGACCCCTCCAGAGGAGTCACATGGACCACCAAGGATCCATAGGGACAGTTCAGCTGTAGGGATATATCCCCTGCTCCCGCAGTGCTGCCTGGCTCCCTCAGCCCAGCCTGGCCAGTCAGTGCCTCCAGGCTTCTGAGGTTCAGCAGGGAGATGGAATGGAATAGCAGACCTCTGACATGGCTGGCTGACACCCGCCACTCGGGCCCCCCTCCTTTTCCTGGCGTGGTCCAGGAACTATAGTGTCTTTCTGCCTCAGTTCCACTTCTTTTGCTTTCTGTGTTGGTTGAGGTGCCTCTGTCCCACACTGGGTGGGTCACCAAGGACACTAGCTCTGCCTCTAGGCAGGCAGGGACTTCTCTACCCAGGACCAACCCTCCTGAGACATGGGCTCAGCCATGGCCCTGTGTTCATTACTCCTGGGCTCACCTCACCCAGCAGCTCAGGCCGCTGTAGTCCAGCATGGTGCCTCTGCTGCCTTGAGGCTGCTGGGGGAGCAGGAGTCAGAAGTCCCACCCCTTGTTCCACCCAGCTATCAGTCTGCTGCCTTCCAAGGAACCAAGCCCCAAGCTCACATGCTCCCCCAGAAGGTGCCCCAGCACCATAGGAGACTACACACTGGATAACGATGTTGGTTTTAATGGCATTCACATCCAGGAGGTAACACCAGTTCCGGTTGGCAGTCTGCAGGGGTGAGGGGCAGCCGCCGTGCTGGGTTCTGGCCTTGCAGCCTCTAGGCTGGCTACTCCCACCCTGCTCAGAAGACACAACAATTGCACTGCTGGCCGCAGAGGGCCCAAGCCCCGGCCTCCCAGCACCCAGGCTCCAGTGGGAATAGTGTTCAGCAAGGGGACGGGTCCTCTTGGGGGTCACAGGGCTTCGAGGTCCGTTTCTGTGGTGCTGAGTGCCCCATCTCCGATGGCTTCTCTCGGAGCCCCTGGCAGGTGGGCCTGGATGACACTGTGGTGCTGGGCCGATGGACTCATCAAAGGAATGTGTAAGGCATTTTGGTAAAGTCGAACAGTAAGGTCTTTGTGGCAGACGAGGCTCAGACGGAGGTGCCCTCCTTGGCGCCGCTGCTGTCCTGTGGACAACGGAGGGCAGGGTGAGGGGCCGGCCAGCCATGAGGCTAGGAGAACCAGGACAGCTCCAGCCCTCACTGGCAGGAGGTAGACACTCACGGTTTTGGCTAGCTGCTCCTGCAGCTTCTTCACTGTGTCCTTCTCCCTGGCCAACTGCTTCTGAGTTGTTTTGAGAAGCTCCTGCAATTTGGTGGCTGCGCGCCCCAGGTCACTTGTTAACTTCTTCTCTTTGTCTAGTCTTTCCTACAGGATGAGAGGGAAGTGGAAGTCAGGCCTGTGCTTCTGTCTTCCACCTTTGCTGCTGGCAGGTCCAGCACAGCCCCAGCCCACTGTGCCCTGCACCTACCTTCAGCTGTGCTGCTTCTTCTGTGCCCGAGGACTCGAGGGGCCCGGCGGTACGGAGCTGCTCCAGCTCTTCCTGTAGCCGACATGCAGCTGTCTGCGCCTTGTGTGGAGGAAGGAGGGCCAGAGAGCGTGAGGCCTCGCTGGCATTCTCCCTGACTGCCCCCTAGGGATGGGGTACCCAGGCTGACAGGGCCCATGGGGCCAACAAGGCAGCAGGGTGACCCCCAAGTACCACCTCCTTGGGACCCCCAGCTCACATAACCCCCGGCACTGGGAAACGCAGCTGCAGCTAATCAGGTGGTCAAGGCTGGGGTGAGGACCGCTGACTGGGAGATGGGTGGGGGATCACATGCAGGGCCTCACCTCCTCAAACTCTGCTGTGAGCTTCTGCCGCCGAGTCTGCTCGTCCACCAGGACGGCCTCTGTCCGCTCCAGCTGTGTCTTGAGCTGTGTGCAGACACAAATCCCATGGGAACCCAGCGAAGGAGTGCGGGGGCCCAGGACGCCTGGGCAGGTGACACATACGGCTCTCCCACTCCCTTCCCTGCAGCAGCTCTCATGCTCTCTTAGCCTTCCCCCACCCCACGCAGTGGGTCCTGGCACTTGCCTCTATGACCATGCCACTGCTACCCTGATGACAAGTCCCTGCACCTGGTTGAGGACTCCTGGCAGCTACTCCTTGGGCCAAAACTCTGGAGAGCAAAGATCCTAATGGGGTCCAAGGGCAGACCTACTCCATCTGGTGCCTTTAGCCCTGGCCATGGCCAATACCCCAACCTTGAGTTCCTCCCACCCAAGTTCTTGGGACCAAGAGTTGTGGGCACCCTGGCCCCCCACCTAGCACCTGCCCTGCCCTCTGTGTCTTACTCAGGCCCAGGGACCCTGGCCTGGGGGAAGTGGGCTAGGAACCGCGACGCAGGGTTAGGGGAAGACAGAGCTGGCGACCTACACCATGCCTCAGGGTTAGTGACACATCTGGGGGCCAGCTCACCGCCCTAACCTCCATGGGCTCCTGCTCGGCTGGGGAGTTCTCTGGGGACCCAGCTACGTCACCATCCTCTACGTGGCTCTTCATCTCACTCAATTGCTGCCTGACCTGCAACAGGGAGGGGACGTTTGTGCAGATCACGGATGGTCATGCACCCACCTTGCCTTGCACACTCAAACACAGACATCGGAGGAGCAGGGTGGCTCTCCAAGCCTGAAGGCCACACAGAGGGGGCCTGCTCTGGATCCTGGGTCCCTCTAATCCCCCTGCATGGATGTCTGGTGGGTCAGAGGCCAGGACCTCAGCTCCCCTGGGAGCCAAACTGAGGGCTTCAGGAGAGCCAGGGCTCTGCTCCAAGTTCAAGTGGCAGGGAGTGGTGGGTGGAGCCAGGTGACCTTGCCTACATCCTGCAGCTTCAGGAACACAGGCCCCCACCTGGGGCCCTTCCTAGGCTCCAGAACCCTGGGATGTCATTTCTGCTTCCCCCAGGAGCTCAGGCAGGGCCTCAGTGTGAGCTCCCAGAGATACAGGTGGTCTTGGGGCCCGTCCACAAGGCCCTGCCTACTTTAAGGAGCAACCTCAATTGCTTCTCCCTACCCCCTCCCTCCATAACCCCCCAAAAGCAGAAGTGAGATTGTTCAGTCCAAGGTGAGAAGCCACTGGGGTTCTCCACAGGGTATCCAAATGCGGGCCACACCCTGCTGACAGTCCAGATCCAGTTTGGCCAATAAGTGACTAGAAGGAGGGCCCTTCAAGGCAGGCGCCTGACCAGGTGATCCGGGGAGGCTGCCTGACCCTAGGCCGCAGCCTGCCTCCTCCCAAGCCAGAACTGCACATCCTCTGGTTTCTTGACATTAACAATGACTCAAAATGTCAGAACAGATGCAACCTAGCTGGGTGGCAATGCCCCAAGGAGATGGGTTGCAGGTCAGATCCTGCAGCTGGCAACAGCATAGCAGGCAGGACTCAAGTTGGCTGGCACAACAAGGCCCCCAGAGCCACGTGCAGCAGGTTCTACACACCTGCCTGTGTGGCTGACTTCTCAGTTGTTGCTGGGGTGAGAAACGCACCCCCGCCCTCCAGAAACCAAGGAACTTGTTGAGAGCCACTGGGCAATGGCTTCCAGGTCCTGTGTCATGGGAACCCGGTGACCCGAGACCCTGGGAGTGGGCTTACCAGGAGCATGGGCTCCCATGGCAATGCTTCCTCTACTATGCCACCCCAGCTGCTGCCAGTGGCAGCACCTCCCACACATCTAACAGCCGCTCCCCCTCCCCACAACCTGTGGCAAGGGATCACATGCCCACCTACCAGGGCCAGTTCATCACTTTGCTTCTGCGCTTCACTCTGGGCCACCTGCAGCTGGGACTGAGACTCGAGCAAAAGCTTTCTCAGCTTGGGGAGAAGCAGGGAGTGAGTCAGCACAGCCACCCATCTACCCTGGGCCCACATGGCACCACAGGTCTCAACACACACCTGGCAGGCTTCTGTGGTCACCAAATGTCTTTATGTAAGAAGCCATGAGTCTAAGATGAACCCCAACTAGTCATGCTGGTGTGCATAATCAAAACTCTGCCTCCACCAACTATGGCAGCGATCTAGGCGCCACACCCTGACCTGTCTCTCTGAGCATCTCGGGCCAGCGAACCAGGCAGGGTGCGTACAGGCTGAGCCTCACCTGAGACCCAGACTCACAGTAAGGCTCGCATGTAAGGCTGAGGGTTGGTGGTGAGGGCAGACTCACCCCTGCCACCTCTCTAGCATAGTTCTGGCACTCGGCACTGGCCGTTGCCATGTACTTCTCCAGCTCTGCTTCTAGCTGCGAGGTGTGTTCCTGCACCTGCCAGGACACAAGTGGCCATCATTGCTGACACCACATGTGACATCCCAGCTGAAAGCAGCCCAGGGTGACGAGTGACCCTCCATGGCCCACGACCACTGCGGATGCTGAGACCATTTCCTGAAAATGGCTCCAGCCCTAGCACTGCCACACTGGAGAAATGTGCCTCCATTTTCTTCTCTACTCCTGTTTGCATGGCCACACATTAAGCAGGTCCTCAACATACTCAGGACACATGGAGGCTCCCATTGGAGACAGCCAGGAAGCGACCGTGGTGCGGGAGAGAATGGCCTGTCCTGTGGCCCTGGACTCTGTTCCCCTGAGAGCAGCTGCCACCCACCTACCTGATCTGAACTTTTGAGCTCCGCCTTGAGCTTCTGCACGACCTCTTCAAGATGCTGCACAGTGCCCTGAGACTGCAGAACCAGGGAGAGTCTGTCAGGCACAGGTTCCTCCCAGAGACGCCTGGGGCCCCAGGACCACCACCCTGGTCAGCAGGCTCCAAGGGGGATCTCCCAAGGCACACCAACTTCCAGCAGAGGGGCACAGCTTCTTCCCGACAGAGGAACCCACAAGGGGTGACGGTGACCACCAAGTTCTTCACTTAATGGAGGAGGCCCCAGTAATGCTCCCCCAGAGGCTTTCACATTCTGTGCCCAGTGAGTCCCTGGGAGTCATGGGGGAGGGGGTGGTGAGGTGCTTAGGGAAGGGGCTGCCTACCTTGTGTAGCTCTTCCTCCTTGGCGCCCACCCTGGCCTTCCACACCTGCTCCTCCTCCTCCACGCTCTTCTGCAGGTTTCTGAGCATGCCCTCCTAGGAAGGGGTGGGAGGAGGCACACTGAACCAGGGGGCTTTCCTGCCAGGCCTTCCTTATGGCCCTGTGGCCTCAGCTCTTGCTGTGCCTCCTGTGTGCTCCCCCGGGAGGAACAAGGCCCAGTCCTGGCTGTGGAGACCTCTGCCCCAGTGGGGAGGTGAGAGCTGTGACCACAAGGGGTCTCCAGGCCTCTCAACAACCCTGGGCTGGGCAGTTGGTGCTAGCACTCGGCTGGCCAAGGGTGCTGGCCCTAGCATTGCTCTTTGGAGTCCCAGGGGGCAGGGTTCAAACCAACAGCTGCCTGCTCACTGCTCCCCGTGACCAGCCCCAAACCTTTAAACGATGCCCCGAGAGACCTACAGCCCCAGACTACCCAGCGCCAGCCTTGACTCCAAGCCACCTCCCACACTGTGGGCCCCAGGGTCCTTCCCCGCAACTCCCGCCTGCTCACCGTCTCAGCCAGGATGGTGCGGTACTGATCACACTCAGCCTGCAGGGTGATGTTCATCTCCTGGGCCTCCCTCAGCTCAGCAGCCCTGTCCTGTGGGCACAGGGACTGGTAAGCCCCACACAAAGGCTTCTTCCCAGCTATCTGCCAAGACCACGTGTGGCACACCTTCCCCAGACACTGGCAGGGCCTTGCTTACCGAGGTTTCCATGTCAGTGGGCAGCTGCTTCAGCAGCTTAGGGCCTTGCTCTCGGAGTTCCTGCAGCCAATCGGCATAACTCTGCAAGGAGACATGCAAGATGGGCCTGGAGACAGGCCCTGGGCACGAGTACACAGGGTGGGCTGCCCACCTGCCCACCCCCTTACCTGGTGAGCTGAGCTTGAGAGTTCTGGCACCAGTGCCAGCACGGCCTCCTTGGTCTGTGCCTCGGTCAGGTGGAGCTGCTTCTCAGACTCCTCCTGCAGGGGGACAGGGCGTCGTCTTTCAGCTAAGGAGTCAAGGAGAGGCTGCAGTGGCTCAGTGGAGCTGACCGAGAGCAGCCTGTACTGGATCCACTAACAGACTGAGCTCAGATGAGAGGGACACAGCAGATGCTGGGCCTTCTGGCCCCTCGTGGCAGCTGCCTAGGTTCAGCACCCTTTCACTTGCAGAATTCTCCTGAGAGGGTAGGAGTTTGAATGGGCATTCTGGAAGAGGGGGTGACATCTGTGTCCTGGAACAGCAGCTGGGGTGGAGGTGGGGTCAGGACAGAGAATGAGTCTTACAGAAGCCACAGTAGGAGGGAAATTAGTCAGTTGCGGCTCTCCGGGAAAAGCTGTCACTCCCCGCCGCACTGAGGGAGCAACAGGGTGAAGCCTGGGGACAGCAGTCAGCCCATCTCTGGGGTTTCCTAACAGCCTGTCCCTAGTAGGCTGGACCCTCCACTGGCCCTGTCACCTCCTAGAGAGAGCAGGGAGCAGCAGCAGGAATTCCAAGTGATGTGGGGTCAATGGAGGCTAGCCCCAGAGGAACAGTGATGGGAAAAGTAGTGTGGGGCCTGTGACAAGGAACGCCTAGGTCTCCGACAGCCCACCGGTTCTGGACTCACACCCATGCCTGTGGTGCAGCCCACCCCTGGGCCTGCAATTGTGGCAGTCCACACTGCAGACAACCTGGGGCCAACTTTCCTCTTCTGCCAGTGTGACTGTAACTATGTCAGGTGACACTGTGGTCACTGAGGTCTAGTGGCCTTCACCCTGTCTCTTAACTTTCTATCAGGTGGACTTTGGCCCTTCAGAAAAGATGGGGTGGGCAAGGGCTTTAGTTGACATCATTGCTTGCCAGGAGCCCTGTGCCATGTGCCGTGTATGCAGGTTCTTTTCTAGCCTGGGGCCCAGACCCTGGGAGGTATGTTCACCATCTCTCCACCTAGACAGCCCAGAGCAACGGGCAAGAGGGGACCTCACCCAAGTGACCAACTGCAGACGTCACTCTGACTTTTGGGACTTTCTAGGCCAAGCTTTCAGAGGGCCAGGACAGAAGCAGGCAGAGCTGTAGTCCCACTCAGGGTAGGGCAGGCAGTAGGCTCCCACCCTGTGGCCTCTGACTCCACCCTGGCAGCCATCCTAGTCCTGTACCCTCATGGTGGTAGGCCCTGCTGAAAGGGAGAGAGGGCAGGGGGAGCAGCAAAGAGGACACTGGAGCCCAGGGCCAGGCCTGTCATGTTCATAGCCTTTCTGCTGTGCCTGTCCCAGGCAGGAGTGCTAGTTTGGTGAGGGGTGAGTCTGAGGGCAGGTGAGGCCCTGACCTTGGCCTGGGTCAGGGAGCGCAGCTTTTCCTCGCAGGCCTTCTCAGCTGAGGCTAGGGCCTCCATCGCCTTCCAGTTCTTCTCACGGAGGTCCTGGGTGGGGGGGGGGGGGAGGAAGACAAGGACAAAATCAGCCACTAACAGTCAGTCCCTGTGCTCCAGGCCAAAGCAGGACCTGCAGAGGGACAGTGTGTTCTTGTTCTGGCCATGCCCAGGCAGGCAGGCTTTCCTGGGTAGCACTTAAGATAGGCTGAGGTGCAGGAGTGTGGGCAAGGAATGGGGCGTGCATGGAGATTGTCTTTTCAGGGGAACTCACTTGGGGGCTGGCGGCTGTCATACACAGTCCTGGGGCCTTCAAGGAGAAGAGGTAAGGTGCATATGGCCAAGGCCTCACACCCTCGGCAGCCATGGGGATGACAGCTGCGTCACTCCCTGCTCTCAGTGCCCACCAGGCACAGCATTCCCACCACAGGGATGGCTCCATACTTGAGCCAACTCAGCCCTGGGACCTGTGGTGTACTGGAAGGTGGGGCCCTCCTGGTCCGCCCCCTTGACTATCCAGGCAGCACCCTTTTCTGCCAGCCCCGTCCAGCACAACACCCGCCACTCACGTTGTTCTTCCCTTTCTGCTGCTCCAAGGCCTCCTTCAGCTCCATGGCTTCCTTCTTCAGACATGAGACCTGCGACTCCAGCTCCCCAAGGCTAAGAGGACACAGTGAGGTCACTGCCCTGGCTTCAGGGGTCCACAGCTCCCACAGGTCCTGTCTTAGGAAGGCCTTCCTGTCCTAGCCACTCAGTGTAGCTGAGGCTCACCCAGCAAGGAACACCTGGGGGCTGAGCCAGTCTATCGGAGAGAGCCTCTCCAGTGCCACAGGTTCCCAGGGAAGGCAGAGCAGCTGCCTGAGTCCTCCCACCATGGTGGCCAGTGCAGGATGGGCTCTGGGGTATGCTATAAGACACTCTCTTCTCTTGAGCCTAGTCCTGCTACTGGTGCACAGCTCCTGCTCTGGGGAGCCCAGCACAGACAAGCTAGCCCTGTCTCTGGCATAGCTGACCCTCAGAAGCCTGAACTAAAGACTCAGTGCAGCCATGACAGCACAGGGACCCTGGCTAATACTGCTCCTCAAGGACCGTGTGCCTTGTGCTCTTAAGAGCCTATGGCACACCCTAAGTCCCAAGTGACTGCCTCGTGGACCCCAGGGAGGCAAGCCCCAGAGGGTATGGTCATATCAGCTCAAGCCCCAATCTGTTCATGGAATCCACCCAGGTGTGTCTCCAATCAGCAGTAGCAAACAGGCCCCAAGAAGGGCCCGGGGCAGCTGCCAGAAGGGACAAGGTCTGGCTAGCAGTGAAGTCATGTGTGCTTATTAGCTCCTATGTCCCAAACCTCCAGTCCAGCAAACTACCCAGGCAGCCTGCCCAGGTCTCTACTCTAAACTGTGTAAAACTTCTTCTTACTTGAATTATTGACCACAGCCCAGGTGTCCCTTGCCTTGTGAGGTGGACAGAGCCCAAGTGGTGGCTGAATGGGTGGTAGCAGACAGACAGGTGGGTGCTTGGCTGAGTTTTGCTCCTTGTGAGGAGCCAGGAACCCTCTGCAGGCTGCCTTCTCTCCTGCCCAGGCCTGTCCTGGCCTCTAAGTCACAGAGGGACAAGGGATGGGGCAGGAAGGGAGTCTCTAAAGGGGGCTCTTCCCCAGGGCACCATGAAGGTGGCATCTCCCAGGGTCCTCTGCTCATGGCTATGATAGAAGCAATTGGGCAGAGTCCAGTGCATCTCGTCCTCATCAGCTTACCGGGTCTGTTGCTGCTCAGCTTCTGCGTGGCTAGCCTGCAAAAGACACAAAAGGCTCCTGGGGCAAGGGCAGAGCTAGGGCAGAGGCAGAGCTCTCCCCACTTCCTGTGGAGGGGCTGACCTGAGCACTGCGGGCCTGGCCTGCCTCCAGCAAGGCCTCGATGGACTGGATCCGCTCGGTGAGCTGTGAATTCTCCGCCCTGGCCTCCTTGAGCTGCCCCTGGAGGCTGCTCAGCTCCTCACGCTTGCTCCTCACCTCAGCCTCGGAGGACTGCAGTTTGCTATGCAGCTCTGTGACAGGGAAGGGAAGGAGAGGGGTGTGAGGTGCTGCCCCTGCTGACCGCTGCCCCAGGCAGGCATGACACCCAATGCTGGCTTCCTTGGCTCCAGTGTGTGATCCAGGGTGGGGTGGGGAGGAGTAGGTCACAGCCACCGGACACACTAGGGTGGAAGTGCCCTCAGCCCTGATGAGACAATGATGGCCTGCGACTGCATCTCAGTGAACTTCCACTCGCCCCAAAGACATTGGCTTGTGTCTGTGGCCCTGCCACCCTCCCGGCCTACCCTCACTCACCTCCAAGCATAGCTCCAATCAGGCGCCTCAAACCCAGATCCCAACATCTCAGGCCCTTGTCTTGGCTGCTTTGCTTTCAAACTCCATGTCTACCACCGGCCACACTTGTCCCCACCTCCCCAGGGACCCTTTCTGCCTGGGGCAGGCTCTGCTCCTCTGGGCCTGGGTGGCCCCCAAGAGCCTCTTCTTTGGCATACCCCAGTTGCTGTACCATCATGGCCCACTTGCTACCAGCATCAGAGAGATTGGAAATGGATCAAGGTGTGCCAGTTCCTGGCCCTGAGCCACGCACTTCACATGGTACCTGGGCCCCTCCTCCACCCAGTCCCCCATTAATCACAGTAACTTTAGTTCTCAAATAGGCCAGGTTCAAGTTCACTCCTCTTAGGAGCCCAGAACTGGCTTAATGGGGCTGGACCCTTCCATCACTCTAATTCAAGCCTATATATCCCTTCCTGCCTCAGAGAGAACACTCAAATCTATTTGGTTTAAAGCCTCATGTGGCCCCTGGTGCAGAGGCCAGCAAGCCAGAGGCAAAGGCTGCTCTGGGTTTCCATATAGCAAACTGCAGGCACAGCCAGGCCTCTCTGTGTGCATACTGCTCACAGCCACTTTTATCCACAGCAGCTTAGAGTCCCTCATCTGTCTTTTCACAGAAACAGTTTGCTGATCCTGCCTCAGCTGATGTTGCTGTGGGACTCTGTCCTTGCTGGTGACACTGCTGGTGAATAACTGGCCCAGCCCATTGGCCCCCAACATCTGCCCAGAGGTCCTTCCAAGTCAGGGAGCATCCAACTCTCAGTGGCACCAGCTGCCCCCTTTCTCCAAGGTCACCCAAAAGCCTCATCCTTGTTACTGTCTCCACACCAGTGAGGTGCAAGGACCCAAGATAGGCCCTACCTTCTGAATCTGTCTGAGCTGGCAGAGCAGAAAGACCCAGAACAAATATGTGATCAACAGACATTAGCCACAGCCTCAGTTTACCCAGACACAGGTTCCTTACCCCATCCCTGCCCGAGAGGACAGAACCCTTACCTCTCTTCTGAGAGGAAGAGTGGAGCATCTGTGCTATACCCAACACCTGATTGTTAGGTCCTGCTAGTGGGGCCAGGAGGTGGGCAACCCAGACCCAAGCCAAGGAGTGCCACTGGGGCATGGCCCTCACCAGCTGCCCGCTGCTGCTGCTCCTGGGCCTTCTCTGCATCCGCCCGCAGGCTGGCATGGCTGGTCTGCACTCGGCATAGCTCCCGGCTGACCTCATCTAGGCGCTTCTGCAGGGCTTCCTCATTCTCCTTGTGTGACACCTGGTGAGCGGCACAGAGGGCAGGACAGAACTCTTACCTGGGTCAGCCAAACCCCACCAAAGCCCACTGTGGGTCTCTGACATGCGGAGGCAAGAAAGAACATCATCGTCTCTGTGTGAGAAGGGCTGCAGCTTTGCAGTGAGCAAGCACTTCCTCCGAGGTAACCCTGGCTTTCTCGGGGGCCTCTTGCTTGAGGCTCCTTGCATCTATACAGTCACAGGTGTAGCATGTGATTAAAAGCATTTAACATGTGGTTCTCCTCTGTCACCTGACACGGGGTAGACCCTGTGATGTTGCCAGCATACAAACAGCAATCCTATATAGTTCTCTCTAGGATCTTACAAGCAGCACCACACTGCCTGGTCTACCTTCCACTGCGCCACAAGGGGCCCCCTTGTACGGTGTGGGCACTCCTCTTGTTGGGCTCCTGGGACACGAGTGCTGTGTCTGACTGCTGAAGTCACAAGCAGGTTCCAGGGGAAGGTAGGGTTAAGAAGTGCCAGTCTGCAAATGATTCCTGAAGACTGGGTCCTCCTCAGCCCTCATGACCAGATCATCCTCTCCACTCCTGCTTAGGGCAAGGAGATAAAAGCTGGTGTGCGCATTTTGATGAGCGATGTCAAGGCACCGGTGGCTCTGACACGACTTGCCAGTGGGCGCAGGGCTGGGATCTGAGCCTGGGAGTTGTCTCCAGAGGCCTTGACATTGACAAAAGCAAACTTGCACCCTTTTGTCCTAGCACCTTTGGTCTTAGATAAGGACTGGACCCATCTGTGCATCCCTGCGCCTTCCTCCCATAATGGGTCCTGACAGGTCCAGGCAGATCCATCTCACTGTCAAGGTCTGCCTGCATCACAGAAAGAGAAGACTCCACATTGGCCAGCTCCACTGCTCACAGCTACATCTGTTTTTTTCCACTCACATGTTAGCCTATTTGGTGTATGCAATCCCAGTCCTTTTCAATTTCCCTACCACATCACAAAGCCTTTACTGACAAAAATAAGCCTCTGGAGTCACCAGGATGTCCTTGCTTTCTTAAAAGCTACCCCAAGGAGGGTGTGAAGGCAGCAGGGCGCTGTGCACCATGCGGCAGGATACTCTCCTGTGAGAAGAGGCTTCCAGGCCATGTGTGGAAGCTGAGAAAGAACAAAATCCACCTGGCATTGAAGTCAGAGGCTGAATCTATGCCACTCGGCTTGGTGTCTGCTGCAGACTGGCAGCATCATAGTGGTGCCCAGTGTTGGAGGACAAAAACAACACTGGAGCTAAACTTAGTTGGAGTTCAAACTCTACCTGCCATGTGCGGGACCTGGCTATGCAGGGAGGGGTGGTCACCTCAAATTTCCCTTTGGGAAAAATGCAGATGCCAGTGTATCTCTGGCTCATGGAGTTACCAAGGGAACTGGCTGAGTTTGCTCAGCACATGGGAAGCAGCTGCTTGATGCCCACTGGCACTGTTACTGACTAGGTTAAGGTCAAGGGCTTGAGCTTTATTGCCAAAGAATGACAAAGTGTGGCCGGGTGACCATGAGCCTCTCCATACCATGCAGACAGGCTGGGTGGCAAGTGCACAGGGCACCCCGACTCACCTGCAGCTGCAGCACCTGCTTCTCGAAGGTGGCAGCCTTGGCCTCCAGAGCCTTCCGCTGCTGCTCCTCCTGCCGGCTGGCCTCTGACTTCTCCAGTAGTTCCTTGCTGACCTTGCTGAGCTCTTGCCGCAGCTTGGCCAGCTCTGCGTTCTGCCTGCAAGAAAGCCACCATTCTGCCTGCAAGAAAGCCACTGGCGTCCATGCTACTCTGGGCCATGCCCAGCTTTGAAAGTCAGATCTGGAGCAGGTATTATATTTCAGCCCCCGGCAGGGGGCGCTGCAGGCTGTAGCAGTGAGGGGGACAACAGGCTAGCTGTTAGAACTCAGGACTCAGACACTGGAGGAAGGCCCCAGTCAGGGCCCTACACCAGGTGGCGGCAAAACTGTAAGGCAATCCCTGGTTCACATACATGGTGCCTGGGCACAGTTACACATCTAGCAAGAAACCAGAGCACACCTCTATAGGTGCTGGAGCCCTGGGGATGCAGGGTCACTGTGGCTTACTTGCTCTCCACCTGGCTGGTGGCTTGATTCAAGGCATCTCTCAGGATGGAGTTCTCCTGCTGCAACCGGGCCAGCTGAGTGTTGGGGCCATTCTCCAGCTGTTCCTGAAGAGTTCGAATCTGCAACGACACCATCAGGGACATCAGAACTGTCCTGACCCCACCAAGAGAACTGGCTTCCAGATGAGGCAGAGTGAAGACATATGACAGAACCCCCAGATGGAAGCGAATGCCGGGCAGCAAGAGACCAGAACATCAAGGCTGGGGGCTTGAGGCCAAGTGTAGGCTGCCAGCCACTCCTCTCCACCTCACTGCTCACTGCCGGCCTGTGGTCACAGGCTGAGGTCACAGCGTGACACATCTGGGGAGGTCTGCTCCTGAGGTCACCAGAGTCGACTGTGCTGAGATGAAGCACACAACCGCAAGTCACAGCCTCTTAGGCATCCTGAGGAAGACTCCCTTCCTGCCCTCTGACCTCCTGCGCCTCTGAGCCAGGCAACAGGCAGGAGGCTGCGACCATGGCGGGGATGTGAGATAAGGATCAGGCTCTGAGTAGGGTAGACAGCTGCCTGGTGCCAACCTCAGATCTGTGCTTTCCTTTTAAAAGATATTCATTTAGATAAAAGGCAGAATGTGAGTGAGTGAGTAGTGAAGAAGGCAGAGATCTTCCTCCTGCTCACTGGATCACTCTCCGTAGCATGGCCAAGTCAGGACCAGGCTGAAACCAGGAGTCGGGGTCCCATGCGCGTCTCCCACACAAGTTGCAGAGGCCCAGTGACTTGGGTCTTCCCCAAGGATTTAATAGCGAGAAGCAGCAAAGCAGCTGGGACTCAAACAAGTGCTCTAACATGGAACACCACCATCCTAAATCCTAAAGCGCCAGCTTAACCTTCTGCACCACAGGTCCAGCCTCACTGTGACTCTGGCGCTCACAAGCCCACAGCAAAAAAGCACTGTCCAGGGTCACAGGCAGGCTGAGCACCTGATGCACAGAGCTGGTTGCTTGAAGCTATGTTATCAGAACATGCTCTAAACTCTAACGTACTTTCCTGATTAACATGAAATGCAGCACCTCTGTCCAGTTAGATAACCCCAGCTTCCTGCACCCCAACCACCAAGTGCCCCCCACCCCCAGGGCCCCAGTGCCACTGCCCACCTTGCCCTGCAGCTGCTGCACCTCCTTTACGTGCTCTCGATAGCTGGCCTGCATGCGCGCCTGCACAGCTGCGATTTCCTGCTCCCGAGCCACCAGCTGCTTCTTCACCTTGGCCTCCCCAACTGCTGCCTTGGCCTTTTCAGCTGCCATCTCCTGGGAAGAGGATAGCAGAGAGAGAGAGAGCCGGTCAGGCCTGTGGAGGAAGAAGTGTAAGTGCCCCCAAGGTCAGGAGGTGACTTGAGAGCTCAGTAGAGACCCCTACAGCTGGCTGAGGCCACCAAGAGCCCTGCCAACAACAGCAGGAGCACCAAGAGAGCCTGCTGACCTGGCTGGACGTGGCCTTGGCCATGGTGAAGCGTGCAGAGCCTACTACCCCGGTGTTCCTGAGCACTGGCTCAGCCTGTCTCCGCTGACAACATCGCAGCGTGGCTCACACCAGGTTCCCAGAACATCCACTTCCCCTCCAACACTTTTGTTACGACAGAGAGGCACGACCCTTGGTGCTTGGGACCAGGATGTGGCCAGCGTTTCTAGAGGGCCTGCATGCCAGGAGCCACCATTTGTCTACTCCAGTCCAAAGGAATGTGTGTTCCAGTCCCTGCCAGGATGCCCACAATCTGGGGAGCTGGCAGCCTGTGCACAGGCAGCAGAACCCAGGGTTGGCAAATTATCCCAGGATAGTAGCACTGAACAATGTGGGGAAAGGCAGGGTTCACAACCTGAGGAAGGGTGGTGGGCATGCTTCCTGCCCCTGACCAGGCCAGTGTCTATATGGTGAGCACATACACTAAAGACATGGCTTCCCTACTGGATGCCTGGGTGCAAGTACCCCATGAAATTTCAGGGCTTTCCCCTTCCCCGAACTGGGCACAAGACCACACAAGGGAAATTCTAGCCTTCTCCCTACCAGCGCTGTGAGGGAAGCCCATCTGCTGAGACAGAAGAACCAGGGCATGGACTGGGCTGACCACAGTGGCACAGGGTACTCATGTGGTTCTCTGGGTCAGCACTCCTGGGATCAGCACTCCTGGGATCAGCTGGCACCCACTGGCCCTGCTTTTCAAAGATCGGCATCCTTTGGCTCTCCCCAGGGTGGGCCTGCAGGGCTGCCGAAGGGACACTGCCTCGTCTTTAGTAGTGGGAGGGCATCATTCCCACTGTGCCTACAGAGGACAATTAAGGTCCACTGCTCATCTGATTCTTAGTCAGATGTGGAAAGTGATCCACAGCTCAAGTAGATGTGAGACCAGTGCTGGGGAAACGTGACAAACGAGGTATGGCCAGATCTGGGTGTGGAAGACCGATGCCCTCCTCTGTCCAGGGAGGCAGCACCACGTACCTCAGCAAGGAACCCCAATTTGGGCAGCACAAGTGTGCCTCCACACACACCAAACTGGAAGGTTCCTTTCTCCCTCTAGCTTCTTCACTCCAGCCCCTTGAAGTGCCTGGTCCAGCCTCGAGAGGAGGAAACCAAAGCACAGAAAGGCCTCG
This sequence comes from Ochotona curzoniae, assembly GCF_017591425.1. Taxonomy (NCBI): domain Eukaryota; kingdom Metazoa; phylum Chordata; class Mammalia; order Lagomorpha; family Ochotonidae; genus Ochotona; species Ochotona curzoniae. The sequence goes on from NW_024466737.1 coordinate 628,911, forward strand.
GCATGCCCATGGCTAAAGAGGGAGGGTGGGGGGAGTTGCCATGGGCTGTTATCCATACACCTGTGTCACCTCAGCACCACAGTTGGGTGCTGGGCTACGAGAGGCAAAGGCTTTGCCCGAGGCTTACAGCCAGGAATCTACTGCTGCCCCACGCAGGCAGGGCTGGGCTGCCTCCTCACATGCAAGGTGTACTTGCTGCCATCCTTGGTTTTGGAAATCAACTCACAGTTGGTGCTGAAGGAGAGCATACTTGTGTCCAGTGACCAGCACAGGGAGGGGGCTGTTAATGAGCTGACGTCTGGGCTACCTGACTCCAGTGGACAGGGAAGCCAGCCAGAGTAAGAGGTGAGGACCACATGTCACTGCCTGAAGTGGCCACCTAGTAACTGGTCACACTCCAGCCATTCTGTGTTAAAGGTGGGAGGCATGGGGAACTAGCCAGGCAATGGCTCACTAGCCCTTCTAACTCGAGGAGGGTGTGTGTGTCAAAATCTCATAAGGATGCCTCAGTTTGCTTATAAAGAGGGAATGAATCAAGACTCTGAAACCAGCAGGCCCTTGGGATGGGAAGCTCACATTTGCAGCACATACCAATCTCTGTGGTGTAAACGCTCTTCGATTTGCAGAAAGAGAGGTGGACACAATGGGCTTTCTGAGCCTGGGAGGGCAGCTCCAGCCATCCCACAGTTCACCAAAAACCCAGAGCAGCTCATGTGGAGGTTGCACGTACGTACGCTTCAGAGGCATGGCAGAGAGAATGTAAATGGCAATGGCCACTGGAGGCCTGCCCTTTACTTCTCTGTTCTTGCCTACCTCCACCCAGCGATCCTTCCAGTCTAATTTAACTGCACCTCCTGAATTTAGGCCAGAAAAACAGGATACCTCATCTCCTGGTCCTCCTGAATACCAGCAGGAAGTGCTGCAGGCCACCTTCCTGCACCTACGGCCCAGGACAGAGGAGCAGACAGCTTCCCAATGCAGTGCTATTGCCCTGTTCTGCATGTCCTCTTGGAAGGCAGGGTTCGGGAAGTGGAGAGTCAAGACACAGATCCTGGTGAACTTGGCAGGGCCAAGAGTGGTCTGCAGCACTATGGGTCCCAGCATGTCCTCAAGGATGCCCTCCCAGGAATCATCTCCCCTGCCATGCGAGCAGCTGACACTAAAGTTGCCTGCCTCCTTACACATCACTCTCTGATACTGGAAAAAGCTCTTCTCCGCCTCCCCACAGGGTTTTCACTCAATTCAAGAAACCACTATAGATGTATGGTGCCCAACTGAAAACCAGGACCCTCTTCGTGATGGGACCAGCCTGGTGAGAGTCAGTTCTGAGCCAGTTGAGCTCCCAGCAGCTGCTTAACTTCCACGCACTCTTCATGTCACTCACTGGGCCTGCAGGTTCCACTGAGCAGCCACCCCCAGAGCCTGCGACCCAAGTGCAGCAGTGGGCGGAGGTCCTCACTGGGCAAGGACAGCAGGGGCTGTACCTTGTTGAGCTCCCTCAGTTTGCTCTTGGCCACGGCCGCGTCTTCCTGCTCCGTGGCCAGCAGCTTCTCCTTCTCTTCCAGCTGTCGTTTCAGAATCGCCACGGGGTCACCCTTCTGAGTAGCCTAGAAATGCCCAAGAGCTTCATAAATATAGGGGGACAGACAGACTCAGGGCTTGCCCCCCAAGGTGAGTATGCCTGAATCTGAACACTGCCGGAGCCACACAGCCTGCCAGGCCTCCAGGCGCCGGGGCACCATGTCCTAGGGCATTTTTCCCATATGCGGCCATTTCTAGCCCCTCCCAGGAACAGACTTCATTTCTGGTTCAGAGTCACCCCTGAGCTGGTGGGGGCAGCCTGGGGATGAGGAATATGGTTATGGGGTGGTGGCTTGAACTGAGCCTATCTCCTCTAGCATTCACAGCCAGAAGGGTCCCACTCCCTGAGCCAGGAGCCCCTAGCAGGAATGCTATTATGTGTGATGCAAGATCAAACCCCAGCTCCTGCTGGCCTCAGGCAAGGCTCCTGAGACATGCTCGCAACACAAAACCCTCCAGCAAATTACCTAACATCTTGATTCCAGTAAAGGAATAAACGTGTGTGTGTGTGTGTGTGTGTGCGCGCGCACCCACACATGCTATTTCCTGGTCTTACTGGCCAGAGCACTGAAGTGGAGGTAACATCTGACAGCAGGGGTACTTCTGGGTTCATCACAGGGTTCCCTCACACATGCTGTCCCTACAACTTCCTCACTGTACACTGGTTGCAAACTGGCGTGGGGGCGAGGCAGTGTGCAGGGTGGGGAGGAGTGGGAGGATACCAGGTACCCAGTTCCTTGTTCCACACCCAGGGTCTCCTGGAACACAGTGGCCCTTCACCCTTCACAGCTTTGGTTTGAGTGCAGGGACCCCAGAGTCTGCCTGGAAAGAGAAGTGCAGGTTCTTCCAGGAACATCCTCTGCAGCTTGGCAAGGTGGTAGGGTCAGCTTGTAAGTGGCCCCCAAATCCTCAACCTGGCCAGCTGCAGTGACCTCATAGTATGGCCAGGGACTGGGGGGGCCTACCTTGTGCCAGGTATCCTGAACGATGCCAGCCTTCTCAGACAGGATCTCGATGAGCCGCTGGGCCTCCCCCTCATTGAACACCATGCTTCCAATTGTGGAGACTAGCGTCGTGTAGGGCAGGTAGAGAGGGCTGTCGGTGTCCAGGGGCCCTGTACCTGAAGAGGGAAGGAACAGGATCTTATACCCACTCCCAAACCCCAGCAGCAGCCCTGATGCTGCTCCCCAAGCCCATACAGCCAACGAGAACTCTGTCTGCCTGGCAAGTGGGCAGGCCCTGGACGAATCTCCTGAGAAACACTAAAAAGTATGAGGCAAGGAGTCCCTGCTCCAGCCTCTGAATTTGCCCCAAGCCTCTGCCTGGGCCAGGAGTAACCAGCCTCCTTTTTAAACCACGGAAATAATTGAGTAGAATCACACAACGCATGAGTGACTTTCCTCTCCTACCAGCAATGCACTAGTTCAGTCCCCCCGCCCTGGTTTGACAAGGTTTTCCCACTTGGCCATGACCACTGTGGGTCCTGAGTCCCAAATCTATCCCTTACCCTGCTACACACACAGAGTAACAGGCCCAAACATCCTACTTCTGACCTTCCCTGGACGAAGCACAAGCAACACAGGCCTGTGGAGAAGGAAGCCTGGGACAGGCCGGTCCACTGATGACTGCCTGGAGGACACAGCCTTTTGCCAACAACTGAGAGTCATCTCTAAACCCCCAGCTCTGTCCTCCCTGTGGCTGATCAGGGCGTATCACACTGACACTGCCTAGGCAGCTATCCCTGAGCAGGCAGAATCTGTCTGGGAGCCCAACAGAAGAGCCAAAAAATCACTGGGCTGCTCCTTAGCTGAGCCCACCTAGGATGGACAGAGAACTGGGGGGAGGTTTCCACAGCAACTCTGAATTCTCAGGCTTGTCACAATGTTTTCACTTACCTGTTACAATATTTTCATGGCAAGTCACTGCATTTAGCATGGCACCTTAATGAGGGGACGTGGGTGAACTGCTTATCATGAACACCCCTGGAATGTCCTAACTTGATGAAGCCCGACAGCTTACAAATACCCACACTGACACTACAGGTGTCACAGCTTGTGGGGGCCCCAGGGAGGGTGTGGGGAAAGCCTCTTTCTTCCTTTCTGTGGCATCGTGTCTGTGTGCAGAGGTGAAGGCCTGCTTTTGGAAGTATGGGGGTGGAATTTGAGCTCAGCCAGGCCACTGGAGCTGCAGCCTAGGCAGGATGACTCCATGTCAAACTGATGGTCACCAACAGCTTTTCCTCTTCCTGACTCCTGACTCCCAGGGCCACCAGTAGGAAATGCTAGGAGTTTCAAAGGCTTGGATAAAAATTAGTAAGATGTCTGCAATGATCTGTATTTAGTGACTAGATGCTGAAAGAGCATTTTGGATGAATCTGGATCCACACAGACTGTTTCTGGCCAGCCTCTGTTGACATTGCTGAGGTGGGACATTTCAATCACAGGTATGCCACACATATGTACTCACACTGCGAAACTCCTCTGCTCCACTCCTGCTCAACCCTGGGCATCAAAGTGCTGTCCACAGCGGCTGTCCTACGAGGGACCAGGGGCTCTGGCCTCTCACGTACTCTCCTCTGGAAGACCCTGCCTTCCAGGTTCCCACACAGTGTACAGCCAGGCCCACTGCTCTCCAAGGTATGAGCCACCAACAGCTGTGTGTGCTTCATCCTGCAGCCTCTGCCCACCTCTGGTATTCCCTGGAAATGCTATTTTTACAATTTTTTATTCATGTTAAGTCTATTAAATTTAATTAATATCTTAATTTTAAAAAGCAATAAACCTTGTAACAAATGAAACAACTCAAAACTATGCTGAGGAAAAGCCATTTCTCTTTTATCCATCCCCAACCCTGCCCACACTGTCTTTAAAATTATTTTTAAAAACTGTAACATTATAAAGCCATTTTTGATTAAACTATTTACCTAAGGACTGTGACACCTTTATTGTCCCAAAGTCAGGGGCCGTAATATTGAAATTGAAAAAAAGCTCCTAGAAGCAGGAGGAGGCAGGACTTTCCCGAGACGAAAGAGCAGGACCAGGTCACTGTCTCCGGCATACATTGGTGACTCCAGCAATCCCTGGCACTGTGAACACGAAAGGCACTAAAGGAAACCTGTCTAACTCCACAGTTCATCTGGGAAACCACAGGCTGAAAGGACGCAGGGAAGTGTACTGCACAGGTTAGCTCACTGAGGGAGCAGACACTGCAGAGGGCACAGTGACACTCAGGGACAGGTCCGTCAATCCTAGCCAAGCAGCCCTGGGCACATTCTTTCAGGTAAAACCCTCTTAGCAGAAACTAAGATACTCAGCTTTGTGGACTAGTTCAAGACTAGAAACGAGATTTTAATGTGCCATTCCTGATTGATAGTGCTGCCAGCTAATTCCACAAAAAACCAAGGAAGAAAACTGAGGGGCTGAACTAACACCCCACAGGCATGTTGCTAGACAAGCAGGTTCACCTCCCTTTGCCTTGGTGTCCCGTCTGTGAAGCAGAGCTGTCACCTATCCCTCCCTCACAGCCAGCTACAGTGATCCAACTGCAACAGGCCCAGGATGATTCCTGGCACAGCAGGGCAAGCCTTCAAGGGAAGATGGCAGAAGCCCAGACCCCGACCCCTCACAAAGGGAACGGCAAAGGAAGGCAAAGCTGATGCCCCAGAGCCAATCCCTCCAAGTCCAGTCCAGGATGTCAGCCCGGGACCTCGGCACCTCCTCCGGCCAGGGATACCACTGTCCTCACTCAAGATTCTAAACAGGCAGAACATCAGCTAACAAGCCCTGCTCCTCCCAGGACCCCCCCTTCCAGAATTATAGTGTCCCACATTTCAAAATGATGTTCTCTTTTACAGCCACAATGGAAGCTTAACCCTACAATTCAGGGACAATCTCTCTGCCTGCATCATAACCAGGGCCTCAGCTATAACAGAACTTAGGAGACTCAACAGCCCAGCACTGGCTCACTCAGCCACAGAGAGAGCATCGGAACCAAGCCAAGAACTGCTCCAATGCCCACAGACAGCTGTTGGTTAACGGGTGGGGATTATCGCCTTGGCCCCAGAATGAGCCCATCAGAAAGCTCCAGCCTGACATCAGCTGACACTCAATGTGCGTGTGCTCAGGGCAGGCAGGTCCGGCTAGTCTCCATAGTAAGTAGGTACCTACTGTGTATCTGGCAGTTTGCAAAATGCTAAACCTGCAAAAGTGAGGTAATGGTAGGACTATGTTGAGAGAGGCAGACAGGAGACCAGGCAAAATGGAGGGAAGGCCAGCAAGCAGCACCAGCATGGGTTTCAAGCAGGTACCACACACATGGTGGCAGGAGGCGGCAGTGGTGAGGGCTTGGTGAGGGCAGCAGCACAGGAGAGCAGCCTGGGCCATCAGATTTCACCCTATAGACCAAGAGTGAGGTTTCAGGACCCCTAGCGGGACGAGGCTAGGGCAGCAGCCCAGAGACGGGCCCAGATCTGAAGACTCAGGAGGCCTGGCTGCTGCCAAAGGGCCAGGCATCACTCTAGGAACTCCAATGGTGGCTCCTGACCCAGCAATGGGTCTCCAGGTGAATTAGATGACAAACATCCTCCTCCTTCTGGGGATTCGTTTCCACCCGTCCTGAAGGCCTCCCCTACAGACACATGCCTTCTATTACACCAAATCCGGCTGCGCCCTGTGCAGAAGGCCACCTGGAGAAAGGAACCCGCCCTAGCCACACTTGCAGCACCCTGCCATCCCCAGACACCCAGGCAAGAAGCCCTAGGAAGGGGCTTCTGGGTTCCTAAGAGCCAAGCACTGCACAAGGCATCACCGCATCTGCAGTCAGATTGATTCAGAAATGCAAGGCGAGTCCCCTACTCCTGCTGACCCCAAGTCCAGATGGCCTCCCTCCTATGAATCAGAGGCAACAGCTCCCGTCTGGATTTTATCCCTGGCTGGCAGGCAGTGCCATCTTTAGGAATAAGGTACTCTAGCCAGCCTCTCCATGATGGCACCTTCATGAACCAAGGCTGTGTGGCAGGTGCCAACCCTGTGAGGAAAGCACTCTTACAAGGACCTGACAGACACGTGAGCTGCTCAGGCCACAGCCACCTCAAACATAACTCTCCAGCCAGGTATGCCAAAACCTCCCCCGGCCCCATAACCACTGTTCTGACTCCAGATTTCAAACTCTATTTCCACCTGATTCAGAAGAGGTGGCAAGGGTGCCTGCCAGGTGCTAGGGACACCTGTGTGCCAAGGGATTGGCTGGTCACTACAGCCCAAGGGAGCAAGATGCTCTGTTCTGTGGCTCAAAGGGTGCTTGACAAATACCAGGCTTCATACAGACTGTGGTGCAGTTTACTAAATTCAGAGACAAACAATGGAGCTTTTTCTTCTTCTTCTTCTTCTTCTTTTTTTTTTTTTTTAATTTCTATTGAAAAGGCGGATGTACAGAGAGGAGAGACAGAGAGGAAGATCTTCCGTCTGATGATTCACTCCCCAAGTGAGCGCAACGGCCGATGCTATGCCGATCCAAAGCCAGGAGCCTCTTCCGGGTCTCCCACGCGGGTGCAGGGTCCCAAGGCTTTGGGCCGTCCTCTGCTGCTTTCCCGGGCCACAGGCAGGGAGCTGGAAGGGAAGCGGGGCTGCCGGGATAGAACCGGCACCCATATGGGATCCAGGGCGTGCAAGGCAAGCACCTTAACCACTTGCGCCACTGCGCTGGGCCCTTCTTTTTTTTTTTAACTTAAAAAACAACATGTGGGAGGCCAGTGTTGTGGTATATGGATGCCAGTTCAAGTGTCAGCTGATCATTCTGGTCCTGCTCCCTGATAATGGCCTAGGAAAAGCAGTAGAGGATCGTCCAAGTGCTTGGATCCCTTGCACCCAAGTGGGAGTCCACATGAGGCTTCTGGCTTCAACCTGGCCCAGCCCAGCTCTTCCAGCCACCTGGGGAGTGAACCAGCAGATGAAACATTTCTCTCTGTTCATTTCTCACTGTAACTCCTTCAAATAAATAAATCGTTAGGGAAAAAAGGTGCAGTAAAGTTAGAAAATGCAAAAGGATAAGATTCTAAAGGCTACCCAGAATCTGCCTTGCCCTTTGGGGACCTCTTCCTCCCTGTGGACTTGACAAGGTGGCTGAAAGTGTTTTCTGCCTTGTAGAAACTCATCAGGCTCTTCTGGACCTTGCCTTGCTGGCTTTCTGGTTTGAGCCAAACTCAGAGGGAAAGTCCTGCAAAAGCTAACCCAGAGTCCAAGGCAAGGCTCCAGGCTTTGGGGGAGCTGTGCCTGTGAGGCAGAAGGCCACGGGTTCTCAGGGACCTGCATGCCCAAGTGTTCCCAAGCTGGCCTGGGCCTTACCCAACATGGATACCCATGGCCCTGGCTGTAGCTAACGACACACCATTCTGGGGCCATTAACTCTCAGGCCTCAAGGCTCAGCTTCTCAATTATTCAGGGTGCAGGCCCACATCTCACTGAGCTAGACTCAACCCTAGGTGCCAGGGCAGATCACCTCTGCTGGCAGCCTCACGTCAAGGTGCGACAAACACACCATCCGAGCAGGCTGGGGTTCAGGGCAGGAAACAAGCCAATATGGTTACAATGGCAAAGACTACATGTGAGGATAAAAACAGGTTTTTCAAAACAACCTATACCATATATACATACCTTCTATGACACCAAATGCCAACTTAGCCACCAGAGAAGGAACCAGGTAAGGGTCATACTCCAAATACCTAGAAATTTCACTTCTCTGTGATTCTGCCAACTCCTCTTCCTCCAAACATTTAGAAAAGAATCTGGGGCCTTATTTGAAAATCCAGTATGTCTATTTACTCCATGCCTACATTTATAACACTCCCATTAAACTTACACCATTTCCAGCAATCAAGTTAGAAAACTCAATTGAAACATACTGTGATGTATTTGTGAATGGTAAAGCACCACTGTCTTCAAGATGTAGCTACTGAGTCTGACAAGATGGCTGAATGGCTAAATCCTCACCTTGCAGGCGCCAGGATCCCGTATGGATGCCAGTGCCTGTCCTAGCTGCTACACTTCTCATCCAGTTCCCTGCTTATGGCCTGGGAAAGCAGCAGAGGATGGACTAAAACCTTGAGCTCCGGATTCCTGGCTTTGGATCAGCTCAGTTTCGGTCATTGCAGCCTCTTAGAGGAGTGAACCAGCAGACAGAAGATCTTTCTGTTTCTCTTTCTCTCTGTAAATCTGATCTGCCTTCCCATAAAAGACCTAGACCTCAACTCTCTGGGAACTTACTTCACAGACACACAGAAACAATGATACATGCACATCACTGCAGTATTAATTTTAGCAGCAAGAAAAAAAAAAGAGCCTGCATACTTGTTAAATGCAATTTAAATAAACTCATATTTTCACACCACAGAGTAATATGCAGCTGAATGGGGAGCACAAATGCAATATGGAAAGGTGTCACCAATACAATACTAAGCAAAGAGAGCTTATAATTCCTGTTTGTGGGTGCCCAAGTGACCAGCAGTGCTCCTGAAGTTCCTATGAGGTAAGGGGCAATGAGGATCAAATGGGAAGAAAGGTTTTCAATATTAACTCTCCATGCTTCCATACTCTTTGATTCTGTCTGCTGAGCACATGTATTTATACCATAATAAATTTTAAATGCAAGGATTAGGAGGCAGGTGTTCACTGTCAAATAAAGCCACGGACAGGGGGTAAAAACCTGTCACCCAGCCCCAGGCTGCTCTTGTAAGACAATCATAGCAGCAGTTTGTGCAGAGCTCCAACCTGGGCCTGCAGAAGCATGTCCTGAACCCGCCTCCACACCTGCTGGTCGCCTGGGACACCCATCAGTCAGCAAGGGCCATGCAGCAACTGATGACAGAGAAGGCCCAGGAGGCTGAGGAAGTGGCTCTGGTCTCTGGTGGATCCCAGTGCTGATTCTGCTGTCTGTCTCATGCTGTGTATGAGGCACCTCTGCTGCTGTGTCCTCACTCAGTCTCACCATGACAGGAAGGCGTGAGCAGGCAGCCAGAACAACACAGGGCTCAAAGACATCACTGTCTTCACAGGACCACCTGCAAGGGCACCCCAGGGGCCCACTTATCTCCAAATGACACAGAACAATGCCACACAACAGACCTTCCAGGCCACTAGAAATCTCCTCTGTCTGCCCTTTCCAAAGGTGGCCACCAGTCATGTGACCACTGAGCACCCAGAATGTAGCTGGCACACATCAAGAACTGAATCTGGAATGGTACTCACTATGGATGGGTACCTTGTGGTCCAACCCTGCCCAGCCCAGCCCTGGCCTCCCTCCCTCTCAGTTATCCATCATGAAGAACACTCCTGTACCCCAGTGAGGGAGTTGCAGGAGCAGCTCCCCACTACGCAGCTGGCTTTGGGGTGGGTCTGCGCAGGGCAAGGCCTGCAGGGGAACTCTGTTGCCCATGGCGCTCCCTCGGCCATGTCTTTGCCTAACACTTGCATGTGGGATCAGTGAAGGTGCTGAGGGGCCAGCATTGCTGCTGCCCTAAGGCCACCCTAGGGGCCTGTCCCATAGGGGGAGACCTGCCAACCCTCAGGTGCTCTTGAGCACAGACCCCCTCCTCTTCTTCTTTCCTCCTTCCTCTCATACCTCCTGGCAATGGCCCAGAGATTGGGCTCCCTGCTTGTGCTTTTGCAGAATGGCAGCCACAAGGACATCAAGCAATGTCCCTGGCACTTATCAGAGAATGGAAAATACATGTGTGCTGGGGAATAAGCATACCATGACAGAGCCCAGCTGATGCAAATCCTCATGACCACAAGGAGAGCAATACACACATACACAGAACTACTATACCCCTGCCCCAGCCACTGATGACCATGCTGCATGCTGCCTGGGAGACTGCTGACACATACCCACACAGACCAAAGCATGCACAGCTAGTCACAGGCACATTCTCATCTGCTGTGGCCCCCCACAATGGCAATGCAGGGTGTGGCTGCTGCAGAGGGGACAAGGAAAGGATGTGCTCCTGTCCTCGGCCACTAGCCAGCCAGGTAGGCGGACAAGTCAAGGACAACTCTGAGCAAGTGTGCCTGACCTCATGTCCTAGCAGTCAGCATGATGGGAAGGCTACTGAGCAGGATAGCAGGAGGATGGCCAGAATGCCAGCAGCAGATGAGTCCTGGGGGCTAGAAGCAAGAATGCCAAAAGTTCTCCCCATTCTCAACCACAAGACACTCATCTCCAGCAGAGGGACAACCACTGATGGCCACAGAGACATACACGTTTCCTGGAAACAAGCTCAGCCTTATAAACATTCTGGTGCAACGCTTGCACTTGTCGAATGGGCAGCCCTGGACTTTTGGGCCCTGCCGCCAGCCCTGGCACTGGTCAGTGTTTCTTTTCCATGTGCACAGCTGACTCCTTTCCTCTGTCCTAAGCTCCACTACTGGACAATCAGGCTGGAGTTCTGGGCCTGGTCCCCAGTTACAATGGTCTTTACTGTCAGAGAAGACTCTCTGGGCACCCTAAATGGCCCTAAGGTCTACCTTCAGTGTTACTCTGCACATCACCCCAGAATTACCAAGGTGAAAACACACACAGAAGCACAATATCTCGGAGCTCTGTCCAAGGAGTGTCATCTGCTCCTGCTCTCCAGCAATCTCTCTGGAAGCTTCACTGTTGACTCCTTTGGGATGGTATCTATAGCATTTAAAATAACACAATGGGATCCATTTTTATAGCCCTAAAATAATGTTTAAAGGTCATTAAGTAAGAAGGGTTTTAATACCAAATTTTTCATGCCAACAGCTCCCTAGAATTCCTCTACTGGCAATTCCAAGGGATGCAGTCACAGCCACGAGACTTGAGGCTTTCTTTGAGGCCACTTTTTGAATTTGAAGGGTAAGTATTAGTATACTGAAGAAAAACTCAACTGCAGTAGTCACCATGGTACAGCCAGCCTCACTATCTTGTCTGTTCCATCTCCACAGAGTCCTGCCCTTCAGAATAAACAAACACCCTGTGCCGAAACCCTCAGCCCCTCTCTAACTCTCTGAAAGATCCAGTGCAGCAACTGTCTACCTGTAATTCAACGGGAGTTGGAGGTTGTGCAAATGCCATCCAGTTGCTTTCAAGGGACTTGCAATCCACCAATCTGGATATCCCCCAGGAGGCCCACAACCAGCTGGACATCAACACTGAGGCACACATGTACCCTGAGGTCACTGTTTCTATCACTGTCATTCCCCTAAGGCCTTTACCTCCCACAATCACCACCACACATAGGGGAAAGAACCACACCATGTCCACATCTTTGCACACAGCGCACCTTCTCATCCATCCCTTCTAGGGGATGCACCAAGCCCACCTGAACAGTTGCACTGGATCCCGTCTCAGGAACAGCAAGGCCACTAAGCCAAGACCTGGCTCTGAGTACCCACAGATAACCCCAAGAGTCAAAGAACAACCACCAGGTTCTTCAATGCTGTTTTCATACATTTTGCAAAGCTGCTTTTGAAAAGGGTCACATGGATGCCACTTCTGACCAACTCATGATATTGTTTATGTCGGTCATTTTTACTGAGGTCGATTTGTTTCCATGTGGATTTTTAACACTGTTTGCTGGTTACAGGAAACCGTTTGAGGTCCCTACTCTAGTACAGGCTTGTGACCAGCAGCACCGGAAGCCCCTGGGAGCTGTCAGAGTGCAGAGTCTCCGGCTCCAGCTATGCCTGCAGAGCCAAAATCTTAGGGACTTAACTGTGCATTCAAGTCCAAGAAGCACTCAGAGGTCATTCTGGTCTGGGGTAGGTGGCCTGCGACCACCACAGAGGGCCTGGAGGATGCCTTCACATATCAGCCCAAAGGGAAAGCAGGGCTTATGTGGTGCCCACTCAGGACAACTAAGCACAAACAAGTACTTTCCTGTGCTCACAGGCTTCAAGTCACTCTGGCAAATGAAGCCACATGCCATTCCAGTGTCACGTTGGCTGCATATTGCCCATGCTCTTAATTCTCCAAGTCAATCCTGGCAGTCTCCTGTGGCTAGCAGTATGGTCATGGTCTCCCAACCATGGTGTCCTTGGTGACCTCTCATTGCAACCTCAGAGTGGCCATCTTGTACCATCTGGCTGACCAGGATTAATCTCTTTTACAATTAAACACATTTCCAGCCCACCTTACATTTTTCTTCAGCGGTAAGTGCCTGTGGCTCAAAGCAAACTGTTCAGATCCTGGGCACTCTGCCCAGTGTCTCTGTGGAAGGACAATGCTTCACATGCTTAAGTTCATGTAGGCAACATGGTTGATTCCTGGGCCGGGCTATTCCCTCCCTAGTGATCACAACAGTTAGGAGCAGCTGACACACCAGGCAGGACTGGCTTTCCAAAAACCACTTTAAAAAACTGACTCCACTTGCTTATCTCAGGTGGGACTTTTACGGAATTTCTGACAACTCTGTGTGTGTTGGGGGGGGGTGGGGAGGGGGAGGAATCCCGGTGGAAGGGTGGCAGAACTGGGTTAAGCTGGGAATGATAGCCATTTCATCTGCACTGCATCCTTCCTACTCCGGAATGCTGCGTTTACCTTCTTGGCTCACATTTTCTCTTTAACCACCTCCACAAGCTGCCTTGTGCCCTTGAGGTCACATTCCTACCGAGATTCTACTTTTACCTTCCTTTCCAGTGTTCTCACTAGTTCTGTCTCACAGCTCACTTCAAATGTCTAAAACTAGCTGGGGCAACACCGACTACAAGATGCAGGAGGAGCTGAACACAACTTGAGGTGGGAGAATCAATGCCTCATTACTGCCTTGAGTCTAGCTGGAACAAAATATTATAGGAAGGGCAGAGTGCCTACCCACCAGCCCTGAAATACAGGGCTGAGGCACAGTGTCAGGGCTTGGCAGGGCCAGGCAAGCTGAGCACTGATTCCCAGGAGTCCAGAGTCACTCTCCAAGGGTGCACACCCCTCTCATGCCTGAGCAAATGTCCCATCAAAAGTTGGGGAGGGGCCCGGCACGGTGGCGCAAGTGGTTAAAGGTCCTCACCTTGCACGCCCGGGATCCCATATGGGTGCCGGTTCTAATCCCAGCAGCCCCGCTAACCTTCCAGCTCCCTGCCTGTGGCCCGGGAAAGCAGTCGAGGACGGCCCAAGGCTTTGGGACCCTACACCCGCGTGGGAGACCCGGAAGAGGCTCCTGGCTTCGGACTGGCATAGTATCGGCCGTTGCGCTCACTTGGGGAGTGAATCTTTGGACGGAGGATCTTCCTCTCTGTCTCTCCTCTCTGTATATCCGCCTTTCCAATGAAAAAATAATAAAAAATAAATCTTTAAAAAAAAAAAAGTTGGGGAGGGCAGGAAGAAAAAGCAGGGGAGGAGGGAACCTGAGAGAAGGTGACACAGCTCAACAGAATGCACAACAGGGGAAGCTCAGCTGAAAATAAGAGGCCCTGCGCCACTCAACACAACACAACACAACACAACACAACACAACCCAGCCCTGATGGTATCTTTTGTCAAGACAAAGGGAACTGATTTCCAAGTTGGCTAGTGGTTTTCAGAGGTAAAACTTAAATAAATAAATAAAACAAGTGGATTAAATGAATGATAGAACATGAAAGAGGAACTTTCCCTTGACCTAATTCTTATTGTAATATGTATTTAAGATGATGGATGGCAAATCAACTCTGTTATTTCATGTCGATTCATGCATCTATTCAATAAAAACGAATGCAACTGCTCCTTAAAAACAACACCCTATGTTTACACACTGAGCAAGCAAGCACATAGATGCACCCAGATTAGAACACCTAACAGGCTGACAATAGAGATGGACTCCCAAGCAGACACTATTCAATCCTCACAGCCTCTTTCCCATGTCACTGCAGTCCCTCTTGCCAGACAGCTCTGGAAGCAGGGCTGTCACATGACTTGCCCTGGTAAATAGGCTACTGGAGTGACATACACCTGCCTGAAACCCCTGTGTGTGAACCTCTGCCTCAGGAGCCACTGAAGCCACAGGCTGGGTCCCGAGTGACACACACAGACACCCATAGTGAGGAGCCAACCCAGTTCAATCCCACCTTGAAGCAGAGCCAGCCGGTTGAGACAGACGCAGAGCCAACTGGCCAGCCGCATCTGAGGTGCAAGGATAAACACCTGCCTTTGTGGAGCACTAACTCCTGCAGTGTGTGCTACACAGCTGCGCAGTGGTACCAGCTGAGACAGATGGCATGCTCAGAGGAAGCCCACAGGCCGCTTAGACAGACCCCCTTCAAGATCAGAAAGCAGTAACTTACCAGGTTCCTCCTTTTTCTTTGAACCAGACTTCTTCTTCTTCTTCTTCTTTGCAGGAGGATCCTCTTGCTTTGGCATCTCCTGGCTCTGCACTGCATCTGTGATTTTGCCCTGGACAGGAGCTGAATCTGTCTTTTTACCCTGATTGGCAGCCCCTTCTACCTTTTTGCCCTGGTTGGGGGCCCCCTCTGTTTTTTTCCCCTGGTTTGTAACATTGTCTGCCTTTGTGCCCTGATTCTGGGCTCCCTCTCCCTTCTTGCTCTGGTTCTGGGCCCCCTCTCCCTTCTTGTTCTGGTTCTGGGCCCCCTCTCCCTTCTTGCTCTGGTTCTGAGCTCCGTCTCCCTTCTTGCTTTGGTTCTGAGTTCCCTCTCCCTTCTTACTCTGGTTCTGGGTTCCCTCTCCCTTCTTGCCCTGGTTTGGGGCTCCCTCTCCCTTCTTGCTCTGGTTCTGGGTGCCCTCTCCTTTCTGGTTCTGGGCCCCCTCTCCTTTCTTACTCTGGTTTTGGGTTCCCTCTCCCTTCTTACTCTGGCTCTGGGCCCCCTCTCCCTTCTTACTCTGGTTCTGGGTCCCTTCTGCCTTCTTGCCCTGGTTTGGGGCCCCCTCTACATTTTTACCCTGGTTCTGAGCCCCCTCCCCTTTTTTGCCCTGATTCGCAGCCCCTTCTGCTTTTTTGCCCTGGTTTGGAGTTCCCTCTGCCTTCTTACTCTGATTTGGGGTTCCTTCTCCTTTCTTGCCTTGGTTTGGGGCCCCTTCTACCTTCTTGCCTTGGTTTGAGGTTCCCTCTGCCTTCTTACTCTGATTTGGGGTTTCTTCTCCTTTCTTACTCTGCTTTGGGGTCCCCTCCCCCTTCTTGTTCTGGTTCTGGGTTCCCTCCCCCTTCTTGCCTTGACTTGAGGTTCCTTCTGCTTTCTTGCTCTGGTTCTGAGTTACTTCTCCTTTCTTACCCTGGCTTGGGGCTCCCTCTGCCTTCTTACCCTGGTTTGGGGTTCCCTCTGCCTTCTTACCCTGGTTTGGGGCTCCTTCTCCTTTTTTACCCTGGTTTGGGGCCCCCTCTGTCTTCTTACCCTGGTTTGGGGTTCCTTCTCCTTTCTTACCCTGGTTTGGGGTTTCTTCTCCTTTCTTACCCTGGTTTGGGGTTCCTTCTTTCTTACCCTGGTTTGGGGTCCCTTCTTTCTTACCCTGGCTTGGGGTTCCTTCTCCTTTCTTACCCTGGTTTGGGGTTCCTTCTCCTTTCTTACCCTGGTTTGGGGCTCCTTCTCCTTTCTTACCCTGGTTTGGGGTTCCTTCTCCTTTCTTACCCTGATTTGGGGTTCCTTCTCCTTTCTTACCCTGATTTGGGGTTCCTTCTCCTTTCTTACCCTGGTTTGGGGTTCCTTCTCCTTTCTTACCCTGGTTTGGGGTTCCCTCTCCTTTCTTACCCTGGTTTGGGGTTCCTTCTCCTTTCTTACCCTGGTTTGGGGTTCCCTCTCCCTTCTTGCTTGAGGTTGGAGTCCCCTCCCCCTTCTTGTTCTGGTTCTGAGGTCCCTCTGTCTTCTTGCCCTGATTTGGGGCTGCCTCCCCCTTTTTGCCCTGACTCTGAACCCCCTCTGATTTTTTGCCTTGACTAGTGCCAGTGCCTGCAGTGCTGGCCTTGGCACCCACTGGGGGCACAACCACCATAGGCACCTCCTTGGGCGCAGCTTCAAAGATAGCAGCCTTGGAGGTGAGAACCTGGACGGAATTCACTACAGAACTGACTGCTGGCTCCACCTTTGCTACTTTTTTCTCCTTCTTCTTTTTGTCCTTAGGGGATGAGGCTGGCTTCTCTTGGGGCATGGCTGTTACAGTGGCTACAGGGGCAATGACCACCTGGGACTGGACTGGAATTGGGGCCACAGCTACAGCAGGTGCCCGCAAGGTATCTTTCAGGAGAAGGGTCACGCCGGGGACTGGTTCATGATCAGGTATCTTCCCATTAGGTTTCTCTTCCTTTTTCTTGGTCTTTCCTTTCTTCTCGACTGTTTTCTCCTTCTTTTTCTTCTCTACCTTCTGGTGGTGGGTCTTGGCCATCTCTTTGCGCTGGTTGGCGAGGGCTTCTTCGTACGATGTCTCCTTCATGGAGAAGGTGGACACTAGGAAGATGCCGATGGCGGAAACCACCATGAACCCACCAAAGACCACAACTCCCAAGGTCTGAGTGTCGTAAATATCCATCTTGGCTGGCCTTCTTTTCACCTGCCAAATACACACAGGGAGATGATGGTGATTATTATTTTTATTTTTATAGAAATCGAGAGACTTGATAGTCTCCACCTCTGCCCTGGCCATCACACTTAAGGTGCCTGTATTCCTTCTTCAGGTGAACAGATTTAAGCTTTAACATCCCGTGTTCTTGCCCACCCACTGTAGGAGTGAGGAGTCCCTACCGGTAGACGGGGGCAGACTGCAGGTCTAGAAGCTGAGTACACAGTGCTCAATGATGCCAACAGAAGACAGCCCTGCTAGAGGGAAGTACAACACACAAGCTGGTGTAAAACTCAGAACGGCAGCAAATCCCCCCATGTCTTCCTTGACTGCCTTCCCAGGCCACAAGCAGGGAGCTGGATGGGAAGTGGAGCAGCTGGGATTACAACCGGCGCCCATATGGGATCCCGGTGTGTTTAAGGTAAGGACTTCAGCTGCTAGGCCATGTTGCCGGGTCCGAGAGATGTTTTGATTTTTCACATTGGGCCAATCTTTTCCTTCTCTTCTCTTGATGTGAAATTATTAATTCAAAAATACCACATGGGCCAAGGTAAAAACACACCTGTACTGCATGCTCTGTGCTCTGGTCCTGTTGTGCGTTTAGGCCATGTGCTCTGGGCAGCAGGTGCTGGTTTGCGTTTAGACCACATGCTCTATGGGTAGTAGGCCCCTGGTATGCGCTTAGATCACGAGCTCTGGGCAGCAGGTCCCTGGTGTGTTTAGGCCATGTGCTCTGGACAGCAGGCCTTGGTGTACATTTCAGCTGCATGCTCTGTGGGCAGCAGGCCCTGGTGTGTGTGCCATTTCTGCTGCGTTGCCTCCCCTCTCCAGTGCTGATCAACATAGCTACGCAGGGGCCTGCATTACAACCCTGACAGGTCACGACACACTGCTTTTGTTGGCCAGAAATGGCTCCTGAAGTCACCGAGCCTGCACCTACACAATGGACAAAAGGCTCAGCAAGCCTGTTTGGATCTTCAGTCACCAAGCCCTGTGCTGAACTCACATGTCAAACCTTACTGCCTACCAAGTCCAAAGGGCAAAGGCCAATGGACCACACCTTCTGGCCACCTCCACCTCACTGGGATCTCCAAGAGGTTTGCTGATTTGGGTGTACTCATTCAATGCTGATGTTATTACCCTTTCCCAGGTCCCTGAACTGGAAGAGTCTACAAGGATTTGAATGAGTGAACAGACCTGGGGAAGGAGGGTACAAGAGAGGAGGGGAAGAAGGGAAGTGGCTCTCCAGGCACTGGAGAGGTGGGTTGCCATGGTTGGCAGCACAGACTTTGAGATTTCCCACTCCTTTCTGAATGGTTACAATGTTCAGATCTTACTACAAACAAAATACTGTTTGTTTTTTAAAATAAAAGGTGCCAAGTGTTGCATTTTATGAGCCAACCTAGAAATCAGAACTGTAAAGATTAAGGGAGAAGCTCCAGTGAGGCATTCAGAAAAGGGTCACAGACAGGAGAAGAAGGAAGTGCCAGACACCTGCCCAGGAACCCCAAACTTGACCTCAGAGTGAAAAGGGGCACTGTGTAACTGGGCATCTGCTCTAAGAAAGATATCACTTGCAGCCAGCACAATGGCTCAAATGGCCATCCTTTGCCTACAAAGTGCCAGCATCCTGTATGGGGTCAGTTCATATCCCAGCTATCAGCTTTGCATCCAGCTCCCTGCTATGGCCTAGGAAAGCAGTAGATGATGGCCCAAGTCCTCGGGACCCTGTACCCAGATGGGAGACCTGGAAGAAGCTCCTGGCTGCTGGCTTTGGATCAGCTCATTTCTGGCCGTTTCAATCGTTTGGGGAATGAACCAAGAAATGGAAGATCTTTCTGTCTCTCTCTTCTCTCTGTAAATCTGCCTTTCCGATAAAAATCAATAAATCTGAAGAAAAAAGTCACTCTCAAGTGACATGCACATATCATGTCATGCGCATTCATTGTCTCTCTCTAGAAAGGTAAGACCTTTGTGGCAAGAAGACAAACTTCCCAGCACATGCTGTGCAAACCCATCCCTCCACCAGCTGTAGCTGTGTCCCTCCCTTCATCCACAGACAGTACCCTGGGGTGGGCAGGCCAAGGCCCAGCCATCTACGTCAGCTAACACTGTTGCAAACAAAGCCTGAGGTCCCGGATGCCAGGCAAGGTGGCACATACATCTCCACATGGATTCTGACCTCTGGCCCTCAGGGGCAATGGCATGATTCACTGGCACAGCCTAAGCCCAAGCCTAGATGCTGGAGAGGGAACTGACCTGCTTGGCCTTGGATGAAGCCAGCAGTGGGGAGGGCAGGCGACAAGCCAGATGTTCCACGTCACACAGACATCCCCAAGAAGCTCATCAGCAGGGGAGTGTTCAGGTACAAAAACTTTATTACCTTCCCTCCACGCATTCTATTCATTTGACCCCAAAACCCTCTCAAATAGCAGCCCTTTCTCCAGAGGGTGTTGGGGGTTAGAGGTGGGAATAAGAAGGGCCTGGGTCACCCTGGCTGAGACTCTGGAACCCCAGGGCTTCCCAACAACCATGTCCTATAGAGGGGGGATCCCTGGGCAGCTGGAACAGACATCGCTCAGGCACCAGAACCTGACCAGCCAGCGGCCATCCACAAAGCAGGGTTTGTTTGGTGCCAAGCACTGTGGAACTCTGTGTAACCTTGTGGTTCCCAACTTGTGAACTCCAATAGGGACGCCAAGGCTAGAAACTCAGCCTTTAATCTTGCTCCACAGAGGCAAACATGAGACACAGAAATACATTCTCTGCAGGGAGCACAGAATTGAGCAAGGCAAACCTGGGAGAGTATTTTCCTTCACAGTGCAGACAAATGTATGTTTTATAGTGGCACCTACGTGGCTTCCCAGCTTCTGCAGACTGAGCTGCTTTAAAAAGACATCACATACTCAACAGTAATTCCTGAGTTAGAATTTGGTAAAAAGGAATCCTTCACAGCAAAATGAAAAAGCCCTGGTATGAAGTACTGACACAGAGACTTTCAGGGCCCAGGCAGCATGACCACAGCCAGCAGAGAAGCCAATGAGAAAACCACCCCCACTGGGAGCTCCTGGAGTTGCAGAAGTGGTCAAACAGAGATGCCCCCAAACACATTCGCTGCTATTAAAAGTCACCAAGATTACCATGATCATAGGCATTAGGGCTTTCAGCCACACTCCTACCCAGGGGAGCAATCAAAATAGGCCCTGTACAGCCCGACCACAGGATCTTCACTTTTATCAATTCCAGAACCTCTGTGGCACAGGCACTTTGAGTCACTATTCTGAGTACATACACCAAGTCCAAAGCAAACAGACAAGGGACCCAGAGAGCAGGAGGTGGGAGGTCATGCAGAGGCTGGGGCATCTTCAGGCTCAGCAGACCGAACTCATAGCCCACCTCCAGGACCCCCTGAGAATGGCTTTTCTTCTTAGACTTTGGGAACAAAAGGAGTGGAAGCTCCAAATACCTTAGACATGGAGCACACCCGATAAGTCATGTGTCCCAACCAAGCCAGTCAAGTCTAACGGAGCAGTAGGGATCCAGACAGGCTATGTGCCAAGACCCCCAGTGACACCACCACGAGCCTGGTCTCATCATTACTCAACAGTTCCAATGCAGATCACACATGGACGCCCACTGAAGCAAAGGGCAGGGTGATCAACCAGAGCAGGCTCCAGGCCCGTCTCCTGGGCAAAAGGTAACTTAGCAGGGGGCGACAGAGCTAGAACACAATGAGAACAGAGAGCGACAGACACAGCTGCACCCCCTCTATTTTCAATTACACAGCATCCCTAATCTGAAAACCCAAAATGCTCCCAAATCTGAACCTATGACCATCAACATAATGCCAAGTGGAAAATCCCATCACTGATCTCACATGATGATAGGCTGAAACACAGGCATACTAAAAATGATACATGCAATTGCCTTCTGGCTATGTGCACAAGGGGTATGGGAAACATAAATAAACTTGCTTCTTATGCCTGGGCCTCCTCCCTCAGCTGTCTAATATATCTATGTAATGACAAAGAAATCCTGCTTGGGAAGCCCTCCTGATCCTAAGCATTTCAGGTAAGGGAATACAACCTGTTTTCATGACACAGCTCAAACACCAAAGAGTAAAAATGAAAAATATGAACATCTATTTGCCAACACCCAGGCTTATCAAATCCTGATGGTTTGCCACAATTGCCTCCAGGTCACTTAGCACTTACATATTATTTCCACTTAGATCCCTGCAAGCGAAGTAAGTGATTTGGCTTATACATCGGTAACTGCAGTGAGGGACCCCAGCCTGCCTGGGTGTCATCTGGCATCATCTCCCGACTAATCTTTGTTCCTGAGATTGCTTCCTACAGGCTGTCATGGCTTCAGCTCATTGATCCTTACCCAGACTCACATGATGGCACCAGACCACAAGTACACTTCCCTGTGTGTTTAGGTTCTTCAAGCTGATGCTACTGGCACAAACCTGTAGGGTTAAACAGGTTTGGGAAAAGATCTCCCCATGTCCATCCCCTTCCACTCCCCCCAAGTCCCTTCCTGGAGACAACCCCTGTTGCTGGGAGTCCCTTTTCTGGTTGGGAATCAAATTCCTTCTGAGAGCTTTGGTAACGCTTTTTGCAGTTAGGTTTTTCCAAGTCCTGTTTTACAAGGGATTCACTCTGGCAGCTGACAGGAAACAGTGATATGACTTTCCCCCATGGGCTCAATGACCCAACACTGCTTCCTGTCAGGGCTCCTCCATCCCCTTGCATGCACACGGCCATCTCCCAGCCACTGAATCCTACACTTTGTTCTCTCCTGTCCACCTCTACTCCTGGCATCAACACTACGTTCTCAGTCTGTGGATGCTCTCTGAAATGTCTGCTGAGGTTCTCATTTACGCCTCTGAATTTCTGAATGAACGTGGGGAGAACTGACAGCAGTACCTAGGAGTGCTGCCGGTCAATGAACACCACATGCTCTGACTCTACCCAAATTAAATGTTCTCTTTAACACTTTCAGAAAGGTTTTTTTTTTTTTAATGGCTTTCTTGATAAAAGTCATAGATTATGTTAAATGTGCTAGAAAAAAGCTATTTTTTGTAAACTACTTTCCCTATTCTCCAGCAACAGATAGACAACCAGCAAACTTATTCACTGCTGGGTATGTGTCACTGACACAACAAAAAGAACAATCACCTGTGGGGGAAAAAGCAATTACTGTTTTACTGTTTCTTTCTAAACTGTATTGTCTTCTCTTCTGCCTTAACAGAACTGAAGGCAGCTTCCCTCTGCATGCCTGTGGCCACTATCAGTGTACCACTTCCCAGCTGGACTACCGTAGGGTTTTAGCAGAAAACTTTTAGGGAACATGGGAATCTTACACTCTTAGGGACCTTTTGTTCAATTAGGTGTTTAACCTTGGCCAATATGAGCTCCTTATCACATGATCCTTTCCTCCTTTCACCTGGAATGTGGTTCCCTCTAATTGGTAGGGAAACACCCCAGCACTCTCAGAGGATGCCTGAAACCGCAGAGAAAAACTCCTCACTGGAGATGCTAGTTTTTTCCTCTATGTACAAGGGGACTTCAAGAAGTTAATGGCAAAAACACAATTAATTGTGGGCATCTAAAAAAAAATCCACACATAGGAGCTCTCTTGCCCTCTGAGCCTCTTAAAAAAAAAAAAAGGCTTATTTTGACAGGGAAGGTTGAACTCCATGAAGTTTTTCACAGTATGTACTTTCCAAGAGCTTTTAAAAGATATCTTGTATACATCTATGAACATTTTAAATTTACAGTTCTGCACAGAAAGACATTGGCAAAAATAACTTACAGTAAGTAAAACACAACAAACTGCCAGAATATCATTCTTGCACTTCAGGGCCACTATTAAGTAAAACAAGGGTAACATGGCAGTCACGCTACAGGCAAACCAAGACGACTGATGAGGGTCTGACAGGCAGGTAGCACGTAAAGCATGGACACACAGGACAAAGGCAGGAGTCCGTGCTGAGCAGCAAAGGCTGGGACAGGGCACTGAGTGTCATCAGGACACTTAGAAGAGTGCAGTGTTAACACTTATGATTTGGTGAGCCTGAAATCTCCCATGCTCGACCAAAAGGTAACTGAAACCATGGAAAGCAAGACCATGGCTAAGGGGAGACGCTGCTATATATGCTCTATGGCTCTTTCATAATACATGCTGTGCACCTTTATATGAGGCATCTCCCTGTGTTCTGGGTGAGAAACACGGGAGAGTATTCTTAAGCTGTCAACAAGCTACAGTTTATCCTTCTCCCCATCTTGTGGGGGCTTGTATAAAAATGGGGCTGTTTGTTGCAGGTTTGAAAGAACCCTACTCTACAGATCTCTCCCTGGCATGGGGCAGCTGGGAAGAGCACTGACACATTCTAATCACTGATTTAATTTCAATGATTCTAGAAACAGCTTTCAGGTTTAGGATCCACTCTGTAGTATTAGTTTTCATTGTTCCTGGGTCTATCTTCCACTGGTTTATTCTGTTCTTTCGCACTACTTGGCGGGTATCAACTTTCAATGTTTCCTCTCTTCTTGAACCACACATTTACACATTCAAGTCTCCCTGTGGATATGGCTATGGCCTCCTCCCACACCCTCCTACTCAGTGTCCTCACTGTTGTCCCATGTTATTTTCTGATTTCCACATTCTCTCTCCTTTGACTTGTGAGTATGTAGCATGTTTAACTTTCCTACTACATGGTGGGATTCTGAACTTCCATTGATAAATCCTGGTTTAACTACACTGCCACCAAGGAATACGTTCTATGTGATAGTTAAAAGTTGTTAGACTTTTGTGGTTGTTTGTATTCATTTGAGAGGCAAAGCAAAATGTCTCCCTAAGTATCTGCAACAGATTGGGTTGAGCCAACCCAAATCTAGAGGGCCCAAACTCTGTCCGGGTCTCCCCAGATAGGTGGGTGGTACTCAAGCTTTGGCCCCATCGTCTGCTGCCTCAGGGTGCACATCAGCAGGGAGCTGGATTAGCCACACAGGTGGGCCTCGAGCCCACGGTGCGGGATATGGGCACCCCAAGTGGTGGCTTATCCCATAGCACAATACCCCTTTCAGCTTTCAGAAAAAATTAATTTACCTGCGTTCCAGGACTTGAGAATCACATACACACGTTTATTATCACATGCAAATAAACCCATAAAACAGTAACTCAGTATGTAGAATGTACTGGTACTTTCTAGGCCATCAAAAACATTAAGGTTTCCAACAACCAAAAAAACTCCCACAACAGGTGAGGCTTACAGTTGAAAACCACTGATTTGGATTACAGCATATTTGGTGAACTTTGCTAGCCTGTGGACAATTTTTATAAACAAATGTATACCCTAATAGAGTATCAGCCTCTATGTGTCTTCAAGTGTAGTCACCTGAAGAACTTATTTTTTTCTGCTTGCTTACTCTTGCCAAATTCTGGGAGCTCTTAACTATCCTGCTATGATCACAGACTTGCCAATTTCTTTTCAAAACCTGTCAATGTGCAATTACTTAGTGGTCATCTCATTAGATTGGAACGGAGTATCAGAACCGTTACATTATCCTGGTAAAGTGCCTGTTATTTTTTCTCCCTATTCTATAGCAATCCTTGTTACATAATGATTTTCTCCTCATGAAACTCTAGTTTGCATTATTTATTTTGAAAGTTTTACTAATGTTTGAAGTGTTCACATTGGCCTTTTTTTTTTCCTATTCTTTTACTTCCAACCCCCTGTGTTGCTATGCTTTAATTGAAGCTCTTAAAAATAGCATATAACTGGATTTTATTTTAAGATCAGTGTGGTAATTTGTCTTTCTAACTGGTAGATTTAGTCAACCACCACCAACTGCGAGCTCCCTATCTAATGGAGTCACTTGTATTTTTATTTTCTGTTTCTCTACATGCTTTTTCTCTGATTCACCTCCTTCATCTGCACTCTTCATTGTACCATCCAAGCATTATCTCTTTTTCTTCTGGAAAAGGTATGGAAGTTAAACATTTCTTTCTTTCTTTTTTTTTTTCAGCAAGTACTCATTCAAAAAAAATAGCCTTCACCCTAATGTTTTCTCAACTTACATCCCTAAAGCCACCAGCCACCTCCTGAACAGAACCCAGGTCTCCAGTGTGGTGTTCTTCCTTTGTCTCTGTGCCCCCCACCTCCTCCCCAACTCCCCTCCTGTCACTCACACCTGGAGGAGCCACTGCTGTTTCATGCCAGATGGCCCACGCTGACTGTGCAAATCCCCCAGTACTTGCCATTTGCTCTTTACTGCTTCTTACCATCCCTCCTCTTTCAGGGTCTTGTCCAAGCATATACACTACTAGTTCCTTCAGTAAGCTTTTCTTCTTGAAAACGTGCTCTGTCCTTACAGGTCTGAAAATCTATTTCACCTTCATTCTTCACTGGTGGATTAAAAGAGCACACAATTTCAAGCCAACAGCTGTCTCACACTGCCTTGAAGGCACTGTCTTCTGCCTTTTGTTTTTTAAGTAGCAAGATTACCACTGAGACCCATATCATTATTTGTTACTCCTTTATTGAATTCCCTTATCTCTCTCTACTTTGAAGTTTCTGGGTTTCTAAGAAACCAATCAAGTATTCTTAATGGTGTACCTACGCCATTCAGTTTCCCTGCGCTTCCCCAGTTTGAGGAGGCATAGTTTTTCATCAATTCTGAAAAATTCTTGTCTACTTAGTTTTCTGGAAATAGCTATTCTCTTACCCTTATGTGGCTGAAGCCCACAGTGAGGCCTCAGTCTTCCTGCACTACAATTAGGCAAACTCCTCAATAATGTGCTCCATTCACCAATTCTCCTTTCAGCTACATCTAACCACTTGAGTTCTGCTTCGTTTGATTGAGCGCTTTTTGCATAATGTGATGTTTTTTCCCTTTCCATGCTTTTAATCACCCTCCTTTCCACCCTAACCAGTGCTTTCTATATTGTGTCTGCTAAACGCCAGAGAGAGAGAAGGAAGCTTCAGCAGCAGCAATCCTTTGTGGGGATATGTGGGTCTGCCAGTCCCCCAGGCCCTCAGTGGTTAGCATTCTGAGGAATGGGCACCTTGGTTGAAACCCTCACGACAAGACAGGTATGCTTCTCAAAGTCATCTGCCCTTATTTGCAGGCCAATCTCTTTTCCAGAGGTGCATCCTTTCCGGGCTCAGGCTTTGCATGGGACATTAGCCATCTGCCACAAATTTCTTTTCCCCTGGATGTGAAAGCCAGTCTCGAGATGACCTTGGTGGACAAAACCCCACCTACACCTCACAGCAGGTAAGCAGAGATGAGCTGTAAGTCACTCCCCTTGCTTGAGTTTTGACTACCTCATAAGTTCAGCTGTGCTTTTTAAAAACTATTAATTTTATCTAACATTTCTAAGAGGGTTTCAGATAATCTGATCTGAAATTTTAATTGCAATCTGATTGGTTTTTTAATCCAGAGAAAATGAAGCAAGTAAAAGATGGATTGTGAAATAATTCATGTTTTAAGAGGATAAAGTAACTAATTTTCTATTTTTAAAAAATAACGCTTATTTTTAAGTTGAAGCACTAAAAATAGAAATGTATTCTATTATTAGCCTTTGCTTATTCACCAGCCATTTCAGATCCAATTTCTATGCCTGAGGGGGAAAACCAAAGAATTGACATGTTTTTTGTTTCTCTAAAATAATGATCTTTGGAAAAGCAGACACACAGGTAACCTGAGAGCTTACTATTAAGGCTGCACCTTACTGAAGGTGACAACATGCTTAGGATCAAGACTCTTGGCCTCTTAAGAAATCCTGAGCCTGAGACATGCTGGCACACAGTTCTCACTGCACCAGAAACCCATGGCCACAAAGCAAGTGTCAGTCTGACTGGTGACCACACCTCAGCAACGCCTATATGTCCTATCAGAACAGCACCTGCTCATTTATATTAAAAGGATCAGATCTGAAAAGGTGCAGGTTATTCACATGGAGGAATGCAATGCCGACCACGGCATCTTACATATTTTTGCTAAGAGTCATTTCGGTTCTTCATACTTTTCACACTCACACACGCTCAGGGTGTCTTTAAGTTTCATTTTCTGTTTGTTGCTGGTATGCAGAAATAAATTGATTCCATTTTCATAACTCAAAAAAATATTGATTTTGCTTTTCTGCAGCAACCCTGCCTAATGATAGTAATATATCTATAGCTTTAAAAAATGTTTCATACAAACACATGCCTCATTGTTTCTTTTCTTTTCCAATCTTTCAATCTCCTACGTCATTTCTGGAAGCCTGCACAGGACAGGGCCTCCAGCAGTACTGTGCAGGAATGACAGCAGGCATCCTGTTTCTTCCTTTCCTGAGAGCAGGGCAAGTTTCAGGCAGCTCATTGTTTAGTGCAATGTTTGCTGACCACATCCCTTATCAAGCTAGAGAAGTTGGCTTTTATTCTTTGCCTGACCAGATGCTGTATTTTATCAAATACTTTCTCTGTTTCTATGAAGGCAATCATACTAGCCTACCCCTATAGTTCAATAGCATGGAATATGACTATAAATTTATTTTTAAGAGGTACACCAAGTCTACATTTCTAAGAGAAACACAATTTAGCCTCTAAACGAGCTGCAAGATTTGGTATGAGATCTGATATTTTTCTTTCCTCCTATTTTTGTCAGGTTTTGAGGTTGGCTGGCATCCCACAGTAGACAGGGTGGTATGGGGCTTTGTTTTTTGTTTTGCTTTTTCTTTTTGGTTTTTTGGAAGCGATGAGAACAACTGGAACTGTTTAGATGTATAGCAGAGACCAAGGAAGCCACCTGGGCCTGGTATTTCCTTTGCGAGAAGACAATCACAGAACCTACCTCTGCTTGGCTCAGTGTAGAAGTTAGATTTTTCCAGAAATTTATTATGTCAGGTCTTGAAAACTTTTCTCCAGGCTCAGATATATAAAAGAAGCTATACATCTAATGTATTATTGCCTCCATATCGATCATTTATACAGTTTTAATTCTACAGAACAACACTACTTATAAAAACTTTACAGCATCTTCTTCCTAACAGCTTTTTAAAATGTGTAACCATTTGTCATGAAGTTCCTTCCATTTTACATTCTTGATACTACCTGTACCTTCGTATAGATCAATTCTGCTTGAGATTCATCAATAGTATCCATCCTGGGTTTTTTTTTCCCCCTAAGGTTTATTTAATTTTATTGGAAAGGCAGATCAATTTACAAAGAAGAGACAGAGACAAAGATCTTCCACCCACTGGTTCACTCCCCAAATGGCCATGACGGTCAGAGCAGAGCTGATCCGAAGCCAAGAGTTTCTTCTAGGTTTCTTATGTAGGTGCAGGGTCCCAAAGTTTTAGGCCAACTGCTTTCCCTGGCCATAGGCAGGGAGTTGGATGGGAACAAAGTAGCTGGTACACAAACCAGTGCCCATATGGCATCCTGGCACTTGCAAGGTGAAGATTTAGCCATTGAGCCATCACGTTAGGCCCTATCCATGTTTTAAATTATTTTCCAGTTTGCAAAGCAGGATTTATTCAGGAAAAGGGGGGCAAAAGGGCACCTTCAATAGTGACATGAGAGGGCTCCAAGTATCTATCTTTTTTAAACATGCTGTTTTGGCTTTGGCTTTTGTATGTTTGCTTCCTGTTTCGGAATTTATTTCTCACTGCTACCCCCTTCAACTGAGATTTGTTTTGCCTTCTGTAGTATCTGGGTAGGTCCTTAGCTCATTGAGTTTTCCTTAAAATCCATTTGAGAGGCAGAGTTACAGAGAGGTTAAGGAGAACAAGTGAGAGAGATCTTCCATCCATCCTCTGTCAACTCCCCAAGTAACCATAGGCAGGTGCTGAGCTGCAGTTAGGGACCCAGAACTCTACCCAGGTATCCCATGTGGGCACCAGGGTCCAAATCTTTGGCTCATTTCTATTGGTTTCCAGGTATTAGCAGGGAGCTAGAATGGAAGTAGAGCAACAAGAACTTGAACTAGTGTTCAGATGGAATGCTGGTATTGTAGGAAGTGGCTTAACTCACTATGCAACACAATAATTTTCTTCTTAAATGTATTTAAGGCATATTTTAGTTACACCCTACAAGTTTTGACAGTTTCATTATCACTGGTTTTGAAGCATTTTGTATTTCCATTACTTTGACCTATAAACATGAGCATTTTAAAATGTGCAAATACATGCAGATTTCTTATTTATGATGATAGATTTGACCATTTATTTTGTCAATTTAAGTACTGAGATTATATTAAGAGACAACAAAATCATTACACCTTTCAAATGAATCAGCTTTTTAGCATGATGAAGTGACCTTCTATAGTATGTTTTTGCCTTAAATTGTATGTATACAACATTAATATAACATCAGTTTTCTCTAAAAAAAAATTCATGGTATATCTTCATTTTAAATTTTTACTTTTTCTGCTGCTCATAAACAGCTAGATTTTTAAAATCTAGCAGAATATATTTATGTGTTGAGCATCTATCATACATTTAATAAGAACAGACATATTTAGCTTTAGATTTGTAATTTTGTTTGTGCTAGTTCATACTCGTTCTAAGCATGTTTCCTGGGGGAGGGGGTCTCCTTTCTTATCTCCTTTGGA
Source organism: Ochotona curzoniae (assembly GCF_017591425.1). Classification (NCBI taxonomy): domain Eukaryota; kingdom Metazoa; phylum Chordata; class Mammalia; order Lagomorpha; family Ochotonidae; genus Ochotona; species Ochotona curzoniae. Next base: position 658,589 of record NW_024466737.1, read on the forward strand.
TTGTTTAGAATATTCCATTTTTCTGCTCTTTATCAGAAGTAACTTAATGTTCCCCCCTCCACTGTCCTTGAACAATAATTCAGTTAACAAACCCATAGCTTTCCCTCCAATGCATTCCATCACCTCTTCTGCTTTTATGTACCTAAGCCCATCCCTCTTCCCAGTTCCCAACATTATCATTTACATCTGCTCAGTACTGCACTGTCTGAAAATGACCATCTTCCTTACTCTTCACTCCTTTTCACAGTTCACTTTTTCTGTCAGTATCACCATCCTTCTAAGGTCTGTCAGGAATTGTTACTTTTTGTCTTCAAGTGACCCCTTCTATGCTGTATCAGATGCTATATCACTGAGTTATCTGCAGGTCCACGGGCTTATTCTCACTCTTCGTGGGGAGGGGCGGGAACAGGTCTTACACATTCTCTGAGCTTCCCAATTATCATTTCTTCAAAAACCGTTGTGTCCTCATCCTCCTCTGGAACCCAATCAGACATGCCTCTCAGCCTATTCTCTTGGATTAATTGGTCATCAACATAAATTTGATTCTCAGACATGAATTCTGTATGTTTTCTTCTGCTCCTCTGGTTCATTTATTCTCTTCACTCCTATCTCGCCTGCTGGCAAATCCATCCAATGGCTTTTCACAGTTAATTGAACATCCTGTCTACAGAGTTATACCTGGCACTTTTTTCAAGTCTGTGAGCTCATTTTAGCTTCCAGCTCCTTGCAGATGATTTCAGTATTGCCTATTCTTTTCTGTGTACCAAGTGGCATTGGTTACAGTCTGTGTTAATTCTGTCATCCGTGTTTTACAGGTCTGCCCCTGCCAGCCCTCATTCATTGTGCTTTGCATCCCTTATAAGGGACCATTCCTTTTTTAAAAAAAAAAAGATTTATTTATTTTTGTTGGAGAGTCAGATATACAGAGAGGAAGATCTTCCATCCACTGGTTCACTCCCCAAGCAGCCGCAATGGCCAGAACTGTGCCAATCTGAAGCCAGGAGCTTTGTCTGGGTCTTCCATGCAGGTAAAGAGTCCCAAGGCTTTGGGCCATCCTTGACTGCTTTTCCAGGCCACAAGCAGGGACGGGAAGCGAGGCTGCTGGGATCAAAACCAGCACCCATATGGGATCCCAGCACATTCTAGGTGAGAACTTTAGCCACTGATACCCAGAGGGCCACCTTTTCCTTTAGTAATTACACCTGGGGATTCTGTGCGTTTTCAAAGACCTACTTGGTGCAAGAACGGCCATGCACAGGCTGCCAGGTGGCCTTGGCTGACTGATCTGTATGGGGTCACCAGGTGGTGCCCATGTCTCAAGACACATCTTCCCAGCCATCCTAGTTCCAGGGTACTTGTTTCTGACTCAACCTGCTCCTGGAAGTGCAGCTCTTGTGGCTCCCGGCTCCAATAGTGTCAGACAGGGTTATCTCTATTCCTGCTGCCTCTTCTGATCACTGTGCCCTGTGTGGGGAGATACTATCAGAGGTTAGGGTTATCCTACTTGGCTAGAGGCCCTCAGGTCCTGTTTATTCTCCTGGGCATTTTCTACACCATCTGCCACAGTATCTCCTGGGCCAGTAGATGTTTCTCAGAAGTCCTATACCATCACCAGTGTCTCTCCATGCTTAAACTACTTGATACTTGTCATCATTGTTATTCACAGTCAAACCAAGGTTCACAAACCAAGTCTTAAAAAAACAGTGCCCTGAAGCTGTGCAACCAGAGGGTCAGCCACACTGTACAACTCTGATGCAGACAGGCCTCAGTCACAGGTTGGGAAGAGCAGGGGTGGAATGGGGTGAGGGGTAGTTCTATCAGAAGAACTGCAACATCATCAACCCCCAGAGGGACATGGGCAATACTCCAATTAAAAAATGTCACAGCCAGGGAAGAAAGAGGTCTGGGATTCCAATTCCTGGCTCCTCATATTGAAGAAATCCACTTGCTAGTGTCTGATGAGAAACTCAAACTCAAGATTAGAGTACTGCTGAATTCCTCTCATTCAGCATCTTTTCACTCACATTTACATTTAAGAACTAGCTCATGGTGGAGGCCACGTCCTCAAGTGTTACTGTTTTGCATCTGATCCAGCTCTCTACTAGTACACCAGGAAAAGCACTACAAAGTGGCCCAAGAACTTGGCCTCTGCCTCCCACATGGGAAACACTGATGGAGTTCAGGGCTCAACCCAAGCTGCTACTGACATTGGGGAAGTGAGCCAGCAAATGGCAAGATGGCTCTCTACTCCTCTCTCTGCCTTTCAGATAAACAGATCTTTTTAAAAAACAGGTAGTTCCTCAGCAATAAACCTGACCTGCTCATAAGCCCTTCCCAAAGGCACACCTTTGATGGACAAATTCTGCCAGCCCAACAGTCCTACCTGAGATCAAAGAGACCCCAAGATGACTGACAGACTAAAGCAGTAACCCAAGCTTCAGTGTAATTCCTTTTAGAATCAGCCATTTGATAATACACATCAAACTCCCAGAGACTGAGGGTGGGAGGAGAAACATCACTTTGGGGGTGAGGGAAAAAGTCTAGCACTGTGATCTAGAGCTGAGTACAGGGCCCCACTAGCCCACAGCAGATATACAAACTTGAAGGCATATGTAACCAACAGCCCCCCATAAGTCAGGCAAGACCATCTAGGCCAGGACGAGCCAGCATGGCCCCAGGCTGGATGCTTTCCCGGTCTCCATATGGTGTGACATACACACCCTGCAACAGGAATGACAAGCAGGAAGGAATGCACCAAGACCACCAGCACGACGAATCCCAGCAATGGCACATGGCCTATGACTCCACTCACAGCCAGTCTGAGCCAGGCACAGGAGCCTGTGGCACGAGGAGGAGGAGAGCGGGCACCCTCCGGACAGGCAGCAATGGAAGGGGACAAGAGGAACTAGGGAAAGAGCGAGATCATCTACTTCTGGATTTGCTGGTTAGGCAAGGGTGTTCTGTCTGGGGGATGTGAAGCTGTAGATGCTACACAGTGCATTCTTCCGCATATTCACATCTTCTACTCCAGTACAGAGAATGTTTAAAAAGGTGTGTCATCTTTTCCAGGAAAATGCTTCCTCCCTACCCACCATGGATCTTGAAGGAGGAGCATCCTCAAGGCCCTGTCACAGGGCACCTTCCTACCTACTGCCCCTCCCAGCTCACTTGCTTGCTCGCTCTCACACACACACACACCTACTCCCTCCAAAGAGGGAGTGTTGGGAGCAGGGCCAAGGTAAGCATAGTTCCCAGAGTGACATGCAGCACAGGGATATGTTGGTGCCCACAGCCCTTACTGCTGACCTGCGGCTGGGCCTACTGCACTGCCCACCTCAGCCTTAGGGCTGTACAGAGAATGGCTCAGGATCTCCTACAGTGGCTGGGCTCTGGGGCCATGGCTCAAGCAGACCTGCTGGAAGGTCCTTGACATGTTACTCCCAAGAGTTTACACTATGAAGATCAATGATGCATTGATTCTTTTATTTCTTCTTCTCTCAATCACTATGGTCACGATTAAATTCTGAAAATTAAAACCTCTCCAATTACTATAAACAGCAAGAACCAACAAGATTATTAAAAAAAATCCACAGAAATAAAGATACATGAAATTTCTGTTCAGGCTCAGTCTTAATTGAAAACTGGCTGATGTACTTGAGGGGCACACTCCAATTCCTTGATAAAAAGTTCCACAAAGACTGCACCACCTGGGTGAGCAAGGGGCCTTCACTACTGCTCCTAAAGGGAGTATCTCTGACACTCTTGCCACCAAGGGTCAGGACCCTTGATTCTACTCTGTTCTCCTTTGCCTAAATCAGAAGTAGAGGAGGAGGGAGACAGATGGAGTCAGCCCATCCTGCCTCAGCTCTCTGCCACACAAAAGGCCATGAGAGGATGAGGGAGAGGTCTCAGGGCAACCCCTCGAACCCTTGCCTGACTCAATGCCAACACCTCCCACTGAGGAACACTGGCACTCACGGCAGCAGCTAGACCTCCTCAGACCAAGCCAGCACACTGCTCTAACTCAAAGAGCCATTCTGTGCCAGAGCCCTGATGCCACTCTACAAGCCCACTCAGAACAATAGTCCGAACACACACACATACACTTAGTGGGAGCACCTGGGAAACAACAGGAAACCCTGAGACCAATGTCACAGGCCTGGGGCCGCTTGGGGGGCCCTAGAGCACACCCCAGCTTTCTCCTAAAGGCTCACTTAAGCCCCTGCCTCTCCTGGCACCACACATTGCCCTCTACCATGTTTCTATCAATTTCCCAACTGGGGCCAGACTGGAAGAAAGCCAAAAATCACTTGCATTTGGCTCTGGAATATGTTTTTGTGTTTATACTTGAAGCTCTAGGAATCCAGGCTACTTCAGGCTAAATAACGCCCTCATGAACATGAGCACTGGAAACCAGCTCTCTACCAGATCAGTAAGAACTGTGTACCACGCTCCAGTCTCAACACTGGGGACACTTCTGGAAGCGCAGGAGGGATATTTCCGCATAGCAGACAACAAGGTCAGACGAGGGATGGGGCAGGGGCTGCTAGGGAGGAACAGCAGGACCAGGAGCCAGGGGGTGGGGGTGTGTGGGGCTTTCACTTCATTGGACAGTCAACAGACCTAAAGCTCCAGGAGCCAGGCACGTGGCCATCTGTAGGAAAAGGCTCCCTGGATGGAAGCTCAAAGAATGAGGAAGATGGCAGGCGTGAAAAGCCAGAGCAGAAAGTAGGGCTGTGGAGGCTATAGAGGACTTTGGCCAAAGGCAGTCTTAAACAGAAGAGTGCCCAGCAGCAGCCTTGGGGACAGGGAGTGAGGGCAGGAGCCAGGAAGGCACTTCAGAGCCCAGTGGAGCGAGCACTGAATAGGGAGTCTGAAGCAGGAGGCACATGAGGCAGTGGGAAGGGCTGGCCTCCAGCTCCATGCACAAGGGATCAATTAACTGAGGAGGAACTGAGGTGTGTGGGCTGAAAGGTGGGGGTCCCCTGGTCTCCTTCCATTTTACCTAAGGACACTGAAGCACAGGTGCCACTGCCAGGCTGAGGTCCTGCCATGTCCCTCTGGAATCAGGACCCCCAGTCAAAGCCTCTCTCAGGACCTTGCTGGTGACTAGCCAGGTCAAACCAGACGTCTTCCAGCCCCCAACCTCTCCACCCTCGAGGGATTGTCAACACAAGCACATCATGTCAGTAAATGCAGGGTACCAGGGGTGTTGGCACAGCTCTGCCCAGCAAAGGCAACCAGTTTTTAGCTACCAAGCAAAAAATCCACCATGTAGCAGCCTTAAATTCTGTCCTCAAGACAGCCTCCAAATCCACATTTTCATTTTTAAAAGATCTTCATTTTTCTAAAAAGGTGGCTCAAGTATTAAAGACATAACGTCTTAGGCAGGCCTAAGCACAGGGAGCAGGCTTGGAACCCGGCTCCAGACAACAGACACTGACCTACCCTGCTTACACCTAGCCCGGGGTTAGAGTACAGAATTCAAGGTTTCCATTCAGGATTGTGTTCCTATCCAACTTCTGAGTCAGCAAATGATATTCTAGCCACTAAAAATAACTGGTGTCTTCTGGCACAACCTCAGTGGGTCTTCTCTCTGGCCAGTGGGAGCTTAACTAGCTACCCAGGGCCTGAGGTTCTTGGGTGAGACTCTAGCAATGTGCCTTTTAACACATGGCACTAAAATATGCCCACCAGCACAACCAGGACCTCCAAAACTCCAAGGGATCCTTTCCAGAGTGTAAGAGCCCCGGAAATCATTCTGAAAACCCCAGGACCTCAAAGTGAGGACCAGGCAGGAACTCTGTGTCTGATGAAGTCACTTACCACCTGCACCATGTTCTCTCTGCATTGCAGCGACTGCCCCTGGTTGGACAGACGGATGGCTGGGAAACAGGTCATTTAAAGGGAAAACATCAGATATGTTTCATTTTTCAACAGAAGATATGTCTGGGAGTCTGGCTGCCTCTTTCAAGAGGTTCATTCAGAATCTGTTGGCCTAAGAAAACAGCCTTCTAGGAAGCCTGAGTTAATTTTCTGTAGGGTCAAGTGGTCTTCCTTGCCCAGTTCTCTCCCATGGATATTAAATATTTACTTTCCTTGCAGGCCATATGCTTTCTACCTAACACCTATTTATTTCCACGTTTGGTACACTGGGCCGTCCTTATGCTTCTGGTGTAGTTAAATATCTCTGTGGGATGCAGCCACTCTAGGCCTCACCCCTGCTCCCCATGTTCTCCAATGGCAACACTGCACAGGATAGAAGGGTGTGAACTGCCACCAGAGGACTATTTCTTACTTACAGAACCACCAGCCTCACACGGTTCAACATCAAAAAGTTCTCCACAAAAAAAAAGGTTCTTCACGATGAAATGGAACAGAGATCCCACTGTGCAGAGCACATCAGCTACCTGCAGCCAGGGGCTGTCCACAAGAACTCACTAACTCACAATGACCGAGGTAAGGCTACTGAGTACTTACAATGGGGCTCATGTGCTTGAGAAACAGAATTGCTGATGCTATTCAAGTGTAACTGTTTCAAAAATTAACTTCAACAGTTTCGTGTGATCCATCTTCAGACAAGAGCTAGGGCTCATCCCTGGAATGAAAAGCACCTTCTGGCTATCCAGCCCCTGCCTCCTGCCACAGACATTCTCCACTTTGGTCTTCTGGTCTCCTTCCTGCGGTAAGCCCCGCCCCAGGGAGGTGGGATTACACTCAGCAGGGTCAGCAGCACCTCTCCAGCGGCTGGGCAGCAGGCACCCGCCTGACACTGCCCTGACCTCCTGGGCCTACACGATCTTATCCACTGAACCGGTGAGTCTCATCACCCTTGAGCCACAGCATCGGATGGTTGGAAGGCCTAAATGTATATCAAACGCACAAAACTCTAAGTGGCAAATCTTACAAGCCAGCTTGGCCTCAGCTTTATCCTGTGAGATACCTGGTCAATTACTAAGGTATTGCATACTTCATGGAATCGACATTAACCACTGTAGGCTTAGGGAGTGCTGAAAGACAGCAGGCCTTCCGCCTTCACCACTCAGGCTGATTTATTCCAAAACAAGAGTTCAGCAAAGAAAACTCCGCTGCCTGCCTTCAAAGTACCCTGTGTCATGTACTGATTAAGGTTCCAGGGATGATAAAGAACCAAGTATGATGTGGGGGTTTGATTCTGACACCTTTAAAAGGTATCCCTGCAACATAATAAGCCAATATTCCAATTGAATCATTGGCATGCAGCCTTACTCTGAGTTTGCTGCTATATAATTATTGCAGCCTGTAGAGTTAGGGATCGTTTCAGCAGCGAGCATAATTGCTCAAATGTGACTTGATTTGGGATGTATTTAAAACTTTCTCATCAACAGAAAATATTCTCATGCCAGGGTACCAACTCCAACCCCTCAGTCTCTGAGCAGGGTCAGACAGTATTCTGTTACAACACAGGGCCTGCTGCTCTACCCACCATAAACTTTCTGCTTCCAGACCCCAGTGCACCCCTTTGTAGCTCCCCACCCTGGTGTCCTCCGGGACCACCCAGCCCAGGCAGCCTGTGTGTGAGGTTTGTCCTGCTGCAAGTAACGGAACTCCTGACCTACCAGTCCCCACCGTTCTCCCAATGTTTCAGCTCAGGGGGAAGTGGCATGTCCAGGGCCTCTGGACCGGAAGCTGCTTCTGGAAGGGAAGCCACTTGGCAGACCACAGTGGGGCTGTCTTCTGCAAGGTTCACGAGCCAGACACCACATGGTCAGCAGCACCCTGCAGGTTCGCAGTGTGTCAGGGACTTCTCAGGGTGTCAGGTGAATGGCAAGCTGAGAGGCACAGCAAAGAGTCAAAAAAGCCAGGGAGGGAGGCAGGAATGGAAGGGGAATGCTCCAACCCAAAAACACTGGATTTAGTTCTGCAAGGATTCCTGAGCTGGGAGGTGAGGCCCTTCCAGTCCTCCCTGCCCCAGGTGCAGAAAACACCAGCTAGCTGCACACATACCCCGCCTCCCAGAAGGTTGGAGCACTCTGAGCAAGAAACAGTGATGTGGGAAGCTCCTGAGTTTCGTTTCCTTGGTGCTTCCCAGTCTCTTCTGACCTCTGACCTGCAGAGCATTGCCAAACTGTTCTCTTGTTTACACAAGGCCCCTGGCACTTCCCTGAGGCAGCTCCCCGACCCTGTTCTAGGTGGGTGGTACTGGCCCCAGGATACAGATAAGGAAATCTAGGATGCAGGATCCGGCAGTGGGAGGAATCAGCACCCACCCCACTCCTACCTCTTTCCCTTCCACAGTCAGGCCCTCACTTCTGGATCACTCGGGGCGCTGGTATCCAACAGCAGATCCCCGTTTGCACATGGAGAAACAGGGACCCTGAGCCAAACAACTTGGCCCAGGTCAAGCTCAGCGGTGTTAGGACACGAAGAGGGAACTACAAGTTGTGACTGATAATCCAGGAAGCCCTATTGGAAGCGCTTGGGCCCCAGGCGCCCTGCCTTGCCCTGTGCTCAGCCCGCTTAGAAGCCTGGCAGGTCGGTGCGGCCACCAGGCCGGGTGCCAGTGCGCTTGGCCGGCCGAGCCGGAGGTGCCCGCTTCCGTCCAGGGCCTGGCACCGCCGGCCCATTCATCGTGGCCGCGGACGGGGCGGGGCGAGGCGGCCCGGATAGGGCCAGGGCTGCCCCCCAAGTCCTCCCGGAGCCGGGCAACGTGCGGCCCCGCCGGAGGAAGCGGCGCTCTCGGCCCCGCCGCCAGGGGGAGCAGGGAGCCGCCTCTCGCACTCCGGGAAGTTGCCTCCCGCCCCGGACGGTCTCCCCACCTCCGCCCCGAGGTCCTGCACGGCGTGCCCGCGTCCCCCGTCCGCCCCGTCGGGGCCCACCCGAATCCTAGAAGCGATCCCCAGCTGCGGACCGCAGGCAGGGGGAGCTCGGCCCGCGGGGGTCCCTCTCCCCAATTCAACCCGGCCCTTCACCCCCCCCCGACACACACACACACACACACACACACACACCCTCTCCCCAGTTCAATCCCGCCCTTCACCCCCCAGACACACGCACACACTCCTGCCGGCCTCCGCCCGCCCCCCACCCGGACTCCAGCCTGCCAACGTCATCCCGCGGCTTCCCGAAACTTAACCCCTTCCTCCGCCAGCTGTGCGCCGCCCCGCCCCGCCGCCAACTTTCTTGGCCCAACTTGGGGAGCGCGCGGGGCCGGCCCGACGGTCCGGCCGAGAGGGAGGGGTCGCCACGTCGCACGCCGGGGCCATCGCCAAGGTCCCCCCCCCACCCCCGCCGCCACTCCCCGCCCCACGACGGCCTGAGGCGTGAGGTCCGCCCGGCCGGGGCGCGCTCGGCCGCCGCCCCTGCACGAGCCGCGGTCCTCGCACACGCCTTCCTCCGCCACCCTCGGAGTCCGAGCCCGAGGGGCCGGCGGCGGCGGCCGGGGAGGGCAGCGGGCGGCCGAGCGGGCCGGCGCCGCCGGGGGAGGGGCCGCCAAGGAGACGTGTCACTCGCGGCCGGCCCCGGCGCCCCGACGGCCGGGCCCGCGCGCCCGCCGCCGCCGCTGCAGGGCCGGGCCAAGTTTCTTACCTGCAGCCGGAGACGCGGGAGGCAGAACCAGAGCGCAGGAGCCGCCGCCGCCGCGGATTCGTGAGGGAGAGACAGAGAGGGGGGAGAGAGAGAGGAGAGAGAGAGAGAGGAGCCGACCAAGCCTCCGCCGAGAAGCCGCCCCCCAACAGCTGTAGGCGCCGCGACCCCGACGCCGTCCGCCCCGTCCGCCGTCCGCTCCGGCCGCTCGCTGGTTGCGTGCGCGCGTGTGGAGTCGTGGCACTTTCTGCCTCAGAGCTGGCGAACGGCTCCCCCCCCCCTCCGCCGGGATCGCCGCCTCCTGCCTTCCCCACCCGGGCCAGCCATTCATCGAACCGCCGCTCCCCATTGGCTCTCTCCCCGCCACTCTGCTGGACTCGGACCAATCGGGACGCGGGAGGTCGAGCCGCGGCGACGGCCATTGGGCAAAGGAGGAGGGTCTCCGCCTCGGCCAATGGAAGAGGGGAGGAGCTGCGGGGAGCCACGGTGAGGGGGCGGGGCCGGCGAGGGGCGGGACCGCGCGGCGCAGCGCTCGGCTGTGCGCGGGGGGGGGCAGGGCGGGGCGGAGGCCGGCACGCCCCGCCCACCGTGCGGAGGTCACCGGCCGGGCCCGCCCCTCCGGGGCCGCGCGGCCCTCCTGCCGGCCGGCGCTGGCTTGGCGGCCCGGCGGTGGCTGTGAGGGCCGCGGAATGTTCGAATCCCGGCGGCCCAGCAAGGCCGCGGGGGCTGAGGCGGTCCTCAACCCCGCGAGCAGCCGGGGAAAACGCAGCGCCTCCCATGGGTCCCCCGGGTTGTGAGGACGCAAGTTCTTCCAGGGGTCAGCCCAGGAGGGGTAAGTCCTTACCTTAGCAAGATTCCTGTGGGCACCAGAAGGACTTTCCTTCAGTTGAATGGAGGAAGCCGGGAATGGAGGGGGACGTCATGGCGCCCTTAGGGAGGGTCCAGTCTTGTTGGGGGTTCTTGTGGGAGCTCCAGCCCACAGTGCATCTTAGGAAGCCTTATTCCTTGTGATGGGTTGCTGAGAGGTTGTGGCTTAAGAAGATCCCCCCGAACCCTGAGTCTCCTTGGTGTTTCCACCTAACAGCATTTTCTGTTATTAGCCAATCCTCCTGAGCTTTAAAATCATTTATTTTGTCAGAGGGCCATTTGGTCCCGGTGTCTTGAGACTCCACCTAGGACCCCACCCACTTCCTATTTTGGGGGTTCCTGGGTCACTGCCCCAGTTGAAGCAACCGATGAGGGTGATGGCTTGGATCTCTGCTGTCTCACGTGGGAGACCTGGATGGAGTGCTGGGCTCCATGGCTGTCGTGGCATTTGAGGAGTGCCCCAGTGTTGGAAAGATCTCTGAGTGTATCTTAGCCTTCCGTGTGTGTGGTGTGTGTGTGTGTGTGTGTGTGTGTGTTAGGCTTGGTTTTGGATCATATGAGATCCCTTAAGACTCACCCTCTGAACTTGAGCCCAAACCCGTTTCTTGAATTTAGAAGGGCTGCTTCCTGGTTACATGAGGTGCCCGCCATCCCCCGGTCCCAGTGGCTGCAAAATCTCATGCTTAATATCTATTTCTTAGTCAATGTCACTTCTCACTTTGACACCTCCCATTTGTCATTGGGATTGTACTTGTTAGAAAAATTGGTTGAACTTCAACCTTTCAATCCTGGTTTTGTTGTTGTTGTTGTTGTTGTTATTATTTCAGCAGTTCCTTACCACAGTATTGATTACTCAACAAGAATGAACCTGGATTAGCACTGAGCTCCAGCATTTTCCAGCAGTGAGCCCTGGCTTGATGCAAAAGTTAAGAATCCCAGTGTCTGGATGAGAGTTGACACCAGCTAGTCCTCCTTCACCTTGAACAAGCCATGACCTTCTGTGGACACAGGTATACGCCCCCAGGACAGTCCCTCTGAGCTCTAGGTTTTAGCGGGGAAATTCATCCATCATTCATTCATTGGTGTTTGTGGTGTGTCAGAGGTACCCCACCAAGCTGGGTAGGTGGCCTAGAGTGACTCAGATCCTGTTAAGAACCAGCTGTCCCAGAGCCTGTCCATGCCTTTGTTGCACTGTTTGCAGAGGGGCACTTGGTTCCAATACCTGCCCTTCAGGATCCATGGGGACTTGAGTCTAGATCCACCCTCAGCCAAACACCCAAGTCCACATATGTTCAAGTGCCTTCTATGAAATGGCATGGTATTTACACATAGCCTACCCACATCCTTTCATATATTTAAATTAGATGACTTACAATACCTAAAACAATATGAAGGCTAGGCAAACCATTGTTACAATGTTGAGGGAAACTGACAAGAAAAAAAGTCTGCACATGTTCTGTATAGATGTGTTCTTTTTTTTTTTTCTACATTTTTACTTAAAATTGAGAGTCCCCATGGCTACTTGGTAGAATAGCAGATTAAGCCAGTGCCTACAGTGCCAGCATCCCATTTGGGTGCTAGTTTATGTCCCAGCTGTTCCACTTCTGATCCAACTCCCTGCTAGTACATCTGGGAAAACAGAAAAAAGACTAACCAAATGCTTGGGTCCCTGCATCTATGTTGATGACCCAGAAGAAGTTCCTAGCTCCTGGCATTAGCTTGGCTGTTCCAGCAATCAGTGAGCTGCAGAGAGTGAACACCCTTCCAGCAGTGATGGTTGAAATCAAATAGAACAAGAAGAAATACACAAGTCTCTTGGTGGCAGTTCAGAATGGTTTTGCTTCTACCTCATTCCATTGGCCAAAGCCTGTCCTCCAGTTGGGTCCAGATCCAAGAGGAGAGAAAATGCAGCCAGGGCTAGAGATATGACACCGACAGTGCAGCATACTGCCAAGTCCACAAAGAAAAGGTGGGAAAGGGGGAGGAAGACAGGTTGTGCTATAGGGAATGGGAAGCAGTATTACGTGTGGTCCAGAAATCCAGCCAGATAAAAACCAGGCCATGTGTTAGAACGAGGCAGCAGAGATTATAACAGGGACCTTGGAGCAGCACCCAGGAGGGAGAGGGTGGGCTATAAGGTGGCCACCAGGCTGTGGAAGGGTGAATGAGGGGTTGGAGAGAAGGTGAAACCCATTCATCCAGCACAAACCTCTGGCTGAGCACCAACCCCCTCGGGCAGTCACTGGCCCAGGGACTGGACAACAGTCTTCATATGTGGAGCTTGCTCCCATTCTAGTGGAAAGAGACAGTAGACAAACTGATCGTCAGATACAGCCAAGATGTGATCAAGTGGTTTGAAGAGGGCAGGGAACAGACTCAAGAGACAGGGAAGAATAGAAGCTTGGAAATAGGATGCGCAGGGGATGTGAAGAAGATGGTCAGAGAAAGCCTCTCTGGGGAGGTGATGATTGGGCAGAAGCAGCTGATTTGTCTCAGCCAGACGAGGAAGAGGTGCAAAAATTCTGGGACAGCAGGTAACTTAGCAACAGGTTCAGGGAGCAGCAGCATTGTGTGGGGCACAAGGACAAAGGGAGGGAACAGGCATGGGATCTGTGGGCAGGAAGGTACCAGGTCTGTGAGGCTATGGGATGCTGATGGGGACCCTTCTTCAGGGGGTTGGGACAGTCTGATCTGCTTCCTGCCTAGTGTACACAACACCCTGGACAGTGCAGTGGGGGTCCAGAGGCTGGTGCCAGATTCCAGGCAAGAGAAGGTTGATCTGCTGATGAGGATTAACCAGCGCTCTTGAAGGTGAGGGTGAAGAGGGGGCACTCGCTCTTTTAAAACATTTGCTGATTCTTGCTGTATCAGCCCTCCTATCAGAATCGCTGGTTTCAAGCCGTGGAGTCACCAGAGGCAAAGGCGGGAAGGCAATTGAAACCACAGACCAACATGTGCAGTCTCTACCGCAGACACTGTAGATGATGTCAGTGGTCTCAGGAGCACACATAATAGTGAAATGCCATAAAAGGCCTAGGGAAGGAGGGCCTTGAATACTTGTTACCTTCATCTTTAATATGATCTACTTCATCTCAAGTTTATACAATGTAGTGTTGGATAGTAGCTGTGTTTAATGAATTGCCAGAAAAAGTCCTAAAAATATACCAAGCAGCTCTCATAAGTAGGCTACTTCCACCATACCACTAAGAGATGGCATTCACCTAGCCCAGAATGGCAAATGTGTGTGTCTGTGTGTGTAAGAGAGAAAGAGAGGAAGCACATGTAAGCCAACAGCATTTTAAAATGTTAAAATGAAATTCTGTGTTTATCTGGACATTTTTTTTTAAGATTTTATTTATTTATTGGAAAGTCAGATATACAGAGAGGAGAGACAGAGAGGAAGATCTTCTGTCTGATGATTCACTCCCCAAGTGAGTGCAACGGCCAATGCTATGCCGATCCGAAGCCAGGAGCCTCTTCCGGGTCTCCCACGCGGGTGCAGGGTCCCAAAGCTTTGGGCCATCCTCGACTGCTTTCCCAGGCCACAATCAGGGAGCTGGATGGGAAGTGGGGCTGCCGGGATTAGAACCGGCGCCCATATGGGATCCCGGGGCATTCAAGGCGAGGACTTTAGCTGCTAGGCCACACCACCGGGCCCTATCTGAACATTTCTACCCATCTCATCTTCCTGTCTTAACTGGGGACTCACTGAGGTCAGGTGCATTGTCTGATGTGTCATTATGAACACCTAAACCCAGTGGCTTCATTCTGGTAAGAACTCCCCTTGGACAGGGGCCAATGTTGCAGCATATCAGATTAAACCACTGCCTGTGATGCTGGCTTCCCTCTTGAGCAGCAGATGGTGTCTCGGCTACTCCCCTTCTGATACAGCTTCCTGCTAATGTGCCTAGGAAAGCAGCCAAAGATGACCCAAGTGCTTGGGCCCTTGCCACCCATGTGGGAGACCTGGATGGAGTTCTGGGTCATGTCTTCAGCCTGGCCCAGCCCCAGCCATTGTAGCTATCTGAGCAGTGAACCAGAAGACCAAAGATCTCTCATCTCTTTCTTTCTCTCTCCCCCTCTGTCTCTCTGCCAACCAATACATCTTTTTAAGATTTTTCACTTATTTGAAAGGCAGATTTTACAGGGAGAGAAGGAGAGATACAGCGGAAAGGTCTTCTACCAGTTGGTTCACTTCCCAAGTGGCAATGATGACCAGAGCTGAGCCAATCCAAAGCCAGAAACCAGGAACTTCTTCCAGGTCTCCCATGTGCATTCAAGTCCCAAGGACTTCTGTCAACTTCCACTGCTTTCCTAGGTCATAAACAGAGAGCTGGATTGAAAATGGAGCAGCCAGGACACAAACTGGTGCCCATATGGGATGCCAGCGTCCCAGGGCGAAGGATTAGCTTGCTGTGCCATTGCACTGACCACAAGACAAATAGATCTTTAAAAATTAAAAAAAGCACTAAGACAAAAACACAAAGGACTCGCTTTGGGTTGGATCTCCCCCAGGAAGAGGGACAACCAACATGAAAAATATTGGAAGGAAAGCAGTTGATGAGGAAGGTGACCCCAGGAATCACCAATAGGGTTGTGGGAAAGGAAGGACGAAACAAACTGCCGAACAGTAATCCAGAACAAGTTGCCACTGTGAGCAACCAAAATGTAATCCCACTAAGGGACTGGGGAGCCCACATGGAACTTTCTGAGAGCAAGGGCGCCAGCAGTTCACTGACTGATCCGTGCTTGTCTGCAGGCAGCTCCTGAAGGCATGAAATGCCCTGGCATTAGCAGTGCCTGCCCCAGAAAAAGAACCGGGAAAGAAGGTTGCTCATGTTTTCAACCAGGAATGCCCCAGGAGTTGTGAGCAGGCACCCTAGAGCATCTGCTCCAACACTCCTAAGTGTTTTTCAGTTGAACAAATGAAGTGCCATTGGAACTGCCTTAAACACAGATTTAGGGTTTTTAAAAACAGAATGGAGATCCATCTATTACAAGGTCAACATATGCATTGTGTACTTCAGTTAAAGTGTAGAGCACAAAACATAGGAAATCTCTCAGACGGTTTTAATTTTGTGGCTGTCAAAATCAGAAAACCCTTTTGTCACACACATGAAGAGAAATTCCTGTAGAGTGTGGTCACTGTCAGAAGGAAAATAAAACATACACAAAGAAAACAGCTGGTAACCGTGAACTCAAGTTGTGTGGTTGCTAGTGGTGATAGAAGAGAACTTGGGTAGCAATATTTGGCTTGTTGTGTAGGTGATGTTGGCCATGAGCTCAGAAGTAAGGGCTTTGGCAGGAATGACAAAGAATGAATGACAAAGAAGGACCCAGGTGCTGTCATGAGTTGCCGCAGAAACAAGGAAAGACTGAATAACAGGTGGCACTTGACTGTGTCTAAAATGCCTTGCAAATGAGCCTCTCCATCCCTGTGAAAGGGGAGTATTATTATTACCATCATTTTACAGGTGAGGATTGAGATTTAGCAGTTCAATTAGTGACTGGCATAAGGCTTCCCATTTTTTACAAAGCTCAATAGGCCTCAAAGTCCCCCTAAATCGCATCTTTCTGGGCTGTGCCAGTCTGCCTTCTGCAGGGAAGAACCAGCAGTGACATAGGAAGGTCTAACAGAGCCTCAATGGGTTAGCCAATCCTTCTGACCTTTGGGAACTTCTTAGAACATAGTGATGACTTGGTAAGCTTGCCACAGGATTTTCATGGAATCAGACACACTGTCCAGTTGCACTGTCCAGCATGATGAACCAGGGATCCTGGATGACACCCCACCATCTCAGATAGGAAGGCCCAATCAGGAGAAACACTTTGTGGCCCCAGAGGTTAATCTGGCAAGACCATTTGGCCCATATTAGACATCTTGGAACAAAACCGAAAGACCATGGGACTGGAAGGTACAATGGGGCCCCATTCTTCTACCCCTGAGCATAAAGCATCTGTTACTAACATAGCTGTTTGGCATGTTAGCTGTTCTCTAAGATGACCAGGTCAGGACACAGGTCTCTGACCTCAATTCCTGGACAAGTTCACTCAGTAAGTAATTCTGGGGGCTGATCTTGTGGTGGTTTAAGACCCAGCCAGTCTTCCAGTTGAGCTCTGTGCTAATGTGCTTTGGGAAAGCATCAGAAGATGGCCAAAGTATTTGGATCCCTGCCACCCACGTGGGTGGCCTAGATGGAGCTCCTAGCTCCTGATTTTGGCCAGGCCCAGATCTGGCTGTTTCGGCTATTTGGAAAGTGAACCAGCTGGTGGAAGATTGATTCTATTTCCCTTCCCCTCTTTCTCTCTCCCTCTGTCTCAGTCTCTAGTCGGTCTCTCTCCCTTTCTCTCTCTCCCTTTCTCTCTCTCTCTCTCTCTTTCTCTCTCTCTCTCTCTTTCTCCCAGAAGAATTGTTTATTTTTATTTGGAAGGCAAATTTTTCAGAGAAAGAAATAGAGACGGATCTTCTGTCCACTGGTCCACTCCTCAAATGGCTGCAGCAGCCAGACCTAAGCTGATCTGAAACCAGGAGTCAAAAGATTCTCTCTGGGTTTCTTGAGCTGTCCTCCACTGCTTTCCCAGATCATAAGCAGGAAGCTGGATGGAAAGTGGAGCAGCCAGACTCCAACTGGCACCTATGTGGGATGCTAACACTGAAGGCAGAGAGTTAGTTTGTTACACTACTGTGCCAGGCCCTAAATAAATCTTCTAAAATGTCAACAAATTCTGGCATATGATAGCTAGCTATCCAGAATCCAGATCAGTGAAAAACAGATCAGTAAGATAAGAAAGGCTCAAAGACATATTCCAACATGTATAGGAATTTGGTATGTTTAAAAGGCTTTCCAGTCATTGGAGAGAAGAGAGATCATGCAGTAAGTCATATCACGACTGCATAGCCTGCTTAAAAAATAATGTGTATTTGCCTGATGCAGTAGCTAGGGGCTAAAGTCCTCACCTTATACACACCAGGATCTCATATGGGCACTGGTTCTAATCCCAGTGGCCCTGCTTCCCATCCAGCTCCCTGCTTATGGCCTGGGAAAGCAGTTGAAGACAGCCCAAAGCCTTGGGACCCCGCACCCACATGGGAGACCCAGAAGAAACTCCGGGCTCCTGGCTTCGGATCAACTTGCTCTGGTCGTTGCGGCTGCTTGGGGAGTGAGTCATCGGACGGAAGATCTTCCTCTCTGTATATCTGACTTTCCAATAAAAATAAATAAATCTTTTTAAAAAGATAATGTGTACCTTCCACAAAATGAAGTTGATTTTTAAAAACTATAACTAGGAAAAAATGATTGCAGAGCCCTGTTGCATGCCATGATCCACACTGGCTTCTGAGATGTCAACAGAGGACAAGGCAAATAGGACCCCTACCCTCAGTGAGTTCATAATCCAGTGCAGTTGGGGAGTTGGCGGGTATGTATTAACACCCATAGGTTGAATTGAGGTGTCACATGGATCCTGTAAATATGTATAATTACAATGTGTCAATCAAAACATATCTACATATTTAAAATAAAGAAAATGTCACATGCAGTAAGTAATTTGGTAGACTAGTCAGCATTCGAATCATTTGTGCTATGTGCACCGTCGTAAATCCACATGGTGATATGGTAGAACAGCACCTTGAAGGGCTACATTGGCCTTCCCATCTTCTCCTCTTTCGAATACATCCAGCTTGCCTTGCATAATCTTTTTTTTTTTAAGACTTATTTTCATTTGAGGAGTAGCATGCTGTAACACTGTACTAGCCCTACCTTGCACAGTCTTATCCCACTCAAACTCTTGCCCCTGTCTTATCCTACTCCCGAACCCAGGTCCCTAAAAATGTTCGCCATCATGGCCCAGTCCCTGTTTCTGTGCCTGAAGTTTGTGAACCCCTATATACCATTGCCCACCACCCTGTGGCCAAGCTCTGTGTATTCCTATCTGTGCCTACCCCATTTCACTGCCCTAAGCATATTCTCCCCAAACTGAAGGGCATCCCCGCTCCTCTCATCTTTCAATCCTCTGTTCTGTAATCGATACAAAGTTTGCCAGTCCCCCTCTCATCTCAGGATACAGAATTAAATGGCTCTTCATGACACACCTTAAAGCTTGGGGATCAACATTGCGGCATAGTGGATGAAGCCATTATCTGCAATGCTGGCATCCCATGTGGGTGCCAGCTTCTGTCCCAGCTGCTCCACTTCTGATCCAACTTCCTGCTAATGTGCCTGGGAAATCAGAAGATGACACAAGAGGAGACCTAGGTGAAGCTCTAGAATCCTGGCCAAAGCTTGGGCATTGTAGACATCTGAGGAGTGGATTAGCAAATGGGAGGTCTCTGTCCCTCGCTCTCTTTCTGTAACTCAGACTTCAAACAAATTAAAAAAAAAAAAAAAAACTAGAAGAAATCCTAAAGCTTGCCGAAGGTCTGAGTTCTCTGTGACTGTATTTCTGTGATGACCTGTGCATTTAACTTTAAGATGTCCTTTCTCTTGTCTGCCTTATGTCACTCCCACTGCACTGTGTACATATTTCTTAAAGTTGTGCTCTTAGTGGCTTTAGGGCTGAGCTCAGGCAGTCCGCTCAGCCCTGGGCGTCTGCCCCGCGTACCTGAAGAGTATGGCAGTTGATTACTGAGTGTGCAGGACTTAAACATCGTTATCCGAGCCCTCCTCTTCCAGGTCCTTCTCTCCAGACATAGCTCCTGAAACCTGCCTTCCACAGCCACTTCATCACAGGAGGGCTCTTCTCAAACCCTGCTAATCAGCTTTTTTTTTTTCTTGATTTTTTTTAATCAGTAGAGTTTTGAAGAAGATTCTTAAAGCAGAAGAAAAAAAGTATAATAAAATTTAGAAAGGGCAATTGAGTTCAGTTCTCTGCCTTTGATCTAGCAGGCCCTTCTAGCAGCTAATAAATAGATGAAATTGTCTGGCCCAACTCAGCCCAGCCCACCTAGTCCCTGATTTGAATTGTGTTGCAGAAAAGTTAGATGTTGAGGAGGTAGCATCTAGCCTGCAACTGAACCAATATTCTCCATCAGACTGATGGTGAACATGGACTCAGAGAGCTCCAAGTCTGGGCACAGGTTAGCTAGCCAGTTTCATTTAGGCAACTTTCATTCTTCCTTCCAGTCTCATGTCTTGCAAGTCTGTAGATTCTCACAAAGCTCTTGGTGGGTGCCCTCTTTGAGGTATGTGTATTTGGGAGACAGAGAAAGAAGTCAGACCAATTCACACTAAAGTGTTTACTGACTTTCCATTCAATGTGTCTCCAACACTTTGAACCAACTGCCTCTAATAACAGGGCAGATTGAACGGCTGCTAAACCATCTGTGCCAAAAAGGCATTAAGACTGATGTCACTGTCATGAACTTTTATTTTTTTTTCTCCAAAAAACATATCCACACAAGCAAGTTTTCTCAAAATTGGGATAGTTTTATTGTTATCTGTAGGACACAAAAATAATATAGATGTGTCCGTAATAGTAGAGGAGAAAGTATCCAGAAAAACATTGGGAAAAGAATGTCATCTGAAGCTCTGGCCGCTTGTCCCGGCATTTCAACTTTTCCCCTTTCTGCGCTGTTTTCTATTTACAAAGAAGCACTGCATGAGTTAAATTACTCACCCTATGCAGAAAGGTCCTGGCTATCTGTCTGGTGGAGACAGGTCAAGGCACTGAGGAATTGATCCATTCAAGTGTGACACCCTAAAAGCTGCAGGCTTTTGGGAAGACACAGGGAAAAGAATGTTCTGGAAATGAACTGGGTGGCCACATTAGAATTGGAGGGGGGAAGGACGTTCTTGCCATGTCTGGTGTCACCCGTAGGTAGCTGGTGGCTGGCAGTGTGGACCATGGGCTTTGCAGTGCACTGATGTCACCAGCAATGGCTCAGCTCACGGTCATACCTAGATTAATCTTCCTGCAGGGCTACTGCCTCCTCCTTCAGCAGTGTGGAGCACACCCATTCCTCAACAAGTGTTTTCTTTCTCTTGGAGACAAAAATTAATGAGCTCCATTTCTGGCATGGATTAGAAAATTCCACCGTGGTGTTGGCAGGGCGTACATCAGCTCCAGAACTTTCAAGCAACCTCACAGAGAAGGCCACGAGCACCCAGGGTAAAGCAGGGCAGTCTGATCCCCTTGCTTACCGAGTGGGGCCAGAAAACAGAGCAAAGATGCTGGCAGAGAGAGGTGTGAGCTTTCAGGGCAGCTCTATCTCAGCTATTTAAGGGAATGTGTGCATCTTGGTGGGCAGCACAATGCCTATCTTATTCCCCAGACCCCTGCTCTCCAACACTGTGACTGACACAGATCCTTGCCGGTGGTGACAAGCAAGGTTCAGATCTCTGGGCAGGTGTCCTCCGCCACCGGGGTGGGAGCAGATAGCACACTTGTCTCACTGTGTGCCCTTTATACAAAACAGGTGGCAGGCAGAACTACAGACACACAGCCTGTGCCCTGATTGCCCCAAACTGTTTGTCAGTTTATTCACGAAATGAATTTTCAGCACCTATGCTTCAGTAACATAGGAGAGACAGCAGAGAACAAAAACAGACATAAACACTTGAAACAGAGATTTGGAATGGGAGATGGGTGACCAGCACTAAACAAACACAATGATAGTAAGTCCTTAATAAAGCAGAATGACAAAAAAATGATAATGGGAAGGCAGAAGCCAGTTTGACGTAGTTAGGTAAAGCCTCAAGACACTCTGAGGTTGAAGGTTGAATCATCTGAAGGAACCAGATGCAAAAGGTGAAATCTGCAAAGCTGGAGCAGCATGGGCAAAGGCCCTGCTGGGTGTGTGTGTGTGTGTGAGAGAGAGTTTCTGGGAGCTGACTGAAAGCCAGTGAAAAAGTAGAGGTAATAATCAAGAGGTCAAGAGGTTAGAAAGAAAGGCAGAGGTGAGATTCATAAAAATGCCACATGTAATGTTATAGAGTCTTTTATAGTTTGTAGAGGGCATTGAACACACACACTACGTTGCTTTAAGCATTTCGGCAAACCCACGATAGATAAGGAAACCCAGGGTGGGGATGACTTCCTCAGGATCACATTACTAGGAAGTGCAGGGATAGGACCTCTGGCCATCTGACCCAGCACCCTGAATGCCCTGGAGAACAGTATCCACCCAGCAGCAGTTTATATCATTGCTTAGAGTTTGTGCTGTGAACAACCTGAGCCAGTGACACAGCATCCTCCTTGGCAGATTGCATCTGTTTTCTCCAAAATTCTGTGCTTTCTAGGTGCTAGCAGCTGTTGGGAATACAAAGAATAAAGATATTCTCCCAGCCCTTGGTGAGTATGTGATGTGGTTAAAGAGAAACAATGTATGAAGAGAGGGTGGGTGATTAAACATAGTGTTTATTTCTAATGAGGACACTGTGGGTGACTGAGTTGGGGATGTAAGGTTTGAGCCTGAGCCTGGCTTGAATACTTAGACTGCTGGATTCACAGGCGCAAATTCATAGGCCTTCATCCCACAAACATGAAAAAGCTGGTATGTTGTAAATCACTATAAATAATTACCTCTCATAGCTTATACATTTTTTTAAAAAATCAAATTTTGTTATTTTTTTTAAAAGATTTATTTTTATTATTTTTTATTGGAAAGGCGGATATACAGAGAGGAGAGACAGAGAGGAAGATCCTCCGTCTGATGATTCACTCCCCAAGTGAGCGCAACGGTCGATACTATGCCGATCCGAAGCCAGGAGCCTCTTCCGGGTCTCCCACGCGGGTGCAGGGGCCCAAAGCTTTGGGCTGTCCTCAACTGCCTTCCCGGGCCACAGGCAGGGAGCTGGAAGGGAAGCGGGGCTGCCGGGATTAGAACCGGCACCCATATGGGATCCCGGGCGTGCAAGGCGAGGACCTTAACCACTGTGCCACCGCGCTGGGCCCTGTTATTCTTTTTTTTTTTTTTTTAAAGATTTATTTTTATTATTTTTTATTGGAAAGGCGGATATACAGAGAGGAGAGACAGAGAGGAAGATCTTCCGTCCGATGATTCACTCCCCAAGTGACCACAACGGCCAGTGCTGTGCCAATCTGAAGCCAGGAGCCAGGAGCTTCCTTCCAGGTCTCCCACATGGGTGCAGGGTCCCAATGCTCTGGGATGTCCTCGACTGCTTTCCCAGGCCACAAGCAGGGAGCTGGATGGGGGCAGCAGCCAGGATTAGAACTGGTGCCCATATGGGATCCCGGCACATCAAGGGCGAGGACTTTAGCCGCTGGGCCACGCTGCCGGGCCCATATTTTGTCATTCTATCATATAAAAAATGGAACATCCAGGAAATGTTTGACAAATCTGAGATGAGAAAATAATCATTTATAATCTCATCCATTAAAACAATTACTTGTTACAATTTAGTATATTTTCTCCTGGCGTGTCTACTGTAGATATGTATATGTTTGTGGTATATATATATTCACCTTTATTGAGGTATAAAATACAAGTTTTAAAATGTACACATTTTTAAGAGCACAGATAGAGGCCATTATTGTGTTGGAATGGCTTAAGTACTTGCCTACGACACCAACATACCATGTGGGGACCTAGTTCAAGTCCCAGCTGTTCCACTTCCTATTTAGCTCCCTGTTAATGCACCTTGGAAAGCAGCAGCAGATCACCCAAGTGCTTGGGCCCCTATGCCAATGAAGGAGATCTGAAAGAAGTCCCCAGTTCCTGGCTTCAGCCTGGTCTAGCCCAGCTATTATGGCCACTTGGAGAGTGAACAAACAAATGGAAGGGTTTTTTTTTTTTTTTTCTCAAGATTTATTTATTTTTATTGGAAAGTCAGATTTACAGAGAAGAAAGACAGAAAAATCTTCCATCCACTGGTTCACTCTCCAAGTGACCGCAATGGCCAGAGCTGGGCTGATCTTGAGCCCAGAGCCCTCTCTGGGTCTCCCTCGTGGGTGCAGGGTCCCAAGGCTTTGTCGTCCTCAACTGCTTTACCAGTCCACAAACAGGGAGCTGGAAGAGAAGTGAAGCAGCTGAGACATGCATGAACTGGCACCCATATGGTATCCTGGTGCATGCAAGGCAAAGACTCTAACCACTAGCCTGACAACGGCGTGCCCCAAATGGAAGATTCTTGAGATATCTTTTTCTCTCTCTGTAACTTCCTTTCAAATAAAATATAAATCTTTTGAAAAAAGATTTAAAGAGAAATTGCCAGGTCAAAGGCATTTTTGTAAATGTAAGGGTATAAAGTACAAGAATGGGCATTGAGATCTGTGGTTGACAGGGCATAAACTGAGCTGCCATTCTCCTGCCGGGGCTCCATCCTGACATCTTGGAATCAGCCCAGGTGGAGTGAGTGGTGACTACCACAATGGTGGACACAAGGCTCAGAGACAATGGGCTCCATTCTTGCTTGAGCCCAGGTGAGGAGAATTGTGGGGTGCCTTCTCTCCTAAGAGTAATGTGTGAGAACAGTAAGTGAATCCACCCGTGGCAGTTCCAGAATTTCTGCACATACAGTGTCTAATCACAGGGTGATGAGAACTGTACCAGAAGATTTTATTGTCATGCAGGGTCTCCACTTGGATTATGTGTTTTGGGGGACCCTCCTTGGGAAGAGTTTATTCAGGAGGGAGGAGTTTAAGATGAGAACTAGGGCCCCTTTGAAGGCCATGGAAGAGTTGGATTAATCCTGCTGTAGTAGGCCATCTTCTGCTATTTCCCTAGGCACATTAGCCAAGAGCTGAATCAGAGTAGAGCAGCCAGGACTTGGGCCAGCACCCATATGGTGCTGTCAGTGTTGCAGGTAGTGAGTTAACCCACTGTACCACGATGCTGGCTCCTGCCTTCATATTATTTCCAGAGGAATTGTTTAGGGGGTGGAAAGCAGGAAGAATTTCTGTAGCATGTCAATCTCCCACAAGTAGTCCGTTATGGCCTCCCTGTGCAAAAGAAAAAGTCCTGGTTACCTTCCCTGAGTCAATTAATTGTTGCATTTCCTCAGGGCATCTTTGATGAAACTCCAGTGGGCAACCAGCAGACATGTCCATGTGCCCGCTGACACTCACCAGTCTTGCCCAGAAATTGGAAATGATACCAAGTCGGTTTATACATTGGTGCCTAGAAACAGCCCCTGAGACCAGGATTTCAGTGGAAGTTGTTTGAGGCATCGATGCAGAAAACACCAGCGGGGAATTGGAAAGGTGTGATGGGAGGAAGGGGCCACAGAAGCTGTTCTTTCACCATAGTTGACCCCGTGGACACAGGTCCTGTGGGGGCCTCTGGGAGGTGGTACAGAATGCGCCTGCAAGCTGTCCTACCTAGCAGGGCGGAAGCCAGAGTGTCTGGCTACCCACTGCCAATAGTCACTACTTGAGGACATTTCCTGGGAGGCTTTAGTTCCTGCACTTGAAGCTGCCTGCCTTTTAGGCAAGGTAGATTCCAGCAGCTCAAGACCCCACAGACAAAGACCAGCAGGTGCTTGCAGCTGGCGTAGTAATGACCTTGGTAATAAGGCCGAGAGGCTAACAACAGCTGTGTCTCCACAGTACTTGGTTCTGACGATGAACAGATCCTTAATAAACAACACAGTTTGGACCTGAGAGCTGAACTAACTCTGGCTGCAGAGCTCTGGCTCCTGTCGATTCTCCTGCTGTGCCTGAACATGGCCATCCACTGGCAGTGCTGCCTTCCAGCCAGATCTGGGAGGCCAGCGTCCCTGTTCCCAAAGTGCACCCCCTGACCCACCAAATCAGGAATGCTGGAAGTGGATTCTAATCAATTCTGACATTTGACGCCCACTGTTTGCGTCTCTGAAATCTAGGGTGACCAAGCAGAGTCGTTTGCTCTTTGGTCAAAAGGCTCCCAGCCCTACCCCAAAGTAAGAAGAAAAAGGAGCTGGAACTTCTGGAAGCCTCTAACACTTTGCCCCCTTTTGTGAATTTTTCTCTTCTTTGAGACTGATTAAATATAAACTGTGCCTGATTTATCAGTTGCTTACAGTGTAAAGTAGCCCAGGCATTGATAACATAGAAGATAACCCAAGGGACAACTCTGTTGGACTGAGCCGCGGGGAGAGGGGCAAGTCTGATTTATGTTCCTGTTTGTTGTCCTGAGCTAATATTTAAATTCTTTTGTTTGCTCTAGGCCACACCAGGTGGATAGCAGGGGAAAAGTCAGGGGTATGCCAAAGTAAAAACTACTTTGGGATTTTAACTCAATCGCAGCCAATGAGCAGAGTTAGAAATACTCATGTGAGTTGATTTCAGTGGGAAAAGTGTTATTTAAAGAGATAGGCTTGTTTTAATCAAGTTAATTCAAGCCAAGCAAGTACAGGAACCATGGCAGTAGGGTGGTTGCATCAGCATCACCTAGGCTGCGTGCCAAACACAAGACACTCGCCATGTGGCAGACACACCTCTTTGGTTCATTAGCAGGGCTGGTTGAGAACAGCTCCTGGAAGTGACCATTTCTCCTGGGCCCTAACGTCAGGAGTCCCAGCAGGCCCTCCTGTGGTGTGACGTCACAATGTAGTGAGTCAGGTGCTTGGGACTGGTTTGTCCCACAGGCCCAGGGCCTGTGTAGAACCTCCTAGGGCCGGCCTGCAGTGACAGATCCACCAAAACGGAGGCCGGCTAACCTGCTGCCACTGAAGTTTGGGTGCACCTGGTGAGTACAGAGAACACCCCCAGCCCTGGGGAAGGAGATGCAGCCGATAGCTGGCTGGTTTAGTGCTTTGGGTCTCATACTCACCAAACAACCTTGGATGAGACAAACTGAGAGCCAGGAGGGTTCCAAGACAAGCCCCAAAGTCTTCTTAGGAAAGCTCACTCACCTTGAGCTTCTTGCCACTTCCTGCTGGGTAGCCTTGTGCAGAAAGTAGTACTTCATCATCCTCAAGCCTCAGTTTGCTACCTGTGCCAACCAGCTCCCCAGGGCAGAGGTTACCTGTGTTCCTAACCGGCAGAGTGCCGCTGCAGGTAGTAGGTGCACTGGGGCATAACAAATGGAAGCCTCCCTCCACTAGAGTGTGTCCCACTCACTTTCTTCCCATTGATGCCTCACATTTGGACTACTTTAAAATCCAGTTCCCCATGATCCCCCAGGAAATCAAATCCCTTACCTTCCCTTTAGGACAAGGTGTTAGAGATGGGGATAGGAAGTAGCAGATGGGTTAGAGCCCTGGAAAAGGAGACAAGTAGAAGAAGGTGGCTGGCATGAGGCAGGGACCACAGCCATCTCTGGAGGATTGGGCCCTTCTTAGAGAGGCCACCAGCAACTGGTTAAGAGGTGGGTTATGGACTGAAGACATGAAGACAACTGTATGGATCAGTTCAGAAGCAACAGGAGGCAGAGCCAGCCTCCCACTGGTTAACTTCTTCCTATTTCCCCCTGTCCATGCATGGAGTTTCTGCACCTGGAGGGACTGCTTCCCTGTTTACAAGTGCTCACAGGTCCTGACAGCAGCAGCAGCCATGGCTTTCCAGGGTGCCCGTGGCACTAAGCCAGAAAGTGGTGCTTAACCGTCCATCCTGTCTCTTATGTGGTAAACTGAAGTCAGCCCCTGCCCTAAGACACAGGTGGTTCACAAGTGTACTGATAATGCTTGAGCTCCATCTGATGTCCCGCTGAAGGAAAATAGTGCAGGGGCCAGAGCTAGGGTTGGTGGCTCTCTGCCCTCATCCGGAGAGGAGGGAGACAGCGAATGCCACCTCCACTGTGTGTCTGACCTGTGTCATTGCTCCGTGAAGTGGTGTTCTTGTGCTCATTTTATAGACATACTAACTGAGAACTCTGTTCCATGTTAGGTGCCACATTCAGTCAGGTACATGATCTTGGAATGCATACATTATTAACTATCTTCAAGTTTGTGTGCTTAGCAACTTTGCAAGGCAGCAGGAACACAGGCAAGTGGGAGGCCATCCATCCATCAGCATCACTGAGAATGGGATTATTTCTGTCTTTTTAAGATTTTATTTTTACTTGAAAAACAAGATAGAGCACAAGACAGATCTTCTATCCACTGATTGACTAAATAGGACTAGGCCAGGCTGAAGCCAGGAGCCAGGAACTCCATCCAGGTTTCCCATTGTGAGTGGCACAAGCCCAAGGATTTGGACCATCTTACACTACTTTCCCAGGCACATTAAGAAGCTGTATTGGAAGCAGAGCAGCTGGGACTTGAACTGGTGTTCCTGGGGATGAGGGAGTCATTTGATAATGCCTTAGAAACCTCAGTCTGAGGAATAGTGTTCCAAGAATGTTACTTGAGTGGTTTTTATAGTTCTGAGATGTTGCCTGTTGTTACACCAGGGTTGAGAAATCTTTCCAAGGTCTGTTGGCTGACCAAGTCCACTTTAGTGCATCCACAGACCCAGGAACATATTGCAAAGCTTTGCCAGTTAGTGTAGTCCTATGCATTCTGCCTTCCATCTTCTGACAAGGCACTCGATATCCTTTGCTGGCCTCAGGAATGGGCTTCTTGAGATAATTCAGGAAATGGGCCATAGGGTCATTTTAAAAATGGTTATTAAAAAAGAATCACAGAGAGGACAAGAAAGGGAGATCTTCCATCTGCTCATTCACTCCCCCATGACTGCAATGTCTAATGCTGGGCCAGATCAAAGCCAGGATCCAGGAGCTTCATCTGGGTCTCCCATTTGGGTGCAGGAATCCAAGCATTTTGGCCATCTTCCACTGTTTTCCCAGGCCATTAGTAGGGAGCTAGATCAGAAGTAGAACAGTTGGAATTTGAGCCATCACCCATATGGGATACCATTGTCACAGATGGCAGTGTTACCCACTATGCCACAATGCTAGCTCCCAGAACGTCTTAAACAAATATTTGCCAGTCCAGGATTGTATGATTCTGGGCCTCAGTAGTTTTCTCACTTTCCATGTTTGAACCTGGTTTTTTCCAGGATAACTGCCAGCTTTGTGTTAGAGCTGAAAGGAAATGTAGAGTTCAGCTGGGCTTCCCAGTGGGGCCAAGATGAGTAGGAGGAGCCAAGGCTGATTAAAGTCCAAGGCCAATGGCACCCATTCACAGAGTGAATGTAGTTGAATGAATGAGTGAATCAATAAAGGAACTCTGGGAACCTGAGAGCCAAACAGCCCTGTGCCCATCTGTCTTCCTCACCTGACTCTGTCTTTTTCTTTTTTAAATATTTATTTTATTTTTATTACAAAATCAGATATACAGAGAGGAGGAGAGAGCGGCAGTCGAGGAAGCTTTGGGAACCTGCACCCGTGTCCGTCCTGGCTTCGGATCGGCATAGTATCACCCGTTGCGCTCAAGTGAATCATCATGGAAGATCGGTATATCCGCCTGGATATACAGAGAGGAGGAGAGACAGAGAGGAAGATCTTCCGTCCGATGAATCACCCCACAAGTGAGCACAACGGCTGGTGATGCGCCAATCCGGAGCCAGGAGCCAGGAACCTCCCCCAGGTCCCCCACATGGGTACAGGGTCCCAAAGCTTTGGGCCGTCCTCCACTGCTTTCCCAGGCCACAAGCAAGGAGCTGGATGGGAAGTGGAGCTGCCAGGATTAGAACCGGCACCAACATGGGATCCTGGCACATTCAATGTGAGGACTTCAGCCGCTAGGCCATGCCACCGGGCCCCTGACTCTGTCTTATAAGGTGGTGACTCAGCTACCATTTACTGAGTACCTACTGTATGCCAAGTGCCTTCCTAGAGATCATTTCTCCACTAACGCCATTCAGGGTATCTCATCGTGTCCCCATTTCCCAGATGAGGATGGTTATTAGGTGACTGCCCTGTGAGGGGATGTCACAGATGTCATCAATGCCCAAGCAGGTCTCCTTGAGTCCCAGCAGAACTGACATTTCCACGTGTGGCTTCCCTCTCCTGACTTGTCTGAGAAAGCAACATTCTTTCTCATCCTTTTCCCAAGACAAATTGGTTGCCCGAGCAATGTTTCAAGGCCCTCATAGACTGTGTCCCAGCTGACTCAGGGCTGCCTGTGGGCTCACCTGGTTTGTTGCCCAGGCCTTTTGCTCTGATGCCATGAGACCCAGCAGCCGTTTCCACACCGGCAGATGTTAGGTGCCAAAGAGGCAAACAGCTTCGGCTAATTGTGGCAATTTCCCTTCTGTGCGTTGCCCTGAAATAGTAGCCACGCTCTGTTCTTTTTGGTTTTGTTTATTTGTTTTTTTTTTTTTTTCACATCAGGGAGTTCCAGATTGGCAGCATAAAGGAGGCTGCAGAGAAGGCAGGCGGACAGACCTCTTTGCTGCCAGTTGCCACAGATGAGATCTTGCTCATGCTCTTTGCATAAGGCCTAGCTTCTTACTGCGAGTACTCTGGTGGACCTGGCATCTTGCCGTGGGTAATCTGGAGGCACAATCAGACTGGAAGAGCCTCATTTAGCCCTGGGGAAAACCAGAATCTCAAAGAGTTTAATGAAACACCAAGCCCAAGGGCACTTAGTTTAACCTTGAATTTGGATCCTGGTCTATTTGTGGTGTGTTCTGTAGCCAATGCCAGCTGATAGAACTTCCATCAACATTAGCAATGTTCTCTATCTCCACCATGGAGCATGGCGCCCACTGGCCACGTGCAACCGCTGCACAGTGGGACCGAGCAGCTACATTTGAGCTTATGTTCAGTTTTGAGTTACTCAGCCCTGTGTGGCTTGGGCTGCTGAGCTGGACGCAGCAGCTCCAGCCCTTGCCAACTTCTATGACTTCATCTCTGATCTCATCCCCATCCTCCTATCCTCCTCCCCAACTCCCCATACTGTGCACCCCCCTCCCAGACCTTCTGTACTTGACGACTTTGGCCTGGGCATGTATGTCCCTCTAGTGGCATTGAGCTCCCTCTGAGCATTTCACAGTCCATCCACTGGATAGACCCAGGGAGAGATGTCCCCTGTTTTTCTTAAGTAGCTTCCCCGTCCTCCACATCACTCCTCACCTCTCTGAAACCACATGCTTGGACCTTCCCTTGTCTGTTTCCATCTCCTGAGCGAGTGCATTGGTCCCACCAGGGAAGGTCCTCTGCCCTGTTCCATTGCTGCACTGGGAGCAGCACTTGCCGGGTGTGCAGAATGAGTGAGCCTCCACATGTGGCTGAGGAACAAGCATAACCACAGTGCAGTAGCCTCTAACAGCCAGCACCAGGTGTTTCTCCCAAGCCTCTGGGCTGGAAATTGGAGTGGGGCTCAGCTGTCTGTGATGTTGGAGAGGGTCAGTGACTCGGCTGTTTTAGCCAGAACCTGAACATGGCACAGGCTTGCGCCTCTGGGCCCACCAGGTGGCTTCTCTGTGTTGGGGTCTTGGGTTTCCTTGCAGTGTTTTCCTCCATTACATAGTATTGGTGCAGCCAGGCATTTAGGGGCACTCTGATTCCAGGAGAGCAAGGCCTGGTCACTTCTTGGTGGGTTGGGATGTATGCCTGTGCAAGGAAGGAGGAGTGGCAGACATTGTGGTACAGTAGGTGAATCACTGCTTGGGACACCATTGTCCTATACTGGGACACCTGTTTGAGTCTCAGATACCCTGTATTTCTGATCCAGGTTCCTTGCTAATGTGCATAGGAGGTGGCAGATCATGGCCCATGTACTTGGAGACCTGGCTTCAACCTGGCTGAACCTCAGAAGTTGAGGTCATTTGAGGAGAGAATATTCATTCTCTTAGTGGGCATGCAGACCATCTAGGGGCAAGTTAAAATGCAGGCTCTGTAGCTGGGTCTGGGAGGGAACCAGGAAATGCCAAGGTTGCAGAGCCACAGGTTGCCCTCAAAGTGGCTGGGCTTATTATAAGTACCTCGTGTCAGGCTTGGCCTTGTGCTTAGCACTGTTTTGACCTTGTTTGGCACAGCAGTGACCCTACAAGGTCCGCCCCAGATTAGGCATTGCCCACTCTTGCTGAGGTCCCCGTGATCAGCCCTTTCTCCTTGGCACCTGGGTTGGTGCCCACACAGTCCCACAGGGTGACTATTTGCTTCAACTGCCAAGCTCTTCCCCTCCCTCACCTTCTGCACACCCCCTAGCACCTTTCTTTTTTGCTTTCTCTCATGTTGATTCTCATCATGCCCCTTGCCAAATAGATGAGATAGGTTCTTTCCATTGCAGGATGTTAGAGCCCAAGCTCCAGCTGCAGAGGTCCCCAACTCACAGTGGCCACATTGATGATTTCTCAACATGACGATGATGTGGATTTGAAATGTTATGGGTGGACACCAAACTTACATTTTGATTCTTTGTCCTGCTAGCAATGCACTGGATGTTATCCTGAGTGGCTGCTGGAAAGTGTTCAGCAGCAGTCCCGCTCCAAGTCAGCCATGTGGCCATGAAGGAGAATAACCCTACTCTACAACGTGCAACATTCCATAGATTATGAGACATGCAGCACTTCATTATACATTGGCTTGGTTTTAGATGGCTTTTGCTGGCTGTAGGCCAACAAAGTATCTTAAATATATTTAAGGTAGACAAGGCTAATCCATGGTGTTTGGTAGGTTAGGCATTTTGTTTTAAGATTTAGTTGATGGAGCTTGCATGATGGCTCAACCAACTAATCTTCCACTTGCATGCGCCAGAATCCCATATGGGTGCTGATTCATGTCCTGGCTGCTTCACTTCCCATCTAGCTCCCTGCTTGTGGCCTGGGAAAGCAGTGGAGGGTGACTCAAAGCCTTGGGACCTTGTACCTGCATAGAAGACCCAGAAGAAGCTCGAGGTTTCTGGCTTTGGCCTGGCCCAGCCACCAATGTTGTAGCCATTTGGGGAGTGAACCAACATATGGAAGATCTCTCTCTCTCTTCCTCTCTCCAGAACTTTTGACTTTTGAATCAATAAAATCTATTTTTTTTACTGCCAGAAATAAGGGGATATTGTGAGGACCCAGGTTGGCCAGATAAGCAGATATGTATTCTTTTGTTCTGGCTGAGAAAGTAGAGGCCAGGCGTCTTGCAGAGTCCAAAAGACACACAGCTAAACAGCCCCCTGATCCTGTCTTCTAAGTGGCTATCAAATTCGAGAATTTAAGCCCCAAAAGCAACTTGAACATTGGCCAAGTGTCTTCCACGCAACACTGGTACAAGGTGTAGCAACTGACATTACTTTAAAAGCCGAGTCACTTTGGGAATTTAGGACACTCCAGGTCAGGCTAAGTCAGCAGTCCCCTGGCTATGCAGAACTTATCAGAGCCTTCATTATGTTATCTGGGTGCACTGTGAATTTCCAACCAGAATGGATGGAAGATTAGGGACTTTGGGTGGATAACAGTCACTGTCAGTCTACTGTACTTATTGTACAGATGAAGCGACTGAGGCTAAGAAAGGGAAGGTGACTTGGGCAGGGTCATGTGATTGCAGCAAGTAGGTGAAGGCACCCCGAATGCCCCCTCACCCCTCCCTGGAACACGTGCCTCTGAGTTGTAGGACAAGGGAACTATTGAAAAGCACAGGGAGCATTGTGGGTCTGGCCTTAGGTGAACACAGCCACCCAGGCAGTGAAATGATGGCGCTGATGGGGGCAGAAGAGGCTCAAAGCTTGGCTGAACCTGCAGAAATCAGTGCCAGGCAGACGTGGAGGGAGCCAGGCAGGAGGCGAGGGAGGGAAAGGAATATTCCTGGAGCCCGGCAGGCACTTGAAAGCCAGAGAGAGCTTGTGCGTCAGGGCTGTGCTGTGCTGACGCCAGGGCAGCCGCTGGAACAATCCTGTTTTTGAGAGCCTCTGTGGGCACTTCAGATGAGCTTGTTCTAAGACTCCCAGTGACCCGCTACAGGCTTTGCCCTGACCCACATAGACAAAGAAGAGAGAAGCAGCTGTCAGTCGGCTGCCTGGATGCACAGGTGTTTGTGTGAAGGTTTCAGCTCTGGTTCATCTCCCTGGCACGCACACGTGAGCTTGGCAGTGTTGATACCCTCCTTCAGCCTGGGTTTGCCTCTGCTGGCCAATGAGGTTAACATGAGTTCCTGTCTCCCAGCTCAATTATGAATAGTAAATAAGATAACATCTGTGAAATAGCAATGTGCCTGGTCCATACAGGGAAAGGACTCCTTAGGTGGTAGAGGGAATGGGGGCATAGGAGCAGGGTCAGGTGTCCAGCTCGTAAGGAGACAAGCCAAACTCAGTGGCATGGCTGTCTGTCCCCCTGTACCACCACTCAGAGCTGTAGCCATCGGTGAGCACAGAGTGCTGCAAGCAGCTCTCTCAGCTCTTCTCTGGGAAGGAGAAAGGGTGGCAGGTGTGTCTGCTTGGTCATTTCCAGGTGACTCCATCCCAAGTCCACGCAGAAGGCAGGTTTTGGGGATGGTGGTTAAGATGCTACTGAAGATGCCTACGCCCTATACCAGAGTGCCTGGGTTTGAGTCCTGGCTATGCATCTGATTATAGCTTCCCGCTAATGCACCCCCACACACAGCAGTTGGTGGTTCAAGAGGTTGAGATCCTACCACCAATATGGGAGACTTGAACTGAATTTCTGGCACCTAGATCTTGGCCCAGCCCAGCCCAGCCCAGCCCCATGAGTTGCAGACATTCAGGCAGTGAACCAGTGGATGGGAGAGTTCTCTGTCTTTCAGAGTACCTGATTTGAGTTCTGGCTCTGCTTCCAAACTATAATGCCCTCCCTGGAAGGCAGCAGGTAGTGACTCAATGACTTGGAGATCCTGATGAAGTTCCTGGCGCTGGCTTCAGCCTGGCCCAGCACTGGCTGTTGCAGACATTTGGGATGTGAACCAGAAAATGGAACATCTGTCTCTCTGTGTCACTTTCTCTGCTTTTAAATAAAGTGAAAATAATTAATGTAAAAACTTTTTGAAATCTAATTGTTGGCCTTCCCTGGAAAGGCTCACGAGATCGGATTCCTGGAACCTACATTGCAGAGAGGGACCTACTTGCTTGTGATAAGGCCACAGCCCACACCATTTATAAGATTTCCCAATGGAGGCCAAGTGTCAGTCCTCATTTCTGCCTGCCCTAGCACTGGTTTGGCTCACTGATTTCATCCTTCCTTTTATTTGCTTTGTCCCTCAGTTTTTACATTTGTCTCTCCATCCTGAACTTTTAAGAGGAGCTCAAGAGGGTGCTTAGTTTCAAAGCTGTCATTGAAACTGAGCCCTTGCAGCTCCAACTCTTCTCTGGCAACCCAGCGTGGAGAGGAAGCCTCCATTGGAGCGGAGCACCATCTGCCCGGCTGCAAACACAGATGCCCTTTCCCCTGAGCAATGTACTTAATGCTACTCACCTAAGGGTTCCCACACAGCCACGCTTAATATCTGATGACTACCAAAACAAACAAAAGCACTGAAAATTATTCCTGTAGCTTCTGTCAGAGAATTCTCAGATAATAAAGCACTGAGTGAAAGTGACAGTAGTCTTCGGGAAATCCTTTCTTCATGACCTTGGGAACTTGGCTTTGCAAGGAGCAGATCAGAAAGACAGATCTCTTGGGGCCTGTGTTGTGACACAGCATGTAAAGCCGTCACTTATGAGGCTGGCATCCCATGTGGGCATTGGTTTCAGCTTAGCTGCTCGACTTCTGATCCAGCTTCCTGTTAACATGCTTTGGGAAGTAGTGAAGGATGGCCCAAGTGATTGGGCCTCTGTACCCAGGTGGGAGACCCAGAGGAAGCTCCAGGCCCCTGGTTTAGGCCTACCCCAATCCCTACTGTTGTGGCCATTTGGGGAGTGAATCAGCAGATGGAAAATTTCTTTCTTTCTTTCTTTCTTTCTTTCTTTCTTTCTTTCTTTCTTTCTTTCTTTCTTTCTCTCTTTCTTTCTTTCTCTCTTTCTTTCTTTCTCTCTACTCCTCTCTGTAACTCTTCCTTTCAAACAAAAAAATCTTTTAAAAAAAGAACTCTCTTGCTGAGATCTGCTTTCTGAAGCCAGAGCCAACTAGTATCGTGATTTTTTTTTAAGTCTTGAGTATTTGTGTTCGCAAAGATCAGGCAAGCCACTCTGAACTGATATCTTTTGCTTTTGAAAAATGTTGTTTAAGGGACAGATAAAAAGAGAAGGCAGAACAAGCAAAGAGCCCTGAGCACTCTTTAAATGCCCACAACAACTGGCCCAGGGTCAGAGCTGAAGCTGAGAACTGAGAACTCAATCCATGTCTCCCGTGTGGGTGGTAGGGAGCTAACAACATGAGCCGTCATTGCTGCCTCTCCAAGTCCACGTGGGCAGCTGACCTGAAGCTGGAGCTAAGAATTAAACCGAAGTACTGCTGATGTGAATACAAGGCATTCCAACCAGTGTCTTAATCCCTAGGCCAGATGTCCATTTCTTATACCAAAGCCTACATGTCACCTACTTAATGCCCACTCAATGAAGTAAGACATGTGCAAGTGGAGGGGGCTCCTAAAAGGCACCAGGACTTAAAGCGCTGAGGACCAGCAGGCCAGGGCAGTGTACACAAGATGTGAGAGCAGAGGGGCCAGCACTATGGTGGAATAGCCCATATGGGCCTTGGTTCAAGGCCTGGCTGTTCCATTTCCAATCCAGCTCCCTGCTAATATGCCTGGAAAAACAGCAAGAAATGGCTCAGGTCCTTGGGCTCTGCACC
This sequence comes from Ochotona curzoniae, assembly GCF_017591425.1. NCBI lineage: Eukaryota > Metazoa > Chordata > Mammalia > Lagomorpha > Ochotonidae > Ochotona > Ochotona curzoniae. The sequence goes on from NW_024466737.1 coordinate 694,514, forward strand.
AATGTGGGAGACCTGGAAGAAGCTCCTGGCTTTGGATTGCCTCAGCTCTGGCTGTTGCAGCCAGTTGATTTGGAGAATGAATCAGTGGGTGGAAGATCTCTGTCTCTCCTTCTCTGTAATATGCCTTGCAAATTTAAATAAATGTTTTTTTTTAAATGTGAGAGCAGAGCAAAAACACAAAGGTGACTCGTTAGTGAAGCATTCTGTCTGGCAAAGAACCAGAGGAAAACAGAGCTTGTGGGCCTTAAATATCTTAGGAATGGAATGAATGTAATGCTACAACACCACACATCACACAGTTCCACCCGCACCTTTGCCACAAGATGTCCCTCTGCTGGCCGACAGCCAACTGCTGCAGCCCTGTTTGTACCCATGTTGTGCCCATGTGGAAGAACTCAATCCGGAGGAGAAGAGGAGGATGATACAACCACCCAGAAGTCCAGTGTGAACCTTTCTTAAAGACTCAGACATTGTGGCTGGCATTGTGGCTTAAGCCACCACCTGCAGTGCCTGCATCCCATAAGGGCACCAGTTTGAATGCTGGCTGCTAATGTGCCTGAGAAAGTGGCAGAAGATGGCCCATATGCTTGGGCCCCTGAGCCCACATGGGAGACCTGAAAGAAGCTCCTGTTTTCTGCCTTTGGCTTGCCCCAGCCCCAGCTATTGTGGCCATTTGAAGAGTGAACCAGCAGAAAGATCTCCCTCTTCCTTCTGTACAACTTTGCCTTTCAAAGGAAGAAAAATAAATAGAAAGAAAGAAAGAGAGAGAAAGAAAGAAAGAGAGAGAGAGAGAGAAAGAAAGAAAGAAAGAAAGAAAGAAAGAAAGAAAGAAAGAAAGAAAGAAAGAAAAGAAAGGTGGAGGAAAGAAAGAAAGGTGGAAGAAAGGAAAAAAAGAAGAGGACTCAAATGTGAGTCTGAAGCACACTGAGGCCAGTCACTGTATCTACCCGTTAACTAAGGGTAAAGGTAGAACCCATCTATTCATGTAGACTAACATGTTCAATGGGATGTTACATATGGAGCGCTTGAGACAGTATTCAGTGAGCCTCAGTGAGCTTTGGCCACTCTCTTAGGCTGGGGTCCCAACCCTGAGAACTGAGTGTAGGGTGTGCATGATCCTGACTTAGCATCTCTTGAGCACGCAGTGATGTAGGAGCAATGTGCCTTCTGCAGGGACTTACAGTCCTTTTAACTTGGATGTCACTCCATCACCAGTCAAGGAGTCTGTGCTGTTCACTGGTAGGGAATCTCAATGGTCAAGACAATGAGGGATGGAGGGAGACAGGAAGGGGAAGGAGACTACCATGAGAAAGTTACTGCGGTAGCCATCGTGGCTCCTCCCACTAGCTACTTGGGGACTGAATGCTTATCCAGCCACATCTGTCACTGACTGGGGTTGCTCCCAGTGGGCTGTCACCCAGCATGGGCACTCAGTCTCTCTCACAGTGAACAACCAGGAGTATTCACCAGGGGAGCCATGAAAGGGCATGGACATGCTGAAATCACCATTGTAGAGGGCCGACATTGTGGCACAGCATATTGGTCCTTTGACTGCTTTTGGCATCACATTTGGGCACTGATTGGAATCTCAGTTGCTCCACTTCCTAGGCAGCTCACTGTTAATGCACCTGGGAAGGCTATTGAAGAAGATTCAAGACCTTGACCACCTGCAGCCACATGGGAAACTTGGAAGAAGTTTCATCAGATGGGTACACTTGTCCAACAGCACCAAGTTAATACTAAAGGTTAGGTGTAAGTGGCCATCCGGGGCACAGTGGAGACTCAGCCACAGCAAGCCTCTTCCATCTGGATTTGCTTCTCCCAGTTGTTCCCTTTCTCATCTTAGGAGTCAGACAGGCACCAGGGCTTCTTCCAAGACAAGCAAACTTACTGAACTGATATCCTCCCTCGTGTTTGTCCTCAGGGCAGACTCTTGTGACAGGGCCTGCCATATGATTACCCTAGCTACATGTCCTCAGTTTCCTCTTGAGGTCTAAGCTGTATGAGGCTGTGGCTTTCTTTTCTTTTCTCTTCTTTTCTTTTCTTTTCTTTTCTTTTCTTTTCTTTTCTTTTCTTTTCTTTTCTTTCTTTCTTTCTAGATTCATTTATTCTTATTGGAAAGTTAGATTTACAGAGAGAAGGAAAGACAAAGATCTTCCATCTACTGGTTCACTCCCCAAGTGGCTGCAATGAACAGAGTCAAGCTGATCTGAAGCCAAGTGCCTGGAGCTTCTTCTGGGTCTCCAACGCGAGACCAAGGTCCCAAGGCTTTGGACCATCCTCTACTGCTTTCTCAGATCACAAGAAGGGAGCTGGGAGGGAAAGGGAGCAGCCGGGTTACAAACCAGTGCCCATATGGGATCCTGAATTTTGTGTGCAAGGCAAGGACTTTAACCACTAGGCTATCGTATTGGGCCCCGAGGCTGTGGCTTTCATCAGAGCCACAGAGGAAGGACTGAGTGGCTGGCCCCACAAAGCATAAACCCAACAGAAGGATGGCTGACCCTGTCCTTTCCATGCTGGCCATCTGGAGTTAGGAGTGTGGTTAGGTCTAGGGGCTTCTGCCAAGTCAGACTGTGTGAGACAGAGTTGCCAGGTGACATTAGGATGCTCAGTTAAATTTCAGATTAATTATGAGTAAGATGTTTTAATTCATTAATTTTTTTTTTTCAGGAGGCAAAAGATAGAGCTCCTATTCATGAGTTCATTCCCCAAATTCCAGTGTCAGCTAGGCCTGCACACAGACCGAAACTGGGAGGAGGAAACTCAATCCAGGTCTCCCATTTGGGCGGCAGGAACCCAACTTCTTGAGCCATCACCTGCTGCCTTCCAGGGGAGCATTGGCAGGAAACTAGATTAGAAGTGGAACCAGGATTCAGACCAAGGTACTTGGGCATGGAATGCCTGAGTCCCACTGGCAGATTTCACTTCTAGATCTGCTTGAATAGTTTTCTTAGTGTGTCCTGTGAAAATCTATGATCTTACTGGGACTAAAATATGTAGTAGCTGCTGTTGTAGTGTCAATTTGAGCTCTGGCTACTCTGCTTCTAATCCAGCTCCTTGATAATGCACCAGAGAAGGCAGCAGAAGATAATACAAGTATTTGGGTCCTTGTGCTCATATAGGAGACCTGGATGGAATTCCAGGCTCCTGATTACAGCTTGGCTAGGCCCTGGCTGTTGTAGCCCTTTGACTAGTGAAGTGCTGAGGCAGGGAAGATCTCTTTCTCAAACTCTCCGTCATTTTGTCTTAAAAAAAATTTTTTTTAAATGTGATTTAGTGTTGATATGAAATTCGGGTTTAGCTGGGCACCTTGTTATATGTCCTAAATCTGCCGGCATGAGCTTGCCTGGACAAATGGGAGAAGAAGTGCACTGGGATATGCTCAGGAGAGCACACAGCAACTTCCAGAGAGGCTGCAGGCAAGGGGAGCCGCTTGCCCCCACATGGTCTCTCCTGGGTATCTTCCTCTAGGGCATAAATTCGTCATTGGAATCACCTTGACCTTAGGATATCTCTGAAGTCACGGGTACAGACTCATTCTGACTGTATTTTCCTATGCTAAGGAAATGCCCTTTCATGCCTTTTCTTTATGCTTGGGCACCTCCACCTGCTGGGGAGTAGGGACATGCAGACCAGGGGAAAACGCTCATGTCTTGTGTGGCACATCCTAGAAGCAGAGCCTGAGGGGACATCCCCTCCCCCGCAGTGTATGTGCACGTGGCTCAGCAAGGGAAGTAGACACTGTGTCAGGTGAGCTGCCTTTTGTCCGATTCCAGCCAGAGACCTTGAGATGATGGGCTCTGATCTGGGACTTGCATATCTACAGGTTGATAGCCTTAGGCAAGAGTCTGGTCAAGCAACCTCCAGCTCCATGGTGAGGAATAACTGGCACCTGCAGCAGCTGGGCTGGGTACACTGGCTGGTCAAGGGGACTTGGGCGTGGCAGGAACAGCACATATACTTCTGTCTCTTCAGACAATCCCCACTGCAGTGTCAACAGGCAGCTTCTGCCCGGGTTGACCTGGTGAGTCCGCTTAGGGCTGGCTCTGCCCTTCCCCCATCCTCTTCCTAATGACCTACAGACACACAGCTGTAAGAGAGAGGGTGGGGGCAGGCCCTTGTGTCTTCCTGGCAGTTGGGGCAGGGAATCGCACACTGAGGTCTGTGGATGATGGTGATCCTGTGTCAATCAGTGCTCACTCCTTCACTCTGGGAGAGCTGCCTGGGTGTGCCAGGTTGCAGCCTGCAGCCTGGTCACTTGGTGGTAGCTGTCAAGGTCCCCACTCATGGGACCTCTTCATCTTAACTCCAGGGGGTGACTCTTCAATCCATGCCTGAGAGATCTTCTGCCCTGCCTGACCACCGTTTGTGGCACTGCCCCCAAGTACTTTGGACATGTCCCTGTCCTTGGCATCTGCTTGTAAGCCCTGGGAAGCAGACCTCTCCCTCTCATGTACCATGCCCCTGTATTATCCCCACAGTCCATCCAACAGTCCAGACTCGGCCTCTGGAATGCAACGTGTCTGCCCACTTCCGGATTCTTGTCCCTCTGAGGAAAGGTCAAGTCCCTGCCCCCACTGCCTACTTCCCAAACATTGTCATTTCCGCCTTTGCTGGAAGAGGCTTCTGTGCATCATGGTATGAGCTTACACCTTCCTTTTTCTAAAATCCATGGGGCAGAGAAGGCTGCCCTCTTTACTCTTTCTTTCTCCTGGAGCAGTGGCTCCTTCCCAAGTGGCATTCTCTCTAGGATTATCCTGGCAAAAAGAAGTGCACGCATAATGCTGGACTGGGGAGCAGTGTTTGGCCGGCCTCAGGCTGTGGTAGGCATCTGGGGAGTAAACTGGCCTGCGGGAGCTCCTGATCTCTCAATAAATAAGCAAAGACCCATTTAAAAAATAACTACACTCTACTTACAAGAGAGTGCACATGAAGAGGTTCGAGCGATGTAAGGACACATGTGTTCCTAACAGTATTACCCTAAATGGCCAAAAAGAGTCAGTTGATGGGTAAATGGATAAGCAAGACATGATAGCCCTTCGCTTCTGTGCAAATAATCTGAATTAAAAGTTGTTTTTAAAAATGGCAGCAATACTGAGTAAGTTCAGATTCTTCGATCCATATTCCTTCAACAATGTAACAGCTACAGTCACATAGCATTTTAATTGTATTCAGTATTAAAAGTAATCTAGAAAAGGGAGTACATGGGTAGATTTCCTGCAAATATATGCAATATAAAGCATATATAGAGTGAGCATCTGTAGATTTTAGTACCTAGGGGCATCCTGGCACCAGTCTGCTGCAGCCACCGATAGGTGACTGTGTATGCATATGGTAATACTATTCAGTCGTAAAGAATTTGCATCCTGTGTCAAAGCACAGATGTGGCACTGGCAGTGTCTGAGTCCACTTACTTGAGGTAGCCAGTGTAGTCGAATGCATGGAGACAGAAGGTACAATGTGGTTGCCAAGACCTGGATACTGGGCCATGAGGAGGTGTTCACTGGGTGTAAAACCCTTCTGGAAATTGATGATACAGTCATGTGACTGCACCATACAGTTAAGCTGCACAAGTAAAGATGATTAAGGCGTAACCTTTTTTGTGGTACATTTTACTACAATGAGAAGTAAAAGGTGAAGCAATCGTCCACCTTTGGCGAAGGCAGATGTCTTGATCATGAAGGGCAATCGCGTGCATGTGACTATTCTTGGTAGAGCTCAACAGATCAGCTCCAGATATCTTGCAGGCAGCAGGGCCCCACAGGGAAGGCAACATAGCAAACTTGCAAATGCTTGAGAAAAATGGAACTGAAGGGCAGGTTTCTTTTCATGCAAGACATTTTTGCAACCAATGTATAGTTTGTTAATATGCATTTTACCATGATGATATGCACTATTATTATTTTTTCAAACATTTGTGTATTTCAAAGGCAGAGTTACAAGAGTGCAGAAGGAAGAGATAGATCATCCATTGGTTTATTCCCCAAATGGCCACAACAATCAGGGTTGGACCACACTCAAGAAGCCAGGAACTGCATCCACGCCTCCCACGTGGGAGCTGCAAGCTGCACTAACATGCATGAACTGTAAAGCGACAATGCCAAAGGGAAGGGATCACCTGTCCCAGAGAATCAGCAAGCGGAGAGCAGATCAATTTCATGGGCTCCAGACTCTGCTTCAAGGACCATCTGGGTCTGACAGCCAGAAAAAAAAATTCAAACTTTTTTTATACCCAAATAGAAATATCTTTTAAGCTGATTTTCCACAGACTTTTTAAAAACGATTTTTAATTTATTATTTTTATTTGGAAAATCTGATATACAGAAAGAAGGAGAGACAGAGAGGATGTCCTTCGGACTGTTGATTTACTCCCCTCCACAGACTTGTTGAAGTGACACCACCTCCTATTTTCATGAAGGAACAGTCCTTTCTGGAATCACCAACTAGACAAACACGCCTATCCTGGATCGGCTTTTTACCAGAAGAGGCAGTTATGTTTAGAAAGAGGGAGCTTTGGAGGCAGAGAATCATGGAGCAACAAGGTGGAGTGTGGATTGGCTGCGGAGACCACACTGCAGGCACAGTAGTCTTGCTAACCACCGTGAAACCTGCTGAGCCTGTAGTATATAGGAATTTGAATGTTTGAAAGTTATTTATTTATTTATTTTGTAAAGGCATGATGCTACCTCTTCTGTATATTAAACATTCCCAGTGGAGTCTGGCAACGCTCCCTGTAAACAATTCCATTAATATTCCTGTGGCAAAACATACACAGATTCAGACTAAGTGGGATCAGAAAGACTATAAATAGCTTCACATCAGTTCAGGCCAGGTTTGGCTGCCAACTAAGTCTCCTGTGCCCACCTGCCCAAACCCAAAGGAAAAACAAAACAAAACAAAGCAAAGAACTTCTGGTGTTCAGAGCGTTTTAGATTTGAAAAGGGTAGCAAAGGGACTGTGGCCTCTATGAAGCTGTACCATCTTAAGACTAAACAGAGATGAGCATTGGAAGGAGCTAAAACGATGAATGAGAGCGTTTCCAGTGTTCTGAGTTTTCTGCAACCCGCTCGAGGTCACTTGCTGGTGCCCAGCAAGGCTGAGATAGGGCCCCAGCCTGTCACTCCCAGCGGAAGTTGGCAATGGCTGTCTGACCCGGATGGTCCTGGTCTGAGGTTCGTAAACTTGAGTTGCACTGACTTTCCAAGTTCTCCAGAGAGGTGAGCTCTCCACTCCTGGAATCTAGTACCCCGTACTCTGTGTATCCAGTTGAATTTTCTCTGAAGGAGGCATCTACGGTCGGCCTTGGCTCTGCAGGTTCCTACATTGACCTCAAGACCTTGTCTGCAGACAGGGCTTAGTGAAATGTGGGGGAAATTCTGATGAGGCTCTGGGGAAAGTGTCATATTTGGCCCTGAACAACCAATAGCAAAAAGAGCTATAATGAAGGATGCTCATGAGCCGACCAGGAGCAAAGGAACGAAAGAACTTGTTGTGACAGTGGGAGTGGGACAAAAAAAACAAGGAAGGTAATAATAATAATAGTTATCATTTTTATTTATTTGAAAGGCAGAGTTTGAGAGAGGGAGGGAGGGAGAAACAGAGAGAATCTTCCAACCATTGTGGAACTCTCCATCCGCTCTTTACTCCCCAAGTGACCAAAGTGGCCCTGGCTGTGCCAGTTTGGAGTCAAGAGCCCAGAGCTTCTTCCAGGTTTCCCATGTGTATGCAGGGACCCAAGGACTTGTCCTGTCCTCTATTGTTTTCTCAGGTGTATTAGCAGGGAGCTGGGTTAGAGGTGGAGCAGCCAAGATTCAAATTGGCTGCTCAATTTGATGTCGGCAACCCAAGCAGAGGTTTAACGTGATGTACCACAATGCTGGCCCCACTACCTTCGTTTTTCAGAGCTGATCATTAATGCTCAAAGAAAAATGATTTCTTCTCTTCCTAATGCCTAGGCCATGAGATTAATCTTACTCTAGATCTGCAGTTGTCTGGCGATAATTTTGTGCCCAGCACAGTGCTTGGTACATAGCTCATGTTCCACAAAAACATGCTGAATGGGTGAGTGAATGAGTGACGATTGTGGCACTGTTAGGGTTGTTTGTTTTTAAATGGGGCAATGGCCCAGGGCTGGTGTTGTAGTATAGCAAGTTAAGCCTCCTACTGTGACACCAGCATCCCATATGGACACAAGTTCAGGTTCATATTCCTCAGCTTCCAACCCAGCTCTTTGCTAAATGCACCCAGGAAAGCAGCTGAAGATGGTCCCTCCACCTGAGAGACCCAGGAGAAAGTGTTGGCTCCTGGCTGTGACCTGACCCAGGCTGTTGCAGTCATTTGAGAAGTGAACCAATGGATGGAAGATCTCTGTCTGTAACTCTGCCTTTCAAATAAGTAAATATATCCTAAAAAAAAAAAAAAAAAGGATGAGTTGGTGGAAGGTGCAATCCCAACTTAAACTGAATTAAACAAAACCATGTCTTTGTTTTTGATCTTTTTTGTTTTTGTTTTTGTTTTTTATGTTGCTTAACATAGCTGACAAACCTGGGGTAGATGCTTTCCAGGCATGGCCAGATCTGGCCATGTGAGTGATGGCTGTCCCCTGCCTTCTCAGGTGAGCTCACCTCAGGTGGGGCAGGGAGGGCCAGCAGCAGGCTCTGCTCCCAGCTGAGCCATCCTCCCAGAGGAAGCAGCCCCTGGGACGGGGCGGGGGAGGGAAGTAGGAGAACATTCTCCAGCCACGGATTCCTGGGGTACACTATGAAAGGCAGGTCTGGTGATGACTACCTGAGAGCATGAGTAGCATGAGTTTCTATCCCAAGAAGGAGAGGGAGACAGAGAGAGGTGTTTCTCCTTCCAGGGTCCTCCGGGACCCTTAGCAGCATGCGGATAACAAGGCTAGCCTCATTGCAAAGCAACACCACCTCCCTTCTTTTTATTCTTTCTCCCTTGTTATTCTTTCTTCTTCTCTGACCTGAGGTGGGAGGTGAGCTGTAGGTTTAAGAGTTGGGGGAGAGGTGCAGGGCACCAGGAAGTGGTACTGACCACCAGACAGGGATCCTTCAGAGCCCAGATGTGGGAAAGCATGGGAGAATGACAGCTGCCTCCAGCCTGGCCCCTTCCACCGCCCTCATGAGGAGACCTGGGGCCCTCCCAGCCTCAGCAGGCACAATCCCAGGATCACCCCCTGACCTTGGTGAAGGACAGCTGCCCTGCTTTGGTGGTGTTAGAGATGGATCTTGGGCTTTCTTGTACATCTGCTTGGCTTGGAAGAATTTACTTTCTCTGTCTCTTGGAGGCCTTAGCTAAAGGGTGTGGGTACTTGGGGGACAAGACTGTTTTGAAATAAAGCCATTGTACTAAAGAAGCATGATGTAACTAAAAGAGAGATCATTTCATTCCCTTCATATAATCATGATATTTAGCTCAGAGCTTCCTGGTAGACAGAAAAGGGAAACAGGATATTAAAACTTTTTTGGAGAAAGTTTTTTTTTTTTCTCCTTGCAGTTAAGATGCCCAAAGAAATATGTCCTGTGGGAGATATTATAAAGCAAAGTGTAAGTCATGGCATTCTCAACAATGTTATAACAGATGCAGAGTTCTTGCTTTGTGATGTTTCTTCTTACCTCAAAAAAGAGGAAAGAAGGGATAGCATTGTGGCATAGCAAGTAAAGCTACTGCCTGAAACACTGGCATCCTGTATGGGCACCAGTTCATGCTCCAGGCTGCTTCCCATTCGGATCCCTGCTGATGACCTAGGAAAAGCAACAGAAGATGGCTAAGTACTTGGCTCTTGCCACCTGCTTGGGAGACTCAGATGAAGCTCCTGGAGGATGAATCAGCAAAGGGGCGATCCCTCTCGTACTCTCTACTTCTCTCTCTAACTCATTCTTTCAAATAAATCAATACATCTCTTAAAGAAAAAGAAAGGGGGTAATGAGGAGGGGAGGTAACATGGAAGGAATACACAAAGTTTGAGTGTGAACATCTCAGTGCTCTGGGATGAGCAACGCCACATGTGCCCAGATATAAGGCCAATGTGAAGGTACGATGGCTCTGGGACAGGTGTTTGCTAAGTGATTAAGATGCTGGGTCGGGGGCGCTGCGCGATAGTGTAGTGGTTAAAGTCCTTGCCTTGCATGCGCCGGGATCCCATATGGTCGCCAGTTCTAATCCTGGTGGCCCTGCTTCCCATCCAGCTCCCTGCTTGTGGCCTGGGAAGGCAGTCAGGGACAGCCCAAAGTCGTGGGATCCTGTACCTGTGTCGGAGACCAGGAAGAAGCTCCTGGCTTCGGATTGGCTCAGCTCCAGCCAGTGTAGCGGCTTGGGGAGTGAACCATCATCGGACGGAAGATCTTCCTCTCTGTCTTTCCTCCTCTCTGAATATCTGACTTCGCAATATAAATAAATAAATCTTAAAAAAAAAAGGATGCTGGATCAGGCACCTGGGTTCCCATCCCAACTCCAATTCTTGATTCGAGTTCCCTGCCTCTGTGCACCCTGGGAGCTCAAACAGTTGGATTCCTGCCATTCACACAGAGACCATGGAATTCCTGACTCCAGGCTATGGACCCAGGCTATTGTGAGCATTTGGGGGTGTGCACCAGTGAGGTGGAGCCTTCTCTTTCTAAAACAAAAACAAATAAGGAAGATAATCCCTTAACTTTCTCTAATGTTTGCAAAATGGGCTTTGGCCATTTGAATGCATGATTTTTTTAATTATTAAGGTTCTGTTTTATGTGAAAGAGTCACAAGGAGAGAGGGAGAGATTCAGAGAAAGAGAGCTTCTATCTACTGGCTCACTTACCAAAGGGCTGTGCCAGCCTGGGCTAGGCCAGGCCGAGATCAGGAGCCAAGAATTTCGCCTGAGTGTTCCACATGGGTGGCAGGTGGCCAAGCTCTTGGGCCATCTTTCACTGATTTCCCAGGTGTATTAGCAGGGAACTGGTTGGGAAGTGTAACAGGGAGGACTGAAACCAGGGTGCCTGGGGATGCTGACTTTACGGGTGGCTATTTAACTTGTTGTACGACAATGCTGGCTCCTGAATTTATGAAATCTTTAAAAGGCACAGAAAAAAGTTTTATACTTGCATAATTTAAATATATGCATTTAAAATAACACATAATTAAGTCATTCTAAACAGTTGCACTTTTCCCATTCACGTTTCAGGGCGAGTCACATTCCAACAGGAGTCACTTTTTGTATTATCTTGCCATTTTCAGAGAACATCAGCTTACTTATGGAATTTGTAGACAATGTCCCCACTGGAAAACACTATCCTGAACCCCAAACAGCTGTTTGCATGGTCAGACAGCACCCCTCCCATGTGTTCTCCATCTCCCCTGGTTTATCACAAACCCACATGTTTGTGACTCGCATCTCATAAAGACAGCTTACAGTTTCTTTCTCTCTCTCTGTCTCCCTCTCTCTCTCTCTCTCTCTTTAACTTTCAAATGACCTTTAAAGATGGTCAGACATTACCAACCGGGAGTCCTGATGAAATGCTGTTGACTCATTTATCCCTTGTTTAACTAGGCAATTCTATGAACATCTAGAAAACCAGCACTGATTGAGGTCACAACACAGCTTCCCCCAGCAATACTTTGTGGTTCAAAGACACTGAGAGAATCCCAAACCCTTCTACAGGATGGAATTGTGTTGAGACATTTGCTGAATGCTGTAGCTGATGAGAACCTAGCCAGCCCCGAAGCTGGACTTGGAGGAGGGCTGATTCCCCCGGGACTGTGAGTGGGCAGTCTTTGCTAGGAGCCTGCTCTAGGGCTCCTATGTCCTCACTTGTTCTTCTGGGTGAAGAGAGAGGTTCAGGCTAGATCAGGACGGACTGGGGAACACAAGGGTGCTGTGCAGAGCCCTGTTCCATGTGGATCAGGGCACTTCTAGTGCCTCCCCCTCATTCCTAAGCCAACAGAGTGGCTTCTATGGGCAGGTCAGATTGCAGGCAAAACTTCCTTTGAAGTGAAGATCTTCAATCCTTCTTTAAAACTTTTTGGGGTGGGGGATGGGGGCTGGTAGGCAGAGGAAAGAGGTTATTATGGAAATTGCCTGTTCTGAAGTTTTCTGACTTCAAAGCCATCAGGGTCATCGTTAAGTCTTCCTGTTGATGGGTAAGGAAGATAGGATGTGCTGGGGACTGGGGTAGGCATTACCTGGGAGCCAAGGAATCTACAGCACAAGGTGTCAGGGGCATTTCAGGTCCCAACAGGAAGTCCCATCATCCTAGCAAGGCTGCTCAGAATGTGTGAAAAAGAAGCAATGACAAATAGGTGGCAGTGGTCCTCCAACTTTGCAACTACTGGAGCCACTTAGGGAACTTAGAAGATTCTCATGTCCTCCCTTTACGGAGGAGGAGCCAAAGCACTAGTCATTTGTTCATCTCTCCCAAGTGAGTTTGATGTGCTTTCATATCTAGGAACCAGTGACATTGCTTCTTAGAACAGTGGATGTTTCCCTCAAAAATGAAAACTAGAAGTTGTACATGAGCCAGCTACACCATAGCTGGGACGCTGGGTCTCAAAGAAATATTTGTGAACCCATGTTCACAACAGTAAAAAAAAAAAGTGGGAGTAAAAGTGCCAATCAACAAATGAAGCATGAACAAAATAGAGCAGAATTCTGGCATTGAAAAGGAAGGAAGTCCACATTCATGGATGAACCTCAAGGGCGTTATGCTAAGTGAAGTCAGCCAGATGCAGAGGCTCACAAACTGACCAATTGGTTTGGTCTGATAAACCTAGGGCAACCTGATTCACAGAGATGAAAAGTAGGAGTCAAAAGATAGATGCCATGGATTGAGGATTGTTGGATGGGGAATCTATGTCATGGATACAGTGCTTCAGTTTTGCAGAACAGGTCTGGAGGTTGGCTGTACCACAGCGTGGACGTACCCAACGTACTGAATGTGAACTTAGAAATGGTCGAGATGGCAAATTTGGTGAGCTGCGTTTGCTCACAGTAACATCACATGAAAAGACAAATGTCATCATTAGTGACTTATGGCTGCAGGTGGGCCTGTGGATCAGGAGCTGGCTAGACTTGCTGCAGCTGAGCTGATGCACAAGCCAGAACCTGCATTTAAAAAATACTTTTATTTAATTAAAAAAACATTTTAAAATTTTTATTGGAAAGTCAGATATACAGAGAGGAAGAGAGTTAGAGAAGATCTTCTGTCCATTGATTCACTCCTCAACTGGTCACTATGGCTGGAGCTACGCTGATCTGAAGCCAGGAGCCAGGAGCCTGTTCCCAGCCTTTCCTCTATGGGTACAGAGTCCCAAGGCTTTGGGCCATCCTCCACTGCTTTCCCAGGCCACAAGTGGTGAACTGGATGGGAAGCAGGACTGTCAGGATACAAACTGGCACCATGTGGGATCCTGATGCGTTCAAGGCAAGGACTTTAGCCACTAGGCTACCTTGCTGGGCCCTTTTTTATTTTAAAATAAGAGATCTTTCATCCATCCATGACTCATTCCCCAAATGTCAGTAACAGCTAGGGCTGAACCAGGCCAAAATCAGGAGCCAGAACTCCAATAGGAACCCAAGTACTTGAACCTTCCATCATCTACTGCTCCCAGGTGCATTAGGAGGAAGTTGGAGTGGAAAGAGATGTGGAGTGTAATCTCAGACTCTGATATAGGACACCTAAGGGGGCTTAACTTGCTATACCATGACACCCACCCAGATCCTGCTTTTTTTTTTTTTTTTTTGCATGACCTGTTCTCAAGTGGTTCTTACACCTGCTAAACTTTGAGAAGCAATCATTGTAATATTTTTTCTTTTTTAGTTTCTGGCTCCTGGCTTTGGTCTGACCTGATGTCTCTCTGTCTCCTATTCTCTGCCTTTCAAATAAACTTTATCAAGAAATCAGGGTTAGCAGGCATAGGAGTGTCTCTTGTTTGCCCGCCCAGCATCCACTTCCTGTCTTTCTCCTCCTTACAGACCGGATGTACGCCTCAGTGGCCATGTGCTTCCAGGAAGGCTAACTTGACCACACCCAGCCTCACCCAGCCAGTGACTGCCTTCTGGGTGGGCTTGTCGCCTGATTCCAGCCCATGAGACCCATTGATGTTCTGCTGCAGAGCTTCTGAGACAGGCTGCTGACATCTACCAACAAGAAATGGGCTCTCTTGCTACAGTTGCTTTCCTGGCGAGATAGATCCAAGCCAATCCTGCAGGTGTGTTGGGAACCTGGGGGAGAGCTGGCCTGGTCCTTGAGAACCAGGTTCAGTCCAGAGAGCCACCAGCTGACAAAATCCAGGGTCCTGCCTCCTTTTAGGGTTTCTGATATTGGAAGATGAGAGATATTGCTTAATAAAACCAGTGAAGTCAGGATTTTCTCTTGCTTCTTGGCCAGAGTTTCTTTCTCCATGTTGACACTTGAGGCAATAACCTTTTGTTGTCAGGACTGTCTTGTGCATTGTGGGACGTTTAGCATTCTTGAGATGCCAGTGGTATGGCTCCTTCCCCCAACTGGGACAATGACAGGTGTTTCCAGACATTGCCTGGTGAGATCCCCCAGCAGGGAGCTACCCTTACAACATTTGAAGACATCCTGAGAAATGCAGAGACTGCTGGTTCTGACGGCTTGTGCTACTGCCGCTGGACCTTTAACAGGACTAAAAAAAATCACCATCCAGCCCAGCCCACCACCGACAGTAGGTAATTCAAGGATCCATGCTGGATGAGGTGCGTGAGAAAAGCAAACACATGGAAGGGGCAACTAATCCGGCCTCACCTCTGCTGCTGCTGCCCTGATAGCAGTGTTGTCCTTTCCATTTCTTCTTAGAAGGTTGAGCAGGCTTAACTGACCAGATGGCCAACAAGGAGCGTATGGAATTTTCCCTCAGCACAGCTGCTGTGGCTTACGGGATTTCCAAGCAATTCCTTGCCCCTGAGTCCTGGATTCCTCCCAGGCCAATGCCCAGCTGGTCACCATTCCCAGTCATCAACTCAGACAGCCAGTGGAAGTGCTCCCCAGCTTTTGTATTTAGGGGAAACCCTCTTTATCACAGTGGAGTTACAGTTCCCAGTACCCCTGTGTATTGAAGCCCTCAGGGTCAGGGACACTCTCTCATCTTGTTTCTCTTCTAGAATCAGAGGATGCATGAAGTCCACCTGCCTTAGGAGGCCCCTATTACTAAACTCAATGCCTTAACATCCATATTGGCCCTCAGATTTCCTGCCCCTGAAGTGGACAGATTGCCCCTGCACAAAAAGGCTCCCAAACGAAGCTCAACCCTGTAGATTGCTCTAGAGAATGGGGACAATGGGGACAGGTGCTGTGACCGGAAGGCAGTGAGTGCAACCCTGTGTTGGCACAGTTCCAAGCAGGGAGGCTGGGTGGAGGGTGGGTGCCATTAAGAGGCAGCTATGGTCCTCAAGGGTGTCATCATCCCCTGGGAATACCAGAGGACTTGAGAAAATTCAGGGAAAACGTGTGTTATATACTTTAGCTCCATTTCTGTATAATGAAAGAAAGAATTATTTGAAAGGTAGACTGTCACAGAGATAGAGAGAGATCTTCCATCTACTGATGAACCCCCTAGATGCCTACATCAGCCAGGACAGGGCCAGGCCAAAGCCAGAAACAGGAATTTCACCCACATCTCGCATGCATGTGGCAGGATGACCCATGCAAGCTCATGGGTCATCTTCTACTGCATTTCTCAGTTGCATTAGCAGGAAGCTGGATCAGAAGTGGAACAGCTGAGATTAGAAACTGTGTTCATGGGGCCCGGCATGATAGCCTAATGGTTAAGGTCCTCGGATTGTACACACCAGGATCCCATATGGGCGCCGGTTCTAATCCTGACTGCTCCACTTCCCATCCAGCTCCCTGCTTGTGACCTGGGAAAGCAGTGGAGGATGGCCCAAATCCTTGGGGCCCTGCACCCCCTTGGGAGACCTGGAAAGAAGTTCCTGGCTCCTGGCTTCAGATTGGCGCAGCATCGGCCGTTGTGGCCACTTGGGGAGTGAACATCAGATGGAAGATCTTCCTCTCTGTCTCTCCTCCTCTCTGTCCATCTGCCTTTCCAATAAGAAAAAAAAAAAAAGACAGAAACTGTGCTCATACAGGATGCCAGCCTTGCAAGTGCCAGCTTAGTCTGCTGTACCACAGCATTAGTCCCCCAGTGGAGCAACTTTCAACCATGAGAATAAGGTCCTTGGGCCCTTGCTTACACATGGGAGATCTGGAAGAAGCTCCTTGCTCTGGCTTCCTCAGTTCCAGCTGTTGCAGCCATTTGGGGAGCCAACCAGTGGCTGGACGATAGTTCTCTCTGTCTCTCTCTACCTTCTCTTTATAATTCTGCCTTTCAAATAAAAATAACACTTAAAAAATGTACAGCCACTTATTAAAAAAGGAAGCACTTGACTAATTGTAAGGATGCAGGGGTGTATGGCAAGGGTAGAAGGGATGATCAGGGAAAGATTTGGGGTGCCACCTTGGGCCAGAGATAAAGGAGCAGGGTCATGGTGAATTGTAGAGGCTAGTTAGCATTTCAAAGATTCTGACTGAGCAGGTGCCTGACTCTGAGCATCAGCCTGACTTGAGCAAAAGGAACACATTAAGTTCTTAAGGGAGCTGAGTTGCTGAGTAATACAGCTAGCCATGGCCTGAGATAGCTCATCCCCACAGGCAGTCACTGAATTTGCCCCATAAGCAGTGCAGTGCTACAACAGCAAGTCTCTCTGGAAGACATCAACCCCATTCCCATTCATATGCCAGTAAAGCACAAAGCTGGAGGCTGCCAAATGGCCTGACCAAGGACCTCACGTTACCTCTACAACAGGGGATCCAGCAGTGACCAAGGACAAGAAACATGCTTCCCTGTCTCTCCTCTCCTTTCTAGTTGTGTTCTGGGGGTGAAATTGAACATTTAATTTTTAGGTTCCCCATATGCTAAAGAGTATAATGTGCCTCCCCACCCCTAAACACAACCTTGAATTGAATCCAGTAATTGAATTATAAAAGGGTTGCATCCTTTTGCAGAAGAGAGTGAGTCTGCTCTAGCCAAGTGTATTTTTGCTCACCAAGTAAAAGAAAGAAGTTGAGTAGCTCAAGAGAGGTGACACATAGTAAAATATTATGGGCTCCTGCTGTAACGAACATCATCCCTGCTCTGGATAACAGTCCCTGTTTTGTTCAGAACTCTCAGCCTATGTATCTTAGAACAAGCTAACTCTACCTCCAGATCTAGGACTGCAGCATACTGTTGACTCTGATCTCAAACCAGTGAACTTGTTGCATATCAGAAAAACAATGCTAAGCAGTTGTTGGAAAATGTGAGCTATCTTACCACCATGAGGAAAACTGAGGTGGAAACCAATACAGGGGAAAGAATCAAAGGTAAATGGAGCTGAACCCTGATTATGCTATTCCTAACCTCTCTCCCGGACTTTTGAGCTATATAATGCCATGTTTAATATGTGAATTTTCTCAAAGAGTGTTCTGTTACTGCAACCAAACATCCACCCAAAACAGAGTATAGCAACTCTTCAAAATAAAATGTGGTGCAGGCCTGGCATGGTAGCCAAGTGGCTAAAGTTCTCGCCTCATGTGCACCTGTATCCCATTTGGGTGCTGACTCTAACCCCGGCGGCCCCACTTCCCATCCACCTCCCTGCTTGTGGCCTGGGAAAACAATCAAGGACAGCCCAAAGCCTTGGGACCCTGCAATCGCTCCAGAAACCCATAAGATACTCCTGGCTATAGGGACTTCTTGGGGAGTGAATTATTGGACAGAAAATCTTCCTCTCTGTCTCTCCTTCTCCTGTATATCTGACTTTCCAATAAAATAAATAAATCTTGTTTTATAAAACGTGGCAAAAGTATTAGGTAGAGGGAGGGGGACAGCACTGTAGGTAAAGCCACTGCCTTTGACACCAGAATCCCGTGTGGACACCAGTTGGAATTTCAGCTGCTCAACTTCCAATCCAGCTTCCTGTTAACAAGCCTAGGAAAGCAACAGAAAAAAAACCCAAGTACATGGGCCCCGCACCCACATAGGAAATCCAGAAGAAGTTCATGCCTCTGGCTTTGGTCTGGCCCAGTCTTGGCTATTGTAGTCATTAGAGGAGTGAGGCAGGAGATGGAAAAGTTCTTACACTGTCTCTTTTCTTCTCTCTCTCAAACTCTGCATTTCAAATAAATTTTTTTTTCAAAGTATCAGGTAATAAAGATAGAAGGGTAAGTTAATTAGCTAAAAGTGCAAGCCTTTGTCTATTTTTGTTTCATCTTAAAGAGACAGAGAGATCTTTTCACCTGTTGGTTCACTCTCCAAATGACTACAATGTCTAGGGCTAGACCAGGCTGAAATCAGGAGCCCAGAATTCCATCCCAGATGGTTGGGCCATCATCTACTGCCTTCCCAGGGAGGTGCATCAGCAGGAAGTTGGATTGGAAGTGGACCAGCTGGACTCACATGGGCACTCTCATGTGGGGTCCAGTGTCCCAAGTAGAGGCTTAACATCACCAGTCGCACAAGCTGTGTCTTTAAGCACAGAGAGGGGAGAGTTGGCAAGAAACCCACTGCAGTTCTTACAATGGAATATAGCCTGTGAGAGTGGATTTGAGGAACTCATTTGTGGTCGGTATTATTCTTGCCTTCGTCTACCCAGATGGGAATGGATGTGTAAGGCCTTCAGAGCAGGCAGTACATGCTGCATGGTGGCAAGGCGCCTGTCATCTGCCATCCCCAGCTCCTTGGCCAGCTGAGGGAATTCCCCCGGTATCTACTTGCACTGAGAACGGTGACACCTGCTAATCCTTTTCACTCCCCGCTGCTGTTGCAGGAGATGGCTTACGTGTCACCCAGGCTCAGAGCCTTCCTCTCCGAACCCATGGGAGACAAAGATGTTGCTTGCATAGATGGGATCAGCCAGGCGCTTGCCAACACCTTAGTCGCCAAAGGTTTCAGCAAGGTAACTGTTTTTTCCCTTTGCAACCTCTCTTCCCAACTTTTCTCTCCCTAGTCCTGTCAGATGGCAGTCCCTGCCACCTGCTTCAGTAATACTGCCCCCATATACTTGGGCAGCTTTGGGAACACATGTCCAATGGGCAGATAGGATTGCTTCAGCCCCAGCAATTGGGCTGGGCAAGACCCCATGGTTATTCAAATGCTCTAGGGTAGGCAGAAGCGGAACAGAGCTATTGCATGTGCTATATCTGTCACCTGAAGGAAAGCATGGAATGCCGCTTGCCACCTGCTGGGGCACCAGCCTGGCCGTAGGGTCTACATCAGACTCAGGGAGTGGGAGTGATTCCAAGAGGTCAATCTTCATTCAAGGACAGCCTCAAGGGTACCAGATGGAATTGGAGTGTGTGTTTGTTTCCTGTTGCTATGAAGGGTACCAGGTGCTAAGTACTTACAAAGGAGGGAGAGTTATTCAGCTCACTGTTCTGGGAGTCATGAGAGTTCAGGCAGCGCAGCATGGGCACTGATACTGGTGGGCTCCCTTGGCTGCATCACAATCCAAGTCAATGGTGTCGGAGCATGCGCACAAGATGATCCTGTGGTAAGAACAGAAACCAGAGAGCAGGGAGAGACCAGTCTTGCCCCCTACCCCTGCTCTTGTTTTTCACAAAGATTTGTTTTTTATGAACACATGGGTGACAGGGTCTCAAGTACTTAGACTGTCTTCTACTGCTTTCCCAGGCACATTAGCAGGGAGCTAGATTGGAAGCAGAACAGCTGGGACTTGACCTGGGGCTCTGATATGGGGTGCTGGTTTAACCAAGCTATGGTTTAACCCATTGTGCCACTTTGATGGCACTGGGGTTGAGTGTTGATATGAAGAGCTCAGATCCAGTAGTCTGGATTTGTCTCCCTCCAAAATTCCAGATGGTTTTCATGTTCTTCCCCTAACACCAGGGATAGCATCTATTACTGCTGATTTAATGTTTGCATAATGTGGAGTGTCGTTGCTACTGTTGAGCAGTGCTCATCATTTGAAAATCATTGTTACCAAAGTATATTTTCCACACAATGAATTTCATTTTTTCCCAGTAGCAGTTCTATGAGCTTTGGCAGATGTCTGCAGTGCTGGAGCTGACCTCAACCAAGACACAGAACTATCCACCCCTTCACTTCCCTGTGCCCTTCATTTTCAGAAGCTCCAGTTCATGGCACTCGTGGATTTGTTGTACCTACGTTTATGATTGTGCCTTTCTCAATTTAACGTGCTTTAGATGAGCACTGTATGTGGAATAAAAAAATGTATTTAAAGTAAAGGTAGGAATAATCAATGAGAAAATTTCACACATCAATAAACTTGCCTCTGTAGAATTGGGACTCTAGGGACAGTTTGCCTGTGAGTGGCCCAGTCCCTGGATGATAAACTCTTGTCTTCCCAGTCTCCTGGCCAGGGCTGTGATGGGGGTGATTCACACTCGCCCTCAGCATTCTGAAAGCCACTAGTTGCAGGCACCAATGCTGGCAATTCAACCATCACCTTTTACTTTGGGCCTGCGCCACCTGGGGCTGAAGTGATGAGATTCACTGTCTCCATTTTGAAAGTGAGGAGACAGGCACCCAGAGATGCCCTGATTCAGGTCCCCGAGGAGAATGAGAATGATTGAGGAGTGTGTCATCATGGACTGCGCAGCAGGAGCCAGGCCTAAGTGATTTCGTGTGGCCGAGAGGGGCTTCAGCCGTGAGTTTGCGATGATGTCCCACATGGCCTGCACTTGATCTTAGCCGAAAGGCTGAGAAGCGATCCTCATGGTCTACAATGAGAATGTGTGCAGCAAGCAGGGCCTGGCAGAGCAGGGTCTTCAGAGTTGGCAATGAGAAGGCAGCCTTCTGGGGCTGGCATTTGGCACACTGGTCTAGGCACCACTTGGGAATGACTGTTCAAGTCCTGGTTCCTCCTCCACTTCGAAGCCAGCTCCCTGCTAATGCATACCCTGAGTAGCAGCAGGGAGTGAATTTCTGTCACCCATATTGGGGACCTGAATTGGGTTCTAGGTTCCTGGCTTTGGCTGTTTTGGATAGTTGGGAATGTACCTGCAGCTGGAAGATCTCTCTGCATGGCTTTCAAACAAAATGAAAATACATATTAAAAGAGAGAGGATGTAAGCACCTGCATTTTGAGTCTGGCGCAGTGGGGCCTCCCACTGCCCTTTGCCTTGGCTGCTGATGTCCCCTCTGCTTGTCACCCACCCCTCTCCAGACAGGGACTCAGCTTCAGTGTCTTTGCTACTTCTTTGCTGTCCCTGTCTGGTGGCCACTGGCTGTCTTGGCTCTTTCTGGCTGTCTTGGCTCTCTCTGCACCCTTCCAGAGGACACCCTGGGATGCAGACCCCTGTGCTGCCCCAGATCTCATTTGCCTGGACTCCTCTCCCAGCCATCAACTCCCCCAAAGAAACCAGAATGTTAGGTGCACAGAGGGAGATGAGGCGCCAGCCACCTGCCTGGATGCAATGAGTTAGCTGGCTAACATACTTGTAATATAACATAACATGTAATATGCTTGCTCTGTAGGGTAGCAGCCATGAATGGGGCCAGGTACAGA
Organism: Ochotona curzoniae; assembly: GCF_017591425.1. Lineage (NCBI taxonomy): Eukaryota > Metazoa > Chordata > Mammalia > Lagomorpha > Ochotonidae > Ochotona > Ochotona curzoniae. Next base: position 716,049 of record NW_024466737.1, read on the forward strand.
GGGACCTTCTGCAGCTCTTGCCACTCCCCACATCTCATCAGTTTTCCTCTGTCCCTGTCCTTGCACAGGCCTTAGTCTTTCATACCAGGGCTGGGTGATGGAGTTGCTGTCCTCACCTCCTTCTCGGGGTCCAGAGCTCTGACTAACGGCATGACTGGGTCCTCTAGCTCACAGTCTACATCTTGACTCTCCAAACCATGCATTCTGCTGTGGATTCTCTTCAGGAGCTCCAAAGCCACAGCTGGGACTGTGTTCTGACTTACTTAGTGTCTCTGCCTCCAGAGGCGGGGGGGCGGGGCAGTCAGCTTTGGTCGGCTGATCCAGATCCAAGGCAGCGGCTCCCAGCCACGTGGGCCTGCTGAGCACTCAGCCGAACGACCATGTACCAGAAATAGAAGCACACACTGGGATGTCACAGCCCATGCTCCCTGACTCCTCGCTCCATAGAGGTCAGCAGCCATGTTTTTATTGGCTACATCTTAGAATGATGCTTCCTCACAAGCAGGGGAGTAAATGGAAATAAAAGAAATGGTGAGAATGTTCATTTGACCTGTTTCCTTCCCCTTTTTCCCATGGGTACTAGAAAAAGAGAAAGGACAGATGAGGCTGGTTCACCTTGTGTCTGTCTAACGGATGGTGCCGGCCTAGATGTAACACAGGAAGAGCTGCAGGAGAAAAAAATTATGAAAGTGAGAGAACACCTAAGGCACAGGGAGTCCAGGTTATAGCTCTGTCTAATTATTTTTAAAATATTTATTTTTTTTAATTGGAAAGGCAGATTTACAGAGAGAAAGATCTTTTGAAAAATATTTATTTTTATTGGAAAGTCAGATATAAGAGAGGAGGAGAGACAGAGAGGAATATCTTCCATTCGTTGATTCACTCTGCAAGCAGCCGCAATGGCCAGAGCTACACCAGTCTGGAACCAGGAGCCAGGAGCCCCTTCCGGGTCTCCCACACGGATACAGAGTCTCAAGGCATTGGGCCATCCTCGACTGCTTTCCCAGGCCACAGCAGGGAACTAAATGGGAAGTGGAGCCACCAGGATTAGAATCAGTGTCCATATGGGATCCCAGCATGTGCAAGGAGAGGACTTTAGCCACTGGGCTATTGCGCTGGACCCTGCAAAAGATCTGTCTACTAGTTCGCACCCCAAATAGCTGCAATGGCTGGAGCTGAACCAATCTGAGGCCAGGAGCCAGGAGTTTCCTCCAGGTCTCCCATGCTAGCGCAGGATCCCAAAGCTTTGGATCATCTTCCATTGCCTTCCCAGCCAAAAGCAGGGAGCTGGATGGGAAGTGGAGCAGCAGGGACACAAACTGGCACCCATATGGGATCCTGGCAGTTGCAAGGCAAGGATTTAAGCCACTGAGCCATCTCACCAGGCCCAACTCTGTTTGATTTTTAAACATTAAAAAAAAATTACTCTACTTATTGGAGGCATTGGGCTGCCATCTGTAGGTTCACTTCCTAAATGTCCAGAACAAAGCCAGGATCCTGGTCTCCCGTATGGGGACAAAGACCCAGTATTTGAGCTGTCTCCTGCTGGTTCTTAAGGTGCATTAATAGGAAGCTGGAATTGAAAGGGGGAGATGCTACTCAAACCCAGGTATCCTGGTAGAGTGCTAGCATCACAAGTGATATCTACAATCCGTCACCTTCCCCCAAATGGTACTGCTGCCAGACTCTCCAAAAACTGTAAGCACAGATGAGAACTCCTCCCTCCCATTTGGAGCCACCATCAGAATGGACTCTGACCTTCCTACAGCCCCACTGGTGGCCCCTTCCTCTGGGAAGTGCTCCTTCTTTGCACCTGCATCCCGTGCCTCTATGTGCCAAGCCCACACTCTTCACACAGATGCACAGCTTGCCCATGGGCTTCTCTCCAGACTCCCTGCCTCCCTAGGAGGGGACCCCATGTAGGTGGCAGGAGGCTTCCAGACATGGAATCAATGGGCAGTGGAGTACGATGTGGGTACTAGTCTACAGGTCTCCAGTACCACTGAGGGAGTTAAGCATCCAGAGGAGGCCATGGTGGCAGTGCTTCTTTGTGGGTGCTAGGAAACCCCCTTGCTGGACCCCAGTCTTCTGCCTGAGAGCTACTGAGGATGTCAGAGTAGAGTTAATGTTCTCAGTGCCACCTGCCCTGTGAGTCTCTTCTAAGTGACTGACAGATGTCTGTCGCCATCAATTGTTTAAAGAAAAAAAAATTCTGCAAGGTTCATTTCATTTTGCCCATGGAGAAACTGAGGCACAAGGCAGCCCATCTGTGAGTAGCTCAAAGTGAGGTAACAGTAATGAAATCTGAATCCAGGAATCCAGGCTGCAGGATGTGCACAGCCAGGTACAGCACCATCCACTCCCCCGCCTGTCAGGTTCTGCCCTCTGCTGCACCTATTGGCTTGTCCTCAGGCATGCCCTCTTCTTCAAATGCTCCAGATTCCGGGATTCTCCTCTGCTCCCAAAACTGCTTTGTTACAATCAGTAGAAAGAAGTGAAGGCTGCACTCAGGACTAGCAGGCCGTGGGGTGATCAGCCCCACCTTCCCTCAAGTGTGCAGGTTCCCATCGCTTGAAGGGGTCCCCTACCTGTCCAGCTGCTGCACTGAGCCAGCTGCTTATGTTGGGTGCTGCACGGGGTCAGTTACCCAGTCTGGGTAGAGAAAAATTCCTACTTGGAACAAGGGGCCCAGTTCAATTTGAATTTTAGATAAAGAAGTTTTTGTTTTTCTTTTAAGATGTATTTATTTACTTGAAAGTCACAGTTACAGAGGGAGAGATCTTCCATCCACTAGTTCATGCCACAAATGGACTTAATGGCTAGAGTTGGGCTGGTTCAGAGCCAGGAGCCCGGGGCTACTTACAAGTCTCCCATGTGGGTACAGGGGTCCAAGACTTGGGCCATCCTCTGCTACTTTCTTAGATCAGAAGTGGAACGGCCAGGACTCTAATCAATACCCATGTGGGATGTCAGTGCTGCAGGCACCAGCTCTACCCACTATGTCACAGTGCCAGCCGCTTCACTTATTTTTGGAAGTCAGAGTTACAGACAGGGATACACACACACACACACACACACACACACACACATAAAGAGAGAGAGAAAGAGACATTCCACCTGCTGGTTTATTCCCCAGTCAAGCACAACAGTGATAGCCAGTGCTGGGTCAGGCCAAAGCCAGAAATCAGGAGCTTCATCTGAATCTCCCATGAGGGTACAGGGGCTCAAGCACTAGTCATCCTCTGCTCCCCTCCGAGATGACTAGCAGGGAACTGATTTGGAAATGGAGTAGCTGGGAACTAACCATTACCCATATGCAGATGCTAGTGTCACAGGCAATATCCTAACCAACTACACCACAGTGCAGGCCTAAAGTTGATTTTTGTTGATGTGAGCGTGTCCCAGGAGAAAGAAAGAGTGTGAAGCTCACATTGACTGAGCCTTCACACCAAAGTCAGAGTGTTCACCTGAAATGACCATGAGATGTTGGATTTACTTAGATCCTATTGGTTCTTGTGAACTTGAAGAGTTAGGATCCCTTGGCCAGTTAGAGAACTGTCATTGCACAGTACAGGTGCCAAGGCCATAAGGACTCGCGCAGGGGACATGCTAGAAATTTGTGGGAAAGAGAAGCCAAGGCAACAAGTCTCCAAAAGGCCAGCTGTCATAGTGGACATCGAGCGTTTTGAATGTGGACCAGGGCCAGCTGTCTGATCTGCAGGGCTCAGTGCAAAATTCCATGTGAGGTGCTGTGTTCGGATGTGTCCAGACCCTGAGATGGTGACAGCACAAGCTGAACCAAGCTGAGGACTCTACTGAGAGCAGAACACTTGGGAACACAGGTCCCACACACAGATCATTGACCCCAGTGTGGCCATTCAACAGAGTGGACCAGGTGAGCTGGAAGGCCAAGCCCCTGGAAGAACTTCCCTGTTGAATTTGCAGTTGAGGGGAACTGCCCTTGAACTCCCATCTTGTTATCCACAGGAAAAGAACATGACCCCTGGTTTGCCATGGCAGCAGTCCAGGACAGTGAGAGTTGCCATGTTTGTATGTCACGCTGCTGACAGCTGGGTTTCTGGGATCTGTGGCCCAAGAAGGGAGAAGGGCTGGCTTTGAGTGGAAAGACTATTCAAGCATTGCGCCTGGTGGTGACAGCAGCCCAGGCTTCCCTAGGGAGCAAGGCTACTCTTCAGGGATGAAAGAAGGCACCGACTTCACTCCTCACCTGCAAGAAGATGCAAGGTGAGACTGGAGGGAAAGCTGAGGAGAGAGCGTCAGGTTGCATCTTGGCCCCGGAGACTGCAAGACGAGGTCCTTCTTCCTGGAAAGTTTGCCTGGGTCCTGCGTGCCACACACTCCCGGGCTTCCTGCCACTTAGCCTGGTGGGAGGTAGAGGTTCCAATGGCCAGGGCAGCTAATGCCAACAGTAAGGTCTCAGAAGATATCCGAGCCTCCAGGTCAAATTATGGATGTCTGGGCTGTGCAAAGAAAGCATCAGCCTTCATCCCCACCCCTGGCATTGCTGCAGCTGGAGATGCACTGGTGTGCGCATGTAAGGGTCATGCCAGGTGTCCTGGAAGTAAGCTGCCACCAGCATTGTGGCATACAGGGTAGTTCCAGCTGCTCCATTTTGAATCCAGCTCCCTGCCAGTGTGCCTGGGAAGGCAGAGAGGGTGGCCCAAGTCTTTGGGCCAGGACACCTACATTGACCAGGAAGAAGCTCCTGGTTCCTGGCTGGCCATTTGGGGAGTGAGCCAGCAGATGAAAAAAAATTTTTTATCTCTCTATCCCTCTCTATGTAACTGCCTTTCAGGTAAAAATATTTAAAAAAAAAAAAAAAAGAACCAGGTTGACTACCACTTATTGAAAATGCCTGGGGCAAGAAGTGTTTCAGATTTCATTCAAGGTTTTGGGGATTTGGGAATATTTGCATGAACACAAGAAAACACCTTAGGCAACTCCAGTCTAAGTACCAATTTCGTTTGTTTCTATGTGCCTTACTCATGCAGCCTGTAATCTTATGCAGTATTTTTAATAATTTTGTCCATGAGATGGAATTTCCCCTCAAGCACTCAGGCGTCCTGTCAGTGCACAAAAAAGTCTTGCAGTTTGGAATATTCTGGATTTCTGGGTCAGGAATGCTCAACTTGTATTAATTAATAACAGTAACATTTATTATTCTCGTTGATGTGTTCTGTGTCCTTGGACAATGCTCTTTATCTCTTGAACCTGTCCTCATGACCTCAGCACTTCACAGACCTACAGCACTTTATAATAAATGCTTATTGTTAAAAATTTCGCTTAAAAAAAAAAAAGATCTCAGTAAAATCCACCCCAGGGAAAGCAAAGCGAGATTACACTGAACATCACTGTGTGGCTGTTTTAAAAAGATGATTAAAGCCACAGCTGCAAATCACCATGAAATCCTGGCTCTTTCCTCTTTTTGACAACGGCACCATGACCAAAAATAAAACCCCAAGCTCCAAAGCCCAGGTATGCTTTATGGCTGGGATTCCACTTCAATCTGATCTCTTAAGGGGAAAAAATATGTTCCCTTTGGTTGAGATCAAATTTGCTTTGTTGGATGCCACTGAAAGTAAACAGCCAGCAGCAGGTTTTCCTGGAAGGGCCTGGAGCCCAGAGGCGTGGGTGGCTGGCTGCTGGGTGCTGCCTGGAGAATCTGCAGCCCAGTCTGTGTGCTGGCCCTGGACAGACCTGAAGTTCATGGTCAGTGTCTAGGAATTCCCTTGCTTCCTGCAGTTCTTGTTCTTGAACTGCAATGCTGTGATCCCATGAGAAAAAGAGAAAAGAAAAGCTATGGGTACAAATCCTTAGCAAACTAGACAATGGGGGAAGGGAGGGCAAGGTGGTGAGAAGATGGCACTGTGGCATTGTGAGTGAAGCTGCCATCTGTGTGCCAGCGTCCTATATAGATACTGGTTTGAATCTTGGCTGCTTCAGTTCTAATTCAGCTCCCTGCTAATGTGTCTGGGAAAACATGGAGGATCGCCTGAGGACTTGGGTACCATGTGGGAGACCCACAGCTCCTGGCTACTAGATCTTGGCTCCTGGCTTCAGACCAACCCAGCTCTAGTCATTGTGGCCATTTGGTAAGTGGACCAGCAGATTAGAAGATCTCTCTCTGTGTAACTCTGCCTTTCAGATGAGTAAATAAATCTTTAAAAACATTAGTATGGCCCGGTACACTAGCATAGGGGCTGAAGTCCTCACCTTAACACGTGCCAGGATCCCATATGAGCACCAGTTCTAATCCCGGCAGCCCTGCTTCCCATCCAGTTCCCTGCTTGTGGCCTGGGAAAGCAATCAAGGACAGCCTAAAGCCTTGGGACCCTGCAACCGCGTGGGAGACCTGAAAGAAGCTCCTGGCTTCAGATCGGCCCAGCTCCAGCTGTGTGGCCACTTAGGAAGTGAATCAACAGATGGAATATCTTCTCTGTCTCTTCTCCTTTCTGTATATCTGCCTTTCTGATAAAAATAAATAAATCTTTTGTAAAAAAAAAAAAAGCATTAATAAACACACAAAACCACAGAAACCTGATTTTCAATGTATGGCTTATTTTCATCAGCAAATTCTCAGGTTGAGTTTAGGTAGGTTTAGGGACCTGCCTTTTCCCTCCTTAAGGGCTTCCTCTTCCAGGACAAAAAAGGAGTTTGCATGGTCATCCTGTCATCCATTCCCACCTCCCGCCCACACCCACTGGCCCAATTTGGGCTCTTAATTTGCCTGAGATACTGAGCTTGACTTCAGGCTACCTGAGTTGCCTGAGAGCCCCCAGGACACCTCCACACTAAGGTAACTCTGCCAGCTCCAAGTGCTGTGGCTCTCAAGTGCAGGACATTTGGCCAAAGTCTGGAGATGGTGGGTGGGAGGGAGGAGTTACACTGGCGACTGGTGGACAGAGGTCAGGGCCATTGCTAAATGACCTCCCACGCATATAAGAGCCGTTCATGACACAGAGTTCCCCAAACAGTGTCAAGGCTGACAAGCCATGGCCGTGGAGGCGGTATGGGGTCAGAGTGTCTCTCCCTCCATGTTGCGTGTGTTTCAAAGACAGAAATCCAAGATTTTATTTATTTATTTATTTTTAAATTTTTCACGATATTCCTTCATAGGTACAGGGATTCCCCTTTCCACCCCCTCATGACACCCTGCTATTTTCCCCATATTATAATAGTATAGTCCTTCAGTGACAATCACCAAACATCCTGCTATTTCAATGTATCAAGGCACTGTAAGTATAGACAATAATAGAAAGTCTAATATCCTATTGTCAAGGTATATTTAACAGCTTCATTGGGAGTTCACCTTCTATTTGGGAGTAGAGTTACAAACTGCAACGTATATTCACTTCCTGGTATGGCAGTCTTCATTCTACAGTTAATCTGTGAGAATACATATACATGTTTATCTACATATCTATTTGTTTTGTATTTTGCATAAAGGTTGCCTTATATGAGAGAGAGAAAGAGAAAAGAAAGAAATCCAAGATCATGCATGGGATGGGAGCCTCAGAAGCAGGCCAGGTCCTGCCACTCAAACCAAGGTGCCTGGACTGGCCTTAGCAGGGAGCATGGCAGAAGTGCTGGCCTTCTCTCCTCCATGCTGAGACCCTCCGAGTGACACCTGCCTCTGATGGGGACACTGGGGGTCCTGGGTTGGTCACGGTTTCAAGAGCACAGAGTCTCGTTCTTCCCAGGCTGGCAGCCCCCCAGCCAGCTCAGATAATGATATGGGTTTCCCTTAACCTCGCTTACACAGGATGCTAACCTGGGCATCCACACAGCCCCCATCAGGTGGCAGGGACTGGGAGACTGCCTTGAGGGGAACCCATGAGTCCTGATGATTTTCTCAGGGTGGGTGAAGGAGGAAGAAAACACGGAGACCGGATTATTATAATATCCCTGCCCTGTCTCTCTGCCCACTCCCCCCTCAGGCCTACATCCTCTTGGGGCAGTTCCTTCTGATGCACAAGAATGAAGCTGCATTTCAGAACTGGATCATCTATTGCTGCGGTGCCACTGAGTGTGAGGCCAAGAGGAGCTCCAAATGCCTGAAGGAGTGGTGCACCTGCTTCCTGTAGACACCTGGCCGGGACCTGGGTGAATAACACCTCTTCCACCTCTTCCCCCTCCACTGGCTCCAAATCTGTGTGTGTGTGTGTGTGTGTGTGTGTGTGTGTGTGTGTGTGTGTAGAGATGTCTATATTTGAAAGGCAGAGTGACAAATAGGGCTAGGCCAGGTGGAAACCAGGAGCCAGGAATGTGGGTGGCAGGAATACAAGCACCTTGGGCCATCTTCCCCTGCTTTCCCAAGCACATTTGCAGGGAACTGGATGTGAAGCAGAGTAGCTGGGACTGGAATCAGCATTCTGATAAGTCCTCGCCTTGCACATGCAAGGATTCCATATGGGTGCCAGTTCTTTTCCCTTCCAGCTCCCTGCTTGTGGCCTGGGAAAGCAGTCAAGGATAGCCAAAAACCTTGGGACCCTGTACGCACCCATGTGGGAGACCCCGAAGAGGCTCCTGGCGTGGGATTGGTGCAGCTCTGACCATTGTAGCCACTTAAGGGAGTGAATCAACGGATAGAAGATCTTCCTCTCTGCCTCTCCTCTCTGTGTATCTGACTTTTCAATAAAAACAAATCTTAAAAAATAAAAAGTAGTTCAAGGGCAGCAAGGTTAAGCACAAGAACTATTATTCCCCAAACCCATTCCCCAGAGAGCAGTGTCACTCTCCTTTGATGAATACCATGCCAAAGATCTCAGACTATAAACTCATGCCAAAGAATGGATGATCATATTTAAACACAATGAAAAAAATTAAATTTTATTTATTTTCATTAGAAAGTCAGATACACAGAGAGGAGGAGAGACAAAGAAGATCTTTCATCCACTGATTCACCCAACCCCCAGTGGCTGCAATGACTAGAGCTGCCCTGATCCGAAGCCAGGAGCTTCCTCCAGGTCTCCCATGTGCGTACAGGGTCCCAAGGCTTTGGGTCATCCTAAACTGCTTTCCCAGGCCACAAGCAGGGAGCTGGATGGGAAGCAAGATGGCCAGGGTTAGAACCGATGCCCATATACCCTGGCGTGTGCAAGGTGAGGGCTTTAGCAGTGAAGGTACCGCAATGGGGAAAACATTGAAAATGTAAGTCAGTATAAATGAGTACTTTGGGAAGTTTGTGGAAATGGAATTAAAGGATAACTTTTTTTGTGGTGTAATCATAATACTGAAATCCAAACAAACAAAGGGACTTCAAAAAGTTAATGAAAAAATGCATTTTATGAAAAAAATACATGGTATTTTGAAAGAAAATTAAAATACATACATAGTTTTTCATTATGCACACTATTCATGACCTTTTTTCAAAAGATTTGGTTCTTTTTATTTGAAAGAATTATATACAGAGAGTGGAAAGACAGAGAGAGTACTCTTCCATCCAATAGTTCACTACCCATATGGCTGCAATGGCCAAAACTAGGCTGGTTCAAAGCCAGGAGCCAAGAGCTTTTTCTGGGTTTCCCACATGGATGTATGGTCCAAAGCACTTGGGTCATCCTCTGCTGCTTCCCCAGGCATATTAGCAGGGAGCTAGATTGGACGTGGAGCAGCCAGAACTCAAACCAATGCTTATATGGGATACCAATACCACAAGTGGAGGATTAGCTCACTAAGCCACAGCACCAGGCTCATAAACTTTCTTTTTAGAGGCCGAAGGGCAGGCAGAACTCCCATCATGGCTTGACTTCCCAAGTGCCTGCAATGGCTGAGGCTGAGCCAGGCTCAAGTCAGGAGCTAGGAACTCATCCAAGGACTCCCTTATGAATAGCAGAGATCTAACCACCTGCCACTTCCCGGGATGTGTACTAGCAGACAGAATTGGGAGGCAGAGACGGGACTTGAGCCAGCACTCAATTATGTTCCATGGACATACAACTGTTGCTCTAACTGTACAGCCAAAACCCACCCCTTGGTGAACTTTCTAAATAGCCCTTGTAAACAGAGTTTAGCATTTGGGGGCACAAAAATAAATTTGGCTTTCATTTTGATTTTCCATGAACACTTTTCTTTTCTAAGATTTATTTGTTTTTGTTGGAAAGACAGATTTATAGATAAGAAAGACAGAAAGAATGATCTTCCTTCTGCTGTTTCACTTCCCAAATGACCACAATGACTGGAACTGAGCTGATTGAAGTCAGGAGCCAAGAGCCTTGTTCCAGTCTCCAACATGGGTGCAGGGTCTCATGGCCTTGGGCCAGACTCTGCTGCTTTCCCAGGCCATAAACAGGGAGCTGGATAGCAAGTGGAGAAGACAGGACATGAACCAATGCTTATATGGGATCCTGGCACTTGCAGGTGGAGGATCAGCCAATTGAGCCATCTCACCAGGCCCTGAACAAATTTTTTTTGAAGGACTCTCATGTATTAGATCATTGGGCACATATCAGAAATATTCCTACATGTAGTAGCTTCCAACCACAGCAGTAATCTCATTCACATAGTTCCTGTGGGTTAGGAAACAGAATCACTGAGTTGGCTGGTTCTGTCCCAGGGACTACCATAAGCTCACACACTGCCGTTCCAGCACCAATCACCAAAGGTGGCCAATTTTACCAGCGTACCTGGGTTCAAGTTCAGCCTCTGGATCCACATCCCAGCTTCCTGCCAGCTCAGAGTGTGGGAAGCAGCAGGCAGTGACTCAGTGGTTGAGTCCCTGCCTTCCAGGTGAGAAACCTGGACTGAGTTCCCATCTGTTGATTTGAGTCTGGCTCAACCTCAACCATTGACACCATTTGGGATTTCCAGCTGTCTGTCTCTCTGCTTCTCAGAAGCAAAGACTAAAATAAATCCTTCTCCCAATTCATGAGCTTAGCTGGTCTAGTCCAGGTCTGCCCAGTAGGACACTAGGTAACTATGAGGGCCTACACACTGTAATGGATTGGCAGGAAAAAAATGAAAGTCCAACGAATTGCAGATATTGATGTTGGCTGTGATCTTGGTGGTGAGGGGTCACATGAGCCGCCTGCTCCCCAGAGGGACTTATTTTTTTTAAGATTTATTTGTTTTTTATTGGAAAGTCAGATATACAGAGAGGAGGAGAGACAGAGAGAAAGATCTTTCATTCACTGATTCACTCCCCAAGTGGTCACAACGGCCAGAGCTAAGCTGATCTGAAGCCAGGAGCTTCTTCCTTGTCTCCCACGTGGGTACAGGATCCCAAGACTTTGGGTCGTCCTCTACTGCTTTCCCAGGCCACAAGCAGGAAGCTGGAAGGGAAGCAGGACTACTGGAACAGTAAACGGGCAATCATATGGGATCCCAGTGCGTGCAAGGCAAGGACTTAGTTTCAAGGACAGGGGGAAGATGGGTGCCTGAGCACACTGGCCAAGGTCATGACTTTGACCATGGATTTCAACAGGAACTTGGATGTCCACAAGGAAGAGTAGTTGTTCATCTCTTCTGGGCCTCACAAATGTAGTTTTTTTTGTTTGTTTTTGTAGGGGGTACTGTAGCTGGGAATGGCTCTATGAATCAGCACCTAATGTTGATTGGCATTTACAATCTACCATGCTCCACATGGTTAACTGCTATGGGAGGGGCAGGAGTTTCTCCAATTTCCTGGAGGTGTCATTTTCCAAGGGTGGGGGGGAGGGTGGGACAAGGAAGGGTCACCTAGCCAATGCAGGTCTTCAGAAGTAGGTTTTAAGTGACTTAAAGAGTCAGTGGCAGAGGGTTCTTTGGAGGCCCTCCCAGCCAGTGCAGGTTGGGGCAGAGCAGGGAGGGAGGGAAGGCAGCCCTCCAAGTGCTTTTAGCCTCTGTCACTGCCAGCCTGTCCAGATCCCCCACCCTTAAGTACGGAAACACCTCTCTTTCCCCTTGCTTGTGGAGCACTGCCCCCACAGGAAAGTACTCCCCAGCTCCTGAACCTGAACCTCCCTGGGCAAGAGCTCAGGCAAAGAACTACAGGTACTGCCAGTGGACGGAGGGGCCCTACACCTGCTCTGAAATTATAAGGATGGGGCAGGGTTGGGGGTGGGGGGACATGGGCAGGCATTGATGGGTTTCAGAGTAGGACAGGCCTGGCTTTGAAGACAGAATGCAGCCCTGACTGCAAATTTTAAGGCCTTTGTAAAGCTACCCGCTTGGCCCAGCTGTCCAGGTGTAAAATGGTGATAACAGCATTTACTCAGGTGTTAAAAGGTTTCAGATTCCTGGCACCTGCTAAGAGCTTCGTGCTTGGAAGCTCTAAAAACTCAAGCATTAAAATGTGCAACCTTGTGATCTAGAGAAGGGAGCAATTGGTGTTGACCTGTATGGTCTGGGGAGCCTCCTAAAAGGAGGTGACATTTGAGCTTTGTATTAAAAGGGCATGTCAGAGTTGAACAAGCTGAGGATGAGGGAAAAGGGAAGAGGACGAAAAGGGAAAGAGAAGGGATTTTAAGGAGAAGTAAATTCAGTTGCTGCACACAGTGGTTATCAGAACTGTCGGACCAGGTAAGGGGCGGGCTGGATTCTGTAAAGCCACCAATCTTCTCCCAGTTTCTCAAAGACAAGGGCTGAGTGTACCCTGGGAGTTGGTCCGGTTGGAGAATCCAGTTACTGCAGGGCCTCTGCCCTGCAGAAGTTTAATGGGGACCAGGATCCTCCATCTGTACTGAGATTACCCAGAAAGTGACAGCTCTGCTTCAAGGGCCTAGATGAAGCCTACAGTAACTGGCTCTCAAAGCTGCCACAGCAGCAGGTGTTGGGCATAGGGCTGAAGCCACTGGCTGGGGTCTCCACTTCCCACAGCAAATGCTGGGCTGAGAAGTCCACTTCCACGTTCTATCCAGCTTCCTGTTCATGTGTATTCTGGGAGGCAACAGGCTCAAGCACTCCTACCTTACAGACCCAGATGAAGTCTCCACCTCCTGGCTTTGGCCTAGTCCAATCCCTACTATTACAGGTATTTGGGAAGCGGAAAAGAGAGAGAGATTTCAAGGGTTTTGACTTCATAGCTGGTTTTCTAGAATGGTTGGACCCAACTTTTTGATTCTGGTGCTGGATGAGTCTGATGCCATCTTACCTGGTCTCAGAGTGAAAACAAAATCTTTGTGATGGCCTGGGAGGCCCTACACGAGACTCCCTACCACATCAACTCTTCTCTCTACCGTGCCAGCGCTGTTTGTTCCTGCCAGGCCAACCTCCTTGTTCTCAAATGCAGCAATAGCAAGGAGGTCAGTGGTCTCCCACGGTCATTTATCTGCACATGGAACACACTCCACAGACTCTACCTGGCCCATCGCCTCCTTCAGTCCTGGGCTCACTTTCTCTTGAGGCCTCCCATTAAAACCATTCCTCCCATCATTCCTCCTCCCTTTTCCCCACTTCATTTTCCCCATAGCACTTAGCATCTTCTACTCTATTGCACAATTTACTCACCTGGTATATTATCTCAACCAACTAAAATAAATCATTACAGTCTGGCTCAGAGCCTGGCATGGATTCATGCACAATAAATGCATTGAGTCAAGCTGGTGACTAGTCCTTGAGGGAGCATTCTCCCATCTGCTAATTCGCTCCCCAAATGGCTGTAATGGCCAGGGTTGGGCCAAGCGAAAGCTAGAAGACAAGAGTTTCTTCCAAATCTCCCAAATGAGTATAGGGGTCCAAGCACTTGAGTCATCCTCGACCGCTTTCTCCAGCATAAGAGTAAGGAACTGGATGGGAAGTGAAGCAGCTGAAACTCAAGCTGGTGCCCATATAGGATGCTGGCACTGTAGGCAGAGGCTTTGTGGGGTCTGCCACTTGCTCTTACAACACTCAGGGCCTCGGTGCCACCTACTTGCTTCAACATTTCCTCCCCCTGCAACAAGTCCTTATCAACTCTGCTTTCTTGCTCTGCTAGGTAGAGAAAATTGGAAGAGGCTGATCTTGCTGGAAAAGGCCTCCTGTGACCCAGGCCAAGCAAGGTCTTGTGTTTGCAACAAATGTAGACCCACCACACAGAGCAGCTCCCACCAGGCACCACCCCCCCCGCCCCAGTGGCCACCCTGCTTCATGGTGTGACTGCCTGTCAGGCAGACCCAGGTGCCCTGACTACCCTGGGACCACCCAGCGGGCTGGTGCCAATACCCAAATATGGACAGAGCCTGCCTGTGCCCTACCGAGGGGTCAGTTTCCTGCCATGCGGGACATAGGGGCGGGAGAGGAAGAGCCTACAGGAAGCAGGGAAATCCCTGCTGTAGTGAACCCTGTAAAGGCCCTGGTGTCTCGGGGCCTCCCATTGTGTGACGTTTCCGGCCAGGCTCCCTGAGCCACTCCTGCAGGTGTGGGGTCAAGATTCCCAAACCTAGCACAGCAGTGCTTGTTAAGCCAATGGGCAAACAAGGTCCCATTAGGCATGGCGTCGGAGTTGGGTCCTCTGTACCCCAAAGGAAAGCAATCCGGAGGTTTTCCACGTTGACAAGTTGCTCTGTAAGTTGCACATACAAACAGGTTTAGCCTTCAGAGTCACAGGGTCTCCTGTTCTGACACAGGGGGAGGATGAATGGTGCCCACCCAGTGTGGTCAGGGGGCCCATTACAGCTGAGGGCCACCCACACATGGCTCAGAATACCTCCTTTGAAATGGCTGCCAGAACCCAAAATTGATCTCCTTAGTACTCTGAGCATGGTGAATCTAGGTCTACGGTCCACGCGGGAAAGTGCTGAATCAGTGTCAGCTTGCTAAATTCTCCCCAGCACACATTCTAGGTCAAGAGCAGAACACTCCCAGTGTGGCACAGATCCACCTTCCCAGGGCCATCTTCTGTCTCCTAACAGCAGAGATTCTCAGCTTGCACTTGAACTTTATGTACCCGGGAGACTTCTGGACTTGGCTTCTCTCTGTGTTGCATGGGCTAGATTCACTCATGGCATTACCTTTTTCCCTTCTCCTGGCTATCAAAATCCTGAGACTCTGAACCTGCCTGGGCTAGCACCAGGCCAGAAGCACATGTCCTCAGAGTTGTGACCCTGAATGGGATTTGAGGACAGAGACAGGTAGCAGAAGAAGCTGTGGAAAGAGGAGGAAGTAGAAACAGAGTGAGTAAGATATGAAGAACTAAAGGAGACTTGAGGCTAGCGTGTGTGTGTGTGTGTGTGTGTGTGTGAAAGAGAAAGAGAAAAAGAGAGAGGACCAGAGGGATGAGGAGTTAGGGAAGGACATATCCGGATATGTCCAAAAGTTTACGGAGACATGGAATTAAAAGATGATCATTTTGATGCAAAAAATGTTTTTGGAATTCATGCCTCTTTTTTTTTTCAGAATATGCATGTTCCATGAGGTTTTTGAATATTCCACACACATGGAATCACTGAGACAGTGAGAGGTTAAATAATTGCCCAAGGAGGTTCAGCAATAAGGATGCCACTGGTGCCTTAGTGAGGGTCAGTTGGATGGGGACAAAGGCAGACTGGGGGACGGGAAGGCTAAGGAGTGAACAGGAAGCAAGTGGTGGCAGCAGTAAGCACAGAAATGGTTGAGGAAAGTAGGAGGAAGCAGGTGGTTTAGTCTACTGGTGAAAATATCTGAATCCCATACTGCAATGCCCAGATTCAGTTCCTGACTTCCATGCAGACCTGGGAGGCAGCAGGTCTGTCGCCCACGTGGGAGGCATGGATTGAAATGTCAGCTTCTGGTTTGGGCCCCAGTATGGCCCTGGCCATTACAGACATTTTAGTAATATATCTCTAGCTCTCTCACTCATCTTTATGAGTCAAATACATAAATAAAACATCAAATTTTAAAAAATGGAAGGACACTGGGAACCATACTAGCTGCTACCTTGCAGGGGACCCTGGCAGGCATGGAGACTAGCAACATTTTCCAACTTCAGTTCAATACTACATACAGAACAGACTTTTACAAACATGTGTTGGTAAAAATCTACAACTTTTTTGACCAAGTTTAGAAGTTTGCCATCTCCTTCCCAAGCACTCTGGGAAAGTGCTCATGGATGCTCAACAAGGGGTGAGTTGGCTCTGGATCAAATTCCGACCTGAGTTTTAGGATGGCTTATAACCCTCCCAGCCAGCAGCAGATGAAAGGGGTAGGCAGGACCCACACACTTCAGCTTCTCCCTTCGGTGGAGTAATCCAGATTGGCATGTGCCCACTGACAATCAATACTTCATTGCCAAATTCAGTTGAGCCAGGTCACTCCCTGTTGCAGACTATTAGGCCAAAAAGGGCAGGACACCTTGCCATCACTGCTGAGGAAGCCCCCGTAGGCTGCATTGCGCCTATCTGATCCAGCAACATCCTTTGAGAAGGAAGTTACAATGCTAGAAAATCCAAAAAAATAACCCATATCCTCTTTTGCTGAGTTGTTCATGAGAGCAAAAAGGGCAAGAAGCAGAACAAACACAGGAATGACCCTTTCTGTGAGCTGTCCTGGAGGCAAAATCTAGTTATTTAAGCCCTAGCCCTTTGGAGATTTTTCCAGTATTGGCTGACTTTAGTCCTTACTATTGAAGATCAATTAGCTAGGGATATCTTAATACAGCGTCATTTGAATATTAGTTAAGAATCGCTGGAGTTCTGTAAATATGGCCATAACTTTTTGTATGCTGCTCCCAGAAAAATAATCATGTCTGGAATCTCAGAGTTTGGAGAGAAGTAGTATAGATATCTGCTGGAGGGGAAGGGAAGAGGAGGCTAGCACAATGGCTCAGTGGCTAAATCTTTGCCTTGCTTGCACCAGAATTGAATATGGTTGCCAGTTCGTGTCTTGGTTGCTTCACTTCCCGTGCAGCTCCCTGCTTGTGGTCTGGGAAAGCAGTGGAGATTGGCTCAAAGCCTTGGGATCCTGCCCAAATGGGAGACCCCGAAGAGGCTCCTGGCTTCACATTGGATCAGCTCAGCTCCAGCCAGTGCGGCCACTTGAGGAGTGAACCAGCAGATGAAAGATCTTCCTCTGTGTCTCTCCTCTCTGTAAATCTGCCTTTCCAATAAAAATAAAATAAATCTTAAAGAAAGAAAGAGAGAAAGAGAGAAAGAGAGAAAGAGAGAAAGAGAGAAAGAGAGAAAGAAAGAAAGAAAGAAAGAAAGAAAGAAAGAAAGAAAGAAAGAAAGAAAGAAAGAAAGAAAGAAAGAAAGAAAAGACCTGCTGTGGGCCCAGCGCGGTGGCGCAAGTGGTTAAAGGTCCTCGCCTTGCACGCCCGGGATCCCATATGGGCGCCGGTTCTAATCCCGGCAGTCCCGCTTCCCTTCCAGCTCCCTGCCTGTGGCCCGGGAAAGCAGTCGAGGACGGCCCAAAGCTTTGGGAACCTGCACCCACGTGGGAGACCCAGAAGAGGCTCCTGGCTTCGGATAGTGAATCATCGGACAGAAGATCTTCCTCTCTGTCTCTCCTCTCTGTATATCCGCCTTTCCAATAAAAAATAATAAAAATAAATCTAAAAGAAAAAAAAAGAAAGAAAGAAAGACCTGCTGTATATTCAGTGCTATTGCAGGTACTGCAGATAACAAGCAAGACAAAGTCCTTCCTGTTTGGGTGAACACTTCAGCTGGGGAAAACAGATAACCAAAGCAAACACTCAGCCGGTGACTCAAGGCTCTAGAAAAGTAAGAACAGGGAGTTGATAGCAACTCTTCAGCTGTCATGGCAGGCGGAAGGAAGGGCCAGAGAAGATCTTTCTGGCCTGAATCCTGAAGGCTAACAGAAGGATTTGGTGGGATGGAACGTGCTAAGGATGCTGGAAGAACAACCAACAATGTGAGAGCTGAGGGTGGAACACGGCAAGAAAGGGCATGAATGAAAGGAGAGGAGCCCACAAGGCAGGTTGGACCAACCATGTTAGGCCCTGGGGATCATGGTGAGGAAACAAGTGGTGCGGGCTGCACTTCCAGGAGGTATCTCTGACTGCTGTGCAAGGAATGAGCAAGGTGGAAATAGGGAGCTCAGTAGGGAATCCTTTTACTATCGTAGTCAAGGTAGTAATCCAGACCAGGGAGAGGCGGTGGCTAGGACAAGGTCATAGTGCAGAGAACAACACCAAGGAGTATGAGTGTGTTTGGAGGTAGAGCTGACAGCATCTGTGAATGCTCTGATTTTAGA